>NW_027436712.1:728258-1456517 GCF_047716275.1 Strix uralensis | reverse complement strand
AGCACCTTCTCTGTGCCTGGGAAACAGAAGTGTTCCCATTGCTTCGCAGAATCGCTTTTGTCCAGAAAACAGTAACACTTGTTCAGAACGAAAGAAAGCACAGAGCCCCAGATTTTATGTTGTCCTGGAGAGCTTGCAGAGCACTGGGGAAAGGCAGGCAGAGAATTCCCTGCTAGCACCTTCTCTGTGCCTGTTCACATTCCTTCGCAGAATCGCTTTTGTGCAGAAAACTGTAACACTTGTTCAGAACAAAAGAAAGCACAGAGCCCCAGATTTTATGTTGTCCTGGAGAGCTTGCAGAGCACTGGGGAAAGGCAGGCAGAGAATTCCCTGCTAGCACGTTCTCGGTGCCTGGGAAGCAGAAGTGTTCACATTTCTTAGCAGTATCGCTTTTGTGCAGAAAACAGTAACACTTGTTCTGAAGGAAAGAAAGCACAGAGCCCCATATTTTATGTTGTGCTGGAGAGCTTGCAGAGTACTGGGGAAAAGCAGGCAGAGAATTCCCTGCTAGCACCTTCTCTGTGCCTGGGAAACAGAAGTGTTCACATTGCTTCGCAGAATCGCTTTTGTGCAGATAACAGTAACACTTGTTCAGAACAAAAGAAAGCACAGAGCCCCAGATTTTATGTTGTCCTGGAGAGCTTGCAGAGCACTGGGGAAAAGCAGGCAGAGAATTCCCTGCTAGCACCTTCTCTGTGCCTGGGAAACAGAAGTGTTCACATTGCTTCGCAGAATCGCTTTTGTGCAGAAAACAGTAACACTTGTTCAGACGAAAGAAAGCACAGAGCCCCAGATTTTATGTTGTGCTGGAGAGCTTGCAGAGCACTGGGGAAAGGCAGGCAGAGAATTCCCTGCTAGCACCTTCTCTGTGCCTGGGAAGCAGAAGTCTTCACATTGCTTCGCAGAATCGCTTTTGTGCAGAAAACAGTAACACTTGTTCAGAACGAAAGAAAGCACAGAGCCCCAGATTTTATGTTGTCCTGGAGAGCTTGCAGAGCACTGGGGAAAAGCAGGCAGAGAATTCCCTGCTAGCACCTTCTCTGTGCCTGGGAAACAGAAGTGTTCACATTGCTTCGCAGAATCGCTTTTGTGCAGAAAACAGTAACACTTGTTCAGAACGAAAGAAAGCACAGAGCCCCAGATTTTATGTTGTCCTGGAGAGCTTGCAGAGCACTGGGGAAAGGCAGGCAGAGAATTCCCTGCTAGCACCTTCTCTGTGCCTGGGAAGCAGAAGTGTTCACATTGCTTCGCAGAATCGCTTTTGTGCAGAAAACAGTAACACTTGTTCAGAACGAAAGAAAGCACAGAGCCCCAGATTTTATGTTGTCCTGGAGAGCTTGCAGAGCACTGGGGAAAAGCAGGCAGAGAATTCCCTGCTAGCACCTTCTCTGTGCCTGGGAAACAGAAGTGTTCACATTGCTTCGCAGAATCGCTTTTGTGCAGAAAACAGTAACACTTGTTCAGAAGGAAAGAAAGCACAGAGCCCCATATTTTATGTTGTGCTGGAGAGCTTGCAGATTACTGGGGAAAAGCAGGCAGAGAATTCCCTGCTAGCACCTTCTCTGTGCCTGGGAAACAGAAGTGTTCACATTGCTTCGCAGAATCGCTTTTGTGCAGAAAACAGTAACACTTGTTCAGAACGAAAGAAAGCACAGAGCCCCATATTTTATGTTGTGCTGGAGAGCTTGCAGAGCACTGGGGAAAAGCAGGCAGAGAATTCCCTGCTAGCACCTTCTCTGTGCCTGGGAAGCAGAAGTGTTCACATTGCTTGGCAGAATCGTTTTGTGCAGAAAACAATAACACCTGTTCAGAACGAAAGAAAGCACAGAGCCCCAGATTTTATGTTGTCCTGGAGAGCTTGCAGAGCACTGGGGAAAAGCAGGCAGAGAATTCCCTGCTAGCACCTTCTCTGTGCCTGGGAAACAGAAGTGTTTACATTTCTTCGCAGAATCGCTTTTGTGCAGAAAACAGTAACACTTGTTCAGAACGAAAGAAAGCACAGAGCCCCAGATTTTATGTTGTCCTGGAGAGCTTGCAGAGCACTGGGGAAAGGCAGGCAGAGAATTCCCTGCTAGCACCTTCTCTGTGCCTGTTCACATTCCTTCGCAGAATCGCTTTTGTGCAGAAAACTGTAACACTTGTTCAGAACAAAAGAAAGCACAGAGCCCCAGATTTTATGTTGTCCTGGAGAGCTTGCAGAGCACTGGGGAAAGGCAGGCAGAGAATTCCCTGCTAGCACGTTCTCGGTGCCTGGGAAGCAGAAGTGTTCACATTTCTTAGCAGTATCGCTTTTGTGCAGAAAACAGTAACACTTGTTCTGAAGGAAAGAAAGCACAGAGCCCCATATTTTATGTTGTGCTGGAGAGCTTGCAGAGTACTGGGGAAAAGCAGGCAGAGAATTCCCTGCTAGCACCTTCTCTGTGCCTGGGAAACAGAAGTGTTCACATTGCTTCGCAGAATCGCTTTTGTGCAGATAACAGTAACACTTGTTCAGAACAAAAGAAAGCACAGAGCCCCAGATTTTATGTTGTCCTGGAGAGCTTGCAGAGCACTGGGGAAAAGCAGGCAGAGAATTCCCTGCTAGCACCTTCTCTGTGCCTGGGAAACAGAAGTGTTCACATTGCTTCGCAGAATCGCTTTTGTGCAGAAAACAGTAACACTTGTTCAGACGAAAGAAAGCACAGAGCCCCAGATTTTATGTTGTGCTGGAGAGCTTGCAGAGCACTGGGGAAAGGCAGGCAGAGAATTCCCTGCTAGCACCTTCTCTGTGCCTGGGAAGCAGAAGTCTTCACATTGCTTCGCAGAATCGCTTTTGTGCAGAAAACAGTAACACTTGTTCAGAACGAAAGAAAGCACAGAGCCCCAGATTTTATGTTGTCCTGGAGAGCTTGCAGAGCACTGGGGAAAAGCAGGCAGAGAATTCCCTGCTAGCACCTTCTCTGTGCCTGGGAAACAGAAGTGTTCACATTGCTTCGCAGAATCGCTTTTGTGCAGAAAACAGTAACACTTGTTCAGAACGAAAGAAAGCACAGAGCCCCAGATTTTATGTTGTCCTGGAGAGCTTGCAGAGCACTGGGGAAAGGCAGGCAGAGAATTCCCTGCTAGCACCTTCTCTGTGCCTGGGAAACAGAAGGGTTAACATTTCTTAGCAGTATCGCTTTTGTGCAGAAAACAGTAACACTTGTTCAGAACGAAAGAAAGCACAGAGCCCCAGATTTTATGTTGTCCTGGAGAGCTTGCAGAGCACTGGGGAAAAGCAGGCAGAGAATTCCCTGCTAGCACCTTCTCTGTGCCTGGGAAACAGAAGTGTTCACATTGCTTCGCAGAATCGCTTTTGTGCAGAAAACAGTAACACTTGTTCAGAAGGAAAGAAAGCACAGAGCCCCATATTTTATGTTGTGCTGGAGAGCTTGCAGAGTACTGGGGAAAAGCAGGCAGAGAATTCCCTGCTAGCACCTTCTCTGTGCCTGGGAAACAGAAGTGTTCACATTGCTTCGCAGAATCGCTTTTGTGCAGAAAACAGTAACACTTGTTCAGACGAAAGAAAGCACAGAGCCCCAGATTTTATGTTGTCCTGGAGAGCTTGCAGAGCACTGGGGAAAGGCAGGCAGAGAATTCCCTGCTAGCACCTTCTCTGTGCCTGGGAAGCAGAAGTGTTCACATTGCTTCGCAGAATCGCTTTTGTGCAGAAAACAGTAACACTTGTTCAGAACGAAAGAAAGCACAGAGCCCCAGATTTTATGTTGTCCTGGAGAGCTTGCAGAGCACTGGGGAAAAGCAGGCAGAGAATTCCCTGCTAGCACCTTCTCTGTGCCTGGGAAACAGAAGTGTTCACATTGCTTCGCAGAATCGCTTTGTGCAGAAAACAATAACACCTGTTCAGAACGAAAGAAAGCACAGAGCCCCAGATTTTATGTTGTCCTGGAGAGCTTGCAGAGCACTGGGGAAAGGCAGGCAGAGAATTCCCTGCTAGCACGTTCTCGGTGCCTGGGAAGCAGAAGTGTTCACATTTCTTAGCAGTATCGCTTTTGTGCAGAAAACAGTAACACTTGTTCTGAAGGAAAGAAAGCACAGAGCCCCATATTTTATGTTGTGCTGGAGAGCTTGCAGAGTACTGGGGAAAAGCAGGCAGAGAATTCCCTGCTAGCACCTTCTCTGTGCCTGGGAAACAGAAGTGTTCACATTGCTTCGCAGAATCGCTTTTGTGCAGATAACAGTAACACTTGTTCAGAACAAAAGAAAGCACAGAGCCCCAGATTTTATGTTGTCCTGGAGAGCTTGCAGAGCACTGGGGAAAAGCAGGCAGAGAATTCCCTGCTAGCACCTTCTCTGTGCCTGGGAAACAGAAGTGTTCACATTGCTTCGCAGAATCGCTTTTGTGCAGAAAACAGTAACACTTGTTCAGACGAAAGAAAGCACAGAGCCCCAGATTTTATGTTGTCCTGGAGAGCTTGCAGAGCACTGGGGAAAGGCAGGCAGAGAATTCCCTGCTAGCACCTTCTCTGTGCCTGGGAAGCAGAAGTCTTCACATTGCTTCGCAGAATCGCTTTTGTGCAGAAAACAGTAACACTTGTTCAGAACGAAAGAAAGCACAGAGCCCCAGATTTTATGTTGTCCTGGAGAGCTTGCAGAGCACTGGGGAAAAGCAGGCAGAGAATTCCCTGCTAGCACCTTCTCTGTGCCTGGGAAACAGAAGTGTTCACATTGCTTCGCAGAATCGCTTTTGTGCAGAAAACAGTAACACTTGTTCAGAACGAAAGAAAGCACAGAGCCCCAGATTTTATGTTGTCCTGGAGAGCTTGCAGAGCACTGGGGAAAGGCAGGCAGAGAATTCCCTGCTAGCACCTTCTCTGTGCCTGGGAAACAGAAGGGTTAACATTTCTTAGCAGTATCGCTTTTGTGCAGAAAACAGTAACACTTGTTCAGAAGGAAAGAAAGCACAGAGCCCCATATTTTATGTTGTGCTGGAGAGCTTGCAGAGTACTGGGGAAAAGCAGGCAGAGAATTCCCTGCTAGCACCTTCTCTGTGCCTGGGAAACAGAAGTGTTCACATTGCTTCGCAGAATCGCTTTTGTGCAGATAACAGTAACACTTGTTCAGAACAAAAGAAAGCACAGAGCCCCAGATTTTATGTTGTCCTGGAGAGCTTGCAGAGCACTGGGGAAAAGCAGGCAGAGAATTCCCTGCTAGCACCTTCTCTGTGCCTGGGAAACAGAAGTGTTCACATTGCTTCGCAGAATCGCTTTTGTGCAGAAAACAGTAACACTTGTTCAGACGAAAGAAAGCACAGAGCCCCAGATTTTATGTTGTCCTGGAGAGCTTGCAGAGCACTGGGGAAAGGCAGGCAGAGAATTCCCTGCTAGCACCTTCTCTGTGCCTGGCAAGCAGAAGTCTTCACATTGCTTCGCAGAATCGCTTTTGTGCAGAAAACAATAACACTTGTTCAGAACGAAAGAAAGCACAGAGCCCCAGATTTTATGTTGTCCTGGAGAGCTTGCAGAGCACTGGGGAAAAGCAGGCAGAGAATTCCCTGCTAGCACCTTCTCTGTGCCTGGGAAACAGAAGTGTTCACATTGCTTCGCAGAATCGCTTTTGTGCAGAAAACAGTAACACTTGTTCAGAACGAAAGAAAGCACAGAGCCCCAGATTTTATGTTGTCCTGGAGAGCTTGCAGAGCACTGGGGAAAGGCAGGCAGAGAATTCCCTGCTAGCACCTTCTCTGTGCCTGGGAAGCAGAAGTGTTCACATTGCTTCGCAGAATCGTTTTGTGCAGAAAACAATTACACCTGTTCAGAACGAAAGAAAGCACAGAGCCCCAGATTTTATGTTGTCCTGGAGAGCTTGCAGAGCACTGGGGAAAAGCAGGCAGAGAATTCCCTGCTAGCACCTTCTCTGTGCCTGGGAAACAGAAGTGTTCACATTTCTTCGCAGAATCGCTTTTGTGCAGAAAACAGTAACACTTGTTCAGAACGAAAGAAAGCACAGAGCCCCAGATTTTATGTTGTCCTGGAGAGCTTGCAGAGCACTGGGGAAAGGCAGGCAGAGAATTCCCTGCTAGCACCTTCTCTGTGCCTGGGAAACAGAAGTGTTCACATTGCTTCGCAGAATCGTTTTGTGCAGAAAACAATAACACCTGTTCAGAACGAAAGAAAGCACAGAGCCCCAGATTTTATGTTGTCCTGGAGAGCTTGCAAAGCACTGGGGAAAGGCAGGCAGAGAATTCCCTGCTAGCACGTTCTCGGTGCCTGGGAAGCAGAAGTGTTCACATTTCTTAGCAGTATCGCTTTTGTGCAGAAAACAGTAACACTTGTTCTGAAGGAAAGAAAGCACAGAGCCCCATATTTTATGTTGTGCTGGAGAGCTTGCAGAGTACTGGGGAAAAGCAGGCAGAGAATTCCCTGCTAGCACCTTCTCTGTGCCTGGGAAACAGAAGTGTTCACATTGCTTCGCAGAATCGCTTTTGTGCAGATAACAGTAACACTTGTTCAGAACAAAAGAAAGCACAGAGCCCCAGATTTTATGTTGTCCTGGAGAGCTTGCAGAGCACTGGGGAAAAGCAGGCAGAGAATTCCCTGCTAGCACCTTCTCTGTGCCTGGGAAACAGAAGTGTTCACATTGCTTCGCAGAATCGCTTTTGTGCAGAAAACAGTAACACTTGTTCAGACGAAAGAAAGCACAGAGCCCCAGATTTTATGTTGTGCTGGAGAGCTTGCAGAGCACTGGGGAAAGGCAGGCAGAGAATTCCCTGCTAGCACCTTCTCTGTGCCTGGGAAGCAGAAGTCTTCACATTGCTTCGCAGAATCGCTTTTGTGCAGAAAACAGTAACACTTGTTCAGAACGAAAGAAAGCACAGAGCCCCAGATTTTATGTTGTCCTGGAGAGCTTGCAGAGCACTGGGGAAAAGCAGGCAGAGAATTCCCTGCTAGCACCTTCTCTGTGCCTGGGAAACAGAAGTGTTCACATTGCTTCGCAGAATCGCTTTTGTGCAGAAAACAGTAACACTTGTTCAGAACGAAAGAAAGCACAGAGCCCCAGATTTTATGTTGTCCTGGAGAGCTTGCAGAGCACTGGGGAAAGGCAGGCAGAGAATTCCCTGCTAGCACCTTCTCTGTGCCTGGGAAGCAGAAGTGTTCACATTGCTTCGCAGAATCGTTTTGTGCAGAAAACAATTACACCTGTTCAGAACGAAAGAAAGCACAGAGCCCCAGATTTTATGTTGTCCTGGAGAGCTTGCAGAGCACTGGGGAAAAGCAGGCAGAGAATTCCCTGCTAGCACCTTCTCTGTGCCTGGGAAACAGAAGTGTTCACATTTCTTCGCAGAATCGCTTTTGTGCAGAAAACAGTAACACTTGTTCAGAACGAAAGAAAGCACAGAGCCCCAGATTTTATGTTGTCCTGGAGAGCTTGCAGAGCACTGGGGAAAGGCAGGCAGAGAATTCCCTGCTAGCACCTTCTCTGTGCCTGTTCACATTCCTTCGCAGAATCGCTTTTGTGCAGAAAACTGTAACACTTGTTCAGAACGAAAGAAAGCACAGAGCCCCAGATTTTATGTTGTCTTGGAGAGCTTGCAGAGCACTGGGGAAAGGCAGGCAGAGAATTCCCTGCTAGCACCTTCTCTGTGCCTGGGAAGCAGAAGTCTTCACATTGCTTCGCAGAATCGCTTTTGTGCAGAATACAGTAACACTTGTTCAGAACGAAAGAAAGCACAGAGCCCCAGATTTTATGTTGTCCTGGAGAGCTTGCAGAGCACTGGGGAAAAGCAGGCAGAGAATTCCCTGCTAGCACCTTCTCTGTGCCTGGGAAACAGAAGTGTTCACATTGCTTCGCAGAATCGCTTTTGTGCAGAAAACAGTAACACTTGTTCAGAACGAAAGAAAGCACAGAGCCCCAGATTTTATGTTGTCCTGGAGAGCTTGCAGAGCACTGGGGAAAGGCAGGCAGAGAATTCCCTGCTAGCACCTTCTCTGTGCCTGGGAAGCAGAAGTGTTCACATTGCTTCGCAGAATCGTTTTGTGCAGAAAACAATTACACCTGTTCAGAACGAAAGAAAGCACAGAGCCCCAGATTTTATGTTGTCCTGGAGAGCTTGCAGAGCACTGGGGAAAAGCAGGCAGAGAATTCCCTGCTAGCACCTTCTCTGTGCCTGGGAAACAGAAGTGTTCACATTTCTTCGCAGAATCGCTTTTGTGCAGAAAACAGTAACACTTGTTCAGAACGAAAGAAAGCACAGAGCCCCAGATTTTATGTTGTCCTGGAGAGCTTGCAGAGCACTGGGGAAAGGCAGGCAGAGAATTCCCTGCTAGCACCTTCTCTGTGCCTGTTCACATTCCTTCGCAGAATCGCTTTTGTGCAGAAAACAGTAACACTTGTTCAGAACGAAAGAAAGCACAGAGCCCCAGATTTTATGTTGTCTTGGAGAGATTGCAGAGTACTGGGGAAAGGCAGGCAGAGAATTCCCTGCTAGCACGTTCTCGGTGCCTGGGAAGCAGAAGTGTTCACATTGCTTCGCAGAATCGCTTTTGTGCAGAAAACAGTAACACTTGTTCAGAAGGAAAGAAAGCACAGAGCCCCATATTTTATGTTGTGCTGGAGAGCTTGCAGAGTACTGGGGAAAAGCAGGCAGAGAATTCCCTGCTAGCACCTTCTCTGTGCCTGGGAAACAGAAGTGTTCACATTGCTTCGCAGAATCGCTTTTGTGCAGAAAACAGTAACACTTGTTCAGACGAAAGAAAGCACAGAGCCCCAGATTTTATGTTGTCCTGGAGAGCTTGCAGAGCACTGGGGAAAGGCAGGCAGAGAATTCCCTGCTAGCACCTTCTCTGTGCCTGGGAAGCAGAAGTCTTCACATTGCTTCGCAGAATCGCTTTTGTGCAGAAAACAATAACACTTGTTCAGAACGAAAGAAAGCACAGAGCCCCAGATTTTATGTTGTCCTGGAGAGCTTGCAGAGCACTGGGGAAAAGCAGGCAGAGAATTCCCTGCTAGCACCTTCTCTGTGCCTGGGAAACAGAAGTGTTCACATTGCTTCGCAGAATCGCTTTTGTGCAGAAAACAGTAACACTTGTTCAGAACGAAAGAAAGCACAGAGCCCCAGATTTTATGTTGTCCTGGAGAGCTTGCAGAGCACTGGGGAAAGGCAGGCAGAGAATTCCCTGCTAGCACCTTCTCTGTGCCTGGGAAGCAGAAGTGTTCACATTGCTTCGCAGAATCGTTTTGTGCAGAAAACAATTACACCTGTTCAGAACGAAAGAAAGCACAGAGCCCCAGATTTTATGTTGTCCTGGAGAGCTTGCAGAGCACTGGGGAAAAGCAGGCAGAGAATTCCCTGCTAGCACCTTCTCTGTGCCTGGGAAACAGAAGTGTTCCCATTTCTTCGCAGAATCGCTTTTGTGCAGAAAACAGTAACACTTGTTCAGAACGAAAGAAAGCACAGAGCCCCAGATTTTATGTTGTCCTGGAGAGCTTGCAGAGCACTGGGGAAAGGCAGGCAGAGAATTCCCTGCTAGCACCTTCTCTGTGCCTGTTCACATTCCTTCGCAGAATCGCTTTTGTGCAGAAAACAGTAACACTTGTTCAGAAGGAAAGAAAGCACAGAGCCCCAGATTTTATGTTGTCCTGGAGAGCTTGCAGAGCACTGGGGAAAAGCAGGCAGAGAATTCCCTGCTAGCACCTTCTCTGTGCCTGGGAAACAGAAGTGTTCACATTGCTTCGCAGAATCGCTTTTGTGCAGACAACAGTAACACTTGTTCAGAACGAAAGAAAGCACAGAGCCCCAGATTTTATGTTGTCCTGGAGAGCTTGCAGAGCACTGGGGAAAGGCAGGCAGAGAATTCCCTGCTAGCACCTTCTCTGTGCCTGGGAAGCAGAAGTCTTCACATTGCTTCGCAGAATCGCTTTTGTGCAGAATACAGTAACACTTGTTCAGAAGGAAAGAAAGCACAGAGCCCCATATTTTATGTTGTGCTGGAGAGCTTGCAGAGTACTGGGGAAAAGCAGGCAGAGAATTCCCTGCTAGCACCTTCTCTGTGCCTGGGAAACAGAAGTGTTCACATTGCTTCGCAGAATCGCTTTTGTGCAGAAAACAGTAACACTTGTTCAGACGAAAGAAAGCACAGAGCCCCAGATTTTATGTTGTCCTGGAGAGCTTGCAGAGCACTGGGGAAAGGCAGGCAGAGAATTCCCTGCTAGCACCTTCTCTGTGCCTGGGAAGCAGAAGTCTTCACATTGCTTCGCAGAATCGCTTTTGTGCAGAAAACAATAACACTTGTTCAGAACGAAAGAAAGCACAGAGCCCCAGATTTTATGTTGTCCTGGAGAGCTTGCAGAGCACTGGGGAAAAGCAGGCAGAGAATTCCCTGCTAGCACCTTCTCTGTGCCTGGGAAACAGAAGTGTTCACATTGCTTCGCAGAATCGCTTTTGTGCAGAAAACAGTAACACTTGTTCAGAACGAAAGAAAGCACAGAGCCCCAGATTTTATGTTGTCCTGGAGAGCTTGCAGAGCACTGGGGAAAGGCAGGCAGAGAATTCCCTGCTAGCACCTTCTCTGTGCCTGGGAAGCAGAAGTGTTCACATTGCTTCGCAGAATCGTTTTGTGCAGAAAACAATAACACCTGTTCAGAACGAAAGAAAGCACAGAGCCCCAGATTTTATGTTGTCCTGGAGAGCTTGCAGAGCACTGGGGAAAAGCAGGCAGAGAATTCCCTGCTAGCACCTTCTCTGTGCCTGGGAAACAGAAGTGTTCACATTGCTTCGCAGAATCGCTTTTGTGCAGAAAACAGTAACACTTGTTCAGACGAAAGAAAGCACAGAGCCCCAGATTTTATGTTGTCCTGGAGAGCTTGCAGAGCACTGGGGAAAGGCAGGCAGAGAATTCCCTGCTAGCACCTTCTCTGTGCCTGGGAAGCAGAAGTCTTCACATTGCTTCGCAGAATCGCTTTTGTGCAGAAAACAGTAACACTTGTTCAGAACGAAAGAAAGCACAGAGCCCCAGATTTTATGTTGTCCTGGAGAGCTTGCAGAGCACTGGGGAAAGGCAGGCAGAGAATTCCCTGCTAGCACCTTCTCTGTGCCTGGGAAGCAGAAGTGTTCACATTGCTTCGCAGAATCGTTTTGTGCAGAAAACAATTACACCTGTTCAGAACGAAAGAAAGCACAGAGCCCCAGATTTTATGTTGTCCTGGAGAGCTTGCAGAGCACTGGGGAAAAGCAGGCAGAGAATTCCCTGCTAGCACCTTCTCTGTGCCTGGGAAACAGAAGTGTTCACATTTCTTCGCAGAATCGCTTTTGTGCAGAAAACAGTAACACTTGTTCAGAACGAAAGAAAGCACAGAGCCCCAGATTTTATGTTGTCCTGGAGAGCTTGCAGAGCACTGGGGAAAGGCAGGCAGAGAATTCCCTGCTAGCACCTTCTCTGTGCCTGTTCACATTCCTTCGCAGAATCGCTTTTGTGCAGAAAACTGTAACACTTGTTCAGAACGAAAGAAAGCACAGAGCCCCAGATTTTATGTTGTCTTGGAGAGCTTGCAGAGCACTGGGGAAAGGCAGGCAGAGAATTCCCTGCTAGCACCTTCTCTGTGCCTGGGAAGCAGAAGTCTTCACATTGCTTCGCAGAATCGCTTTTGTGCAGAATACAGTAACACTTGTTCAGAACGAAAGAAAGCACAGAGCCCCAGATTTTATGTTGTCCTGGAGAGCTTGCAGAGCACTGGGGAAAAGCAGGCAGAGAATTCCCTGCTAGCACCTTCTCTGTGCCTGGGAAACAGAAGTGTTCACATTGCTTCGCAGAATCGCTTTTGTGCAGAAAACAGTAACACTTGTTCAGAACGAAAGAAAGCACAGAGCCCCAGATTTTATGTTGTCCTGGAGAGCTTGCAGAGCACTGGGGAAAGGCAGGCAGAGAATTCCCTGCTAGCACCTTCTCTGTGCCTGGGAAGCAGAAGTGTTCACATTGCTTCGCAGAATCGCTTTTGTGCAGAAAACAATTACACCTGTTCAGAACGAAAGAAAGCACAGAGCCCCAGATTTTATGTTGTCCTGGAGAGCTTGCAGAGCACTGGGGAAAAGCAGGCAGAGAATTCCCTGCTAGCACCTTCTCTGTGCCTGGGAAACAGAAGTGTTCACATTTCTTCGCAGAATCGCTTTTGTGCAGAAAACAGTAACACTTGTTCAGAACGAAAGAAAGCACAGAGCCCCAGATTTTATGTTGTCCTGGAGAGCTTGCAGAGCACTGGGGAAAGGCAGGCAGAGAATTCCCTGCTAGCACCTTCTCTGTGCCTGTTCACATTCCTTCGCAGAATCGCTTTTGTGCAGAAAACTGTAACACTTGTTCAGAACGAAAGAAAGCACAGAGCCCCAGATTTTATGTTGTCTTGGAGAGCTTGCAGAGCACTGGGGAAAGGCAGGCAGAGAATTCCCTGCTAGCACCTTCTCTGTGCCTGGGAAGCAGAAGTCTTCACATTGCTTCGCAGAATCGCTTTTGTGCAGAATACAGTAACACTTGTTCAGAACGAAAGAAAGCACAGAGCCCCAGATTTTATGTTGTCCTGGAGAGCTTGCAGAGCACTGGGGAAAAGCAGGCAGAGAATTCCCTGCTAGCACCTTCTCTGTGCCTGGGAAACAGAAGTGTTCACATTGCTTCGCAGAATCGCTTTTGTGCAGAAAACAGTAACACTTGTTCAGAACGAAAGAAAGCACAGAGCCCCAGATTTTATGTTGTCCTGGAGAGCTTGCAGAGCACTGGGGAAAGGCAGGCAGAGAATTCCCTGCTAGCACCTTCTCTGTGCCTGGGAAGCAGAAGTGTTCACATTGCTTCGCAGAATCGTTTTGTGCAGAAAACAATTACACCTGTTCAGAACGAAAGAAAGCACAGAGCCCCAGATTTTATGTTGTCCTGGAGAGCTTGCAGAGCACTGGGGAAAAGCAGGCAGAGAATTCCCTGCTAGCACCTTCTCTGTGCCTGGGAAACAGAAGTGTTCACATTTCTTCGCAGAATCGCTTTTGTGCAGAAAACAGTAACACTTGTTCAGAACGAAAGAAAGCACAGAGCCCCAGATTTTATGTTGTCCTGGAGAGCTTGCAGAGCACTGGGGAAAGGCAGGCAGAGAATTCCCTGCTAGCACCTTCTCTGTGCCTGTTCACATTCCTTCGCAGAATCGCTTTTGTGCAGAAAACAGTAACACTTGTTCAGAAGGAAAGAAAGCACAGAGCCCCAGATTTTATGTTGTCTTGGAGAGATTGCAGAGTACTGGGGAAAGGCAGGCAGAGAATTCCCTGCTAGCACGTTCTCGGTGCCTGGGAAGCAGAAGTGTTCACATTGCTTCGCAGAATCGCTTTTGTGCAGAAAACAGTAACACTTGTTCAGAAGGAAAGAAAGCACAGAGCCCCATATTTTATGTTGTGCTGGAGAGATTGCAGAGTACTGGGGAAAAGCAGGCAGAGAATTCCCTGCTAGCACCTTCTCTGTGCCTGGGAAACAGAAGTGTTCACATTGCTTCGCAGAATCGCTTTTGTGCAGAAAACAGTAACACTTGTTCAGACGAAAGAAAGCACAGAGCCCCAGATTTTATGTTGTGCTGGAGAGCTTGCAGAGCACTGGGGAAAGGCAGGCAGAGAATTCCCTGCTAGCACCTTCTCTGTGCCTGGGAAGCAGAAGTCTTCACATTGCTTCGCAGAATCGCTTTTGTGCAGAAAACAATAACACTTGTTCAGAACGAAAGAAAGCACAGAGCCCCAGATTTTATGTTGTCCTGGAGAGCTTGCAGAGCACTGGGGAAAAGCAGGCAGAGAATTCCCTGCTAGCACCTTCTCTGTGCCTGGGAAACAGAAGTGTTCACATTGCTTCGCAGAATCGCTTTTGTGCAGAAAACAGTAACACTTGTTCAGAACGAAAGAAAGCACAGAGCCCCAGATTTTATGTTGTCCTGGAGAGCTTGCAGAGCACTGGGGAAAGGCAGGCAGAGAATTCCCTGCTAGCACCTTCTCTGTGCCTGGGAAGCAGAAGTGTTCACATTGCTTCGCAGAATCGTTTTGTGCAGAAAACAATTACACCTGTTCAGAACGAAAGAAAGCACAGAGCCCCAGATTTTATGTTGTCCTGGAGAGCTTGCAGAGCACTGGGGAAAAGCAGGCAGAGAATTCCCTGCTAGCACCTTCTCTGTGCCTGGGAAACAGAAGTGTTCACATTTCTTCGCAGAATCGCTTTTGTGCAGAAAACAGTAACACTTGTTCAGAACGAAAGAAAGCACAGAGCCCCAGATTTTATGTTGTCCTGGAGAGCTTGCAGAGCACTGGGGAAAGGCAGGCAGAGAATTCCCTGCTAGCACCTTCTCTGTGCCTGTTCACATTCCTTCGCAGAATCGCTTTTGTGCAGAAAACTGTAACACTTGTTCAGAACGAAAGAAAGCACAGAGCCCCAGATTTTATGTTGTCTTGGAGAGCTTGCAGAGCACTGGGGAAAGGCAGGCAGAGAATTCCCTGCTAGCACCTTCTCTGTGCCTGGGAAGCAGAAGTCTTCACATTGCTTCGCAGAATCGCTTTTATGCAGAATACAGTAACACTTGTTCAGAACGAAAGAAAGCACAGAGCCCCAGATTTTATGTTGTCCTGGAGAGCTTGCAGAGCACTGGGGAAAAGCAGGCAGAGAATTCCCTGCTAGCACCTTCTCTGTGCCTGGGAAACAGAAGTGTTCACATTGCTTCGCAGAATCGCTTTTGTGCAGAAAACAGTAACACTTGTTCAGAACGAAAGAAAGCACAGAGCCCCAGATTTTATGTTGTCCTGGAGAGCTTGCAGAGCACTGGGGAAAGGCAGGCAGAGAATTCCCTGCTAGCACCTTCTCTGTGCCTGGGAAGCAGAAGTGTTCACATTGCTTCGCAGAATCGTTTTGTGCAGAAAACAATTACACCTGTTCAGAACGAAAGAAAGCACAGAGCCCCAGATTTTATGTTGTCCTGGAGAGCTTGCAGAGCACTGGGGAAAAGCAGGCAGAGAATTCCCTGCTAGCACCTTCTCTGTGCCTGGGAAACAGAAGTGTTCACATTGCTTCGCAGAATCGCTTTTGTGCAGAAAACAGTAACACTTGTTCAGAACGAAAGAAAGCACAGAGCCCCAGATTTTATGTTGTCCTGGAGAGCTTGCAGAGCACTGGGGAAAGGCAGGCAGAGAATTCCCTGCTAGCACCTTCTCTGTGCCTGTTCACATTCCTTCGCAGAATCGCTTTTGTGCAGAAAACAGTAACACTTGTTCAGAAGGAAAGAAAGCACAGAGCCCCAGATTTTATGTTGTCTTGGAGAGATTGCAGAGTACTGGGGAAAGGCAGGCAGAGAATTCCCTGCTAGCACGTTCTCGGTGCCTGGGAAGCAGAAGTGTTCACATTGCTTCGCAGAATCGCTTTTGTGCAGAAAACAGTAACACTTGTTCAGAAGGAAAGAAAGCACAGAGCCCCATATTTTATGTTGTGCTGGAGAGATTGCAGAGTACTGGGGAAAAGCAGGCAGAGAATTCCCTGCTAGCACCTTCTCTGTGCCTGGGAAACAGAAGTGTTCACATTGCTTCGCAGAATCGCTTTTGTGCAGATAACAGTAACACTTGTTCAGAACAAAAGAAAGCACAGAGCCCCAGATTTTATGTTGTCCTGGAGAGCTTGCAGAGCACTGGGGAAAAGCAGGCAGAGAATTCCCTGCTAGCACCTTCTCTGTGCCTGGGAAACAGAAGTGTTCACATTGCTTCGCAGAATCGCTTTTGTGCAGAAAACAGTAACACTTGTTCAGACGAAAGAAAGCACAGAGCCCCAGATTTTATGTTGTCCTGGAGAGCTTGCAGAGCACTGGGGAAAGGCAGGCAGAGAATTCCCTGCTAGCACCTTCTCTGTGCCTGGGAAGCAGAAGTCTTCACATTGCTTCGCAGAATCGCTTTTGTGCAGAATACAGTAACACTTGTTCAGAACGAAAGAAAGCACAGAGCCCCAGATTTTATGTTGTCCTGGAGAGCTTGCAGAGTACTGGGGAAAAGCAGGCAGAGAATTCCCTGCTAGCACCTTCTCTGTGCCTGGGAAACAGAAGTGTTCACATTGCTTCGCAGAATCGCTTTTGTGCAGAAAACAGTAACACTTGTTCAGAACGAAAGAAAGCACAGAGCCCCAGATTTTATGTTGTCCTGGAGAGCTTGCAGAGCACTGGGGAAAGGCAGGCAGAGAATTCCCTGCTAGCACCTTCTCTGTGCCTGGGAAGCAGAAGTGTTCACATTGCTTCGCAGAATCGTTTTGTGCAGAAAACAATAACACCTGTTCAGAACGAAAGAAAGCACAGAGCCCCAGATTTTATGTTGTCCTGGAGAGCTTGCAGAGCACTGGGGAAAAGCAGGCAGAGAATTCCCTGCTAGCACCTTCTCTGTGCCTGGGAAACAGAAGTGTTCACATTTCTTCGCAGAATCGCTTTTGTGCAGAAAACAGTAACACTTGTTCAGAACGAAAGAAAGCACAGAGCCCCAGATTTTATGTTGTCCTGGAGAGCTTGCAGAGCACTGGGGAAAGGCAGGCAGAGAATTCCCTGCTAGCACGTTCTCGGTGCCTGGGAAGCAGAAGTGTTCACATTTCTTAGCAGTATCGCTTTTGTGCAGAAAACAGTAACACTTGTTCAGAAGGAAAGAAAGCACAGAGCCCCATATTTTATGTTGTGCTGGAGAGCTTGCAGAGTACTGGGGAAAAGCAGGCAGAGAATTCCCTGCTAGCACCTTCTCTGTGCCTGGGAAACAGAAGTGTTCACATTGCTTCGCAGAATCGCTTTTGTGCAGATAACAGTAACACTTGTTCAGAACAAAAGAAAGCACAGAGCCCCAGATTTTATGTTGTCCTGGAGAGCTTGCAGAGCACTGGGGAAAGGCAGGCAGAGAATTCCCTGCTAGCACCTTCTCTGTGCCTGGGAAACAGAAGTGTTCACATTGCTTCGCAGAATCGCTTTTATGCAGAAAACAGTAACACTTGTTCAGACGAAAGAAAGCACAGAGCCCCAGATTTTATGTTGTGCTGGAGAGCTTGCAGAGCACTGGGGAAAGGCAGGCAGAGAATTCCCTGCTAGCACCTTTTCTGTGCCTGGGAAGCAGAAGTCTTCACATTGCTTCGCAGAATCGCTTTTGTGCAGAAAACAGTAACACTTGTTCAGAACGAAAGAAAGCACAGAGCCCCAGATTTTATGTTGTCCTGGAGAGCTTGCAGAGCACTGGGGAAAAGCAGGCAGAGAATTCCCTGCTAGCACCTTCTCTGTGCCTGGGAAACAGAAGTGTTCACATTGCTTCGCAGAATCGCTTTTGTGCAGAAAACAGTAACACTTGTTCAGAACGAAAGAAAGCACAGAGCCCCAGATTTTATGTTGTCCTGGAGAGCTTGCAGAGCACTGGGGAAAGGCAGGCAGAGAATTCCCTGCTAGCACGTTCTCTGTGCCTGGGCGAACAGAAGTGTTCACATTGCTTCGCAGTATCGCTTTTGTGCAGAAAACAGTAACACTTGTTCAGAAGGAAAGAAAGCACAGAGCCCCATATTTTATGTTGTGCTGGAGAGCTTGCAGAATACTGGGGAAAAGCAGGCAGAGAATTCCCTGCTAGCACCTTCTCTGTGCCTGGGAAACAGAAGTGTTCACATTGCTTCGCAGAATCGCTTTTGTGCAGAAAACAGTAACACTTGTTCAGAACGAAAGAAAGCACAGAGCCCCAGATTTTATGTTGTCCTGGAGAGCTTGCAGAGCACTGGGGAAAGGCAGGCAGACAATTCACTGCTAGCACCTTCTCTGTGCCTGTTCACATTGCTTCGCAGAATCGCTTTTTTGCAGAAAACAGTAACACCTGTTCAGACGAAAGAAAGCACAGAGCCCCAGATTTTATGTTGTCCTGGAGAGCTTGCAGAGCACTGGGGAAAGGCAGGCAGAGAATTCCCTGCTAGCACCTTCTCTGTGCCTGTTCACATTCCTTCGCAGAATCGCTTTTGTGCAGAAAACTGTAACAATTGTTCAGAACGAAAGAAAGCACAGAGCCCCAGATTTTATGTTGTCCTGGAGAGCTTGCAGAGCACTGGGGAAAGGCAGGCAGAGAATTCCCTGCTAGCACCTTCTCTGTGCCTGTTCACATTGCTTCGCAGAATCGCTTTTGTGCAGAAAACAGTAACACTTGTTCAGAACGAAAGAAAGCACAGAGCCCCAGATTTTATGTTGTCCTGGAGAGCTTGCAGAGCACTGGGGAAAGGCAGGCAGAGAATTTCCTGCTAGCACCTTCTCTGTGCCTGGGAAGCAGAAGTGTTCACATTGCTTGGCAGAATCGCTTTTGTGCAGAAAACAGTAACACTTGTTCAGAACGAAAGAAAGCACAGAGCCCCAGATTCTATGTTGTCCTGGAGAGCTTGCAGAGTACTGGGGAAAAGCAGGCAGAGAATTCCCTGCTAGCACCTTCTCTGTGCCTGGGAAACAGAAGTGTTCACATTGCTTCGCAGAATCGCTTTTGTGCAGAAAACTGTAACACTTGTTCAGAACGAAAGAAAGCACAGAGCCCCAGATTTTATGTTGTCCTGGAGAGCTTGCAGAGCACTGGGGAAAGGCAGGCAGAGAATTCCCTGCTAGCACGTTCTCGGTGCCTGGGAAGCAGAAGTGTTCACATTTCTTAGCAGTATCGCTTTTGTGCAGAAAACAGTAACACTTGTTCAGAAGGAAAGAAAGCACAGAGCCCCATATTTTATGTTGTGCTGGAGAGCTTGCAGAGTACTGGGGAAAAGCAGGCAGAGAATTCCCTGCTAGCACCTTCTCTGTGCCTGGGAAACAGAAGTGTTCACATTGCTTCGCAGAATCGCTTTTGTGCAGATAACAGTAACACTTGTTCAGAACAAAAGAAAGCACAGAGCCCCAGATTTTATGTTGTCCTGGAGAGCTTGCAGAGCACTGGGGAAAAGCAGGCAGAGAATTCCCTGCTAGCACCTTCTCTGTGCCTGGGAAACAGAAGTGTTCACATTGCTTCGCAGAATCGCTTTTGTGCAGAAAACAGTAACACTTGTTAAGACGAAAGAAAGCACAGAGCCCCAGATTTTATGTTGTGCTGGAGAGCTTGCAGAGCACTGGGGAAAGGCAGGCAGAGAATTCCCTGCTAGCACCTTCTCTGTGCCTGGGAAGCAGAAGTCTTCACATTGCTTCGCAGAATCGCTTTTGTGCAGAAAACAGTAACACTTGTTCAGAACGAAAGAAAGCACAGAGCCCCAGATTTTATGTTGTCCTGGAGAGCTTGCAGAGCACTGGGGAAAAGCAGGCAGAGAATTCCCTGCTAGCACCTTCTCTGTGCCTGGGAAACAGAAGTGTTCACATTTCTTCGCAGAATCGCTTTTGTGCAGAAAACAGTAACACTTGTTCAGAACGAAAGAAAGCACAGAGCCCCAGATTTTATGTTGTCCTGGAGAGCTTGCAGAGCACTGGGGAAAGGCAGGCAGAGAATTCCCTGCTAGCACCTTCTCTGTGCCTGGGAAGCAGAAGTGTTCACATTGCTTCGCAGAATCGCTTTTGTGCAGAAAACAATAACACCTGTTCAGAACGAAAGAAAGCACAGAGCCCCAGATTTTATGTTGTCCTGGAGAGCTTGCAGAGTACTGGGGAAAAGCAGGCAGAGAATTCCCTGCTAGCACCTTCTCTGTGCCTGGGAAACAGAAGTGTTCACATTGCTTCGCAGAATCGCTTTTGTGCAGAAAACAGTAACACTTGTTCAGAACGAAAGAAAGCACAGAGCCCCAGATTTTATGTTGTCCTGGAGAGCTTGCAGAGCACTGGGGAAAGGCAGGCAGAGAATTCCCTGCTAGCACCTTCTCTGTGCCTGGGAAACAGAAGTGTTCACATTGCTTCGCAGAATCGCTTTTGTGCAGAAAACAGTAACACTTGTTCAGAAGGAAAGAAAGCACAGAGCCCCATATTTTATGTTGTGCTGGAGAGCTTGCAGAGTACTGGGGAAAAGCAGGCAGAGAATTCCCTGCTAGCACCTTCTCTGTGCCTGGGAAGCAGAAGTGTTCAGATTGCTTGGCAGAATCGCTTTTGTGCAGAAAACAGTAACACTTGTTCAGAACAAAAGAAAGCACAGAGCCCCAGATTTTATGTTGTCCTGGAGAGCTTGCAGAGCACTGGGGAAAAGCAGGCAGAGAATTCCCTGCTAGCACCTTCTCTGTGCCTGGGAAACAGAAGTGTTCACATTGCTTCGCAGAATCGCTTTTGTGCAGAAAACAGTAACACTTGTTCAGACGAAAGAAAGCACAGAGCCCCAGATTTTATGTTGTGCTGGAGAGCTTGCAGAGCACTGGGGAAAGGCAGGCAGAGAATTCCCTGCTAGCACCTTCTCTGTGCCTGGGAAGCAGAAGTGTTCAGATTGCTTCGCAGAATCGCTTTTGTGCAGAAAACAGTAACACTTGTTCAGAACAAAAGAAAGCACAGAGCCCCAGATTTTATGTTGTCCTGGAGAGCTTGCAGAGCACTGGGGAAAAGCAGGCAGAGAATTCCCTGCTAGCACCTTCTCTGTGCCTGGGAAACAGAAGTGTTCACATTGCTTCGCAGAATCGCTTTTGTGCAGAAAACAGTAACACTTGTTCAGACGAAAGAAAGCACAGAGCCCCAGATTTTATGTTGTGCTGGAGAGCTTGCAGAGCACTGGGGAAAGGCAGGCAGAGAATTCCCTGCTAGCACCTTCTCTGTGCCTGGGAAGCAGAAGTCTTCACATTGCTTCGCAGAATCGCTTTTGTGCAGAAAACAGTAACACTTGTTCAGAACGAAAGAAAGCACAGAGCCCCAGATTTTATGTTGTCCTGGAGAGCTTGCAGAGCACTGGGGAAAAGCAGGCAGAGAATTCCCTGCTAGCACCTTCTCTGTGCCTGGGAAACAGAAGTGTTCACATTGCTTCGCAGAATCGCTTTTGTGCAGAAAACAGTAACACTTGTTCAGAACGAAAGAAAGCACAGAGCCCCAGATTTTATGTTGTCCTGGAGAGCTTGCAGAGCACTGGGGAAAGGCAGGCAGAGAATTCCCTGCTAGCACCTTCTCTGTGCCTGGGAAGCAGAAGTGTTCACATTGCTTGGCAGAATCGCTTTTGTGCAGAAAACAATAACACCTGTTCAGAACGAAAGAAAGCACAGAGCCCCAGATTTTATGTTGTCCTGGAGAGCTTGCAGAGTACTGGGGAAAAGCAGGCAGAGAATTCCCTGCTAGCACCTTCTCTGTGCCTGGGAAACAGAAGTGTTCACATTGCTTCGCAGAATCGCTTTTGTGCAGAAAACAGTAACACTTGTTCAGAACGAAAGAAAGCACAGAGCCCCAGATTTTATGTTGTCCTGGAGAGCTTGCAGAGCACTGGGGAAAGGCAGGCAGAGAATTCCCTGCTAGCACCTTCTCTGTGCCTGGGAAACAGAAGTGTTCACATTGCTTCGCAGAATCGCTTTTGTGCAGAAAACAGTAACACTTGTTCAGAAGGAAAGAAAGCACAGAGCCCCATATTTTATGTTGTGCTGGAGAGCTTGCAGAGTACTGGGGAAAAGCAGGCAGAGAATTCCCTGCTAGCACCTTCTCTGTGCCTGGGAAGCAGAAGTGTTCAGATTGCTTGGCAGAATCGCTTTTGTGCAGAAAACAGTAACACTTGTTCAGAACAAAAGAAAGCACAGAGCCCCAGATTTTATGTTGTCCTGGAGAGCTTGCAGAGCACTGGGGAAAAGCAGGCAGAGAATTCCCTGCTAGCACCTTCTCTGTGCCTGGGAAGCAGAAGTCTTCACATTGCTTCGCAGAATCGCTTTTGTGCAGAAAACAATAACACTTGTTCAGAACGAAAGAAAGCACAGAGCCCCAGATTTTATGTTGTCCTGGAGAGCTTGCAGAGCACTGGGGAAAAGCAGGCAGAGAATTCCCTGCTAGCACCTTCTCTGTGCCTGGGAAACAGAAGTGTTCACATTGCTTCGCAGAATCGCTTTTGTGCAGAAAACAGTAACACTTGTTCAGAACGAAAGAAAGCACAGAGCCCCAGATTTTATGTTGTCCTGGAGAGCTTGCAGAGCACTGGGGAAAGGCAGGCAGAGAATTCCCTGCTAGCACCTTCTCTGTGCCTGGGAAGCAGAAGTGTTCACATTGCTTCGCAGAATCGCTTTTGTGCAGAAAACAATAACACCTGTTCAGAACGAAAGAAAGCACAGAGCCCCAGATTTTATGTTGTCCTGGAGAGCTTGCAGAGCACTGGGGAAAAGCAGGCAGAGAATTCCCTGCTAGCACCTTCTCTGTGCCTGGGAAACAGAAGTGTTCACATTTCTTCGCAGAATCGCTTTTGTGCAGAAACCAGTAACACTTGTTCAGAACGAAAGAAAGCACAGAGCCCCAGATTTTATGTTGTCCTGGAGAGCTTGCAGAGCACTGGGGAAAGGCAGGCAGAGAATTCCCTGCTAGCACCTTCTCTGTGCCTGGGAAGCAGAAGTCTTCACATTGCTTCGCAGAATCGCTTTTGTGCAGAAAACAGTAACACTTGTTCAGAACGAAAGAAAGCACAGAGCCCCAGATTTTATGTTGTCCTGGAGAGCTTGCAGAGCACTGGGGAAAAGCAGGCAGAGAATTCCCTGCTAGCACCTTCTCTGTGCCTGGGAAACAGAAGTGTTCACATTGCTTCGCAGAATCGCTTTTGTGCAGAAAACAGTAACACTTGTTCAGAAGGAAAGAAAGCACAGAGCCCCAGATTTTATGTTGTCCTGGAGAGCTTGCAGAGCACTGGGGAAAGGCAGGCAGACAATTCCCTGCTAGCACCTTCTCTGTGCCTGGGAAGCAGAAGTCTTCACATTGCTTCGCAGAATCGCTTTTGTGCAGAAAACAGTAACACTTGTTCAGAACGAAAGAAAGCACAGAGCCCCAGATTTTATGTTGTCCTGGAGAGCTTGCAGAGCACTGGGGAAAAGCAGGCAGAGAATTCCCTGCTAGCACCTTCTCTGTGCCTGGGAAACAGAAGTGTTCCCATTGCTTCGCAGAATCGCTTTTGTGCAGAATACAGTAACACTTGTTCAGAACGAAAGAAAGCACAGAGCCCCAGATTTTATGTTGTCCTGGAGAGCTTGCAGAGCACTGGGGAAAGGCAGGCAGAGAATTCCCTGCTAGCACCTTCTCTGTGCCTGTTCACATTGCTTCGCAGAATCGCTTTTGTGCAGAAAACAGTAACACTTGTTCAGAACGAAAGAAAGCACAGAGCCCCAGATTTTATGTTGTCCTGGAGAGCTTGCAGAGCACTGGGGAAAGGCAGGTAGAGAATTCCCTGCTAGCACCTTCTCTGTGCCTGGGAAGCAGAATTCTTCACATTGCTTCGCAGAATCGCTTTTGTGCAGAAAACACTAACACTTGTTCAGAACAAAAGAAAGCACAGAGCCCCAGATTCTATGTTGTCCTGGAGAGCTTGCAGAGCACTGGGGAAAGGCAGGCAGAGAATTTCCTGCTAGCACCTTCTCTGTGCCTGGGAAGCAGAAGTGTTCACATTGCTTCGCAGAATCGCTTTTGTGCAGAAAACAGTAACACTTGTTCAGTACGAAAGAAAGCACAGAGCCCCAGATTTTATGTTGTCCTGGAGAGCTTGCAGAGCACTGGGGAAAGGCAGGCAGAGAATTCCCTGCTAGCACCTTCTCTGTGCCTGGGAAGCAGAAGTGTTCACATTGCTTCGCAGAATCGCTTTTGTGCAGAAAACAGTAACACTTGTTCAGAACGAAAGAAAGCACAGAGCCCCAGATTTTATGTTGTCCTGGAGAGCTTACAGAGCACTGGGGAAAGGCAGGCAGAGAATTCCCTGCTAGCACCTTCCCTGTGCCTGGGAAAGAGAAGTGTTCCCATTGCTTCGCAGAATCGCTTTTGTGCAGAAAACAGTAACACTTGTTCAGAAGGAAAGAAAGCACAGAGCCCCAGATTTTATGTTGTCCTGGAGAGCTTGCAGAGCACTGGGGAAAAGCAGGCAGAGAATTCCCTGCTAGCACCTTCTCTGTGCCTGGGAAGCAGAAGTCTTCACATTGCTTCGCAGAATCGCTTTTGTGCAGAAAACACTAACACTTGTTCAGAAGGAAAGAAAGCACAGAGCCCCAGATTCTATGTTGTCCTGGAGAGCTTGCAGAGCACTGGGGAAAGGCAGGCAGAGAATTTCCTGCTAGCACCTTCTCTGTGCCTGGGAAGCAGAAGTGTTCACATTGCTTCGCAGAATCGCTTTTGTGCAGAAAACAGTAACACTTGTTCAGTACGAAAGAAAGCACAGAGCCCCAGATTTTATGTTGTCCTGGAGAGCTTGCAGAGCACTGGGGAAAGGCAGGCAGAGAATTCCCTGCTAGCACCTTCTCTGTGCCTGGGAAGCAGAAGTGTTCACATTGCTTCGCAGAATCGCTTTTGTGCAGAAAACAGTAACACTTGTTCAGAACGAAAGAAAGCACAGAGCCCCAGATTTTATGTTGTCCTGGAGAGCTTACAGAGCACTGGGGAAAGGCAGGCAGAGAATTCCCTGCTAGCACCTTCCCTGTGCCTGGGAAAGAGAAGTGTTCCCATTGCTTCGCAGAATCGCTTTTGTGCAGAAAACAGTAACACTTGTTCAGAAGGAAAGAAAGCACAGAGCCCCAGATTTTATGTTGTGCTGGAGAGCTTGCAGAGCACTGGGGAAAGGCAGGCAGAGAATTCCCTGCTAGCACCTTCTCTGTGCCTGGGAAGCAGAAGTGTTCAGATTGCTTCGCAGAATCGCTTTTGTGCAGAAAACAGTAACACTTGTTCAGAACAAAAGAAAGCACAGAGCCCCAGATTTTATGTTGTCCTGGAGAGCTTGCAGAGCACTGGGGAAAAGCAGGCAGAGAATTCCCTGCTAGCACCTTCTCTGTGCCTGGGAAACAGAAGTGTTCACATTGCTTCGCAGAATCGCTTTTGTGCAGAAAACAGTAACACTTGTTCAGACGAAAGAAAGCACAGAGCCCCAGATTTTATGTTGTGCTGGAGAGCTTGCAGAGCACTGGGGAAAGGCAGGCAGAGAATTCCCTGCTAGCACCTTCTCTGTGCCTGGGAAACAGAAGTGTTCACATTGCTTCGCAGAATCGCTTTTGTGCAGAAAACAGTAACACTTGTTCAGAACGAAAGAAAGCACAGAGCCCCAGATTTTATGTTGTCCTGGAGAGCTTGCAGAGCACTGGGGAAAAGCAGGCAGAGAATTCCCTGCTAGCACCTTCTCTGTGCCTGGGAAACAGAAGTGTTCACATTGCTTCGCAGAATCGCTTTTGTGCAGAAAACAGTAACACTTGTTCAGAACAAAAGAAAGCACAGAGCCCCAGATTTTATGTTGTCCTGGAGAGCTTGCAGAGCACTGGGGAAAAGCAGGCAGAGAATTCCCTGCTAGCACCTTCTCTGTGCCTGGGAAGCAGAAGTCTTCACATTGCTTCGCAGAATCGCTTTTGTGCAGACAACAGTAACACTTTTTCAGAACGAAAGAAAGCACAGAGCCTCAGATTTTATGTTGTCCTGGAGAGCTTGCAGAGCACTGGGGAAAAGCAAGCAGAGAATTCCCTGCTAGCACCTTCTCTGTGCCTGGGAAACAGAAGTGTTCACATTGCTTCGCAGAATCGCTTTTGTGCAGAAAACAGTAACACTTGTTCAGAACGAAAGAAAGCACAGAGCCCCAGATTTTATGTTGTCCTGGAGAGCTTGCAGAGCACTGGGGAAAGGCAGGCAGAGAATTCCCTGCTAGCACCTTCCCTGTGCCTGGGAAAGAGAAGCGTTCCCATTGCTTCGCAGAATCGCTTTTGTGCAGAAAACAGTAACACTTGTTCAGAAGGAAAGAAAGCACAGAGCCCCAGATTTTATGTTGTCCTGGAGAGCTTGCAGAGCACTGGGGAAAAGCAGGCAGAGAATTCCCTGCTAGCACCTTCTCTGTGCCTGGGAAGCAGAAGTCTTCACATTGCTTCACAGAATCGCTTTTGTGCAGATAACAGTAACACTTTTTCAGAACAAAAGAAAGCACAGAGCCCCAGATTTTATGTTGTCCTGGAGAGCTTGCAGAGCACTGGGGAAAAGCAGGCAGAGAATTCCCTGCTAGCACCTTCTCTGTGCCTGGGAAGCAGAAGTCTTCACATTGCTTCGCAGAATCGCTTTTGTGCAGAAAACAGTAACACTTGTTCAGAAGGAAAGAAAGCACAGAGCCCCATATTTTATGTTGTGCTGGAGAGCTTGCAGAGTACTGGGGAAAAGCAGGCAGAGAATTCCCTGCTAGCACCTTCTCTGTGCCTGGGAAACAGAAGTGTTCACATTGCTTCGCAGAATCGCTTTTGTGCAGATAACAGTAACACTTGTTCAGAACAAAAGAAAGCACAGAGCCCCAGATTTTATGTTGTCCTGGAGAGCTTGCAGAGCACTGGGGAAAAGCAGGCAGAGAATTCCCTGCTAGCACCTTCTCTGTGCCTGGGAAACAGAAGTGTTCACATTGCTTCGCAGAATCGCTTTTGTGCAGAAAACAGTAACACTTGTTCAGACGAAAGAAAGCACAGAGCCCCAGATTTTATGTTGTCCTGGAGAGCTTGCAGAGCACTGGGGAAAGGCAGGCAGAGAATTCCCTGCTAGCACCTTCTCTGTGCCTGGGAAGCAGAAGTCTTCACATTGCTTCGCAGAATCGCTTTTGTGCAGAAAACAATAACACTTGTTCAGAACGAAAGAAAGCACAGAGCCCCAGATTTTATGTTGTCCTGGAGAGCTTGCAGAGCACTGGGGAAAAGCAGGCAGAGAATTCCCTGCTAGCACCTTCTCTGTGCCTGGGAAACAGAAGTGTTCACATTGCTTCGCAGAATCGCTTTTGTGCAGAAAACAGTAACACTTGTTCAGAACGAAAGAAAGCACAGAGCCCCAGATTTTATGTTGTCCTGGAGAGCTTGCAGAGCACTGGGGAAAAGCAGGCAGAGAATTCCCTGCTAGCACCTTCTCTGTGCCTGGGAAACAGAAGTGTTCACATTGCTTCGCAGAATCGCTTTTGTGCAGAAAACAGTAACACTTGTTCAGAAGGAAAGAAAGCACAGAGCCCCAGATTTTATGTTGTCCTGGAGAGCTTGCAGAGCACTGGGGAAAGGCAGGCAGACAATTCCCTGCTAGCACCTTCTCTGTGCCTGGGAAGCAGAAGTCTTCACATTGCTTCGCAGAATCGCTTTTGTGCAGAAAACAGTAACACTTGTTCAGAACGAAAGAAAGCACAGAGCCCCAGATTTTATGTTGTCCTGGAGAGCTTGCAGAGCACTGGGGAAAAGCAGGCAGAGAATTCCCTGCTAGCACCTTCTCTGTGCCTGGGAAACAGAAGTGTTCCCATTGCTTCGCAGAATCGCTTTTGTGCAGAATACAGTAACACTTGTTCAGAACGAAAGAAAGCACAGAGCCCCAGATTTTATGTTGTCCTGGAGAGCTTGCAGAGCACTGGGGAAAGGCAGGCAGAGAATTCCCTGCTAGCACCTTCTCTGTGCCTGTTCACATTGCTTCGCAGAATCGCTTTTGTGCAGAAAACAGTAACACTTGTTCAGAACGAAAGAAAGCACAGAGCCCCAGATTTTATGTTGTCCTGGAGAGCTTGCAGAGCACTGGGGAAAGGCAGGTAGAGAATTCCCTGCTAGCACCTTCTCTGTGCCTGGGAAGCAGAATTCTTCACATTGCTTCGCAGAATCGCTTTTGTGCAGAAAACACTAACACTTGTTCAGAACAAAAGAAAGCACAGAGCCCCAGATTCTATGTTGTCCTGGAGAGCTTGCAGAGCACTGGGGAAAGGCAGGCAGAGAATTTCCTGCTAGCACCTTCTCTGTGCCTGGGAAGCAGAAGTGTTCACATTGCTTCGCAGAATCGCTTTTGTGCAGAAAACAGTAACACTTGTTCAGTACGAAAGAAAGCACAGAGCCCCAGATTTTATGTTGTCCTGGAGAGCTTGCAGAGCACTGGGGAAAGGCAGGCAGAGAATTCCCTGCTAGCACCTTCTCTGTGCCTGGGAAGCAGAAGTGTTCACATTGCTTCGCAGAATCGCTTTTGTGCAGAAAACAGTAACACTTGTTCAGAACGAAAGAAAGCACAGAGCCCCAGATTTTATGTTGTCCTGGAGAGCTTACAGAGCACTGGGGAAAGGCAGGCAGAGAATTCCCTGCTAGCACCTTCCCTGTGCCTGGGAAAGAGAAGTGTTCCCATTGCTTCGCAGAATCGCTTTTGTGCAGAAAACAGTAACACTTGTTCAGAAGGAAAGAAAGCACAGAGCCCCAGATTTTATGTTGTCCTGGAGAGCTTGCAGAGCACTGGGGAAAAGCAGGCAGAGAATTCCCTGCTAGCACCTTCTCTGTGCCTGGGAAGCAGAAGTGTTCACATTGCTTCGCAGAATCGCTTTTGTGCAGAAAACACTAACACTTGTTCAGAACAAAAGAAAGCACAGAGCCCCAGATTCTATGTTGTCCTGGAGAGCTTGCAGAGCACTGGGGAAAGGCAGGCAGAGAATTTCCTGCTAGCACCTTCTCTGTGCCTGGGAAGCAGAAGTGTTCACATTGCTTCGCAGAATCGCTTTTGTGCAGAAAACAGTAACACTTGTTCAGTACGAAAGAAAGCACAGAGCCCCAGATTTTATGTTGTCCTGGAGAGCTTGCAGAGCACTGGGGAAAGGCAGGCAGAGAATTCCCTGCTAGCACCTTCTCTGTGCCTGGGAAGCAGAAGTGTTCACATTGCTTCGCAGAATCGCTTTTGTGCAGAAAACAGTAACACTTGTTCAGAACGAAAGAAAGCACAGAGCCCCAGATTTTATGTTGTCCTGGAGAGCTTGCAGAGCACTGGGGAAAGGCAGGCAGAGAATTCCCTGCTAGCACCTTCCCTGTGCCTGGGAAAGAGAAGTGTTCCCATTGCTTCGCAGAATCGCTTTTGTGCAGAAAACAGTAACACTTGTTCAGAAGGAAAGAAAGCACAGAGCCCCAGATTTTATGTTGTCCTGGAGAGCTTGCAGAGCACTGGGGAAAAGCAGGCAGAGAATTCCCTGCTAGCACCTTCTCTGTGCCTGGGAAGCAGAAGTGTTCACATTGCTTGGCAGAATCGCTTTTGTGCAGATAACAGTAACACTTTTTTAGAACAAAAGAAAGCACAGAGCCCCAGATTTTATGTTGTCCTGGAGAGCTTGCAGAGCACTGGGGAAAAGCAGGCAGAGAATTCCCTGCTAGCACCTTCTCTGTGCCTGGGAAACAGAAGGGTTAACATTTCTTAGCAGTATCGCTTTTGTGCAGAAAACAGTAACACTTGTTCAGAAGGAAAGAAAGCACAGAGCCCCATATTTTATGTTGTGCTGGAGAGCTTGCAGAATACTGGGGAAAAGCAGGCAGAGAATTCCCTGCTAGCACCTTCTCTGTGCCTGGGAAGCAGAAGTGTTCAGATTGCTTGGCAGAATCGCTTTTGTGCAGAAAACAGTAACACTTGTTCAGAACGAAAGAAAGCACAGAGCCCCAGATTTTATGTTGTCCTGGAGAGCTTACAGAGCACTGGGGAAAGGCAGGCAGAGAATTCCCTGCTAGCACCTTCCCTGTGCCTGGGAAAGAGAAGTGTTCCCATTGCTTCGCAGAATCGCTTTTGTGCAGAAAACAGTAACACTTGTTCAGAAGGAAAGAAAGCACAGAGCCCCAGATTTTATGTTGTCCTGGAGAGCTTGCAGAGCACTGGGGAAAAGCAGGCAGAGAATTCCCTGCTAGCACCTTCTCTGTGCCTGGGAAGCAGAAGTGTTCACATTGCTTGGCAGAATCGTTTTTGTGCAGATAACAGTAACACTTTTTCAGAACAAAAGAAAGCACAGAGCCCCAGATTTTATGTTGTCCTGGAGAGCTTGCAGAGCACTGGGGAAAAGCAGGCAGAGAATTCCCTGCTAGCACCTTCTCTGTGCCTGGGAAGCAGAAGTGTTCAGATTGCTTGGCAGAATCGCTTTTGTGCAGAAAACCGTAACACTTGTTCAGAACAAAAGAAAGCACAGAGCCCCAGATTTTATGTTGTCCTGGAGAGCTTGCAGAGCACTGGGGAAAAGCAGGCAGAGAATTCCCTGCTAGCACCTTCTCTGTGCCTGGGAAGCAGAAGTCTTCACATTGCTTCGCAGAATCGCTTTTGTGCAGACAACAGTAACACTTTTTCAGAACAAAAGAAAGCACAGAGCCTCAGATTTTATGTTGTCCTGGAGAGCTTGCAGAGCACTGGGGAAAAGCAAGCAGAGAATTCCCTGCTAGCACCTTCTCTGTGCCTGGGAAACAGAAGTGTTCACATTGCTTCGCAGAATCGCTTTTGTGCAGAAAACAGTAACACTTGTTCAGAACGAAAGAAAGCACAGAGCCCCAGATTTTATGTTGTCCTGGAGAGCTTGCAGAGCACTGGGGAAAGGCAGGCAGAGAATTCCCTGCTAGCACCTTCCCTGTGCCTGGGAAAGAGAAGTGTTCACATTGCTTCGCAGAATCGCTTTTGTGCAGAAAACAGTAACACTTGTTCAGACGAAAGAAAGCACAGAGCCCCAGATTTTATGTTGTCCTGGAGAGCTTGCAGAGCACTGGGGAAAGGCAGGCAGAGAATTCCCTGCTAGCACCTTCTCTGTGCCTGGGAAGCAGAAGTCTTCACATTGCTTCGCAGAATCGCTTTTGTGCAGAAAACAATAACACCTGTTCAGAACGAAAGAAAGCACAGAGCCCCAGATTTTATGTTGTCCTGGAGAGCTTGCAGAGTACTGGGGAAAAGCAGGCAGAGAATTCCCTGCTAGCACCTTCTCTGTGCCTGGGAAACAGAAGTGTTCACATTTCTTCGCAGAATCGCTTTTGTGCAGAAAACAGTAACACTTGTTCAGAACGAAAGAAAGCACAGAGCCCCAGATTTTATGTTGTCCTGGAGAGCTTGCAGAGCACTGGGGAAAGGCAGGCAGAGAATTCCCTGCTAGCACCTTCTCTGTGCCTGTTCACATTGCTTCGCAGAATCGCTTTTGTGCAGAAAACAGTAACACTTGTTCAGACGAAAGAAAGCACAGAGCCCCAGATTTTATGTTGTCCTGGAGAGCTTGCAGAGCACTGGGGAAAGGCAGGCAGAGAATTCCCTGCTAGCACCTTCTCTGTGCCTGGGAAACAGAAGTGTTCACATTGCTTCGCAGAATCGCTTTTGTGCAGAAAACAGTAACACTTGTTCAGAACGAAAGAAAGCACAGAGCCCCATATTTTATGTTGTGCTGGAGAGCTTGCAGAGTACTGGGGAAAAGCAGGCAGAGAATTCCCTGCTAGCACCTTCTCTGTGCCTGGGAAACAGAAGTGTTCACATTGCTTCGCAGAATCGCTTTTGTGCAGAAAACAGTAACACTTGTTCAGAAGGAAAGAAAGCACAGAGCCCCATATTTTATGTTGTGCTGGAGAGCTTGCAGAGTACTGGGGAAAAGCAGGCAGAGAATTCCCTGCTAGCACCTTCTCTGTGCCTGGGAAACAGAAGTGTTCACATTGCTTCGCAGAATCGCTTTTGTGCAGAAAACAGTAACACTTGTTCAGACGAAAGAAAGCACAGAGCCCCAGATTTTATGTTGTCCTGGAGAGCTTGCAGAGCACTGGGGAAAGGCAGGCAGAGAATTCCCTGCTAGCACCTTCTCTGTGCCTGGGAAGCAGAAGTCTTCACATTGCTTCGCAGAATCGCTTTTGTGCAGAAAACAATAACACTTGTTCAGAACGAAAGAAAGCACAGAGCCCCAGATTTTATGTTGTCCTGGAGAGCTTGCAGAGCACTGGGGAAAAGCAGGCAGAGAATTCCCTGCTAGCACCTTCTCTGTGCCTGGGAAACAGAAGTGTTCACATTTCTTCGCAGAATCGCTTTTGTGCAGAAAACAGTAACACTTGTTCAGAACGAAAGAAAGCACAGAGCCCCAGATTTTATGTTGTCCTGGAGAGCTTGCAGAGCACTGGGGAAAGGCAGGCAGAGAATTCCCTGCTAGCACCTTCTCTGTGCCTGTTCACATTGCTTCGCAGAATCGCTTTTGTGCAGAAAACAGTAACACTTGTTCAGACGAAAGAAAGCACAGAGCCCCAGATTTTATGTTGTCCTGGAGAGCTTGCAGAGCACTGGGGAAAGGCAGGCAGAGAATTCCCTGCTAGCACCTTCTCTGTGCCTGGGAAACAGAAGTGTTCACATTGCTTCGCAGAATCGCTTTTGTGCAGAAAACAGTAACACTTGTTCAGAACGAAAGAAAGCACAGAGCCCCATATTTTATGTTGTGCTGGAGAGCGTGCAGAGTACTGGGGAAAAGCAGGCAGAGAATTCCCTGCTAGCACCTTCTCTGTGCCTGGGAAACAGAAGTGTTCACATTGCTTCGCAGAATCGCTTTTGTGCAGAAAACAGTAACACTTGTTCAGAAGGAAAGAAAGCACAGAGCCCCATATTTTATGTTGTGCTGGAGAGCTTGCAGAGTACTGGGGAAAAGCAGGCAGAGAATTCCCTGCTAGCACCTTCTCTGTGCCTGGGAAACAGAAGTGTTCACATTGCTTCGCAGAATCGCTTTTGTGCAGAAAACAGTAACACTTGTTCAGACGAAAGAAAGCACAGAGCCCCAGATTTTATGTTGTCCTGGAGAGCTTGCAGAGCACTGGGGAAAGGCAGGCAGAGAATTCCCTGCTAGCACCTTCTCTGTGCCTGGGAAGCAGAAGTGTTCACATTGCTTCGCAGAATCGCTTTTGTGCAGAAAACAGTAACACTTGTTCAGAACGAAAGAAAGCACAGAGCCCCAGATTTTATGTTGTCCTGGAGAGCTTGCAGAGCACTGGGGAAAGGCAGGTAGAGAATTCCCTGCTAGCACCTTCTCTGTGCCTGGGAAGCAGAATTCTTCACATTGCTTCGCAGAATCGCTTTTGTGCAGAAAACACTAACACTTGTTCAGAACAAAAGAAAGCACAGAGCCCCAGATTCTATGTTGTCCTGGAGAGCTTGCAGAGCACTGGGGAAAGGCAGGCAGAGAATTTCCTGCTAGCACCTTCTCTGTGCCTGGGAAGCAGAAGTGTTCACATTGCTTCGCAGAATCGCTTTTGTGCAGAAAACAGTAACACTTGTTCAGTACGAAAGAAAGCACAGAGCCCCAGATTTTATGTTGTCCTGGAGAGCTTGCAGAGCACTGGGGAAAGGCAGGCAGAGAATTCCCTGCTAGCACCTTCTCTGTGCCTGGGAAGCAGAAGTGTTCACATTGCTTCGCAGAATCGCTTTTGTGCAGAAAACAGTAACACTTGTTCAGAACGAAAGAAAGCACAGAGCCCCAGATTTTATGTTGTCCTGGAGAGCTTACAGAGCACTGGGGAAAGGCAGGCAGAGAATTCCCTGCTAGCACCTTCCCTGTGCCTGGGAAAGAGAAGTGTTCCCATTGCTTCGCAGAATCGCTTTTGTGCAGAAAACAGTAACACTTGTTCAGAAGGAAAGAAAGCACAGAGCCCCAGATTTTATGTTGTCCTGGAGAGCTTGCAGAGCACTGGGGAAAAGCAGGCAGAGAATTCCCTGCTAGCACCTTCTCTGTGCCTGGGAAGCAGAAGTGTTCACATTGCTTCGCAGAATCGCTTTTGTGCAGAAAACACTAACACTTGTTCAGAACAAAAGAAAGCACAGAGCCCCAGATTCTATGTTGTCCTGGAGAGCTTGCAGAGCACTGGGGAAAGGCAGGCAGAGAATTTCCTGCTAGCACCTTCTCTGTGCCTGGGAAGCAGAAGTGTTCACATTGCTTCGCAGAATCGCTTTTGTGCAGAAAACAGTAACACTTGTTCAGTACGAAAGAAAGCACAGAGCCCCAGATTTTATGTTGTCCTGGAGAGCTTGCAGAGCACTGGGGAAAGGCAGGCAGAGAATTCCCTGCTAGCACCTTCTCTGTGCCTGGGAAGCAGAAGTGTTCAGATTGCTTGGCAGAATCGCTTTTGTGCAGAAAACAGTAACACTTGTTCAGAACGAAAGAAAGCACAGAGCCCCAGATTTTATGTTGTCCTGGAGAGCTTACAGAGCACTGGGGAAAGGCAGGCAGAGAATTCCCTGCTAGCACCTTCCCTGTGCCTGGGAAAGAGAAGTGTTCCCATTGCTTCGCAGAATCGCTTTTGTGCAGAAAACAGTAACACTTGTTCAGAAGGAAAGAAAGCACAGAGCCCCAGATTTTATGTTGTCCTGGAGAGCTTGCAGAGCACTGGGGAAAAGCAGGCAGAGAATTCCCTGCTAGCACCTTCTCTGTGCCTGGGAAGCAGAAGTGTTCACATTGCTTGGCAGAATCGCTTTTGTGCAGATAACAGTAACACTTGTTCAGAACAAAAGAAAGCACAGAGCCCCAGATTTTATGTTGTCCTGGAGAGCTTGCAGAGCACTGGGGAAAAGCAGGCAGAGAATTCCCTGCTAGCACCTTCTCTGTGCCTGGGAAACAGAAGGGTTAACATTTCTTAGCAGTATCGCTTTTGTGCAGAAAACAGTAACACTTGTTCAGAAGGAAAGAAAGCACAGAGCCCCATATTTTATGTTGTGCTGGAGAGCTTGCAGAATACTGGGGAAAAGCAGGCAGAGAATTCCCTGCTAGCACCTTCTCTGTGCCTGGGAAGCAGAAGTGTTCAGATTGCTTGGCAGAATCGCTTTTGTGCAGAAAACAGTAACACTTGTTCAGAACGAAAGAAAGCACAGAGCCCCAGATTTTATGTTGTCCTGGAGAGCTTACAGAGCACTGGGGAAAGGCAGGCAGAGAATTCCCTGCTAGCACCTTCCCTGTGCCTGGGAAAGAGAAGTGTTCCCATTGCTTCGCAGAATCGCTTTTGTGCAGAAAACAGTAACACTTGTTCAGAAGGAAAGAAAGCACAGAGCCCCAGATTTTATGTTGTCCTGGAGAGCTTGCAGAGCACTGGGGAAAAGCAGGCAGAGAATTCCCTGCTAGCACCTTCTCTGTGCCTGGGAAGCAGAAGTGTTCACATTGCTTGGCAGAATCGCTTTTGTGCAGATAACAGTAACACTTTTTCAGAACAAAAGAAAGCACAGAGCCCCAGATTTTATGTTGTCCTGGAGAGCTTGCAGAGCACTGGGGAAAAGCAGGCAGAGAATTCCCTGCTAGCACCTTCTCTGTGCCTGGGAAACAGAAGGGTTAACATTTCTTAGCAGTATCGCTTTTGTGCAGAAAACAGTAACACTTGTTCAGAAGGAAAGAAAGCACAGAGCCCCATATTTTATGTTGTGCTGGAGAGCTTGCAGAATACTGGGGAAAAGCAGGCAGAGAATTCCCTGCTAGCACCTTCTCTGTGCCTGGGAAGCAGAAGTGTTCAGATTGCTTGGCAGAATCGCTTTTGTGCAGAAAACCGTAACACTTGTTCAGAACAAAAGAAAGCACAGAGCCCCAGATTTTATGTTGTCCTGGAGAGCTTGCAGAGCACTGGGGAAAAGCAGGCAGAGAATTCCCTGCTAGCACCTTCTCTGTGCCTGGGAAGCAGAAGTGTTCACATTGCTTCGCAGAATCGCTTTTGTGCAGAAAACAATAACACCTGTTCAGAACGAAAGAAAGCACAGAGCCCCAGATTTTATGTTGTCCTGGAGAGCTTGCAGAGCACTGGGGAAAAGCAGGCAGAGAATTCCCTGCTAGCACCTTCTCTGTGCCTGGGAAACAGAAGTGTTCACATTTCTTCGCAGAATCGCTTTTGTGCAGAAACCAGTAACACTTGTTCAGAACGAAAGAAAGCACAGAGCCCCAGATTTTATGTTGTCCTGGAGAGCTTGCAGAGCACTGGGGAAAGGCAGGCAGAGAATTCCCTGCTAGCACCTTCTCTGTGCCTGGGAAGCAGAAGTCTTCACATTGCTTCGCAGAATCGCTTTTGTGCAGAAAACAGTAACACTTGTTCAGAACGAAAGAAAGCACAGAGCCCCAGATTTTATGTTGTCCTGGAGAGCTTGCAGAGCACTGGGGAAAAGCAGGCAGAGAATTCCCTGCTAGCACCTTCTCTGTGCCTGGGAAACAGAAGTGTTCACATTGCTTCGCAGAATCGCTTTTGTGCAGAAAACAGTAACACTTGTTCAGAAGGAAAGAAAGCACAGAGCCCCAGATTTTATGTTGTCCTGGAGAGCTTGCAGAGCACTGGGGAAAGGCAGGCAGACAATTCCCTGCTAGCACCTTCTCTGTGCCTGGGAAGCAGAAGTCTTCACATTGCTTCGCAGAATCGCTTTTGTGCAGAAAACAGTAACACTTGTTCAGAACGAAAGAAAGCACAGAGCCCCAGATTTTATGTTGTCCTGGAGAGCTTGCAGAGCACTGGGGAAAAGCAGGCAGAGAATTCCCTGCTAGCACCTTCTCTGTGCCTGGGAAACAGAAGTGTTCCCATTGCTTCGCAGAATCGCTTTTGTGCAGAATACAGTAACACTTGTTCAGAACGAAAGAAAGCACAGAGCCCCAGATTTTATGTTGTCCTGGAGAGCTTGCAGAGCACTGGGGAAAGGCAGGCAGAGAATTCCCTGCTAGCACCTTCTCTGTGCCTGTTCACATTGCTTCGCAGAATCGCTTTTGTGCAGAAAACAGTAACACTTGTTCAGAACGAAAGAAAGCACAGAGCCCCAGATTTTATGTTGTCCTGGAGAGCTTGCAGAGCACTGGGGAAAGGCAGGTAGAGAATTCCCTGCTAGCACCTTCTCTGTGCCTGGGAAGCAGAATTCTTCACATTGCTTCGCAGAATCGCTTTTGTGCAGAAAACACTAACACTTGTTCAGAACAAAAGAAAGCACAGAGCCCCAGATTCTATGTTGTCCTGGAGAGCTTGCAGAGCACTGGGGAAAGGCAGGCAGAGAATTTCCTGCTAGCACCTTCTCTGTGCCTGGGAAGCAGAAGTGTTCACATTGCTTCGCAGAATCGCTTTTGTGCAGAAAACAGTAACACTTGTTCAGTACGAAAGAAAGCACAGAGCCCCAGATTTTATGTTGTCCTGGAGAGCTTGCAGAGCACTGGGGAAAGGCAGGCAGAGAATTCCCTGCTAGCACCTTCTCTGTGCCTGGGAAGCAGAAGTGTTCACATTGCTTCGCAGAATCGCTTTTGTGCAGAAAACAGTAACACTTGTTCAGAACGAAAGAAAGCACAGAGCCCCAGATTTTATGTTGTCCTGGAGAGCTTACAGAGCACTGGGGAAAGGCAGGCAGAGAATTCCCTGCTAGCACCTTCCCTGTGCCTGGGAAAGAGAAGTGTTCCCATTGCTTCGCAGAATCGCTTTTGTGCAGAAAACAGTAACACTTGTTCAGAAGGAAAGAAAGCACAGAGCCCCAGATTTTATGTTGTCCTGGAGAGCTTGCAGAGCACTGGGGAAAAGCAGGCAGAGAATTCCCTGCTAGCACCTTCTCTGTGCCTGGGAAGCAGAAGTCTTCACATTGCTTCGCAGAATCGCTTTTGTGCAGAAAACACTAACACTTGTTCAGAAGGAAAGAAAGCACAGAGCCCCAGATTCTATGTTGTCCTGGAGAGCTTGCAGAGCACTGGGGAAAGGCAGGCAGAGAATTTCCTGCTAGCACCTTCTCTGTGCCTGGGAAGCAGAAGTGTTCACATTGCTTCGCAGAATCGCTTTTGTGCAGAAAACAGTAACACTTGTTCAGTACGAAAGAAAGCACAGAGCCCCAGATTTTATGTTGTCCTGGAGAGCTTGCAGAGCACTGGGGAAAGGCAGGCAGAGAATTCCCTGCTAGCACCTTCTCTGTGCCTGGGAAGCAGAAGTGTTCACATTGCTTCGCAGAATCGCTTTTGTGCAGAAAACAGTAACACTTGTTCAGAACGAAAGAAAGCACAGAGCCCCAGATTTTATGTTGTCCTGGAGAGCTTACAGAGCACTGGGGAAAGGCAGGCAGAGAATTCCCTGCTAGCACCTTCCCTGTGCCTGGGAAAGAGAAGTGTTCCCATTGCTTCGCAGAATCGCTTTTGTGCAGAAAACAGTAACACTTGTTCAGAAGGAAAGAAAGCACAGAGCCCCAGATTTTATGTTGTGCTGGAGAGCTTGCAGAGCACTGGGGAAAGGCAGGCAGAGAATTCCCTGCTAGCACCTTCTCTGTGCCTGGGAAGCAGAAGTGTTCAGATTGCTTCGCAGAATCGCTTTTGTGCAGAAAACAGTAACACTTGTTCAGAACAAAAGAAAGCACAGAGCCCCAGATTTTATGTTGTCCTGGAGAGCTTGCAGAGCACTGGGGAAAAGCAGGCAGAGAATTCCCTGCTAGCACCTTCTCTGTGCCTGGGAAACAGAAGTGTTCACATTGCTTCGCAGAATCGCTTTTGTGCAGAAAACAGTAACACTTGTTCAGACGAAAGAAAGCACAGAGCCCCAGATTTTATGTTGTGCTGGAGAGCTTGCAGAGCACTGGGGAAAGGCAGGCAGAGAATTCCCTGCTAGCACCTTCTCTGTGCCTGGGAAACAGAAGTGTTCACATTGCTTCGCAGAATCGCTTTTGTGCAGAAAACAGTAACACTTGTTCAGAACGAAAGAAAGCACAGAGCCCCAGATTTTATGTTGTCCTGGAGAGCTTGCAGAGCACTGGGGAAAAGCAGGCAGAGAATTCCCTGCTAGCACCTTCTCTGTGCCTGGGAAACAGAAGTGTTCACATTGCTTCGCAGAATCGCTTTTGTGCAGAAAACAGTAACACTTGTTCAGAACAAAAGAAAGCACAGAGCCCCAGATTTTATGTTGTCCTGGAGAGCTTGCAGAGCACTGGGGAAAAGCAGGCAGAGAATTCCCTGCTAGCACCTTCTCTGTGCCTGGGAAGCAGAAGTCTTCACATTGCTTCGCAGAATCGCTTTTGTGCAGACAACAGTAACACTTTTTCAGAACGAAAGAAAGCACAGAGCCTCAGATTTTATGTTGTCCTGGAGAGCTTGCAGAGCACTGGGGAAAAGCAAGCAGAGAATTCCCTGCTAGCACCTTCTCTGTGCCTGGGAAACAGAAGTGTTCACATTGCTTCGCAGAATCGCTTTTGTGCAGAAAACAGTAACACTTGTTCAGAACGAAAGAAAGCACAGAGCCCCAGATTTTATGTTGTCCTGGAGAGCTTGCAGAGCACTGGGGAAAGGCAGGCAGAGAATTCCCTGCTAGCACCTTCCCTGTGCCTGGGAAAGAGAAGCGTTCCCATTGCTTCGCAGAATCGCTTTTGTGCAGAAAACAGTAACACTTGTTCAGAAGGAAAGAAAGCACAGAGCCCCAGATTTTATGTTGTCCTGGAGAGCTTGCAGAGCACTGGGGAAAAGCAGGCAGAGAATTCCCTGCTAGCACCTTCTCTGTGCCTGGGAAGCAGAAGTCTTCACATTGCTTCACAGAATCGCTTTTGTGCAGATAACAGTAACACTTTTTCAGAACAAAAGAAAGCACAGAGCCCCAGATTTTATGTTGTCCTGGAGAGCTTGCAGAGCACTGGGGAAAAGCAGGCAGAGAATTCCCTGCTAGCACCTTCTCTGTGCCTGGGAAGCAGAAGTCTTCACATTGCTTCGCAGAATCGCTTTTGTGCAGAAAACAGTAACACTTGTTCAGAAGGAAAGAAAGCACAGAGCCCCATATTTTATGTTGTGCTGGAGAGCTTGCAGAGTACTGGGGAAAAGCAGGCAGAGAATTCCCTGCTAGCACCTTCTCTGTGCCTGGGAAACAGAAGTGTTCACATTGCTTCGCAGAATCGCTTTTGTGCAGATAACAGTAACACTTGTTCAGAACAAAAGAAAGCACAGAGCCCCAGATTTTATGTTGTCCTGGAGAGCTTGCAGAGCACTGGGGAAAAGCAGGCAGAGAATTCCCTGCTAGCACCTTCTCTGTGCCTGGGAAACAGAAGTGTTCACATTGCTTCGCAGAATCGCTTTTGTGCAGAAAACAGTAACACTTGTTCAGACGAAAGAAAGCACAGAGCCCCAGATTTTATGTTGTCCTGGAGAGCTTGCAGAGCACTGGGGAAAGGCAGGCAGAGAATTCCCTGCTAGCACCTTCTCTGTGCCTGGGAAGCAGAAGTCTTCACATTGCTTCGCAGAATCGCTTTTGTGCAGAAAACAATAACACTTGTTCAGAACGAAAGAAAGCACAGAGCCCCAGATTTTATGTTGTCCTGGAGAGCTTGCAGAGCACTGGGGAAAAGCAGGCAGAGAATTCCCTGCTAGCACCTTCTCTGTGCCTGGGAAACAGAAGTGTTCACATTGCTTCGCAGAATCGCTTTTGTGCAGAAAACAGTAACACTTGTTCAGAACGAAAGAAAGCACAGAGCCCCAGATTTTATGTTGTCCTGGAGAGCTTGCAGAGCACTGGGGAAAAGCAGGCAGAGAATTCCCTGCTAGCACCTTCTCTGTGCCTGGGAAACAGAAGTGTTCACATTGCTTCGCAGAATCGCTTTTGTGCAGAAAACAGTAACACTTGTTCAGAAGGAAAGAAAGCACAGAGCCCCAGATTTTATGTTGTCCTGGAGAGCTTGCAGAGCACTGGGGAAAGGCAGGCAGACAATTCCCTGCTAGCACCTTCTCTGTGCCTGGGAAGCAGAAGTCTTCACATTGCTTCGCAGAATCGCTTTTGTGCAGAAAACAGTAACACTTGTTCAGAACGAAAGAAAGCACAGAGCCCCAGATTTTATGTTGTCCTGGAGAGCTTGCAGAGCACTGGGGAAAAGCAGGCAGAGAATTCCCTGCTAGCACCTTCTCTGTGCCTGGGAAACAGAAGTGTTCCCATTGCTTCGCAGAATCGCTTTTGTGCAGAATACAGTAACACTTGTTCAGAACGAAAGAAAGCACAGAGCCCCAGATTTTATGTTGTCCTGGAGAGCTTGCAGAGCACTGGGGAAAGGCAGGCAGAGAATTCCCTGCTAGCACCTTCTCTGTGCCTGTTCACATTGCTTCGCAGAATCGCTTTTGTGCAGAAAACAGTAACACTTGTTCAGAACGAAAGAAAGCACAGAGCCCCAGATTTTATGTTGTCCTGGAGAGCTTGCAGAGCACTGGGGAAAGGCAGGTAGAGAATTCCCTGCTAGCACCTTCTCTGTGCCTGGGAAGCAGAATTCTTCACATTGCTTCGCAGAATCGCTTTTGTGCAGAAAACACTAACACTTGTTCAGAACAAAAGAAAGCACAGAGCCCCAGATTCTATGTTGTCCTGGAGAGCTTGCAGAGCACTGGGGAAAGGCAGGCAGAGAATTTCCTGCTAGCACCTTCTCTGTGCCTGGGAAGCAGAAGTGTTCACATTGCTTCGCAGAATCGCTTTTGTGCAGAAAACAGTAACACTTGTTCAGTACGAAAGAAAGCACAGAGCCCCAGATTTTATGTTGTCCTGGAGAGCTTGCAGAGCACTGGGGAAAGGCAGGCAGAGAATTCCCTGCTAGCACCTTCTCTGTGCCTGGGAAGCAGAAGTGTTCACATTGCTTCGCAGAATCGCTTTTGTGCAGAAAACAGTAACACTTGTTCAGAACGAAAGAAAGCACAGAGCCCCAGATTTTATGTTGTCCTGGAGAGCTTACAGAGCACTGGGGAAAGGCAGGCAGAGAATTCCCTGCTAGCACCTTCCCTGTGCCTGGGAAAGAGAAGTGTTCCCATTGCTTCGCAGAATCGCTTTTGTGCAGAAAACAGTAACACTTGTTCAGAAGGAAAGAAAGCACAGAGCCCCAGATTTTATGTTGTCCTGGAGAGCTTGCAGAGCACTGGGGAAAAGCAGGCAGAGAATTCCCTGCTAGCACCTTCTCTGTGCCTGGGAAGCAGAAGTGTTCACATTGCTTCGCAGAATCGCTTTTGTGCAGAAAACACTAACACTTGTTCAGAACAAAAGAAAGCACAGAGCCCCAGATTCTATGTTGTCCTGGAGAGCTTGCAGAGCACTGGGGAAAGGCAGGCAGAGAATTTCCTGCTAGCACCTTCTCTGTGCCTGGGAAGCAGAAGTGTTCACATTGCTTCGCAGAATCGCTTTTGTGCAGAAAACAGTAACACTTGTTCAGTACGAAAGAAAGCACAGAGCCCCAGATTTTATGTTGTCCTGGAGAGCTTGCAGAGCACTGGGGAAAGGCAGGCAGAGAATTCCCTGCTAGCACCTTCTCTGTGCCTGGGAAGCAGAAGTGTTCACATTGCTTCGCAGAATCGCTTTTGTGCAGAAAACAGTAACACTTGTTCAGAACGAAAGAAAGCACAGAGCCCCAGATTTTATGTTGTCCTGGAGAGCTTGCAGAGCACTGGGGAAAGGCAGGCAGAGAATTCCCTGCTAGCACCTTCCCTGTGCCTGGGAAAGAGAAGTGTTCCCATTGCTTCGCAGAATCGCTTTTGTGCAGAAAACAGTAACACTTGTTCAGAAGGAAAGAAAGCACAGAGCCCCAGATTTTATGTTGTCCTGGAGAGCTTGCAGAGCACTGGGGAAAAGCAGGCAGAGAATTCCCTGCTAGCACCTTCTCTGTGCCTGGGAAGCAGAAGTGTTCACATTGCTTGGCAGAATCGCTTTTGTGCAGATAACAGTAACACTTTTTTAGAACAAAAGAAAGCACAGAGCCCCAGATTTTATGTTGTCCTGGAGAGCTTGCAGAGCACTGGGGAAAAGCAGGCAGAGAATTCCCTGCTAGCACCTTCTCTGTGCCTGGGAAACAGAAGGGTTAACATTTCTTAGCAGTATCGCTTTTGTGCAGAAAACAGTAACACTTGTTCAGAAGGAAAGAAAGCACAGAGCCCCATATTTTATGTTGTGCTGGAGAGCTTGCAGAATACTGGGGAAAAGCAGGCAGAGAATTCCCTGCTAGCACCTTCTCTGTGCCTGGGAAGCAGAAGTGTTCAGATTGCTTGGCAGAATCGCTTTTGTGCAGAAAACAGTAACACTTGTTCAGAACGAAAGAAAGCACAGAGCCCCAGATTTTATGTTGTCCTGGAGAGCTTACAGAGCACTGGGGAAAGGCAGGCAGAGAATTCCCTGCTAGCACCTTCCCTGTGCCTGGGAAAGAGAAGTGTTCCCATTGCTTCGCAGAATCGCTTTTGTGCAGAAAACAGTAACACTTGTTCAGAAGGAAAGAAAGCACAGAGCCCCAGATTTTATGTTGTCCTGGAGAGCTTGCAGAGCACTGGGGAAAAGCAGGCAGAGAATTCCCTGCTAGCACCTTCTCTGTGCCTGGGAAGCAGAAGTGTTCACATTGCTTGGCAGAATCGTTTTTGTGCAGATAACAGTAACACTTTTTCAGAACAAAAGAAAGCACAGAGCCCCAGATTTTATGTTGTCCTGGAGAGCTTGCAGAGCACTGGGGAAAAGCAGGCAGAGAATTCCCTGCTAGCACCTTCTCTGTGCCTGGGAAGCAGAAGTGTTCAGATTGCTTGGCAGAATCGCTTTTGTGCAGAAAACCGTAACACTTGTTCAGAACAAAAGAAAGCACAGAGCCCCAGATTTTATGTTGTCCTGGAGAGCTTGCAGAGCACTGGGGAAAAGCAGGCAGAGAATTCCCTGCTAGCACCTTCTCTGTGCCTGGGAAGCAGAAGTCTTCACATTGCTTCGCAGAATCGCTTTTGTGCAGACAACAGTAACACTTTTTCAGAACAAAAGAAAGCACAGAGCCTCAGATTTTATGTTGTCCTGGAGAGCTTGCAGAGCACTGGGGAAAAGCAAGCAGAGAATTCCCTGCTAGCACCTTCTCTGTGCCTGGGAAACAGAAGTGTTCACATTGCTTCGCAGAATCGCTTTTGTGCAGAAAACAGTAACACTTGTTCAGAACGAAAGAAAGCACAGAGCCCCAGATTTTATGTTGTCCTGGAGAGCTTGCAGAGCACTGGGGAAAGGCAGGCAGAGAATTCCCTGCTAGCACCTTCCCTGTGCCTGGGAAAGAGAAGTGTTCACATTGCTTCGCAGAATCGCTTTTGTGCAGAAAACAGTAACACTTGTTCAGACGAAAGAAAGCACAGAGCCCCAGATTTTATGTTGTCCTGGAGAGCTTGCAGAGTACTGGGGAAAGGCAGGCAGAGAATTCCCTGCTAGCACCTTCTCTGTGCCTGGGAAACAGAAGTGTTCACATTGCTTCGCAGAATCGCTTTTGTGCAGAAAACAATAACACTTGTTCAGAACGAAAGAAAGCACAGAGCCCCAGATTTTATGTTGTCCTGGAGAGCTTGCAGAGCACTGGGGAAAAGCAGGCAGAGAATTCCCTGCTAGCACCTTCTCTGTGCCTGGGAAACAGAAGTGTTCACATTTCTTCGCAGAATCGCTTTTGTGCAGAAAACAGTAACACTTGTTCAGAACGAAAGAAAGCACAGAGCCCCAGATTTTATGTTGTCCTGGAGAGCTTGCAGAGCACTGGGGAAAGGCAGGCAGAGAATTCCCTGCTAGCACCTTCTCTGTGCCTGTTCACATTGCTTCGCAGAATCGCTTTTGTGCAGAAAACAGTAACACTTGTTCAGACGAAAGAAAGCACAGAGCCCCAGATTTTATGTTGTCCTGGAGAGCTTGCAGAGCACTGGGGAAAGGCAGGCAGAGAATTCCCTGCTAGCACCTTCTCTGTGCCTGGGAAACAGAAGTGTTCACATTGCTTCGCAGAATCGCTTTTGTGCAGAAAACAGTAACACTTGTTCAGAACGAAAGAAAGCACAGAGCCCCATATTTTATGTTGTGCTGGAGAGCTTGCAGAGTACTGGGGAAAAGCAGGCAGAGAATTCCCTGCTAGCACCTTCTCTGTGCCTGGGAAACAGAAGTGTTCACATTGCTTCGCAGAATCGCTTTTGTGCAGAAAACAGTAACACTTGTTCAGAAGGAAAGAAAGCACAGAGCCCCATATTTTATGTTGTGCTGGAGAGCTTGCAGAGTACTGGGGAAAAGCAGGCAGAGAATTCCCTGCTAGCACCTTCTCTGTGCCTGGGAAACAGAAGTGTTCACATTGCTTCGCAGAATCGCTTTTGTGCAGAAAACAGTAACACTTGTTCAGACGAAAGAAAGCACAGAGCCCCAGATTTTATGTTGTCCTGGAGAGCTTGCAGAGCACTGGGGAAAGGCAGGCAGAGAATTCCCTGCTAGCACCTTCTCTGTGCCTGGGAAGCAGAAGTCTTCACATTGCTTCGCAGAATCGCTTTTGTGCAGAAAACAATAACACTTGTTCAGAACGAAAGAAAGCACAGAGCCCCAGATTTTATGTTGTCCTGGAGAGCTTGCAGAGCACTGGGGAAAAGCAGGCAGAGAATTCCCTGCTAGCACCTTCTCTGTGCCTGGGAAACAGAAGTGTTCACATTTCTTCGCAGAATCGCTTTTGTGCAGAAAACAGTAACACTTGTTCAGAACGAAAGAAAGCACAGAGCCCCAGATTTTATGTTGTCCTGGAGAGCTTGCAGAGCACTGGGGAAAGGCAGGCAGAGAATTCCCTGCTAGCACCTTCTCTGTGCCTGTTCACATTGCTTCGCAGAATCGCTTTTGTGCAGAAAACAGTAACACTTGTTCAGACGAAAGAAAGCACAGAGCCCCAGATTTTATGTTGTCCTGGAGAGCTTGCAGAGCACTGGGGAAAGGCAGGCAGAGAATTCCCTGCTAGCACCTTCTCTGTGCCTGGGAAACAGAAGTGTTCACATTGCTTCGCAGAATCGCTTTTGTGCAGAAAACAGTAACACTTGTTCAGAACGAAAGAAAGCACAGAGCCCCATATTTTATGTTGTGCTGGAGAGCGTGCAGAGTACTGGGGAAAAGCAGGCAGAGAATTCCCTGCTAGCACCTTCTCTGTGCCTGGGAAACAGAAGTGTTCACATTGCTTCGCAGAATCGCTTTTGTGCAGAAAACAGTAACACTTGTTCAGAAGGAAAGAAAGCACAGAGCCCCATATTTTATGTTGTGCTGGAGAGCTTGCAGAGTACTGGGGAAAAGCAGGCAGAGAATTCCCTGCTAGCACCTTCTCTGTGCCTGGGAAACAGAAGTGTTCACATTGCTTCGCAGAATCGCTTTTGTGCAGAAAACAGTAACACTTGTTCAGACGAAAGAAAGCACAGAGCCCCAGATTTTATGTTGTCCTGGAGAGCTTGCAGAGCACTGGGGAAAGGCAGGCAGAGAATTCCCTGCTAGCACCTTCTCTGTGCCTGGGAAGCAGAAGTGTTCACATTGCTTCGCAGAATCGCTTTTGTGCAGAAAACAGTAACACTTGTTCAGAACGAAAGAAAGCACAGAGCCCCAGATTTTATGTTGTCCTGGAGAGCTTGCAGAGCACTGGGGAAAGGCAGGTAGAGAATTCCCTGCTAGCACCTTCTCTGTGCCTGGGAAGCAGAATTCTTCACATTGCTTCGCAGAATCGCTTTTGTGCAGAAAACACTAACACTTGTTCAGAACAAAAGAAAGCACAGAGCCCCAGATTCTATGTTGTCCTGGAGAGCTTGCAGAGCACTGGGGAAAGGCAGGCAGAGAATTTCCTGCTAGCACCTTCTCTGTGCCTGGGAAGCAGAAGTGTTCACATTGCTTCGCAGAATCGCTTTTGTGCAGAAAACAGTAACACTTGTTCAGTACGAAAGAAAGCACAGAGCCCCAGATTTTATGTTGTCCTGGAGAGCTTGCAGAGCACTGGGGAAAGGCAGGCAGAGAATTCCCTGCTAGCACCTTCTCTGTGCCTGGGAAGCAGAAGTGTTCACATTGCTTCGCAGAATCGCTTTTGTGCAGAAAACAGTAACACTTGTTCAGAACGAAAGAAAGCACAGAGCCCCAGATTTTATGTTGTCCTGGAGAGCTTACAGAGCACTGGGGAAAGGCAGGCAGAGAATTCCCTGCTAGCACCTTCCCTGTGCCTGGGAAAGAGAAGTGTTCCCATTGCTTCGCAGAATCGCTTTTGTGCAGAAAACAGTAACACTTGTTCAGAAGGAAAGAAAGCACAGAGCCCCAGATTTTATGTTGTCCTGGAGAGCTTGCAGAGCACTGGGGAAAAGCAGGCAGAGAATTCCCTGCTAGCACCTTCTCTGTGCCTGGGAAGCAGAAGTGTTCACATTGCTTCGCAGAATCGCTTTTGTGCAGAAAACACTAACACTTGTTCAGAACAAAAGAAAGCACAGAGCCCCAGATTCTATGTTGTCCTGGAGAGCTTGCAGAGCACTGGGGAAAGGCAGGCAGAGAATTTCCTGCTAGCACCTTCTCTGTGCCTGGGAAGCAGAAGTGTTCACATTGCTTCGCAGAATCGCTTTTGTGCAGAAAACAGTAACACTTGTTCAGTACGAAAGAAAGCACAGAGCCCCAGATTTTATGTTGTCCTGGAGAGCTTGCAGAGCACTGGGGAAAGGCAGGCAGAGAATTCCCTGCTAGCACCTTCTCTGTGCCTGGGAAGCAGAAGTGTTCAGATTGCTTGGCAGAATCGCTTTTGTGCAGAAAACAGTAACACTTGTTCAGAACGAAAGAAAGCACAGAGCCCCAGATTTTATGTTGTCCTGGAGAGCTTACAGAGCACTGGGGAAAGGCAGGCAGAGAATTCCCTGCTAGCACCTTCCCTGTGCCTGGGAAAGAGAAGTGTTCCCATTGCTTCGCAGAATCGCTTTTGTGCAGAAAACAGTAACACTTGTTCAGAAGGAAAGAAAGCACAGAGCCCCAGATTTTATGTTGTCCTGGAGAGCTTGCAGAGCACTGGGGAAAAGCAGGCAGAGAATTCCCTGCTAGCACCTTCTCTGTGCCTGGGAAGCAGAAGTGTTCACATTGCTTGGCAGAATCGCTTTTGTGCAGATAACAGTAACACTTGTTCAGAACAAAAGAAAGCACAGAGCCCCAGATTTTATGTTGTCCTGGAGAGCTTGCAGAGCACTGGGGAAAAGCAGGCAGAGAATTCCCTGCTAGCACCTTCTCTGTGCCTGGGAAACAGAAGGGTTAACATTTCTTAGCAGTATCGCTTTTGTGCAGAAAACAGTAACACTTGTTCAGAAGGAAAGAAAGCACAGAGCCCCATATTTTATGTTGTGCTGGAGAGCTTGCAGAATACTGGGGAAAAGCAGGCAGAGAATTCCCTGCTAGCACCTTCTCTGTGCCTGGGAAGCAGAAGTGTTCAGATTGCTTGGCAGAATCGCTTTTGTGCAGAAAACAGTAACACTTGTTCAGAACGAAAGAAAGCACAGAGCCCCAGATTTTATGTTGTCCTGGAGAGCTTACAGAGCACTGGGGAAAGGCAGGCAGAGAATTCCCTGCTAGCACCTTCCCTGTGCCTGGGAAAGAGAAGTGTTCCCATTGCTTCGCAGAATCGCTTTTGTGCAGAAAACAGTAACACTTGTTCAGAAGGAAAGAAAGCACAGAGCCCCAGATTTTATGTTGTCCTGGAGAGCTTGCAGAGCACTGGGGAAAGGCAGGCAGAGAATTCCCTGCTAGCACCTTCTCTGTGCCTGTTCACATTGCTTCGCAGAATCGCTTTTGTGCAGAAAACAGTAACACTTGTTCAGACGAAAGAAAGCACAGAGCCCCAGATTTTATGTTGTCCTGGAGAGCTTGCAGAGCACTGGGGAAAGGCAGGCAGAGAATTCCCTGCTAGCACCTTCTCTGTGCCTGGGAAACAGAAGTGTTCACATTGCTTCGCAGAATCGCTTTTGTGCAGAAAACAGTAACACTTGTTCAGAACGAAAGAAAGCACAGAGCCCCATATTTTATGTTGTGCTGGAGAGCTTGCAGAGTACTGGGGAAAAGCAGGCAGAGAATTCCCTGCTAGCACCTTCTCTGTGCCTGGGAAACAGAAGTGTTCACATTGCTTCGCAGAATCGCTTTTGTGCAGAAAACAGTAACACTTGTTCAGAAGGAAAGAAAGCACAGAGCCCCATATTTTATGTTGTGCTGGAGAGCTTGCAGAGTACTGGGGAAAAGCAGGCAGAGAATTCCCTGCTAGCACCTTCTCTGTGCCTGGGAAACAGAAGTGTTCACATTGCTTCGCAGAATCGCTTTTGTGCAGAAAACAGTAACACTTGTTCAGACGAAAGAAAGCACAGAGCCCCAGATTTTATGTTGTCCTGGAGAGCTTGCAGAGCACTGGGGAAAGGCAGGCAGAGAATTCCCTGCTAGCACCTTCTCTGTGCCTGGGAAGCAGAAGTCTTCACATTGCTTCGCAGAATCGCTTTTGTGCAGAAAACAATAACACTTGTTCAGAACGAAAGAAAGCACAGAGCCCCAGATTTTATGTTGTCCTGGAGAGCTTGCAGAGCACTGGGGAAAAGCAGGCAGAGAATTCCCTGCTAGCACCTTCTCTGTGCCTGGGAAACAGAAGTGTTCACATTTCTTCGCAGAATCGCTTTTGTGCAGAAAACAGTAACACTTGTTCAGAACGAAAGAAAGCACAGAGCCCCAGATTTTATGTTGTCCTGGAGAGCTTGCAGAGCACTGGGGAAAGGCAGGCAGAGAATTCCCTGCTAGCACCTTCTCTGTGCCTGTTCACATTGCTTCGCAGAATCGCTTTTGTGCAGAAAACAGTAACACTTGTTCAGACGAAAGAAAGCACAGAGCCCCAGATTTTATGTTGTCCTGGAGAGCTTGCAGAGCACTGGGGAAAGGCAGGCAGAGAATTCCCTGCTAGCACCTTCTCTGTGCCTGGGAAACAGAAGTGTTCACATTGCTTCGCAGAATCGCTTTTGTGCAGAAAACAGTAACACTTGTTCAGAACGAAAGAAAGCACAGAGCCCCATATTTTATGTTGTGCTGGAGAGCGTGCAGAGTACTGGGGAAAAGCAGGCAGAGAATTCCCTGCTAGCACCTTCTCTGTGCCTGGGAAACAGAAGTGTTCACATTGCTTCGCAGAATCGCTTTTGTGCAGAAAACAGTAACACTTGTTCAGAAGGAAAGAAAGCACAGAGCCCCATATTTTATGTTGTGCTGGAGAGCTTGCAGAGTACTGGGGAAAAGCAGGCAGAGAATTCCCTGCTAGCACCTTCTCTGTGCCTGGGAAACAGAAGTGTTCACATTGCTTCGCAGAATCGCTTTTGTGCAGAAAACAGTAACACTTGTTCAGACGAAAGAAAGCACAGAGCCCCAGATTTTATGTTGTCCTGGAGAGCTTGCAGAGCACTGGGGAAAGGCAGGCAGAGAATTCCCTGCTAGCACCTTCTCTGTGCCTGGGAAGCAGAAGTGTTCACATTGCTTCGCAGAATCGCTTTTGTGCAGAAAACAGTAACACTTGTTCAGAACGAAAGAAAGCACAGAGCCCCAGATTTTATGTTGTCCTGGAGAGCTTACAGAGCACTGGGGAAAGGCAGGCAGAGAATTCCCTGCTAGCACCTTCCCTGTGCCTGGGAAAGAGAAGTGTTCCCATTGCTTCGCAGAATCGCTTTTGTGCAGAAAACAGTAACACTTGTTCAGAAGGAAAGCAAGCACAGAGCCCCAGATTTTATGTTGTCCTGGAGAGCTTGCAGAGCACTGGGGAAAAGCAGGCAGAGAATTCCCTGCTAGCACCTTCTCTGTGCCTGGGAAGCAGAAGTGTTCACATTGCTTCGCAGAATCGCTTTTGTGCAGAAAACACTAACACTTGTTCAGAACAAAAGAAAGCACAGAGCCCCAGATTCTATGTTGTCCTGGAGAGCTTGCAGAGCACTGGGGAAAGGCAGGCAGAGAATTTCCTGCTAGCACCTTCTCTGTGCCTGGGAAGCAGAAGTGTTCACATTGCTTCGCAGAATCGCTTTTGTGCAGAAAACAGTAACACTTGTTCAGTACGAAAGAAAGCACAGAGCCCCAGATTTTATGTTGTCCTGGAGAGCTTGCAGAGCACTGGGGAAAGGCAGGCAGAGAATTCCCTGCTAGCACCTTCTCTGTGCCTGGGAAGCAGAAGTGTTCAGATTGCTTGGCAGAATCGCTTTTGTGCAGAAAACAGTAACACTTGTTCAGAACGAAAGAAAGCACAGAGCCCCAGATTTTATGTTGTCCTGGAGAGCTTACAGAGCACTGGGGAAAGGCAGGCAGAGAATTCCCTGCTAGCACCTTCCCTGTGCCTGGGAAAGAGAAGTGTTCCCATTGCTTCGCAGAATCGCTTTTGTGCAGAAAACAGTAACACTTGTTCAGAAGGAAAGAAAGCACAGAGCCCCAGATTTTATGTTGTCCTGGAGAGCTTGCAGAGCACTGGGGAAAAGCAGGCAGAGAATTCCCTGCTAGCACCTTCTCTGTGCCTGGGAAGCAGAAGTGTTCACATTGCTTGGCAGAATCGCTTTTGTGCAGATAACAGTAACACTTGTTCAGAACAAAAGAAAGCACAGAGCCCCAGATTTTATGTTGTCCTGGAGAGCTTGCAGAGCACTGGGGAAAAGCAGGCAGAGAATTCCCTGCTAGCACCTTCTCTGTGCCTGGGAAACAGAAGGGTTAACATTTCTTAGCAGTATCGCTTTTGTGCAGAAAACAGTAACACTTGTTCAGAAGGAAAGAAAGCACAGAGCCCCATATTTTATGTTGTGCTGGAGAGCTTGCAGAATACTGGGGAAAAGCAGGCAGAGAATTCCCTGCTAGCACCTTCTCTGTGCCTGGGAAGCAGAAGTGTTCAGATTGCTTGGCAGAATCGCTTTTGTGCAGAAAACAGTAACACTTGTTCAGAACGAAAGAAAGCACAGAGCCCCAGATTTTATGTTGTCCTGGAGAGCTTACAGAGCACTGGGGAAAGGCAGGCAGAGAATTCCCTGCTAGCACCTTCCCTGTGCCTGGGAAAGAGAAGTGTTCCCATTGCTTCGCAGAATCGCTTTTGTGCAGAAAACAGTAACACTTGTTCAGAAGGAAAGAAAGCACAGAGCCCCAGATTTTATGTTGTCCTGGAGAGCTTGCAGAGCACTGGGGAAAAGCAGGCAGAGAATTCCCTGCTAGCACCTTCTCTGTGCCTGGGAAGCAGAAGTGTTCACATTGCTTGGCAGAATCGCTTTTGTGCAGATAACAGTAACACTTTTTCAGAACAAAAGAAAGCACAGAGCCCCAGATTTTATGTTGTCCTGGAGAGCTTGCAGAGCACTGGGGAAAAGCAGGCAGAGAATTCCCTGCTAGCACCTTCTCTGTGCCTGGGAAACAGAAGGGTTAACATTTCTTAGCAGTATCGCTTTTGTGCAGAAAACAGTAACACTTGTTCAGAAGGAAAGAAAGCACAGAGCCCCATATTTTATGTTGTGCTGGAGAGCTTGCAGAATACTGGGGAAAAGCAGGCAGAGAATTCCCTGCTAGCACCTTCTCTGTGCCTGGGAAGCAGAAGTGTTCAGATTGCTTGGCAGAATCGCTTTTGTGCAGAAAACCGTAACACTTGTTCAGAACAAAAGAAAGCACAGAGCCCCAGATTTTATGTTGTCCTGGAGAGCTTGCAGAGCACTGGGGAAAAGCAGGCAGAGAATTCCCTGCTAGCACCTTCTCTGTGCCTGGGAAGCAGAAGTGTTCACATTGCTTCGCAGAATCGCTTTTGTGCAGAAAACAGTAACACTTTTTCAGAACAAAAGAAAGCACAGAGCCTCAGATTTTATGTTGTCCTGGAGAGCTTGCAGAGCACTGGGGAAAAGCAAGCAGAGAATTCCCTGCTAGCACCTTCTCTGTGCCTGGGAAACAGAAGTGTTCACATTGCTTCGCAGAATCGCTTTTGTGCAGAAAACAGTAACACTTGTTCAGAACGAAAGAAAGCACAGAGCCCCAGATTTTATGTTGTCCTGGAGAGCTTGCAGAGCACTGGGGAAAGGCAGGCAGAGAATTCCCTGCTAGCACCTTCCCTGTGCCTGGGAAAGAGAAGTGTTCCCATTGCTTCGCAGAATCGCTTTTGTGCAGAAAACAGTAACACTTGTTCAGAAGGAAAGAAAGCACAGAGCCCCAGATTTTATGTTGTCCTGGAGAGCTTGCAGAGCACTGGGGAAAGGCAGGCAGAGAATTCCCTGCTAGCACCTTCTCTGTGCCTGGGAAGCAGAAGTGTTCACATTGCTTCGCAGAATCGCTTTTGTGCAGAAAACAATAACACCTGTTCAGAACGAAAGAAAGCACAGAGCCCCAGATTTTATGTTGTCCTGGAGAGCTTGCAGAGCACTGGGGAAAAGCAGGCAGAGAATTCCCTGCTAGCACCTTCTCTGTGCCTGGGAAACAGAAGTGTTCACATTTCTTCGCAGAATCGCTTTTGTGCAGAAACCAGTAACACTTGTTCAGAACGAAAGAAAGCACAGAGCCCCAGATTTTATGTTGTCCTGGAGAGCTTGCAGAGCACTGGGGAAAGGCAGGCAGAGAATTCCCTGCTAGCACCTTCTCTGTGCCTGGGAAGTAGAAGTCTTCACATTGCTTCGCAGAATCGCTTTTGTGCAGAAAACAGTAACACTTGTTCAGAACGAAAGAAAGCACAGAGCCCCAGATTTTATGTTGTCCTGGAGAGCTTGCAGAGCACTGGGGAAAAGCAGGCAGAGAATTCCCTGCTAGCACCTTCTCTGTGCCTGGGAAACAGAAGTGTTCACATTGCTTCGCAGAATCGCTTTTGTGCAGAAAACAGTAACACTTGTTCAGAAGGAAAGAAAGCACAGAGCCCCAGATTTTATGTTGTCCTGGAGAGCTTGCAGAGCACTGGGGAAAGGCAGGCAGACAATTCCCTGCTAGCACCTTCTCTGTGCCTGGGAAGCAGAAGTCTTCACATTGCTTCGCAGAATCGCTTTTGTGCAGAAAACAGTAACACTTGTTCAGAACGAAAGAAAGCACAGAGCCCCAGATTTTATGTTGTCCTGGAGAGCTTGCAGAGCACTGGGGAAAAGCAGGCAGAGAATTCCCTGCTAGCACCTTCTCTGTGCCTGGGAAACAGAAGTGTTCCCATTGCTTCGCAGAATCGCTTTTGTGCAGAATACAGTAACACTTGTTCAGAACGAAAGAAAGCACAGAGCCCCAGATTTTATGTTGTCCTGGAGAGCTTGCAGAGCACTGGGGAAAGGCAGGCAGAGAATTCCCTGCTAGCACCTTCTCTGTGCCTGTTCACATTGCTTCGCAGAATCGCTTTTGTGCAGAAAACAGTAACACTTGTTCAGAACGAAAGAAAGCACAGAGCCCCAGATTTTATGTTGTCCTGGAGAGCTTGCAGAGCACTGGGGAAAGGCAGGTAGAGAATTCCCTGCTAGCACCTTCTCTGTGCCTGGGAAGCAGAATTCTTCACATTGCTTCGCAGAATCGCTTTTGTGCAGAAAACACTAACACTTGTTCAGAACAAAAGAAAGCACAGAGCCCCAGATTCTATGTTGTCCTGGAGAGCTTGCAGAGCACTGGGGAAAGGCAGGCAGAGAATTTCCTGCTAGCACCTTCTCTGTGCCTGGGAAGCAGAAGTGTTCACATTGCTTCGCAGAATCGCTTTTGTGCAGAAAACAGTAACACTTGTTCAGTACGAAAGAAAGCACAGAGCCCCAGATTTTATGTTGTCCTGGAGAGCTTGCAGAGCACTGGGGAAAGGCAGGCAGAGAATTCCCTGCTAGCACCTTCCCTGTGCCTGGGAAAGAGAAGTGTTCCCATTGCTTCGCAGAATCGCTTTTGTGCAGAAAACAGTAACACTTGTTCAGAAGGAAAGAAAGCACAGAGCCCCAGATTTTATGTTGTCCTGGAGAGCTTGCAGAGCACTGGGGAAAAGCAGGCAGAGAATTCCCTGCTAGCACCTTCTCTGTGCCTGGGAAGCAGAAGTGTTCACATTGCTTCGCAGAATCGCTTTTGTGCAGAAAACTCTAACACTTGTTCAGAACAAAAGAAAGCACAGAGCCCCAGATTCTATGTTGTCCTGGAGAGCTTGCAGAGCACTGGGGAAAGGCAGGCAGAGAATTTCCTGCTAGCACCTTCTCTGTGCCTGGGAAGCAGAAGTGTTCACATTGCTTCGCAGAATCGCTTTTGTGCAGAAAACAGTAACACTTGTTCAGTACGAAAGAAAGCACAGAGCCCCAGATTTTATGTTGTCCTGGAGAGCTTGCAGAGCACTGGGGAAAGGCAGGCAGAGAATTCCCTGCTAGCACCTTCTCTGTGCCTGGGAAGCAGAAGTGTTCACATTGCTTCGCAGAATCGCTTTTGTGCAGAAAACAGTAACACTTGTTCAGAACGAAAGAAAGCACAGAGCCCCAGATTTTATGTTGTCCTGGAGAGCTTACAGAGCACTGGGGAAAGGCAGGCAGAGAATTCCCTGCTAGCACCTTCCCTGTGCCTGGGAAAGAGAAGTGTTCCCATTGCTTCGCAGAATCGCTTTTGTGCAGAAAACAGTAACACTTGTTCAGAAGGAAAGAAAGCACAGAGCCCCAGATTTTATGTTGTCCTGGAGAGCTTGCAGAGCACTGGGGAAAAGCAGGCAGAGAATTCCCTGCTAGCACCTTCTCTGTGCCTGGGAAGCAGAAGTGTTCACATTGCTTGGCAGAATCGCTTTTGTGCAGATAACAGTAACACTTGTTCAGAACAAAAGAAAGCACAGAGCCCCAGATTTTATGTTGTCCTGGAGAGCTTGCAGAGCACTGGGGAAAAGCAGGCAGAGAATTCCCTGCTAGCACCTTCTCTGTGCCTGGGAAACAGAAGGGTTAACATTTCTTAGCAGTATCGCTTTTGTGCAGAAAACAGTAACACTTGTTCAGAAGGAAAGAAAGCACAGAGCCCCATATTTTATGTTGTGCTGGAGAGCTTGCAGAATACTGGGGAAAAGCAGGCAGAGAATTCCCTGCTAGCACCTTCTCTGTGCCTGGGAAGCAGAAGTGTTCAGATTGCTTGGCAGAATCGCTTTTGTGCAGAAAACAGTAACACTTGTTCAGAACGAAAGAAAGCACAGAGCCCCAGATTTTATGTTGTCCTGGAGAGCTTACAGAGCACTGGGGAAAGGCAGGCAGAGAATTCCCTGCTAGCACCTTCCCTGTGCCTGGGAAAGAGAAGTGTTCCCATTGCTTCGCAGAATCGCTTTTGTGCAGAAAACAGTAACACTTGTTCAGAAGGAAAGAAAGCACAGAGCCCCAGATTTTATGTTGTCCTGGAGAGCTTGCAGAGCACTGGGGAAAAGCAGGCAGAGAATTCCCTGCTAGCACCTTCTCTGTGCCTGGGAAGCAGAAGTGTTCACATTGCTTGGCAGAATCGCTTTTGTGCAGATAACAGTAACACTTTTTCAGAACAAAAGAAAGCACAGAGCCCCAGATTTTATGTTGTCCTGGAGAGCTTGCAGAGCACTGGGGAAAAGCAGGCAGAGAATTCCCTGCTAGCACCTTCTCTGTGCCTGGGAAACAGAAGGGTTAACATTTCTTAGCAGTATCGCTTTTGTGCAGAAAACAGTAACACTTGTTCAGAAGGAAAGAAAGCACAGAGCCCCATATTTTATGTTGTGCTGGAGAGCTTGCAGAATACTGGGGAAAAGCAGGCAGAGAATTCCCTGCTAGCACCTTCTCTGTGCCTGGGAAGCAGAAGTGTTCAGATTGCTTGGCAGAATCGCTTTTGTGCAGAAAACCGTAACACTTGTTCAGAACAAAAGAAAGCACAGAGCCCCAGATTTTATGTTGTCCTGGAGAGCTTGCAGAGCACTGGGGAAAAGCAGGCAGAGAATTCCCTGCTAGCACCTTCTCTGTGCCTGGGAAGCAGAAGTGTTCACATTGCTTCGCAGAATCGCTTTTGTGCAGACAACAGTAACACTTTTTCAGAACAAAAGAAAGCACAGAGCCTCAGATTTTATGTTGTCCTGGAGAGCTTGCAGAGCACTGGGGAAAAGCAAGCAGAGAATTCCCTGCTAGCACCTTCTCTGTGCCTGGGAAACAGAAGTGTTCACATTGCTTCGCAGAATCGCTTTTGTGCAGAAAACAGTAACACTTGTTCAGAACGAAAGAAAGCACAGAGCCCCAGATTTTATGTTGTCCTGGAGAGCTTGCAGAGCACTGGGGAAAGGCAGGCAGAGAATTCCCTGCTAGCACCTTCCCTGTGCCTGGGAAAGAGAAGTGCTCCCATTGCTTCGCAGAATCGCTTTTGTGCAGAAAACAGTAACACTTGTTCAGAAGGAAAGAAAGCACAGAGCCCCAGATTTTATGTTGTCCTGGAGAGCTTGCAGAGCACTGGGGAAAAGCAGGCAGAGAATTCCCTGCTAGCACCTTCTCTGTGCCTGGGAAGCAGAAGTCTTCACATTGCTTCGCAGAATCGCTTTTGTGCAGATAACAGTAACACTTTTTCAGAACAAAAGAAAGCACAGAGCCCCAGATTTTATGTTGTCCTGGAGAGCTTGCAGAGCACTGGGGAAAAGCAGGCAGAGAATTCCCTGCTAGCACCTTCTCTGTGCCTGGGAAGCAGAAGTCTTCACATTGCTTCGCAGAATCGCTTTTGTGCAGAAAACAGTAACACTTGTTCAGACGAAAGAAAGCACAGAGCCCCATATTTTATGTTGTGCTGGAGAGCTTGCAGAGTACTGGGGAAAAGCACGCAGAGAATTCCCTGCTAGCACGTTCTCGGTGCCTGGGAAGCAGAAGTGTTCACATTGCTTCGCAGAATCGCTTTTGTGCAGATAACAGTAACACTTGTTCAGAACAAAAGAAAGCACAGAGCCCCAGATTTTATGTTGTCCTGGAGAGCTTGCAGAGCACTGGGGAAAAGCAGGCAGAGAATTCCCTGCTAGCACCTTCTCTGTGCCTGGGAAACAGAAGTGTTCACATTGCTTCGCAGAATCGCTTTTGTGCAGAAAACAGTAACACTTGTTCAGTACGAAAGAAAGCACAGAGCCCCAGATTTTATGTTGTCCTGGAGAGCTTGCAGAGCACTGGGGAAAGGCAGGCAGAGAATTCCCTGCTAGCACCTTCTCTGTGCCTGGGAAGCAGAAGTCTTCACATTGCTTCGCAGAATCGCTTTTGTGCAGAAAACAATAACACTTGTTCAGAACGAAAGAAAGCACAGAGCCCCAGATTTTATGTTGTCCTGGAGAGCTTGCAGAGCACTGGGGAAAAGCAGGCAGAGAATTCCCTGCTAGCACCTTCTCTGTGCCTGGGAAACAGAAGTGTTCACATTGCTTCGCAGAATCGCTTTTGTGCAGAAAACAGTAACACTTGTTCAGAAGGAAAGAAAGCACAGAGCCCCAGATTTTATGTTGTCCTGGAGAGCTTGCAGAGCACTGGGGAAAGGCAGGCAGAGAATTCCCTGCTAGCACCTTCTCTGTGCCTGGGAAGCAGAAGTGTTCACATTGCTTCGCAGAATCGTTTTGTGCAGAAAACAATAACACCTGTTCAGAACGAAAGAAAGCACAGAGCCCCAGATTTTATGTTGTCCTGGAGAGCTTGCAGAGCACTGGGGAAAAGCAGGCAGAGAATTCCCTGCTAGCACCTTCTCTGTGCCTGGGAAACAGAAGTGTTCACATTGCTTCGCAGAATCGCTTTTGTGCAGAAAACAGTAACACTTGTTCAGAACGAAAGAAAGCACAGAGCCCCAGATTTTATGTTGTCCTGGAGAGCTTGCAGAGCACTGGGGAAAGGCAGGCAGAGAATTCCCTGCTAGCACCTTCTCTGTGCCTGTTCACATTCCTTCGCAGAATCGCTTTTGTGCAGAAAACTGTAACACTTGTTCAGAACGAAAGAAAGCACAGAGCCCCAGATTTTATGTTGTCCTGGAGAGCTTGCAGAGCACTGGGGAAAGGCAGGCAGAGAATTCCCTGCTAGCACGTTCTCGGTGCCTGGGAAACAGAAGTGTTCACATTACTTAGCAGTATCGCTTTTGTGCAGAAAACAGTAACACTTGTTCAGAAGGAAAGAAAGCACAGAGCCCCATATTTTATGTTGTGCTGGAGAGCTTGCAGAGTACTGGGGAAAAGCAGGCAGAGAATTCCCTGCTAGCACCTTCTCTGTGCCTGGGAAACAGAAGTGTTCACATTGCTTCGCAGAATCGCTTTTGTGCAGATAACAGTAACACTTGTTCAGAACAAAAGAAAGCACAGAGCCCCAGATTTTATGTTGTCCTGGAGAGCTTGCAGAGCACTGGGGAAAAGCAGGCAGAGAATTCCCTGCTAGCACCTTCTCTGTGCCTGGGAAACAGAAGTGTTCACATTGCTTCGCAGAATCGCTTTTGTGCAGAAAACAGTAACACTTGTTCAGACGAAAGAAAGCACAGAGCCCCAGATTTTATGTTGTCCTGGAGAGCTTGCAGAGCACTGGGGAAAGGCAGGCAGAGAATTCCCTGCTAGCACCTTCTCTGTGCCTGGGAAGCAGAAGTCTTCACATTGCTTCGCAGAATCGCTTTTGTGCAGAAAACAATAACACCTGTTCAGAACGAAAGAAAGCACAGAGCCCCAGATTTTATGTTGTCCTGGAGAGCTTGCAGAGTACTGGGGAAAAGCAGGCAGAGAATTCCCTGCTAGCACCTTCTCTGTGCCTGGGAAACAGAAGTGTTCACATTTCTTCGTAGAATCGCTTTTGTGCAGAAAACAGTAACACTTGCTCAGAACGAAAGAAAGCACAGAGCCCCAGATTTTATGTTGTCCTGGAGAGCTTGCAGAGCACTGGGGAAAGGCAGGCAGAGAATTCCCTGCTAGCACCTTCTCTGTGCCTGTTCACATTGCTTCGCAGAATCGCTTTTGTGCAGAAAACAGTAACACTTGTTCAGACGAAAGAAAGCACAGAGCCCCAGATTTTATGTTGTCCTGGAGAGCTTGCAGAGCACTGGGGAAAGGCAGGCAGAGAATTCCCTGCTAGCACCTTCTCTGTGCCTGGGAAACAGAAGTGTTCACATTGCTTCGCAGAATCGCTTTTGTGCAGAAAACAGTAACACTTGTTCAGAACGAAAGAAAGCACAGAGCCCCATATTTTATGTTGTGCTGGAGAGCTTGCAGAGTACTGGGGAAAAGCAGGCAGAGAATTCCCTGCTAGCACCTTCTCTGTGCCTGGGAAACAGAAGTGTTCACATTGCTTCGCAGAATCGCTTTTGTGCAGAAAACAGTAACACTTGTTCAGAAGGAAAGAAAGCACAGAGCCCCATATTTTATGTTGTGCTGGAGAGCTTGCAGAGTACTGGGGAAAAGCAGGCAGAGAATTCCCTGCTAGCACCTTCTCTGTGCCTGGGAAACAGAAGTGTTCACATTGCTTCGCAGAATCGCTTTTGTGCAGAAAACAGTAACACTTGTTCAGACGAAAGAAAGCACAGAGCCCCAGATTTTATGTTGTCCTGGAGAGCTTGCAGAGCACTGGGGAAAGGCAGGCAGAGAATTCCCTGCTAGCACCTTCTCTGTGCCTGGGAAGCAGAAGTCTTCACATTGCTTCGCAGAATCGCTTTTGTGCAGAAAACAATAACACTTGTTCAGAACGAAAGAAAGCACAGAGCCCCAGATTTTATGTTGTCCTGGAGAGCTTGCAGAGCACTGGGGAAAAGCAGGCAGAGAATTCCCTGCTAGCACCTTCTCTGTGCCTGGGAAACAGAAGTGTTCACATTTCTTCGCAGAATCGCTTTTGTGCAGAAAACAGTAACACTTGTTCAGAACGAAAGAAAGCACAGAGCCCCAGATTTTATGTTGTCCTGGAGAGCTTGCAGAGCACTGGGGAAAGGCAGGCAGAGAATTCCCTGCTAGCACCTTCTCTGTGCCTGTTCCCATTGCTTCGCAGAATCGCTTTTGTGCAGAAAACAGTAACACTTGTTCAGACGAAAGAAAGCACAGAGCCCCAGATTTTATGTTGTCCTGGAGAGCTTGCAGAGCACTGGGGAAAGGCAGGCAGAGAATTCCCTGCTAGCACCTTCTCTGTGCCTGGGAAACAGAAGTGTTCACATTGCTTCGCAGAATCGCTTTTGTGCAGAAAACAGTAACACTTGTTCAGAACGAAAGAAAGCACAGAGCCCCATATTTTATGTTGTGCTGGAGAGCGTGCAGAGTACTGGGGAAAAGCAGGCAGAGAATTCCCTGCTAGCACCTTCTCTGTGCCTGGGAAACAGAAGTGTTCACATTGCTTCGCAGAATCGCTTTTGTGCAGAAAACAGTAACACTTGTTCAGAACGAAAGAAAGCACAGAGCCCCAGATTTTATGTTGTCCTGGAGAGCTTGCAGAGCACTGGGGAAAGGCAGGCAGAGAATTCCCTGCTAGCACCTTCTCTGTGCCTGTTCCCATTGCTTCGCAGAATCGCTTTTGTGCAGAAAACAGTAACACTTGTTCAGACGAAAGAAAGCACAGAGCCCCAGATTTTATGTTGTCCTGGAGAGCTTGCAGAGCACTGGGGAAAGGCAGGCAGAGAATTCCCTGCTAGCACCTTCTCTGTGCCTGGGAAACAGAAGTGTTCACATTGCTTCGCAGAATCGCTTTTGTGCAGAAAACAGTAACACTTGTTCAGAACGAAAGAAAGCACAGAGCCCCATATTTTATGTTGTGCTGGAGAGCGTGCAGAGTACTGGGGAAAAGCAGGCAGAGAATTCCCTGCTAGCACCTTCTCTGTGCCTGGGAAACAGAAGTGTTCACATTGCTTCGCAGAATCGCTTTTGTGCAGAAAACAGTAACACTTGTTCAGAAGGAAAGAAAGCACAGAGCCCCATATTTTATGTTGTGCTGGAGAGCTTGCAGAGTACTGGGGAAAAGCAGGCAGAGAATTCCCTGCTAGCACCTTCTCTGTGCCTGGGAAACAGAAGTGTTCACATTGCTTCGCAGAATCGCTTTTGTGCAGAAAACAGTAACACTTGTTCAGACGAAAGAAAGCACAGAGCCCCAGATTTTATGTTGTGCTGGAGAGCTTGCAGAGCACTGGGGAAAGGCAGGCAGAGAATTCCCTGCTAGCACCTTCTCTGTGCCTGGGAAGCAGAAGTCTTCACATTGCTTCGCAGAATCGCTTTTGTGCAGAAAACAGTAACACTTGTTCAGAACGAAACAAAGCACAGAGCCCCAGATTTTATGTTGTCCTGGAGAGCTTGCAGAGCACTGGGGAAAGGCAGGCAGAGAATTCCCTGCTAGCACCTTCTCTGTGCCTGGGAAGCAGAAGTGTTCACATTGCTTCGCAGAATCGCTTTTGTGCAGAAAACAATAACACCTGTTCAGAACGAAAGAAAGCACAGAGCCCCAGATTTTATGTTGTCCTGGAGAGCTTGCAGAGCACTGGGGAAAAGCAGGCAGAGAATTCCCTGCTAGCACCTTCTCTGTGCCTGGGAAACAGAAGTGTTCACATTTCTTCGCAGAATCGCTTTTGTGCAGAAACCAGTAACACTTGTTCAGAACGAAAGAAAGCACAGAGCCCCAGATTTTATGTTGTCCTGGAGAGCTTGCAGAGCACTGGGGAAAGGCAGGCAGAGAATTCCCTGCTAGCACCTTCTCTGTGCCTGGGAAGCAGAAGTCTTCACATTGCTTCGCAGAATCGCTTTTGTGCAGAAAACAGTAACACTTGTTCAGAACGAAAGAAAGCACAGAGCCCCAGATTTTATGTTGTCCTGGAGAGCTTGCAGAGCACTGGGGAAAAGCAGGCAGAGAATTCCCTGCTAGCACCTTCTCTGTGCCTGGGAAACAGAAGTGTTCACATTGCTTCGCAGAATCGCTTTTGTGCAGAAAACAGTAACACTTGTTCAGAAGGAAAGAAAGCACAGAGCCCCAGATTTTATGTTGTCCTGGAGAGCTTGCAGAGCACTGGGGAAAGGCAGGCAGACAATTCCCTGCTAGCACCTTCTCTGTGCCTGGGAAGCAGAAGTCTTCACATTGCTTCGCAGAATCGCTTTTGTGCAGAAAACAGTAACACTTGTTCAGAACGAAAGAAAGCACAGAGCCCCAGATTTTATGTTGTCCTGGAGAGCTTGCAGAGCACTGGGGAAAAGCAGGCAGAGAATTCCCTGCTAGCACCTTCTCTGTGCCTGGGAAACAGAAGTGTTCCCATTGCTTCGCAGAATCGCTTTTGTGCAGAATACAGTAACACTTGTTCAGAACGAAAGAAAGCACAGAGCCCCAGATTTTATGTTGTCCTGGAGAGCTTGCAGAGCACTGGGGAAAGGCAGGCAGAGAATTCCCTGCTAGCACCTTCTCTGTGCCTGGGAAACAGAAGTGTTCACATTGCTTCGCAGAATCGCTTTTGTGCAGAAAACAGTAACACTTGTTCAGAAGGAAAGAAAGCACAGAGCCCCATATTTTATGTTGTGCTGGAGAGCTTGCAGAGTACTGGGGAAAAGCAGGCAGAGAATTCCCTGCTAGCACCTTCTCTGTGCCTGGGAAACAGAAGTGTTCACATTGCTTCGCAGAATCGCTTTTGTGCAGAAAACAGTAACACTTGTTCAGACGAAAGAAAGCACAGAGCCCCAGATTTTATGTTGTGCTGGAGAGCTTGCAGAGCACTGGGGAAAGGCAGGCAGAGAATTCCCTGCTAGCACCTTCTCTGTGCCTGGGAAGCAGAAGTCTTCACATTGCTTCGCAGAATCGCTTTTGTGCAGAAAACAGTAACACTTGTTCAGAACGAAACAAAGCACAGAGCCCCAGATTTTATGTTGTCCTGGAGAGCTTGCAGAGCACTGGGGAAAGGCAGGCAGAGAATTCCCTGCTAGCACCTTCTCTGTGCCTGGGAAGCAGAAGTGTTCACATTGCTTCGCAGAATCGCTTTTGTGCAGAAAACAATAACACCTGTTCAGAACGAAAGAAAGCACAGAGCCCCAGATTTTATGTTGTCCTGGAGAGCTTGCAGAGCACTGGGGAAAAGCAGGCAGAGAATTCCCTGCTAGCACCTTCTCTGTGCCTGGGAAACAGAAGTGTTCACATTTCTTCGCAGAATCGCTTTTGTGCAGAAAACAGTAACACTTGTTCAGAACGAAAGAAAGCACAGAGCCCCAGATTTTATGTTGTCCCGGAGAGCTTGCAGAGCACTGGGGAAAGGCAGGCAGAGAATTCCCTGCTAGCACCTTCTCTGTGCCTGGGAAGCAGAAGTCTTCACATTGCTTCGCAGAATCGCTTTTGTGCAGAAAACAGTAACACTTGTTCAGAACGAAAGAAAGCACAGAGCCCCAGATTTTATGTTGTCCTGGAGAGCTTGCAGAGCACTGGGGAAAAGCAGGCAGAGAATTCCCTGCTAGCACCTTCTCTGTGCCTGGGAAACAGAAGTGTTCACATTGCTTCGCAGAATCGCTTTTGTGCAGAAAACAGTAACACTTGTTCAGAAGGAAAGAAAGCACAGAGCCCCAGATTTTATGTTGTCCTGGAGAGCTTGCAGAGCACTGGGGAAAGGCAGGCAGACAATTCCCTGCTAGCACCTTCTCTGTGCCTGGGAAGCAGAAGTCTTCACATTGCTTCGCAGAATCGCTTTTGTGCAGAAAACAGTAACACTTGTTCAGAACGAAAGAAAGCACAGAGCCCCAGATTTTATGTTGTCCTGGAGAGCTTGCAGAGCACTGGGGAAAAGCAGGCAGAGAATTCCCTGCTAGCACCTTCTCTGTGCCTGGGAAACAGAAGTGTTCCCATTGCTTCGCAGAATCGCTTTTGTGCAGAATACAGTAACACTTGTTCAGAACGAAAGAAAGCACAGAGCCCCAGATTTTATGTTGTCCTGGAGAGCTTGCAGAGCACTGGGGAAAGGCAGGCAGAGAATTCCCTGCTAGCACCTTCTCTGTGCCTGTTCACATTGCTTCGCAGAATCGCTTTTGTGCAGAAAACAGTAACACTTGTTCAGAACGAAAGAAAGCACAGAGCCCCAGATTTTATGTTGTCCTGGAGAGCTTGCAGAGCACTGGGGAAAGGCAGGTAGAGAATTCCCTGCTAGCACCTTCTCTGTGCCTGGGAAGCAGAATTCTTCACATTGCTTCGCAGAATCGCTTTTGTGCAGAAAACACTAACACTTGTTCAGAACAAAAGAAAGCACAGAGCCCCAGATTCTATGTTGTCCTGGAGAGCTTGCAGAGCACTGGGGAAAGGCAGGCAGAGAATTCCCTGCTAGCACCTTCTCTGTGCCTGGGAAGCAGAAGTCTTCACATTGCTTCGCAGAATCGCTTTTGTGCAGAAAACAGTAACACTTGTTCAGAACGAAAGAAAGCACAGAGCCCCAGATTTTATGTTGTCCTGGAGAGCTTGCAGAGCACTGGGGAAAAGCAGGCAGAGAATTCCCTGCTAGCACCTTCTCTGTGCCTGGGAAACAGAAGTGTTCCCATTGCTTCGCAGAATCGCTTTTGTGCAGAAAACAGTAACACTTGTTCAGAAGGAAAGAAAGCACAGAGCCCCAGATTTTATGTTGTCCTGGAGAGCTTGCAGAGCACTGGGGAAAGGCAGGCAGACAATTCCCTGCTAGCACCTTCTCTGTGCCTGGGAAGCAGAAGTCTTCACATTGCTTCGCAGAATCGCTTTTGTGCAGAAAACAGTAACACTTGTTCAGAACGAAAGAAAGCACAGAGCCCCAGATTTTATGTTGTCCTGGAGAGCTTGCAGAGCACTGGGGAAAAGCAGGCAGAGAATTCCCTGCTAGCACCTTCTCTGTGCCTGGGAAACAGAAGTGTTCCCATTGCTTCGCAGAATCGCTTTTGTGCAGAATACAGTAACACTTGTTCAGAAGGAAAGAAAGCACAGAGCCCCAGATTTTATGTTGTCCTGGAGAGCTTGCAGAGCACTGGGGAAAGGCAGGCAGAGAATTCCCTGCTAGCACCTTCTCTGTGCCTGTTCACATTGCTTCGCAGAATCGCTTTTGTGCAGAAAACAGTAACACTTGTTCAGAACGAAAGAAAGCACAGAGCCCCAGATTTTATGTTGTCCTGGAGAGCTTGCAGAGCACTGGGGAAAGGCAGGTAGAGAATTCCCTGCTAGCACCTTCTCTGTGCCTGGGAAGCAGAATTCTTCACATTGCTTCGCAGAATCGCTTTTGTGCAGAAAACACTAACACTTGTTCAGAACAAAAGAAAGCACAGAGCCCCAGATTCTATGTTGTCCTGGAGAGCTTGCAGAGCACTGGGGAAAGGCAGGCAGAGAATTTCCTGCTAGCACCTTCTCTGTGCCTGGGAAGCAGAAGTGTTCACATTGCTTCGCAGAATCGCTTTTGTGCAGAAAACAGTAACACTTGTTCAGTACGAAAGAAAGCACAGAGCCCCAGATTTTATGTTGTCCTGGAGAGCTTGCAGAGCACTGGGGAAAGGCAGGCAGAGAATTCCCTGCTAGCACCTTCTCTGTGCCTGGGAAGCAGAAGTGTTCACATTGCTTCGCAGAATCGCTTTTGTGCAGAAAACAGTAACACTTGTTCAGAACGAAAGAAAGCACAGAGCCCCAGATTTTATGTTGTCCTGGAGAGCTTACAGAGCACTGGGGAAAGGCAGGCAGAGAATTCCCTGCTAGCACCTTCCCTGTGCCTGGGAAAGAGAAGTGTTCCCATTGCTTCGCAGAATCGCTTTTGTGCAGAATACAGTAACACTTGTTCAGAACGAAAGAAAGCACAGAGCCCCAGATTTTATGTTGTCCTGGAGAGCTTGCAGAGCACTGGGGAAAGGCAGGCAGAGAATTCCCTGCTAGCACCTTCTCTGTGCCTGTTCACATTGCTTCGCAGAATCGCTTTTGTGCAGAAAACACTAACACTTGTTCAGAACAAAAGAAAGCACAGAGCCCCAGATTCTATGTTGTCCTGGAGAGCTTGCAGAGCACTGGGGAAAGGCAGGCAGAGAATTCCCTGCTAGCACCTTCTCTGTGCCTGGGAAGCAGAAGTGTTCACATTGCTTCGCAGAATCGCTTTTGTGCAGAAAACACTAACACTTGTTCAGAACAAAAGAAAGCACAGAGCCCCAGATTCTATGTTGTCCTGGAGAGCTTGCAGAGCACTGGGGAAAGGCAGGCAGAGAATTTCCTGCTAGCACCTTCTCTGTGCCTGGGAAGCAGAAGTGTTCACATTGCTTCGCAGAATCGTTTTGTGCAGAAAACAGTAACACTTGTTCAGTACGAAAGAAAGCACAGAGCCCCAGATTTTATGTTGTCCTGGAGAGCTTGCAGAGCACTGGGGAAAGGCAGGCAGAGAATTCCCTGCTAGCACCTTCTCTGTGCCTGGGAAGCAGAAGTGTTCACATTGCTTCGCAGAATCGCTTTTGTGCAGAAAACAGTAACACTTGTTCAGAACGAAAGAAAGCACAGAGCCCCAGATTTTATGTTGTCCTGGAGAGCTTACAGAGCACTGGGGAAAGGCAGGCAGAGAATTCCCTGCTAGCACCTTCCCTGTGCCTGGGAAAGAGAAGTGTTCCCATTGCTTCGCAGAATCGCTTTTGTGCAGAAAACAGTAACACTTGTTCAGAAGGAAAGAAAGCACAGAGCCCCAGATTTTATGTTGTCCTGGAGAGCTTGCAGAGCACTGGGGAAAAGCAGGCAGAGAATTCCCTGCTAGCACCTTCTCTGTGCCTGGGAAACAGAAGGGTTAACATTTCTTAGCAGTATCGCTTTTGTGCAGAAAACAGTAACACTTGTTCAGAAGGAAAGAAAGCACAGAGCCCCATATTTTATGTTGTGCTGGAGAGCTTGCAGAATACTGGGGAAAAGCAGGCAGAGAATTCCCTGCTAGCACCTTCTCTGTGCCTGGGAAGCAGAAGTGTTCAGATTGCTTGGCAGAATCGCTTTTGTGCAGAAAACAGTAACACTTGTTCAGAACGAAAGAAAGCACAGAGCCCCAGATTTTATGTTGTCCTGGAGAGCTTACAGAGCACTGGGGAAAGGCAGGCAGAGAATTCCCTGCTAGCACCTTCCCTGTGCCTGGGAAAGAGAAGTGTTCCCATTGCTTCGCAGAATCGCTTTTGTGCAGAAAACAGTAACACTTGTTCAGAAGGAAAGAAAGCACAGAGCCCCAGATTTTATGTTGTCCTGGAGAGCTTGCAGAGCACTGGGGAAAAGCAGGCAGAGAATTCCCTGCTAGCACCTTCTCTGTGCCTGGGAAGCAGAAGTGTTCACATTGCTTGGCAGAATCGCTTTTGTGCAGATAACAGTAACACTTTTTCAGAACAAAAGAAAGCACAGAGCCCCAGATTTTATGTTGTCCTGGAGAGCTTGCAGAGCACTGGGGAAAAGCAGGCAGAGAATTCCCTGCTAGCACCTTCTCTGTGCCTGGGAAACAGAAGGGTTAACATTTCTTAGCAGTATCGCTTTTGTGCAGAAAACAGTAACACTTGTTCAGAAGGAAAGAAAGCACAGAGCCCCATATTTTATGTTGTGCTGGAGAGCTTGCAGAATACTGGGGAAAAGCAGGCAGAGAATTCCCTGCTAGCACGTTCTCTGTGCCTGGGAAGCAGAAGTGTTCAGATTGCTTGGCAGAATCGCTTTTGTGCAGAAAACCGTAACACTTGTTCAGAACAAAAGAAAGCACAGAGCCCCAGATTTTATGTTGTCCTGGAGAGCTTGCAGAGCACTGGGGAAAAGCAGGCAGAGAATTCCCTGCTAGCACCTTCTCTGTGCCTGGGAAGCAGAAGTCTTCACATTGCTTCGCAGAATCGCTTTTGTGCAGACAACAGTAACACTTTTTCAGAACAAAAGAAAGCACAGAGCCTCAGATTTTATGTTGTCCTGGAGAGCTTGCAGAGCACTGGGGAAAAGCAAGCAGAGAATTCCCTGCTAGCACCTTCTCTGTGCCTGGGAAACAGAAGTGTTCACATTGCTTCGCAGAATCGCTTTTGTGCAGAAAACAGTAACACTTGTTCAGTACGAAAGAAAGCACAGAGCCCCAGATTTTATGTTGTCCTGGAGAGCTTGCAGAGCACTGGGGAAAGGCAGGCAGAGAATTCCCTGCTAGCACCTTCTCTGTGCCTGGGAAGCAGAAGTGTTCACATTGCTTCGCAGAATCGCTTTTGTGCAGAAAACAGTAACACTTGTTCAGAACGAAAGAAAGCACAGAGCCCCAGATTTTATGTTGTCCTGGAGAGCTTACAGAGCACTGGGGAAAGGCAGGCAGAGAATTCCCTGCTAGCACCTTCCCTGTGCCTGGGAAAGAGAAGTGTTCCCATTGCTTCGCAGAATCGCTTTTGTGCAGAAAACAGTAACACTTGTTCAGAAGGAAAGAAAGCACAGAGCCCCAGATTTTATGTTGTCCTGGAGAGCTTGCAGAGCACTGGGGAAAAGCAGGCAGAGAATTCCCTGCTAGCACCTTCTCTGTGCCTGGGAAGCAGAAGTGTTCACATTGCTTGGCAGAATCGCTTTTGTGCAGATAACAGTAACACTTTTTCAGAACAAAAGAAAGCACAGAGCCCCAGATTTTATGTTGTCCTGGAGAGCTTGCAGAGCACTGGGGAAAAGCAGGCAGAGAATTCCCTGCTAGCACCTTCTCTGTGCCTGGGAAACAGAAGGGTTAACATTTCTTAGCAGTATCGCTTTTGTGCAGAAAACAGTAACACTTGTTCAGAAGGAAAGAAAGCACAGAGCCCCATATTTTATGTTGTGCTGGAGAGCTTGCAGAATACTGGGGAAAAGCAGGCAGAGAATTCCCTGCTAGCACCTTCTCTGTGCCTGGGAAGCAGAAGTGTTCAGATTGCTTGGCAGAATCGCTTTTGTGCAGAAAACAGTAACACTTGTTCAGAACGAAAGAAAGCACAGAGCCCCAGATTTTATGTTGTCCTGGAGAGCTTGCAGAGCACTGGGGAAAGGCAGGCAGAGAATTCCCTGCTAGCACCTTCTCTGTGCCTGTTCACATTGCTTCGCAGAATCGCTTTTGTGCAGAAAACAGTAACACTTGTTCAGACGAAAGAAAGCACAGAGCCCCAGATTTTATGTTGTCCTGGAGAGCTTGCAGAGCACTGGGGAAAGGCAGGCAGAGAATTCCCTGCTAGCACCTTCTCTGTGCCTGGGAAACAGAAGTGTTCACATTGCTTCGCAGAATCGCTTTTGTGCAGAAAACAGTAACACTTGTTCAGAACGAAAGAAAGCACAGAGCCCCATATTTTATGTTGTGCTGGAGAGCGTGCAGAGTACTGGGGAAAAGCAGGCAGAGAATTCCCTGCTAGCACCTTCTCTGTGCCTGGGAAACAGAAGTGTTCACATTGCTTCGCAGAATCGCTTTTGTGCAGAAAACAGTAACACTTGTTCAGAAGGAAAGAAAGCACAGAGCCCCATATTTTATGTTGTGCTGGAGAGCTTGCAGAGTACTGGGGAAAAGCAGGCAGAGAATTCCCTGCTAGCACCTTCTCTGTGCCTGGGAAACAGAAGTGTTCACATTGCTTCGCAGAATCGCTTTTGTGCAGAAAACAGTAACACTTGTTCAGACGAAAGAAAGCACAGAGCCCCAGATTTTATGTTGTCCTGGAGAGCTTGCAGAGCACTGGGGAAAGGCAGGCAGAGAATTCCCTGCTAGCACCTTCTCTGTGCCTGGGAAGCAGAAGTGTTCACATTGCTTCGCAGAATCGCTTTTGTGCAGAAAACAGTAACACTTGTTCAGAACGAAAGAAAGCACAGAGCCCCAGATTTTATGTTGTCCTGGAGAGCTTGCAGAGCACTGGGGAAAGGCAGGTAGAGAATTCCCTGCTAGCACCTTCTCTGTGCCTGGGAAGCAGAATTCTTCACATTGCTTCGCAGAATCGCTTTTGTGCAGAAAACACTAACACTTGTTCAGAACAAAAGAAAGCACAGAGCCCCAGATTCTATGTTGTCCTGGAGAGCTTGCAGAGCACTGGGGAAAGGCAGGCAGAGAATTTCCTGCTAGCACCTTCTCTGTGCCTGGGAAGCAGAAGTGTTCACATTGCTTCGCAGAATCGCTTTTGTGCAGAAAACAGTAACACTTGTTCAGTACGAAAGAAAGCACAGAGCCCCAGATTTTATGTTGTCCTGGAGAGCTTGCAGAGCACTGGGGAAAGGCAGGCAGAGAATTCCCTGCTAGCACCTTCTCTGTGCCTGGGAAGCAGAAGTGTTCACATTGCTTCGCAGAATCGCTTTTGTGCAGAAAACAGTAACACTTGTTCAGAACGAAAGAAAGCACAGAGCCCCAGATTTTATGTTGTCCTGGAGAGCTTACAGAGCACTGGGGAAAGGCAGGCAGAGAATTCCCTGCTAGCACCTTCCCTGTGCCTGGGAAAGAGAAGTGTTCCCATTGCTTCGCAGAATCGCTTTTGTGCAGAAAACAGTAACACTTGTTCAGAAGGAAAGAAAGCACAGAGCCCCAGATTTTATGTTGTCCTGGAGAGCTTGCAGAGCACTGGGGAAAAGCAGGCAGAGAATTCCCTGCTAGCACCTTCTCTGTGCCTGGGAAGCAGAAGTGTTCACATTGCTTCGCAGAATCGCTTTTGTGCAGAAAACACTAACACTTGTTCAGAACAAAAGAAAGCACAGAGCCCCAGATTCTATGTTGTCCTGGAGAGCTTGCAGAGCACTGGGGAAAGGCAGGCAGAGAATTTCCTGCTAGCACCTTCTCTGTGCCTGGGAAGCAGAAGTGTTCACATTGCTTCGCAGAATCGCTTTTGTGCAGAAAACAGTAACACTTGTTCAGTACGAAAGAAAGCACAGAGCCCCAGATTTTATGTTGTCCTGGAGAGCTTGCAGAGCACTGGGGAAAGGCAGGCAGAGAATTCCCTGCTAGCACCTTCTCTGTGCCTGGGAAGCAGAAGTGTTCAGATTGCTTGGCAGAATCGCTTTTGTGCAGAAAACAGTAACACTTGTTCAGAACGAAAGAAAGCACAGAGCCCCAGATTTTATGTTGTCCTGGAGAGCTTACAGAGCACTGGGGAAAGGCAGGCAGAGAATTCCCTGCTAGCACCTTCCCTGTGCCTGGGAAAGAGAAGTGTTCCCATTGCTTCGCAGAATCGCTTTTGTGCAGAAAACAGTAACACTTGTTCAGAAGGAAAGAAAGCACAGAGCCCCAGATTTTATGTTGTCCTGGAGAGCTTGCAGAGCACTGGGGAAAAGCAGGCAGAGAATTCCCTGCTAGCACCTTCTCTGTGCCTGGGAAGCAGAAGTGTTCACATTGCTTGGCAGAATCGCTTTTGTGCAGATAACAGTAACACTTGTTCAGAACAAAAGAAAGCACAGAGCCCCAGATTTTATGTTGTCCTGGAGAGCTTGCAGAGCACTGGGGAAAAGCAGGCAGAGAATTCCCTGCTAGCACCTTCTCTGTGCCTGGGAAACAGAAGGGTTAACATTTCTTAGCAGTATCGCTTTTGTGCAGAAAACAGTAACACTTGTTCAGAAGGAAAGAAAGCACAGAGCCCCATATTTTATGTTGTGCTGGAGAGCTTGCAGAATACTGGGGAAAAGCAGGCAGAGAATTCCCTGCTAGCACCTTCTCTGTGCCTGGGAAGCAGAAGTGTTCAGATTGCTTGGCAGAATCGCTTTTGTGCAGAAAACAGTAACACTTGTTCAGAACGAAAGAAAGCACAGAGCCCCAGATTTTATGTTGTCCTGGAGAGCTTACAGAGCACTGGGGAAAGGCAGGCAGAGAATTCCCTGCTAGCACCTTCCCTGTGCCTGGGAAAGAGAAGTGTTCCCATTGCTTCGCAGAATCGCTTTTGTGCAGAAAACAGTAACACTTGTTCAGAAGGAAAGAAAGCACAGAGCCCCAGATTTTATGTTGTCCTGGAGAGCTTGCAGAGCACTGGGGAAAAGCAGGCAGAGAATTCCCTGCTAGCACCTTCTCTGTGCCTGGGAAGCAGAAGTGTTCACATTGCTTGGCAGAATCGCTTTTGTGCAGATAACAGTAACACTTTTTCAGAACAAAAGAAAGCACAGAGCCCCAGATTTTATGTTGTCCTGGAGAGCTTGCAGAGCACTGGGGAAAAGCAGGCAGAGAATTCCCTGCTAGCACCTTCTCTGTGCCTGGGAAACAGAAGGGTTAACATTTCTTAGCAGTATCGCTTTTGTGCAGAAAACAGTAACACTTGTTCAGAAGGAAAGAAAGCACAGAGCCCCATATTTTATGTTGTGCTGGAGAGCTTGCAGAATACTGGGGAAAAGCAGGCAGAGAATTCCCTGCTAGCACCTTCTCTGTGCCTGGGAAGCAGAAGTGTTCAGATTGCTTGGCAGAATCGCTTTTGTGCAGAAAACCGTAACACTTGTTCAGAACAAAAGAAAGCACAGAGCCCCAGATTTTATGTTGTCCTGGAGAGCTTGCAGAGCACTGGGGAAAAGCAGGCAGAGAATTCCCTGCTAGCACCTTCTCTGTGCCTGGGAAGCAGAAGTCTTCACATTGCTTCGCAGAATCGCTTTTGTGCAGACAACAGTAACACTTTTTCAGAACAAAAGAAAGCACAGAGCCTCAGATTTTATGTTGTCCTGGAGAGCTTGCAGAGCACTGGGGAAAAGCAAGCAGAGAATTCCCTGCTAGCACCTTCTCTGTGCCTGGGAAACAGAAGTGTTCACATTGCTTCGCAGAATCGCTTTTGTGCAGAAAACAGTAACACTTGTTCAGAACGAAAGAAAGCACAGAGCCCCAGATTTTATGTTGTCCTGGAGAGCTTGCAGAGCACTGGGGAAAGGCAGGCAGAGAATTCCCTGCTAGCACCTTCCCTGTGCCTGGGAAAGAGAAGTGTTCCCATTGCTTCGCAGAATCGCTTTTGTGCAGAAAACAGTAACACTTGTTCAGAAGGAAAGAAAGCACAGAGCCCCAGATTTTATGTTGTCCTGGAGAGCTTGCAGAGCACTGGGGAAAGGCAGGCAGAGAATTCCCTGCTAGCACCTTCTCTGTGCCTGGGAAGCAGAAGTGTTCACATTGCTTCGCAGAATCGCTTTTGTGCAGAAAACAATAACACCTGTTCAGAACGAAAGAAAGCACAGAGCCCCAGATTTTATGTTGTCCTGGAGAGCTTGCAGAGCACTGGGGAAAAGCAGGCAGAGAATTCCCTGCTAGCACCTTCTCTGTGCCTGGGAAACAGAAGTGTTCACATTTCTTCGCAGAATCGCTTTTGTGCAGAAACCAGTAACACTTGTTCAGAACGAAAGAAAGCACAGAGCCCCAGATTTTATGTTGTCCTGGAGAGCTTGCAGAGCACTGGGGAAAGGCAGGCAGAGAATTCCCTGCTAGCACCTTCTCTGTGCCTGGGAAGTAGAAGTCTTCACATTGCTTCGCAGAATCGCTTTTGTGCAGAAAACAGTAACACTTGTTCAGAACGAAAGAAAGCACAGAGCCCCAGATTTTATGTTGTCCTGGAGAGCTTGCAGAGCACTGGGGAAAAGCAGGCAGAGAATTCCCTGCTAGCACCTTCTCTGTGCCTGGGAAACAGAAGTGTTCACATTGCTTCGCAGAATCGCTTTTGTGCAGAAAACAGTAACACTTGTTCAGAAGGAAAGAAAGCACAGAGCCCCAGATTTTATGTTGTCCTGGAGAGCTTGCAGAGCACTGGGGAAAGGCAGGCAGACAATTCCCTGCTAGCACCTTCTCTGTGCCTGGGAAGCAGAAGTCTTCACATTGCTTCGCAGAATCGCTTTTGTGCAGAAAACAGTAACACTTGTTCAGAACGAAAGAAAGCACAGAGCCCCAGATTTTATGTTGTCCTGGAGAGCTTGCAGAGCACTGGGGAAAAGCAGGCAGAGAATTCCCTGCTAGCACCTTCTCTGTGCCTGGGAAGCAGAAGTGTTCCCATTGCTTCGCAGAATCGCTTTTGTGCAGAATACAGTAACACTTGTTCAGAACGAAAGAAAGCACAGAGCCCCAGATTTTATGTTGTCCTGGAGAGCTTGCAGAGCACTGGGGAAAGGCAGGCAGAGAATTCCCTGCTAGCACCTTCTCTGTGCCTGTTCACATTGCTTCGCAGAATCGCTTTTGTGCAGAAAACAGTAACACTTGTTCAGAACGAAAGAAAGCACAGAGCCCCAGATTTTATGTTGTCCTGGAGAGCTTGCAGAGCACTGGGGAAAGGCAGGTAGAGAATTCCCTGCTAGCACCTTCTCTGTGCCTGGGAAGCAGAATTCTTCACATTGCTTCGCAGAATCGCTTTTGTGCAGAAAACACTAACACTTGTTCAGAACAAAAGAAAGCACAGAGCCCCAGATTCTATGTTGTCCTGGAGAGCTTGCAGAGCACTGGGGAAAGGCAGGCAGAGAATTTCCTGCTAGCACCTTCTCTGTGCCTGGGAAGCAGAAGTGTTCACATTGCTTCGCAGAATCGCTTTTGTGCAGAAAACAGTAACACTTGTTCAGTACGAAAGAAAGCACAGAGCCCCAGATTTTATGTTGTCCTGGAGAGCTTGCAGAGCACTGGGGAAAGGCAGGCAGAGAATTCCCTGCTAGCACCTTCTCTGTGCCTGGGAAGCAGAAGTGTTCACATTGCTTCGCAGAATCGCTTTTGTGCAGAAAACAGTAACACTTGTTCAGAACGAAAGAAAGCACAGAGCCCCAGATTTTATGTTGTCCTGGAGAGCTTACAGAGCACTGGGGAAAGGCAGGCAGAGAATTCCCTGCTAGCACCTTCCCTGTGCCTGGGAAAGAGAAGTGTTCCCATTGCTTCGCAGAATCGCTTTTGTGCAGAAAACAGTAACACTTGTTCAGAAGGAAAGAAAGCACAGAGCCCCAGATTTTATGTTGTCCTGGAGAGCTTGCAGAGCACTGGGGAAAAGCAGGCAGAGAATTCCCTGCTAGCACCTTCTCTGTGCCTGGGAAGCAGAAGTGTTCACATTGCTTCGCAGAATCGCTTTTGTGCAGAAAACTCTAACACTTGTTCAGAACAAAAGAAAGCACAGAGCCCCAGATTCTATGTTGTCCTGGAGAGCTTGCAGAGCACTGGGGAAAGGCAGGCAGAGAATTTCCTGCTAGCACCTTCTCTGTGCCTGGGAAGCAGAAGTGTTCACATTGCTTCGCAGAATCGCTTTTGTGCAGAAAACAGTAACACTTGTTCAGTACGAAAGAAAGCACAGAGCCCCAGATTTTATGTTGTCCTGGAGAGCTTGCAGAGCACTGGGGAAAGGCAGGCAGAGAATTCCCTGCTAGCACCTTCTCTGTGCCTGGGAAGCAGAAGTGTTCACATTGCTTCGCAGAATCGCTTTTGTGCAGAAAACAGTAACACTTGTTCAGAACGAAAGAAAGCACAGAGCCCCAGATTTTATGTTGTCCTGGAGAGCTTACAGAGCACTGGGGAAAGGCAGGCAGAGAATTCCCTGCTAGCACCTTCCCTGTGCCTGGGAAAGAGAAGTGTTCCCATTGCTTCGCAGAATCGCTTTTGTGCAGAAAACAGTAACACTTGTTCAGAAGGAAAGAAAGCACAGAGCCCCAGATTTTATGTTGTCCTGGAGAGCTTGCAGAGCACTGGGGAAAAGCAGGCAGAGAATTCCCTGCTAGCACCTTCTCTGTGCCTGGGAAGCAGAAGTGTTCACATTGCTTGGCAGAATCGCTTTTGTGCAGATAACAGTAACACTTGTTCAGAACAAAAGAAAGCACAGAGCCCCAGATTTTATGTTGTCCTGGAGAGCTTGCAGAGCACTGGGGAAAAGCAGGCAGAGAATTCCCTGCTAGCACCTTCTCTGTGCCTGGGAAACAGAAGGGTTAACATTTCTTAGCAGTATCGCTTTTGTGCAGAAAACAGTAACACTTGTTCAGAAGGAAAGAAAGCACAGAGCCCCATATTTTATGTTGTGCTGGAGAGCTTGCAGAATACTGGGGAAAAGCAGGCAGAGAATTCCCTGCTAGCACCTTCTCTGTGCCTGGGAAGCAGAAGTGTTCAGATTGCTTGGCAGAATCGCTTTTGTGCAGAAAACAGTAACACTTGTTCAGAACGAAAGAAAGCACAGAGCCCCAGATTTTATGTTGTCCTGGAGAGCTTACAGAGCACTGGGGAAAGGCAGGCAGAGAATTCCCTGCTAGCACCTTCCCTGTGCCTGGGAAAGAGAAGTGTTCCCATTGCTTCGCAGAATCGCTTTTGTGCAGAAAACAGTAACACTTGTTCAGAAGGAAAGAAAGCACAGAGCCCCAGATTTTATGTTGTCCTGGAGAGCTTGCAGAGCACTGGGGAAAAGCAGGCAGAGAATTCCCTGCTAGCACCTTCTCTGTGCCTGGGAAGCAGAAGTGTTCACATTGCTTGGCAGAATCGCTTTTGTGCAGATAACAGTAACACTTGTTCAGAAGGAAAGAAAGCACAGAGCCCCAGATTTTATGTTGTCCTGGAGAGCTTGCAGAGCACTGGGGAAAAGCAGGCAGAGAATTCCCTGCTAGCACCTTCTCTGTGCCTGGGAAACAGAAGGGTTAACATTTCTTAGCAGTATCGCTTTTGTGCAGAAAACAGTAACACTTGTTCAGAAGGAAAGAAAGCACAGAGCCCCATATTTTATGTTGTGCTGGAGAGCTTGCAGAATACTGGGGAAAAGCAGGCAGAGAATTCCCTGCTAGCACCTTCTCTGTGCCTGGGAAGCAGAAGTGTTCAGATTGCTTGGCAGAATCGCTTTTGTGCAGAAAACCGTAACACTTGTTCAGAACAAAAGAAAGCACAGAGCCCCAGATTTTATGTTGTCCTGGAGAGCTTGCAGAGCACTGGGGAAAAGCAGGCAGAGAATTCCCTGCTAGCACCTTCTCTGTGCCTGGGAAGCAGAAGTGTTCACATTGCTTCGCAGAATCGCTTTTGTGCAGACAACAGTAACACTTTTTCAGAACAAAAGAAAGCACAGAGCCTCAGATTTTATGTTGTCCTGGAGAGCTTGCAGAGCACTGGGGAAAAGCAAGCAGAGAATTCCCTGCTAGCACCTTCTCTGTGCCTGGGAAACAGAAGTGTTCACATTGCTTCGCAGAATCGCTTTTGTGCAGAAAACAGTAACACTTGTTCAGAACGAAAGAAAGCACAGAGCCCCAGATTTTATGTTGTCCTGGAGAGCTTGCAGAGCACTGGGGAAAGGCAGGCAGAGAATTCCCTGCTAGCACCTTCCCTGTGCCTGGGAAAGAGAAGTGCTCCCATTGCTTCGCAGAATCGCTTTTGTGCAGAAAACAGTAACACTTGTTCAGAAGGAAAGAAAGCACAGAGCCCCAGATTTTATGTTGTCCTGGAGAGCTTGCAGAGCACTGGGGAAAAGCAGGCAGAGAATTCCCTGCTAGCACCTTCTCTGTGCCTGGGAAGCAGAAGTCTTCACATTGCTTCGCAGAATCGCTTTTGTGCAGATAACAGTAACACTTTTTCAGAACAAAAGAAAGCACAGAGCCCCAGATTTTATGTTGTCCTGGAGAGCTTGCAGAGCACTGGGGAAAAGCAGGCAGAGAATTCCCTGCTAGCACCTTCTCTGTGCCTGGGAAGCAGAAGTCTTCACATTGCTTCGCAGAATCGCTTTTGTGCAGAAAACAGTAACACTTGTTCAGACGAAAGAAAGCACAGAGCCCCATATTTTATGTTGTGCTGGAGAGCTTGCAGAGTACTGGGGAAAAGCAGGCAGAGAATTCCCTGCTAGCACGTTCTCGGTGCCTGGGAAGCAGAAGTGTTCACATTGCTTCGCAGAATCGCTTTTGTGCAGATAACAGTAACACTTGTTCAGAACAAAAGAAAGCACAGAGCCCCAGATTTTATGTTGTCCTGGAGAGCTTGCAGAGCACTGGGGAAAAGCAGGCAGAGAATTCCCTGCTAGCACCTTCTCTGTGCCTGGGAAACAGAAGTGTTCACATTGCTTCGCAGAATCGCTTTTGTGCAGAAAACAGTAACACTTGTTCAGTACGAAAGAAAGCACAGAGCCCCAGATTTTATGTTGTCCTGGAGAGCTTGCAGAGCACTGGGGAAAGGCAGGCAGAGAATTCCCTGCTAGCACCTTCTCTGTGCCTGGGAAGCAGAAGTCTTCACATTGCTTCGCAGAATCGCTTTTGTGCAGAAAACAATAACACTTGTTCAGAACGAAAGAAAGCACAGAGCCCCAGATTTTATGTTGTCCTGGAGAGCTTGCAGAGCACTGGGGAAAAGCAGGCAGAGAATTCCCTGCTAGCACCTTCTCTGTGCCTGGGAAACAGAAGTGTTCACATTGCTTCGCAGAATCGCTTTTGTGCAGAAAACAGTAACACTTGTTCAGAAGGAAAGAAAGCACAGAGCCCCAGATTTTATGTTGTCCTGGAGAGCTTGCAGAGCACTGGGGAAAGGCAGGCAGAGAATTCCCTGCTAGCACCTTCTCTGTGCCTGGGAAGCAGAAGTGTTCACATTGCTTCGCAGAATCGTTTTGTGCAGAAAACAATAACACCTGTTCAGAACGAAAGAAAGCACAGAGCCCCAGATTTTATGTTGTCCTGGAGAGCTTGCAGAGCACTGGGGAAAAGCAGGCAGAGAATTCCCTGCTAGCACCTTCTCTGTGCCTGGGAAACAGAAGTGTTCACATTGCTTCGCAGAATCGCTTTTGTGCAGAAAACAGTAACACTTGTTCAGAACGAAAGAAAGCACAGAGCCCCAGATTTTATGTTGTCCTGGAGAGCTTGCAGAGCACTGGGGAAAGGCAGGCAGAGAATTCCCTGCTAGCACCTTCTCTGTGCCTGTTCACATTCCTTCGCAGAATCGCTTTTGTGCAGAAAACTGTAACACTTGTTCAGAACGAAAGAAAGCACAGAGCCCCAGATTTTATGTTGTCCTGGAGAGCTTGCAGAGCACTGGGGAAAGGCAGGCAGAGAATTCCCTGCTAGCACGTTCTCGGTGCCTGGGAAACAGAAGTGTTCACATTACTTAGCAGTATCGCTTTTGTGCAGAAAACAGTAACACTTGTTCAGAAGGAAAGAAAGCACAGAGCCCCATATTTTATGTTGTGCTGGAGAGCTTGCAGAGTACTGGGGAAAAGCAGGCAGAGAATTCCCTGCTAGCACCTTCTCTGTGCCTGGGAAACAGAAGTGTTCACATTGCTTCGCAGAATCGCTTTTGTGCAGATAACAGTAACACTTGTTCAGAACAAAAGAAAGCACAGAGCCCCAGATTTTATGTTGTCCTGGAGAGCTTGCAGAGCACTGGGGAAAAGCAGGCAGAGAATTCCCTGCTAGCACCTTCTCTGTGCCTGGGAAACAGAAGTGTTCACATTGCTTCGCAGAATCGCTTTTGTGCAGAAAACAGTAACACTTGTTCAGACGAAAGAAAGCACAGAGCCCCAGATTTTATGTTGTCCTGGAGAGCTTGCAGAGCACTGGGGAAAGGCAGGCAGAGAATTCCCTGCTAGCACCTTCTCTGTGCCTGGGAAGCAGAAGTCTTCACATTGCTTCGCAGAATCGCTTTTGTGCAGAAAACAATAACACCTGTTCAGAACGAAAGAAAGCACAGAGCCCCAGATTTTATGTTGTCCTGGAGAGCTTGCAGAGTACTGGGGAAAAGCAGGCAGAGAATTCCCTGCTAGCACCTTCTCTGTGCCTGGGAAACAGAAGTGTTCACATTTCTTCGTAGAATCGCTTTTGTGCAGAAAACAGTAACACTTGCTCAGAACGAAAGAAAGCACAGAGCCCCAGATTTTATGTTGTCCTGGAGAGCTTGCAGAGCACTGGGGAAAGGCAGGCAGAGAATTCCCTGCTAGCACCTTCTCTGTGCCTGTTCACATTGCTTCGCAGAATCGCTTTTGTGCAGAAAACAGTAACACTTGTTCAGACGAAAGAAAGCACAGAGCCCCAGATTTTATGTTGTCCTGGAGAGCTTGCAGAGCACTGGGGAAAGGCAGGCAGAGAATTCCCTGCTAGCACCTTCTCTGTGCCTGGGAAACAGAAGTGTTCACATTGCTTCGCAGAATCGCTTTTGTGCAGAAAACAGTAACACTTGTTCAGAACGAAAGAAAGCACAGAGCCCCATATTTTATGTTGTGCTGGAGAGCTTGCAGAGTACTGGGGAAAAGCAGGCAGAGAATTCCCTGCTAGCACCTTCTCTGTGCCTGGGAAACAGAAGTGTTCACATTGCTTCGCAGAATCGCTTTTGTGCAGAAAACAGTAACACTTGTTCAGAAGGAAAGAAAGCACAGAGCACCATATTTTATGTTGTGCTGGAGAGCTTGCAGAGTACTGGGGAAAAGCAGGCAGAGAATTCCCTGCTAGCACCTTCTCTGTGCCTGGGAAACAGAAGTGTTCACATTGCTTCGCAGAATCGCTTTTGTGCAGAAAACAGTAACACTTGTTCAGACGAAAGAAAGCACAGAGCCCCAGATTTTATGTTGTCCTGGAGAGCTTGCAGAGCACTGGGGAAAGGCAGGCAGAGAATTCCCTGCTAGCACCTTCTCTGTGCCTGGGAAGCAGAAGTCTTCACATTGCTTCGCAGAATCGCTTTTGTGCAGAAAACAATAACACTTGTTCAGAACGAAAGAAAGCACAGAGCCCCAGATTTTATGTTGTCCTGGAGAGCTTGCAGAGCACTGGGGAAAAGCAGGCAGAGAATTCCCTGCTAGCACCTTCTCTGTGCCTGGGAAACAGAAGTGTTCACATTTCTTCGCAGAATCGCTTTTGTGCAGAAAACAGTAACACTTGTTCAGAACGAAAGAAAGCACAGAGCCCCAGATTTTATGTTGTCCTGGAGAGCTTGCAGAGCACTGGGGAAAGGCAGGCAGAGAATTCCCTGCTAGCACCTTCTCTGTGCCTGTTCACATTGCTTCGCAGAATCGCTTTTGTGCAGAAAACAGTAACACTTGTTCAGACGAAAGAAAGCACAGAGCCCCAGATTTTATGTTGTCCTGGAGAGCTTGCAGAGCACTGGGGAAAGGCAGGCAGAGAATTCCCTGCTAGCACCTTCTCTGTGCCTGGGAAACAGAAGTGTTCACATTGCTTCGCAGAATCGCTTTTGTGCAGAAAACAGTAACACTTGTTCAGAACGAAAGAAAGCACAGAGCCCCATATTTTATGTTGTGCTGGAGAGCGTGCAGAGTACTGGGGAAAAGCAGGCAGAGAATTCCCTGCTAGCACCTTCTCTGTGCCTGGGAAACAGAAGTGTTCACATTGCTTCGCAGAATCGCTTTTGTGCAGAAAACAGTAACACTTGTTCAGAAGGAAAGAAAGCACAGAGCCCCATATTTTATGTTGTGCTGGAGAGCTTGCAGAGTACTGGGGAAAAGCAGGCAGAGAATTCCCTGCTAGCACCTTCTCTGTGCCTGGGAAACAGAAGTGTTCACATTGCTTCGCAGAATCGCTTTTGTGCAGAAAACAGTAACACTTGTTCAGACGAAAGAAAGCACAGAGCCCCAGATTTTATGTTGTGCTGGAGAGCTTGCAGAGCACTGGGGAAAGGCAGGCAGAGAATTCCCTGCTAGCACCTTCTCTGTGCCTGGGAAGCAGAAGTCTTCACATTGCTTCGCAGAATCGCTTTTGTGCAGAAAACAGTAACACTTGTTCAGAACGAAACAAAGCACAGAGCCCCAGATTTTATGTTGTCCTGGAGAGCTTGCAGAGCACTGGGGAAAGGCAGGCAGAGAATTCCCTGCTAGCACCTTCTCTGTGCCTGGGAAGCAGAAGTGTTCACATTGCTTCGCAGAATCGCTTTTGTGCAGAAAACAATAACACCTGTTCAGAACGAAAGAAAGCACAGAGCCCCAGATTTTATGTTGTCCTGGAGAGCTTGCAGAGCACTGGGGAAAAGCAGGCAGAGAATTCCCTGCTAGCACCTTCTCTGTGCCTGGGAAACAGAAGTGTTCACATTTCTTCGCAGAATCGCTTTTGTGCAGAAACCAGTAACACTTGTTCAGAACGAAAGAAAGCACAGAGCCCCAGATTTTATGTTGTCCTGGAGAGCTTGCAGAGCACTGGGGAAAGGCAGGCAGAGAATTCCCTGCTAGCACCTTCTCTGTGCCTGGGAAGCAGAAGTCTTCACATTGCTTCGCAGAATCGCTTTTGTGCAGAAAACAGTAACACTTGTTCAGAACGAAAGAAAGCACAGAGCCCCAGATTTTATGTTGTCCTGGAGAGCTTGCAGAGCACTGGGGAAAAGCAGGCAGAGAATTCCCTGCTAGCACCTTCTCTGTGCCTGGGAAACAGAAGTGTTCACATTGCTTCGCAGAATCGCTTTTGTGCAGAAAACAGTAACACTTGTTCAGAAGGAAAGAAAGCACAGAGCCCCAGATTTTATGTTGTCCTGGAGAGCTTGCAGAGCACTGGGGAAAGGCAGGCAGACAATTCCCTGCTAGCACCTTCTCTGTGCCTGGGAAGCAGAAGTCTTCACATTGCTTCGCAGAATCGCTTTTGTGCAGAAAACAGTAACACTTGTTCAGAACGAAAGAAAGCACAGAGCCCCAGATTTTATGTTGTCCTGGAGAGCTTGCAGAGCACTGGGGAAAAGCAGGCAGAGAATTCCCTGCTAGCACCTTCCCTGTGCCTGGGAAACAGAAGTGTTCCCATTGCTTCGCAGAATCGCTTTTGTGCAGAATACAGTAACACTTGTTCAGAACGAAAGAAAGCACAGAGCCCCAGATTTTATGTTGTCCTGGAGAGCTTGCAGAGCACTGGGGAAAGGCAGGCAGAGAATTCCCTGCTAGCACCTTCTCTGTGCCTGGGAAACAGAAGTGTTCACATTGCTTCGCAGAATCGCTTTTGTGCAGAAAACAGTAACACTTGTTCAGAAGGAAAGAAAGCACAGAGCCCCATATTTTATGTTGTGCTGGAGAGCTTGCAGAGTACTGGGGAAAAGCAGGCAGAGAATTCCCTGCTAGCACCTTCTCTGTGCCTGGGAAACAGAAGTGTTCACATTGCTTCGCAGAATCGCTTTTGTGCAGAAAACAGTAACACTTGTTCAGACGAAAGAAAGCACAGAGCCCCAGATTTTATGTTGTGCTGGAGAGCTTGCAGAGCACTGGGGAAAGGCAGGCAGAGAATTCCCTGCTAGCACCTTCTCTGTGCCTGGGAAGCAGAAGTCTTCACATTGCTTCGCAGAATCGCTTTTGTGCAGAAAACAGTAACACTTGTTCAGAACGAAACAAAGCACAGAGCCCCAGATTTTATGTTGTCCTGGAGAGCTTGCAGAGCACTGGGGAAAGGCAGGCAGAGAATTCCCTGCTAGCACCTTCTCTGTGCCTGGGAAGCAGAAGTGTTCACATTGCTTCGCAGAATCGCTTTTGTGCAGAAAACAATAACACCTGTTCAGAACGAAAGAAAGCACAGAGCCCCAGATTTTATGTTGTCCTGGAGAGCTTGCAGAGCACTGGGGAAAAGCAGGCAGAGAATTCCCTGCTAGCACCTTCTCTGTGCCTGGGAAACAGAAGTGTTCACATTTCTTCGCAGAATCGCTTTTGTGCAGAAACCAGTAACACTTGTTCAGACGAAAGAAAGCACAGAGCCCCAGATTTTATGTTGTCCTGGAGAGCTTGCAGAGCACTGGGGAAAGGCAGGCAGAGAATTCCCTGCTAGCACCTTCTCTGTGCCTGGGAAGCAGAAGTCTTCACATTGCTTCGCAGAATCGCTTTTGTGCAGAAAACAGTAACACTTGTTCAGAACGAAAGAAAGCACAGAGCCCCAGATTTTATGTTGTCCTGGAGAGCTTGCAGAGCACTGGGGAAAAGCAGGCAGAGAATTCCCTGCTAGCACCTTCTCTGTGCCTGGGAAACAGAAGTGTTCACATTGCTTCGCAGAATCGCTTTTGTGCAGAAAACAGTAACACTTGTTCAGAAGGAAAGAAAGCACAGAGCCCCAGATTTTATGTTGTCCTGGAGAGCTTGCAGAGCACTGGGGAAAGGCAGGCAGAGAATTCCCTGCTAGCACGTTCTCGGTGCCTGGGAAACAGAAGTGTTCACATTACTTAGCAGTATCGCTTTTGTGCAGAAAACAGTAACACTTGTTCAGAAGGAAAGAAAGCACAGAGCCCCATATTTTATGTTGTGCTGGAGAGCTTGCAGAGTACTGGGGAAAAGCAGGCAGAGAATTCCCTGCTAGCACCTTCTCTGTGCCTGGGAAACAGAAGTGTTCACATTGCTTCGCAGAATCGCTTTTGTGCAGATAACAGTAACACTTGTTCAGAACAAAAGAAAGCACAGAGCCCCAGATTTTATGTTGTCCTGGAGAGCTTGCAGAGCACTGGGGAAAAGCAGGCAGAGAATTCCCTGCTAGCACCTTCTCTGTGCCTGGGAAACAGAAGTGTTCACATTGCTTCGCAGAATCGCTTTTGTGCAGAAAACAGTAACACTTGTTCAGACGAAAGAAAGCACAGAGCCCCAGATTTTATGTTGTCCTGGAGAGCTTGCAGAGCACTGGGGAAAGGCAGGCAGAGAATTCCCTGCTAGCACCTTCTCTGTGCCTGGGAAGCAGAAGTCTTCACATTGCTTCGCAGAATCGCTTTTGTGCAGAAAACAATAACACCTGTTCAGAACGAAAGAAAGCACAGAGCCCCAGATTTTATGTTGTCCTGGAGAGCTTGCAGAGTACTGGGGAAAAGCAGGCAGAGAATTCCCTGCTAGCACCTTCTCTGTGCCTGGGAAACAGAAGTGTTCACATTTCTTCGTAGAATCGCTTTTGTGCAGAAAACAGTAACACTTGCTCAGAACGAAAGAAAGCACAGAGCCCCAGATTTTATGTTGTCCTGGAGAGCTTGCAGAGCACTGGGGAAAGGCAGGCAGAGAATTCCCTGCTAGCACCTTCTCTGTGCCTGTTCACATTGCTTCGCAGAATCGCTTTTGTGCAGAAAACAGTAACACTTGTTCAGACGAAAGAAAGCACAGAGCCCCAGATTTTATGTTGTCCTGGAGAGCTTGCAGAGCACTGGGGAAAGGCAGGCAGAGAATTCCCTGCTAGCACCTTCTCTGTGCCTGGGAAACAGAAGGGTTAACATTTCTTAGCAGTATCGCTTTTGTGCAGAAAACAGTAACACTTGTTCAGAAGGAAAGAAAGCACAGAGCCCCATATTTTATGTTGTGCTGGAGAGCTTGCAGAATACTGGGGAAAAGCAGGCAGAGAATTCCCTGCTAGCACCTTCTCTGTGCCTGGGAAGCAGAAGTGTTCAGATTGCTTGGCAGAATCGCTTTTGTGCAGAAAACAGTAACACTTGTTCAGAACGAAAGAAAGCACAGAGCCCCAGATTTTATGTTGTCCTGGAGAGCTTACAGAGCACTGGGGAAAGGCAGGCAGAGAATTCCCTGCTAGCACCTTCCCTGTGCCTGGGAAAGAGAAGTGTTCCCATTGCTTCGCAGAATCGCTTTTGTGCAGAAAACAGTAACACTTGTTCAGAAGGAAAGAAAGCACAGAGCCCCAGATTTTATGTTGTCCTGGAGAGCTTGCAGAGCACTGGGGAAAAGCAGGCAGAGAATTCCCTGCTAGCACCTTCTCTGTGCCTGGGAAGCAGAAGTGTTCACATTGCTTGGCAGAATCGCTTTTGTGCAGATAACAGTAACACTTTTTCAGAACAAAAGAAAGCACAGAGCCCCAGATTTTATGTTGTCCTGGAGAGCTTGCAGAGCACTGGGGAAAAGCAGGCAGAGAATTCCCTGCTAGCACCTTCTCTGTGCCTGGGAAACAGAAGGGTTAACATTTCTTAGCAGTATCGCTTTTGTGCAGAAAACAGTAACACTTGTTCAGAAGGAAAGAAAGCACAGAGCCCCATATTTTATGTTGTGCTGGAGAGCTTGCAGAATACTGGGGAAAAGCAGGCAGAGAATTCCCTGCTAGCACCTTCTCTGTGCCTGGGAAGCAGAAGTGTTCAGATTGCTTGGCAGAATCGCTTTTGTGCAGAAAACCGTAACACTTGTTCAGAACAAAAGAAAGCACAGAGCCCCAGATTTTATGTTGTCCTGGAGAGCTTGCAGAGCACTGGGGAAAAGCAGGCAGAGAATTCCCTGCTAGCACCTTCTCTGTGCCTGGGAAGCAGAAGTGTTCACATTGCTTCGCAGAATCGCTTTTGTGCAGACAACAGTAACACTTTTTCAGAACAAAAGAAAGCACAGAGCCTCAGATTTTATGTTGTCCTGGAGAGCTTGCAGAGCACTGGGGAAAAGCAAGCAGAGAATTCCCTGCTAGCACCTTCTCTGTGCCTGGGAAACAGAAGTGTTCACATTGCTTCGCAGAATCGCTTTTGTGCAGAAAACAGTAACACTTGTTCAGAACGAAAGAAAGCACAGAGCCCCAGATTTTATGTTGTCCTGGAGAGCTTGCAGAGCACTGGGGAAAGGCAGGCAGAGAATTCCCTGCTAGCACCTTCCCTGTGCCTGGGAAAGAGAAGTGCTCCCATTGCTTCGCAGAATCGCTTTTGTGCAGAAAACAGTAACACTTGTTCAGAAGGAAAGAAAGCACAGAGCCCCAGATTTTATGTTGTCCTGGAGAGCTTGCAGAGCACTGGGGAAAAGCAGGCAGAGAATTCCCTGCTAGCACCTTCTCTGTGCCTGGGAAGCAGAAGTCTTCACATTGCTTCGCAGAATCGCTTTTGTGCAGATAACAGTAACACTTTTTCAGAACAAAAGAAAGCACAGAGCCCCAGATTTTATGTTGTCCTGGAGAGCTTGCAGAGCACTGGGGAAAAGCAGGCAGAGAATTCCCTGCTAGCACCTTCTCTGTGCCTGGGAAGCAGAAGTCTTCACATTGCTTCGCAGAATCGCTTTTGTGCAGAAAACAGTAACACTTGTTCAGACGAAAGAAAGCACAGAGCCCCATATTTTATGTTGTGCTGGAGAGCTTGCAGAGTACTGGGGAAAAGCAGGCAGAGAATTCCCTGCTAGCACGTTCTCGGTGCCTGGGAAGCAGAAGTGTTCACATTGCTTCGCAGAATCGCTTTTGTGCAGATAACAGTAACACTTGTTCAGAACAAAAGAAAGCACAGAGCCCCAGATTTTATGTTGTCCTGGAGAGCTTGCAGAGCACTGGGGAAAAGCAGGCAGAGAATTCCCTGCTAGCACCTTCTCTGTGCCTGGGAAACAGAAGTGTTCACATTGCTTCGCAGAATCGCTTTTGTGCAGAAAACAGTAACACTTGTTCAGTACGAAAGAAAGCACAGAGCCCCAGATTTTATGTTGTCCTGGAGAGCTTGCAGAGCACTGGGGAAAGGCAGGCAGAGAATTCCCTGCTAGCACCTTCTCTGTGCCTGGGAAGCAGAAGTCTTCACATTGCTTCGCAGAATCGCTTTTGTGCAGAAAACAATAACACTTGTTCAGAACGAAAGAAAGCACAGAGCCCCAGATTTTATGTTGTCCTGGAGAGCTTGCAGAGCACTGGGGAAAAGCAGGCAGAGAATTCCCTGCTAGCACCTTCTCTGTGCCTGGGAAACAGAAGTGTTCACATTGCTTCGCAGAATCGCTTTTGTGCAGAAAACAGTAACACTTGTTCAGAAGGAAAGAAAGCACAGAGCCCCAGATTTTATGTTGTCCTGGAGAGCTTGCAGAGCACTGGGGAAAGGCAGGCAGAGAATTCCCTGCTAGCACCTTCTCTGTGCCTGGGAAGCAGAAGTGTTCACATTGCTTCGCAGAATCGTTTTGTGCAGAAAACAATAACACCTGTTCAGAACGAAAGAAAGCACAGAGCCCCAGATTTTATGTTGTCCTGGAGAGCTTGCAGAGCACTGGGGAAAAGCAGGCAGAGAATTCCCTGCTAGCACCTTCTCTGTGCCTGGGAAACAGAAGTGTTCACATTGCTTCGCAGAATCGCTTTTGTGCAGAAAACAGTAACACTTGTTCAGAACGAAAGAAAGCACAGAGCCCCAGATTTTATGTTGTCCTGGAGAGCTTGCAGAGCACTGGGGAAAGGCAGGCAGAGAATTCCCTGCTAGCACCTTCTCTGTGCCTGTTCACATTCCTTCGCAGAATCGCTTTTGTGCAGAAAACTGTAACACTTGTTCAGAACGAAAGAAAGCACAGAGCCCCAGATTTTATGTTGTCCTGGAGAGCTTGCAGAGCACTGGGGAAAGGCAGGCAGAGAATTCCCTGCTAGCACGTTCTCGGTGCCTGGGAAACAGAAGTGTTCACATTACTTAGCAGTATCGCTTTTGTGCAGAAAACAGTAACACTTGTTCAGAAGGAAAGAAAGCACAGAGCCCCATATTTTATGTTGTGCTGGAGAGCTTGCAGAGTACTGGGGAAAAGCAGGCAGAGAATTCCCTGCTAGCACCTTCTCTGTGCCTGGGAAACAGAAGTGTTCACATTGCTTCGCAGAATCGCTTTTGTGCAGATAACAGTAACACTTGTTCAGAACAAAAGAAAGCACAGAGCCCCAGATTTTATGTTGTCCTGGAGAGCTTGCAGAGCACTGGGGAAAAGCAGGCAGAGAATTCCCTGCTAGCACCTTCTCTGTGCCTGGGAAACAGAAGTGTTCACATTGCTTCGCAGAATCGCTTTTGTGCAGAAAACAGTAACACTTGTTCAGACGAAAGAAAGCACAGAGCCCCAGATTTTATGTTGTCCTGGAGAGCTTGCAGAGCACTGGGGAAAGGCAGGCAGAGAATTCCCTGCTAGCACCTTCTCTGTGCCTGGGAAGCAGAAGTCTTCACATTGCTTCGCAGAATCGCTTTTGTGCAGAAAACAATAACACCTGTTCAGAACGAAAGAAAGCACAGAGCCCCAGATTTTATGTTGTCCTGGAGAGCTTGCAGAGTACTGGGGAAAAGCAGGCAGAGAATTCCCTGCTAGCACCTTCTCTGTGCCTGGGAAACAGAAGTGTTCACATTTCTTCGTAGAATCGCTTTTGTGCAGAAAACAGTAACACTTGCTCAGAACGAAAGAAAGCACAGAGCCCCAGATTTTATGTTGTCCTGGAGAGCTTGCAGAGCACTGGGGAAAGGCAGGCAGAGAATTCCCTGCTAGCACCTTCTCTGTGCCTGTTCACATTGCTTCGCAGAATCGCTTTTGTGCAGAAAACAGTAACACTTGTTCAGACGAAAGAAAGCACAGAGCCCCAGATTTTATGTTGTCCTGGAGAGCTTGCAGAGCACTGGGGAAAGGCAGGCAGAGAATTCCCTGCTAGCACCTTCTCTGTGCCTGGGAAACAGAAGTGTTCACATTGCTTCGCAGAATCGCTTTTGTGCAGAAAACAGTAACACTTGTTCAGAACGAAAGAAAGCACAGAGCCCCATATTTTATGTTGTGCTGGAGAGCTTGCAGAGTACTGGGGAAAAGCAGGCAGAGAATTCCCTGCTAGCACCTTCTCTGTGCCTGGGAAACAGAAGTGTTCACATTGCTTCGCAGAATCGCTTTTGTGCAGAAAACAGTAACACTTGTTCAGAAGGAAAGAAAGCACAGAGCCCCATATTTTATGTTGTGCTGGAGAGCTTGCAGAGTACTGGGGAAAAGCAGGCAGAGAATTCCCTGCTAGCACCTTCTCTGTGCCTGGGAAACAGAAGTGTTCACATTGCTTCGCAGAATCGCTTTTGTGCAGAAAACAGTAACACTTGTTCAGACGAAAGAAAGCACAGAGCCCCAGATTTTATGTTGTCCTGGAGAGCTTGCAGAGCACTGGGGAAAGGCAGGCAGAGAATTCCCTGCTAGCACCTTCTCTGTGCCTGGGAAGCAGAAGTCTTCACATTGCTTCGCAGAATCGCTTTTGTGCAGAAAACAATAACACTTGTTCAGAACGAAAGAAAGCACAGAGCCCCAGATTTTATGTTGTCCTGGAGAGCTTGCAGAGCACTGGGGAAAAGCAGGCAGAGAATTCCCTGCTAGCACCTTCTCTGTGCCTGGGAAACAGAAGTGTTCACATTTCTTCGCAGAATCGCTTTTGTGCAGAAAACAGTAACACTTGTTCAGAACGAAAGAAAGCACAGAGCCCCAGATTTTATGTTGTCCTGGAGAGCTTGCAGAGCACTGGGGAAAGGCAGGCAGAGAATTCCCTGCTAGCACCTTCTCTGTGCCTGTTCACATTGCTTCGCAGAATCGCTTTTGTGCAGAAAACAGTAACACTTGTTCAGACGAAAGAAAGCACAGAGCCCCAGATTTTATGTTGTCCTGGAGAGCTTGCAGAGCACTGGGGAAAGGCAGGCAGAGAATTCCCTGCTAGCACCTTCTCTGTGCCTGGGAAACAGAAGTGTTCACATTGCTTCGCAGAATCGCTTTTGTGCAGAAAACAGTAACACTTGTTCAGAACGAAAGAAAGCACAGAGCCCCATATTTTATGTTGTGCTGGAGAGCGTGCAGAGTACTGGGGAAAAGCAGGCAGAGAATTCCCTGCTAGCACCTTCTCTGTGCCTGGGAAACAGAAGTGTTCACATTGCTTCGCAGAATCGCTTTTGTGCAGAAAACAGTAACACTTGTTCAGAAGGAAAGAAAGCACAGAGCCCCATATTTTATGTTGTGCTGGAGAGCTTGCAGAGTACTGGGGAAAAGCAGGCAGAGAATTCCCTGCTAGCACCTTCTCTGTGCCTGGGAAACAGAAGTGTTCACATTGCTTCGCAGAATCGCTTTTGTGCAGAAAACAGTAACACTTGTTCAGACGAAAGAAAGCACAGAGCCCCAGATTTTATGTTGTGCTGGAGAGCTTGCAGAGCACTGGGGAAAGGCAGGCAGAGAATTCCCTGCTAGCACCTTCTCTGTGCCTGGGAAGCAGAAGTCTTCACATTGCTTCGCAGAATCGCTTTTGTGCAGAAAACAGTAACACTTGTTCAGAACGAAACAAAGCACAGAGCCCCAGATTTTATGTTGTCCTGGAGAGCTTGCAGAGCACTGGGGAAAGGCAGGCAGAGAATTCCCTGCTAGCACCTTCTCTGTGCCTGGGAAGCAGAAGTGTTCACATTGCTTCGCAGAATCGCTTTTGTGCAGAAAACAATAACACCTGTTCAGAACGAAAGAAAGCACAGAGCCCCAGATTTTATGTTGTCCTGGAGAGCTTGCAGAGCACTGGGGAAAAGCAGGCAGAGAATTCCCTGCTAGCACCTTCTCTGTGCCTGGGAAACAGAAGTGTTCACATTTCTTCGCAGAATCGCTTTTGTGCAGAAACCAGTAACACTTGTTCAGAACGAAAGAAAGCACAGAGCCCCAGATTTTATGTTGTCCTGGAGAGCTTGCAGAGCACTGGGGAAAGGCAGGCAGAGAATTCCCTGCTAGCACCTTCTCTGTGCCTGGGAAGCAGAAGTCTTCACATTGCTTCGCAGAATCGCTTTTGTGCAGAAAACAGTAACACTTGTTCAGAACGAAAGAAAGCACAGAGCCCCAGATTTTATGTTGTCCTGGAGAGCTTGCAGAGCACTGGGGAAAAGCAGGCAGAGAATTCCCTGCTAGCACCTTCTCTGTGCCTGGGAAACAGAAGTGTTCACATTGCTTCGCAGAATCGCTTTTGTGCAGAAAACAGTAACACTTGTTCAGAAGGAAAGAAAGCACAGAGCCCCAGATTTTATGTTGTCCTGGAGAGCTTGCAGAGCACTGGGGAAAGGCAGGCAGACAATTCCCTGCTAGCACCTTCTCTGTGCCTGGGAAGCAGAAGTCTTCACATTGCTTCGCAGAATCGCTTTTGTGCAGAAAACAGTAACACTTGTTCAGAACGAAAGAAAGCACAGAGCCCCAGATTTTATGTTGTCCTGGAGAGCTTGCAGAGCACTGGGGAAAAGCAGGCAGAGAATTCCCTGCTAGCACCTTCCCTGTGCCTGGGAAACAGAAGTGTTCCCATTGCTTCGCAGAATCGCTTTTGTGCAGAATACAGTAACACTTGTTCAGAACGAAAGAAAGCACAGAGCCCCAGATTTTATGTTGTCCTGGAGAGCTTGCAGAGCACTGGGGAAAGGCAGGCAGAGAATTCCCTGCTAGCACCTTCTCTGTGCCTGGGAAACAGAAGTGTTCACATTGCTTCGCAGAATCGCTTTTGTGCAGAAAACAGTAACACTTGTTCAGAAGGAAAGAAAGCACAGAGCCCCATATTTTATGTTGTGCTGGAGAGCTTGCAGAGTACTGGGGAAAAGCAGGCAGAGAATTCCCTGCTAGCACCTTCTCTGTGCCTGGGAAACAGAAGTGTTCACATTGCTTCGCAGAATCGCTTTTGTGCAGAAAACAGTAACACTTGTTCAGACGAAAGAAAGCACAGAGCCCCAGATTTTATGTTGTGCTGGAGAGCTTGCAGAGCACTGGGGAAAGGCAGGCAGAGAATTCCCTGCTAGCACCTTCTCTGTGCCTGGGAAGCAGAAGTCTTCACATTGCTTCGCAGAATCGCTTTTGTGCAGAAAACAGTAACACTTGTTCAGAACGAAACAAAGCACAGAGCCCCAGATTTTATGTTGTCCTGGAGAGCTTGCAGAGCACTGGGGAAAGGCAGGCAGAGAATTCCCTGCTAGCACCTTCTCTGTGCCTGGGAAGCAGAAGTGTTCACATTGCTTCGCAGAATCGCTTTTGTGCAGAAAACAATAACACCTGTTCAGAACGAAAGAAAGCACAGAGCCCCAGATTTTATGTTGTCCTGGAGAGCTTGCAGAGCACTGGGGAAAAGCAGGCAGAGAATTCCCTGCTAGCACCTTCTCTGTGCCTGGGAAACAGAAGTGTTCACATTTCTTCGCAGAATCGCTTTTGTGCAGAAACCAGTAACACTTGTTCAGAACGAAAGAAAGCACAGAGCCCCAGATTTTATGTTGTCCTGGAGAGCTTGCAGAGCACTGGGGAAAGGCAGGCAGAGAATTCCCTGCTAGCACCTTCTCTGTGCCTGGGAAGCAGAAGTCTTCACATTGCTTCGCAGAATCGCTTTTGTGCAGAAAACAGTAACACTTGTTCAGAACGAAAGAAAGCACAGAGCCCCAGATTTTATGTTGTCCTGGAGAGCTTGCAGAGCACTGGGGAAAAGCAGGCAGAGAATTCCCTGCTAGCACCTTCTCTGTGCCTGGGAAACAGAAGTGTTCACATTGCTTCGCAGAATCGCTTTTGTGCAGAAAACAGTAACACTTGTTCAGAAGGAAAGAAAGCACAGAGCCCCAGATTTTATGTTGTCCTGGAGAGCTTGCAGAGCACTGGGGAAAGGCAGGCAGAGAATTCCCTGCTAGCACGTTCTCGGTGCCTGGGAAACAGAAGTGTTCACATTACTTAGCAGTATCGCTTTTGTGCAGAAAACAGTAACACTTGTTCAGAAGGAAAGAAAGCACAGAGCCCCATATTTTATGTTGTGCTGGAGAGCTTGCAGAGTACTGGGGAAAAGCAGGCAGAGAATTCCCTGCTAGCACCTTCTCTGTGCCTGGGAAACAGAAGTGTTCACATTGCTTCGCAGAATCGCTTTTGTGCAGATAACAGTAACACTTGTTCAGAACAAAAGAAAGCACAGAGCCCCAGATTTTATGTTGTCCTGGAGAGCTTGCAGAGCACTGGGGAAAAGCAGGCAGAGAATTCCCTGCTAGCACCTTCTCTGTGCCTGGGAAGCAGAAGTCTTCACATTGCTTCGCAGAATCGCTTTTGTGCAGAAAACAATAACACCTGTTCAGAACGAAAGAAAGCACAGAGCCCCAGATTTTATGTTGTCCTGGAGAGCTTGCAGAGTACTGGGGAAAAGCAGGCAGAGAATTCCCTGCTAGCACCTTCTCTGTGCCTGGGAAACAGAAGTGTTCACATTTCTTCGTAGAATCGCTTTTGTGCAGAAAACAGTAACACTTGCTCAGAACGAAAGAAAGCACAGAGCCCCAGATTTTATGTTGTCCTGGAGAGCTTGCAGAGCACTGGGGAAAGGCAGGCAGAGAATTCCCTGCTAGCACCTTCTCTGTGCCTGTTCACATTGCTTCGCAGAATCGCTTTTGTGCAGAAAACAGTAACACTTGTTCAGACGAAAGAAAGCACAGAGCCCCAGATTTTATGTTGTCCTGGAGAGCTTGCAGAGCACTGGGGAAAGGCAGGCAGAGAATTCCCTGCTAGCACCTTCTCTGTGCCTGGGAAACAGAAGTGTTCACATTGCTTCGCAGAATCGCTTTTGTGCAGAAAACAGTAACACTTGTTCAGAACGAAAGAAAGCACAGAGCCCCATATTTTATGTTGTGCTGGAGAGCTTGCAGAGTACTGGGGAAAAGCAGGCAGAGAATTCCCTGCTAGCACCTTCTCTGTGCCTGGGAAACAGAAGTGTTCACATTGCTTCGCAGAATCGCTTTTGTGCAGAAAACAGTAACACTTGTTCAGAAGGAAAGAAAGCACAGAGCCCCATATTTTATGTTGTGCTGGAGAGCTTGCAGAGTACTGGGGAAAAGCAGGCAGAGAATTCCCTGCTAGCACCTTCTCTGTGCCTGGGAAACAGAAGTGTTCACATTGCTTCGCAGAATCGCTTTTGTGCAGAAAACAGTAACACTTGTTCAGACGAAAGAAAGCACAGAGCCCCAGATTTTATGTTGTCCTGGAGAGCTTGCAGAGCACTGGGGAAAGGCAGGCAGAGAATTCCCTGCTAGCACCTTCTCTGTGCCTGGGAAGCAGAAGTCTTCACATTGCTTCGCAGAATCGCTTTTGTGCAGAAAACAATAACACTTGTTCAGAACGAAAGAAAGCACAGAGCCCCAGATTTTATGTTGTCCTGGAGAGCTTGCAGAGCACTGGGGAAAAGCAGGCAGAGAATTCCCTGCTAGCACCTTCTCTGTGCCTGGGAAACAGAAGTGTTCACATTTCTTCGCAGAATCGCTTTTGTGCAGAAAACAGTAACACTTGTTCAGAACGAAAGAAAGCACAGAGCCCCAGATTTTATGTTGTCCTGGAGAGCTTGCAGAGCACTGGGGAAAGGCAGGCAGAGAATTCCCTGCTAGCACCTTCTCTGTGCCTGTTCACATTGCTTCGCAGAATCGCTTTTGTGCAGAAAACAGTAACACTTGTTCAGACGAAAGAAAGCACAGAGCCCCAGATTTTATGTTGTCCTGGAGAGCTTGCAGAGCACTGGGGAAAGGCAGGCAGAGAATTCCCTGCTAGCACCTTCTCTGTGCCTGGGAAACAGAAGTGTTCACATTGCTTCGCAGAATCGCTTTTGTGCAGAAAACAGTAACACTTGTTCAGAACGAAAGAAAGCACAGAGCCCCAGATTTTATGTTGTCCTGGAGAGCTTGCAGAGCACTGGGGAAAGGCAGGCAGAGAATTCCCTGCTAGCACCTTCTCTGTGCCTGGGAAACAGAAGTGTTCACATTGCTTCGCAGAATCGCTTTTGTGCAGAAAACAGTAACACTTGTTCAGAAGGAAAGAAAGCACAGAGCCCCATATTTTATGTTGTGCTGGAGAGCTTGCAGAGTACTGGGGAAAAGCAGGCAGAGAATTCCCTGCTAGCACCTTCTCTGTGCCTGGGAAACAGAAGTGTTCACATTGCTTCGCAGAATCGCTTTTGTGCAGAAAACAGTAACACTTGTTCAGACGAAAGAAAGCACAGAGCCCCAGATTTTATGTTGTGCTGGAGAGCTTGCAGAGCACTGGGGAAAGGCAGGCAGAGAATTCCCTGCTAGCACCTTCTCTGTGCCTGGGAAGCAGAAGTCTTCACATTGCTTCGCAGAATCGCTTTTGTGCAGAAAACAGTAACACTTGTTCAGAACGAAACAAAGCACAGAGCCCCAGATTTTATGTTGTCCTGGAGAGCTTGCAGAGCACTGGGGAAAGGCAGGCAGAGAATTCCCTGCTAGCACCTTCTCTGTGCCTGGGAAGCAGAAGTGTTCACATTGCTTCGCAGAATCGCTTTTGTGCAGAAAACAATAACACCTGTTCAGAACGAAAGAAAGCACAGAGCCCCAGATTTTATGTTGTCCTGGAGAGCTTGCAGAGCACTGGGGAAAAGCAGGCAGAGAATTCCCTGCTAGCACCTTCTCTGTGCCTGGGAAACAGAAGTGTTCACATTTCTTCGCAGAATCGCTTTTGTGCAGAAACCAGTAACACTTGTTCAGAACGAAAGAAAGCACAGAGCCCCAGATTTTATGTTGTCCTGGAGAGCTTGCAGAGCACTGGGGAAAGGCAGGCAGAGAATTCCCTGCTAGCACCTTCTCTGTGCCTGGGAAGCAGAAGTCTTCACATTGCTTCGCAGAATCGCTTTTGTGCAGAAAACAGTAACACTTGTTCAGAACGAAAGAAAGCACAGAGCCCCAGATTTTATGTTGTCCTGGAGAGCTTGCAGAGCACTGGGGAAAAGCAGGCAGAGAATTCCCTGCTAGCACCTTCTCTGTGCCTGGGAAACAGAAGTGTTCACATTGCTTCGCAGAATCGCTTTTGTGCAGAAAACAGTAACACTTGTTCAGAAGGAAAGAAAGCACAGAGCCCCAGATTTTATGTTGTCCTGGAGAGCTTGCAGAGCACTGGGGAAAGGCAGGCAGACAATTCCCTGCTAGCACCTTCTCTGTGCCTGGGAAGCAGAAGTCTTCACATTGCTTCGCAGAATCGCTTTTGTGCAGAAAACAGTAACACTTGTTCAGAACGAAAGAAAGCACAGAGCCCCAGATTTTATGTTGTCCTGGAGAGCTTGCAGAGCACTGGGGAAAAGCAGGCAGAGAATTCCCTGCTAGCACCTTCTCTGTGCCTGGGAAACAGAAGTGTTCCCATTGCTTCGCAGAATCGCTTTTGTGCAGAATACAGTAACACTTGTTCAGAACGAAAGAAAGCACAGAGCCCCAGATTTTATGTTGTCCTGGAGAGCTTGCAGAGCACTGGGGAAAGGCAGGCAGAGAATTCCCTGCTAGCACCTTCTCTGTGCCTGTTCACATTGCTTCGCAGAATCGCTTTTGTGCAGAAAACAGTAACACTTGTTCAGAAGGAAAGAAAGCACAGAGCCCCATATTTTATGTTGTGCTGGAGAGCTTGCAGAGTACTGGGGAAAAGCAGGCAGAGAATTCCCTGCTAGCACCTTCTCTGTGCCTGGGAAACAGAAGTGTTCACATTGCTTCGCAGAATCGCTTTTGTGCAGAAAACAGTAACACTTGTTCAGACGAAAGAAAGCACAGAGCCCCAGATTTTATGTTGTGCTGGAGAGCTTGCAGAGCACTGGGGAAAGGCAGGCAGAGAATTCCCTGCTAGCACCTTCTCTGTGCCTGGGAAGCAGAAGTCTTCACATTGCTTCGCAGAATCGCTTTTGTGCAGAAAACAGTAACACTTGTTCAGAACGAAACAAAGCACAGAGCCCCAGATTTTATGTTGTCCTGGAGAGCTTGCAGAGCACTGGGGAAAGGCAGGCAGAGAATTCCCTGCTAGCACCTTCTCTGTGCCTGGGAAGCAGAAGTGTTCACATTGCTTCGCAGAATCGCTTTTGTGCAGAAAACAATAACACCTGTTCAGAACGAAAGAAAGCACAGAGCCCCAGATTTTATGTTGTCCTGGAGAGCTTGCAGAGCACTGGGGAAAAGCAGGCAGAGAATTCCCTGCTAGCACCTTCTCTGTGCCTGGGAAACAGAAGTGTTCACATTTCTTCGCAGAATCGCTTTTGTGCAGAAACCAGTAACACTTGTTCAGAACGAAAGAAAGCACAGAGCCCCAGATTTTATGTTGTCCTGGAGAGCTTGCAGAGCACTGGGGAAAGGCAGGCAGAGAATTCCCTGCTAGCACCTTCTCTGTGCCTGGGAAGCAGAAGTCTTCACATTGCTTCGCAGAATCGCTTTTGTGCAGAAAACAGTAACACTTGTTCAGAACGAAAGAAAGCACAGAGCCCCAGATTTTATGTTGTCCTGGAGAGCTTGCAGAGCACTGGGGAAAAGCAGGCAGAGAATTCCCTGCTAGCACCTTCTCTGTGCCTGGGAAACAGAAGTGTTCACATTGCTTCGCAGAATCGCTTTTGTGCAGAAAACAGTAACACTTGTTCAGAAGGAAAGAAAGCACAGAGCCCCAGATTTTATGTTGTCCTGGAGAGCTTGCAGAGCACTGGGGAAAGGCAGGCAGACAATTCCCTGCTAGCACCTTCTCTGTGCCTGGGAAGCAGAAGTCTTCACATTGCTTCGCAGAATCGCTTTTGTGCAGAAAACAGTAACACTTGTTCAGAACGAAAGAAAGCACAGAGCCCCAGATTTTATGTTGTCCTGGAGAGCTTGCAGAGCACTGGGGAAAAGCAGGCAGAGAATTCCCTGCTAGCACCTTCTCTGTGCCTGGGAAACAGAAGTGTTCCCATTGCTTCGCAGAATCGCTTTTGTGCAGAATACAGTAACACTTGTTCAGAACGAAAGAAAGCACAGAGCCCCAGATTTTATGTTGTCCTGGAGAGCTTGCAGAGCACTGGGGAAAGGCAGGCAGAGAATTCCCTGCTAGCACCTTCTCTGTGCCTGTTCACATTGCTTCGCAGAATCGCTTTTGTGCAGAAAACAGTAACACTTGTTCAGAACGAAAGAAAGCACAGAGCCCCAGATTTTATGTTGTCCTGGAGAGCTTGCAGAGCACTGGGGAAAGGCAGGTAGAGAATTCCCTGCTAGCACCTTCTCTGTGCCTGGGAAGCAGAATTCTTCACATTGCTTCGCAGAATCGCTTTTGTGCAGAAAACACTAACACTTGTTCAGAACAAAAGAAAGCACAGAGCCCCAGATTCTATGTTGTCCTGGAGAGCTTGCAGAGCACTGGGGAAAGGCAGGCAGAGAATTCCCTGCTAGCACCTTCTCTGTGCCTGGGAAGCAGAAGTCTTCACATTGCTTCGCAGAATCGCTTTTGTGCAGAAAACAGTAACACTTGTTCAGAACGAAAGAAAGCACAGAGCCCCAGATTTTATGTTGTCCTGGAGAGCTTGCAGAGCACTGGGGAAAAGCAGGCAGAGAATTCCCTGCTAGCACCTTCTCTGTGCCTGGGAAACAGAAGTGTTCCCATTGCTTCGCAGAATCGCTTTTGTGCAGAAAACAGTAACACTTGTTCAGAAGGAAAGAAAGCACAGAGCCCCAGATTTTATGTTGTCCTGGAGAGCTTGCAGAGCACTGGGGAAAGGCAGGCAGACAATTCCCTGCTAGCACCTTCTCTGTGCCTGGGAAGCAGAAGTCTTCACATTGCTTCGCAGAATCGCTTTTGTGCAGAAAACAGTAACACTTGTTCAGAACGAAAGAAAGCACAGAGCCCCAGATTTTATGTTGTCCTGGAGAGCTTGCAGAGCACTGGGGAAAAGCAGGCAGAGAATTCCCTGCTAGCACCTTCTCTGTGCCTGGGAAACAGAAGTGTTCCCATTGCTTCGCAGAATCGCTTTTGTGCAGAATACAGTAACACTTGTTCAGAAGGAAAGAAAGCACAGAGCCCCAGATTTTATGTTGTCCTGGAGAGCTTGCAGAGCACTGGGGAAAGGCAGGCAGAGAATTCCCTGCTAGCACCTTCTCTGTGCCTGTTCACATTGCTTCGCAGAATCGCTTTTGTGCAGAAAACAGTAACACTTGTTCAGAACGAAAGAAAGCACAGAGCCCCAGATTTTATGTTGTCCTGGAGAGCTTGCAGAGCACTGGGGAAAGGCAGGTAGAGAATTCCCTGCTAGCACCTTCTCTGTGCCTGGGAAGCAGAATTCTTCACATTGCTTCGCAGAATCGCTTTTGTGCAGAAAACACTAACACTTGTTCAGAACAAAAGAAAGCACAGAGCCCCAGATTCTATGTTGTCCTGGAGAGCTTGCAGAGCACTGGGGAAAGGCAGGCAGAGAATTTCCTGCTAGCACCTTCTCTGTGCCTGGGAAGCAGAAGTGTTCACATTGCTTCGCAGAATCGCTTTTGTGCAGAAAACAGTAACACTTGTTCAGTACGAAAGAAAGCACAGAGCCCCAGATTTTATGTTGTCCTGGAGAGCTTGCAGAGCACTGGGGAAAGGCAGGCAGAGAATTCCCTGCTAGCACCTTCTCTGTGCCTGGGAAGCAGAAGTGTTCACATTGCTTCGCAGAATCGCTTTTGTGCAGAAAACAGTAACACTTGTTCAGAACGAAAGAAAGCACAGAGCCCCAGATTTTATGTTGTCCTGGAGAGCTTACAGAGCACTGGGGAAAGGCAGGCAGAGAATTCCCTGCTAGCACCTTCCCTGTGCCTGGGAAAGAGAAGTGTTCCCATTGCTTCGCAGAATCGCTTTTGTGCAGAATACAGTAACACTTGTTCAGAACGAAAGAAAGCACAGAGCCCCAGATTTTATGTTGTCCTGGAGAGCTTGCAGAGCACTGGGGAAAGGCAGGCAGAGAATTCCCTGCTAGCACCTTCTCTGTGCCTGTTCACATTGCTTCGCAGAATCGCTTTTGTGCAGAAAACACTAACACTTGTTCAGAACAAAAGAAAGCACAGAGCCCCAGATTCTATGTTGTCCTGGAGAGCTTGCAGAGCACTGGGGAAAGGCAGGCAGAGAATTCCCTGCTAGCACCTTCTCTGTGCCTGGGAAGCAGAAGTGTTCACATTGCTTCGCAGAATCGCTTTTGTGCAGAAAACACTAACACTTGTTCAGAACAAAAGAAAGCACAGAGCCCCAGATTCTATGTTGTCCTGGAGAGCTTGCAGAGCACTGGGGAAAGGCAGGCAGAGAATTTCCTGCTAGCACCTTCTCTGTGCCTGGGAAGCAGAAGTGTTCACATTGCTTCGCAGAATCGTTTTGTGCAGAAAACAGTAACACTTGTTCAGTACGAAAGAAAGCACAGAGCCCCAGATTTTATGTTGTCCTGGAGAGCTTGCAGAGCACTGGGGAAAGGCAGGCAGAGAATTCCCTGCTAGCACCTTCTCTGTGCCTGGGAAGCAGAAGTGTTCACATTGCTTCGCAGAATCGCTTTTGTGCAGAAAACAGTAACACTTGTTCAGAACGAAAGAAAGCACAGAGCCCCAGATTTTATGTTGTCCTGGAGAGCTTACAGAGCACTGGGGAAAGGCAGGCAGAGAATTCCCTGCTAGCACCTTCCCTGTGCCTGGGAAAGAGAAGTGTTCCCATTGCTTCGCAGAATCGCTTTTGTGCAGAAAACAGTAACACTTGTTCAGAAGGAAAGAAAGCACAGAGCCCCAGATTTTATGTTGTCCTGGAGAGCTTGCAGAGCACTGGGGAAAAGCAGGCAGAGAATTCCCTGCTAGCACCTTCTCTGTGCCTGGGAAACAGAAGGGTTAACATTTCTTAGCAGTATCGCTTTTGTGCAGAAAACAGTAACACTTGTTCAGAAGGAAAGAAAGCACAGAGCCCCATATTTTATGTTGTGCTGGAGAGCTTGCAGAATACTGGGGAAAAGCAGGCAGAGAATTCCCTGCTAGCACCTTCTCTGTGCCTGGGAAGCAGAAGTGTTCAGATTGCTTGGCAGAATCGCTTTTGTGCAGAAAACAGTAACACTTGTTCAGAACGAAAGAAAGCACAGAGCCCCAGATTTTATGTTGTCCTGGAGAGCTTACAGAGCACTGGGGAAAGGCAGGCAGAGAATTCCCTGCTAGCACCTTCCCTGTGCCTGGGAAAGAGAAGTGTTCCCATTGCTTCGCAGAATCGCTTTTGTGCAGAATACAGTAACACTTGTTCAGAACGAAAGAAAGCACAGAGCCCCAGATTTTATGTTGTCCTGGAGAGCTTGCAGAGCACTGGGGAAAGGCAGGCAGAGAATTCCCTGCTAGCACCTTCTCTGTGCCTGTTCACATTGCTTCGCAGAATCGCTTTTGTGCAGAAAACACTAACACTTGTTCAGAACAAAAGAAAGCACAGAGCCCCAGATTCTATGTTGTCCTGGAGAGCTTGCAGAGCACTGGGGAAAGGCAGGCAGAGAATTCCCTGCTAGCACCTTCTCTGTGCCTGGGAAGCAGAAGTGTTCACATTGCTTCGCAGAATCGCTTTTGTGCAGAAAACACTAACACTTGTTCAGAACAAAAGAAAGCACAGAGCCCCAGATTCTATGTTGTCCTGGAGAGCTTGCAGAGCACTGGGGAAAGGCAGGCAGAGAATTTCCTGCTAGCACCTTCTCTGTGCCTGGGAAGCAGAAGTGTTCACATTGCTTCGCAGAATCGTTTTGTGCAGAAAACAGTAACACTTGTTCAGTACGAAAGAAAGCACAGAGCCCCAGATTTTATGTTGTCCTGGAGAGCTTGCAGAGCACTGGGGAAAGGCAGGCAGAGAATTCCCTGCTAGCACCTTCTCTGTGCCTGGGAAGCAGAAGTGTTCACATTGCTTCGCAGAATCGCTTTTGTGCAGAAAACAGTAACACTTGTTCAGAACGAAAGAAAGCACAGAGCCCCAGATTTTATGTTGTCCTGGAGAGCTTACAGAGCACTGGGGAAAGGCAGGCAGAGAATTCCCTGCTAGCACCTTCCCTGTGCCTGGGAAAGAGAAGTGTTCCCATTGCTTCGCAGAATCGCTTTTGTGCAGAAAACAGTAACACTTGTTCAGAAGGAAAGAAAGCACAGAGCCCCAGATTTTATGTTGTCCTGGAGAGCTTGCAGAGCACTGGGGAAAAGCAGGCAGAGAATTCCCTGCTAGCACCTTCTCTGTGCCTGGGAAACAGAAGGGTTAACATTTCTTAGCAGTATCGCTTTTGTGCAGAAAACAGTAACACTTGTTCAGAAGGAAAGAAAGCACAGAGCCCCATATTTTATGTTGTGCTGGAGAGCTTGCAGAATACTGGGGAAAAGCAGGCAGAGAATTCCCTGCTAGCACCTTCTCTGTGCCTGGGAAGCAGAAGTGTTCAGATTGCTTGGCAGAATCGCTTTTGTGCAGAAAACAGTAACACTTGTTCAGAACGAAAGAAAGCACAGAGCCCCAGATTTTATGTTGTCCTGGAGAGCTTACAGAGCACTGGGGAAAGGCAGGCAGAGAATTCCCTGCTAGCACCTTCCCTGTGCCTGGGAAAGAGAAGTGTTCCCATTGCTTCGCAGAATCGCTTTTGTGCAGAAAACAGTAACACTTGTTCAGAAGGAAAGAAAGCACAGAGCCCCAGATTTTATGTTGTCCTGGAGAGCTTGCAGAGCACTGGGGAAAAGCAGGCAGAGAATTCCCTGCTAGCACCTTCTCTGTGCCTGGGAAGCAGAAGTGTTCACATTGCTTGGCAGAATCGCTTTTGTGCAGATAACAGTAACACTTTTTCAGAACAAAAGAAAGCACAGAGCCCCAGATTTTATGTTGTCCTGGAGAGCTTGCAGAGCACTGGGGAAAAGCAGGCAGAGAATTCCCTGCTAGCACCTTCTCTGTGCCTGGGAAACAGAAGGGTTAACATTTCTTAGCAGTATCGCTTTTGTGCAGAAAACAGTAACACTTGTTCAGAAGGAAAGAAAGCACAGAGCCCCATATTTTATGTTGTGCTGGAGAGCTTGCAGAATACTGGGGAAAAGCAGGCAGAGAATTCCCTGCTAGCACGTTCTCTGTGCCTGGGAAGCAGAAGTGTTCAGATTGCTTGGCAGAATCGCTTTTGTGCAGAAAACCGTAACACTTGTTCAGAACAAAAGAAAGCACAGAGCCCCAGATTTTATGTTGTCCTGGAGAGCTTGCAGAGCACTGGGGAAAAGCAGGCAGAGAATTCCCTGCTAGCACCTTCTCTGTGCCTGGGAAGCAGAAGTCTTCACATTGCTTCGCAGAATCGCTTTTGTGCAGACAACAGTAACACTTTTTCAGAACAAAAGAAAGCACAGAGCCTCAGATTTTATGTTGTCCTGGAGAGCTTGCAGAGCACTGGGGAAAAGCAAGCAGAGAATTCCCTGCTAGCACCTTCTCTGTGCCTGGGAAACAGAAGTGTTCACATTGCTTCGCAGAATCGCTTTTGTGCAGAAAACAGTAACACTTGTTCAGTACGAAAGAAAGCACAGAGCCCCAGATTTTATGTTGTCCTGGAGAGCTTGCAGAGCACTGGGGAAAGGCAGGCAGAGAATTCCCTGCTAGCACCTTCTCTGTGCCTGGGAAGCAGAAGTGTTCACATTGCTTCGCAGAATCGCTTTTGTGCAGAAAACAGTAACACTTGTTCAGAACGAAAGAAAGCACAGAGCCCCAGATTTTATGTTGTCCTGGAGAGCTTACAGAGCACTGGGGAAAGGCAGGCAGAGAATTCCCTGCTAGCACCTTCCCTGTGCCTGGGAAAGAGAAGTGTTCCCATTGCTTCGCAGAATCGCTTTTGTGCAGAAAACAGTAACACTTGTTCAGAAGGAAAGAAAGCACAGAGCCCCAGATTTTATGTTGTCCTGGAGAGCTTGCAGAGCACTGGGGAAAAGCAGGCAGAGAATTCCCTGCTAGCACCTTCTCTGTGCCTGGGAAGCAGAAGTGTTCACATTGCTTGGCAGAATCGCTTTTGTGCAGATAACAGTAACACTTTTTCAGAACAAAAGAAAGCACAGAGCCCCAGATTTTATGTTGTCCTGGAGAGCTTGCAGAGCACTGGGGAAAAGCAGGCAGAGAATTCCCTGCTAGCACCTTCTCTGTGCCTGGGAAACAGAAGGGTTAACATTTCTTAGCAGTATCGCTTTTGTGCAGAAAACAGTAACACTTGTTCAGAAGGAAAGAAAGCACAGAGCCCCATATTTTATGTTGTGCTGGAGAGCTTGCAGAATACTGGGGAAAAGCAGGCAGAGAATTCCCTGCTAGCACCTTCTCTGTGCCTGGGAAGCAGAAGTGTTCAGATTGCTTGGCAGAATCGCTTTTGTGCAGAAAACAGTAACACTTGTTCAGAACGAAAGAAAGCACAGAGCCCCAGATTTTATGTTGTCCTGGAGAGCTTGCAGAGCACTGGGGAAAGGCAGGCAGAGAATTCCCTGCTAGCACCTTCCCTGTGCCTGGGAAAGAGAAGTGTTCCCATTGCTTCGCAGAATCGCTTTTGTGCAGAAAACAGTAACACTTGTTCAGAAGGAAAGAAAGCACAGAGCCCCAGATTTTATGTTGTCCTGGAGAGCTTGCAGAGCACTGGGGAAAAGCAGGCAGAGAATTCCCTGCTAGCACCTTCTCTGTGCCTGGGAAGCAGAAGTGTTCACATTGCTTGGCAGAATCGCTTTTGTGCAGATAACAGTAACACTTTTTCAGAACAAAAGAAAGCACAGAGCCCCAGATTTTATGTTGTCCTGGAGAGCTTGCAGAGCACTGGGGAAAAGCAGGCAGAGAATTCCCTGCTAGCACCTTCTCTGTGCCTGGGAAACAGAAGGGTTAACATTTCTTAGCGGTATCGCTTTTGTGCAGAAAACAGTAACACTTGTTCAGAACGAAAGAAAGCACAGAGCCCCAGATTTTATGTTGTGCTGGAGAGCTTGCAGAATACTGGGGAAAAGCAGGCAGAGAATTCCCTGCTAGCACCTTCTCTGTGCCTGGGAAGCAGAAGTGTTCAGATTGCTTGGCAGAATCGCTTTTGTGCAGAAAACCGTAACACTTGTTCAGAACAAAAGAAAGCACAGAGCCCCAGATTTTATGTTGTCCTGGAGAGCTTGCAGAGCACTGGGGAAAAGCAGGCAGAGAATTCCCTGCTAGCACCTTCTCTGTGCCTGGGAAGCAGAAGTCTTCACATTGCTTCGCAGAATCGCTTTTGTGCAGACAACAGTAACACTTTTTCAGAACAAAAGAAAGCACAGAGCCTCAGATTTTATGTTGTCCTGGAGAGCTTGCAGAGCACTGGGGAAAAGCAAGCAGAGAATTCCCTGCTAGCACCTTCTCTGTGCCTGGGAAACAGAAGTGTTCACATTGCTTCGCAGAATCGCTTTTGTGCAGAAAACAGTAACACTTGTTCAGAACGAAAGAAAGCACAGAGCCCCAGATTTTATGTTGTCCTGGAGAGCTTGCAGAGCACTGGGGAAAAGCAGGCAGAGAATTCCCTGCTAGCACCTTCTCTGTGCCTGGGAAGCAGAAGTCTTCACATTGCTTCGCAGAATCGCTTTTGTGCAGATAACAGTAACATTTTTTCAGAACAAAAGAAAGCACAGAGCCCCAGATTTTATGTTGTCCTGGAGAGCTTGCAGAGCACTGGGGAAAAGCAGGCAGAGAATTCCCTGCTAGCACCTTCTCTGTGCCTGGGAAGCAGAAGTCTTCACATTGCTTCGCAGAATCGCTTTTGTGCAGAAAACAGTAACACTTGTTCAGAAGGAAAGAAAGCACAGAGCCCCATATTTTATGTTGTGCTGGAGAGCTTGCAGAGTACTGGGGAAAAGCAGGCAGAGAATTCCCTGCTAGCACCTTCTCTGTGCCTGGGAAACAGAAGTGTTCACATTGCTTCGCAGAATCGCTTTTGTGCAGATAACAGTAACACTTGTTCAGAACAAAAGAAAGCACAGAGCCCCAGATTTTATGTTGTCCTGGAGAGCTTGCAGAGCACTGGGGAAAAGCAGGCAGAGAATTCCCTGCTAGCACCTTCTCTGTGCCTGGGAAACAGAAGTGTTCACATTGCTTCGCAGAATCGCTTTTGTGCAGAAAACAGTAACACTTGTTCAGTACGAAAGAAAGCACAGAGCCCCAGATTTTATGTTGTCCTGGAGAGCTTGCAGAGCACTGGGGAAAGGCAGGCAGAGAATTCCCTGCTAGCACCTTCTCTGTGCCTGGGAAGCAGAAGTCTTCACATTGCTTCGCAGAATCGCTTTTGTGCAGAAAACAATAACACTTGTTCAGAACGAAAGAAAGCACAGAGCCCCAGATTTTATGTTGTCCTGGAGAGCTTGCAGAGCACTGGGGAAAGGCAGGCAGAGAATTCCCTGCTAGCACCTTCTCTGTGCCTGGGAAACAGAAGTGTTCACATTGCTTCGCAGAATCGCTTTTGTGCAGAAAACAGTAACACTTGTTCAGAACGAAAGAAAGCACAGAGCCCCAGATTTTATGTTGTCCTGGAGAGCTTGCAGAGCACTGGGGAAAGGCAGGCAGAGAATTCCCTGCTAGCACCTTCTCTGTGCCTGGGAAGCAGAAGTGTTCACATTGCTTCGCAGAATCGTTTTGTGCAGAAAACAATAACACCTGTTCAGAACGAAAGAAAGCACAGAGCCCCAGATTTTATGTTGTCCTGGAGAGCTTGCAGAGCACTGGGGAAAAGCAGGCAGAGAATTCCCTGCTAGCACCTTCTCTGTGCCTGGGAAACAGAAGTGTTCACATTTCTTCGCAGAATCGCTTTTGTGCAGAAAACAGTAACACTTGTTCAGAACGAAAGAAAGCACAGAGCCCCAGATTTTATGTTGTCCTGGAGAGCTTGCAGAGCACTGGGGAAAGGCAGGCAGAGAATTCCCTGCTAGCACCTTCTCTGTGCCTGTTCACATTCCTTCGCAGAATCGCTTTTGTGCAGAAAACTGTAACACTTGTTCAGAACGAAAGAAAGCACAGAGCCCCAGATTTTATGTTGTCCTGGAGAGCTTGCAGAGCACTGGGGAAAGGCAGGCAGAGAATTCCCTGCTAGCACGTTCTCGGTGCCTGGGAAACAGAAGTGTTCACATTACTTAGCAGTATCGCTTTTGTGCAGAAAACAGTAACACTTGTTCAGAAGGAAAGAAAGCACAGAGCCCCATATTTTATGTTGTGCTGGAGAGCTTGCAGAGTACTGGGGAAAAGCAGGCAGAGAATTCCCTGCTAGCACCTTCTCTGTGCCTGGGAAACAGAAGTGTTCACATTGCTTCGCAGAATCGCTTTTGTGCAGATAACAGTAACACTTGTTCAGAACAAAAGAAAGCACAGAGCCCCAGATTTTATGTTGTCCTGGAGAGCTTGCAGAGCACTGGGGAAAAGCAGGCAGAGAATTCCCTGCTAGCACCTTCTCTGTGCCTGGGAAACAGAAGTGTTCACATTGCTTCGCAGAATCGCTTTTGTGCAGAAAACAGTAACACTTGTTCAGAACGAAAGAAAGCACAGAGCCCCAGATTTTATGTTGTCCTGGAGAGCTTGCAGAGCACTGGGGAAAGGCAGGCAGAGAATTCCCTGCTAGCACCTTCTCTGTGCCTGTTCACATTGCTTCGCAGAATCGCTTTTGTGCAGAAAACAGTAACACTTGTTCAGACGAAAGAAAGCACAGAGCCCCAGATTTTATGTTGTCCTGGAGAGCTTGCAGAGCACTGGGGAAAGGCAGGCAGAGAATTCCCTGCTAGCACCTTCTCTGTGCCTGGGAAGCAGAAGTCTTCACATTGCTTCGCAGAATCGCTTTTGTGCAGAAAACAATAACACCTGTTCAGAACGAAAGAAAGCACAGAGCCCCAGATTTTATGTTGTCCTGGAGAGCTTGCAGAGTACTGGGGAAAAGCAGGCAGAGAATTCCCTGCTAGCACCTTCTCTGTGCCTGGGAAACAGAAGTGTTCACATTTCTTCGCAGAATCGCTTTTGTGCAGAAAACAGTAACACTTGTTCAGAACGAAAGAAAGCACAGAGCCCCAGATTTTATGTTGTCCTGGAGAGCTTGCAGAGCACTGGGGAAAGGCAGGCAGAGAATTCCCTGCTAGCACCTTCTCTGTGCCTGTTCACATTGCTTCGCAGAATCGCTTTTGTGCAGAAAACAGTAACACTTGTTCAGACGAAAGAAAGCACAGAGCCCCAGATTTTATGTTGTCCTGGAGAGCTTGCAGAGCACTGGGGAAAGGCAGGCAGAGAATTCCCTGCTAGCACCTTCTCTGTGCCTGGGAAACAGAAGTGTTCACATTGCTTCGCAGAATCGCTTTTGTGCAGAAAACAGTAACACTTGTTCAGAACGAAAGAAAGCACAGAGCCCCATATTTTATGTTGTGCTGGAGAGCTTGCAGAGTACTGGGGAAAAGCAGGCAGAGAATTCCCTGCTAGCACCTTCTCTGTGCCTGGGAAACAGAAGTGTTCACATTGCTTCGCAGAATCGCTTTTGTGCAGAAAACAGTAACACTTGTTCAGACGAAAGAAAGCACAGAGCCCCAGATTTTATGTTGTCCTGGAGAGCTTGCAGAGCACTGGGGAAAGGCAGGCAGAGAATTCCCTGCTAGCACCTTCTCTGTGCCTGGGAAGCAGAAGTCTTCACATTGCTTCGCAGAATCGCTTTTGTGCAGAAAACAATAACACTTGTTCAGAACGAAAGAAAGCACAGAGCCCCAGATTTTATGTTGTCCTGGAGAGCTTGCAGAGCACTGGGGAAAAGCAGGCAGAGAATTCCCTGCTAGCACATTCTCTGTGCCTGGGAAACAGAAGTGTTCACATTGCTTCGCAGAATCGCTTTTGTGCAGAAAACAGTAACACTTGTTCAGAACGAAAGAAAGCACAGAGCCCCAGATTTTATGTTGTCCTGGAGAGCTTGCAGAGCACTGGGGAAAGGCAGGCAGAGAATTCCCTGCTAGCACCTTCTCTGTGCCTGTTCACATTGCTTCGCAGAATCGCTTTTGTGCAGAAAACAGTAACACTTGTTCAGACGAAAGAAAGCACAGAGCCCCAGATTTTATGTTGTCCTGGAGAGCTTGCAGAGCACTGGGGAAAGGCAGGCAGAGAATTCCCTGCTAGCACCTTCTCTGTGCCTGGGAAACAGAAGTGTTCACATTGCTTCGCAGAATCGCTTTTGTGCAGAAAACAGTAACACTTGTTCAGAACGAAAGAAAGCACAGAGCCCCATATTTTATGTTGTGCTGGAGAGCGTGCAGAGTACTGGGGAAAAGCAGGCAGAGAATTCCCTGCTAGCACCTTCTCTGTGCCTGGGAAACAGAAGTGTTCACATTGCTTCGCAGAATCGCTTTTGTGCAGAAAACAGTAACACTTGTTCAGAAGGAAAGAAAGCACAGAGCCCCATATTTTATGTTGTGCTGGAGAGCTTGCAGAGTACTGGGGAAAAGCAGGCAGAGAATTCCCTGCTAGCACCTTCTCTGTGCCTGGGAAACAGAAGTGTTCACATTGCTTCGCAGAATCGCTTTTGTGCAGAAAACAGTAACACTTGTTCAGACGAAAGAAAGCACAGAGCCCCAGATTTTATGTTGTGCTGGAGAGCTTGCAGAGCACTGGGGAAAGGCAGGCAGAGAATTCCCTGCTAGCACCTTCTCTGTGCCTGGGAAGCAGAAGTCTTCACATTTCTTCGCAGAATCGCTTTTGTGCAGAAAACAGTAACACTTGTTCAGAACGAAAGAAAGCACAGAGCCCCAGATTTTATGTTGTCCTGGAGAGCTTGCAGAGCACTGGGGAAAGGCAGGCAGAGAATTCCCTGCTAGCACCTTCTCTGTGCCTGTTCACATTGCTTCGCAGAATCGCTTTTGTGCAGAAAACAGTAACACTTGTTCAGACGAAAGAAAGCACAGAGCCCCAGATTTTATGTTGTCCTGGAGAGCTTGCAGAGCACTGGGGAAAGGCAGGCAGAGAATTCCCTGCTAGCACCTTCTCTGTGCCTGGGAAACAGAAGTGTTCACATTGCTTCGCAGAATCGCTTTTGTGCAGAAAACAGTAACACTTGTTCAGAACGAAAGAAAGCACAGAGCCCCATATTTTATGTTGTGCTGGAGAGCTTGCAGAGTACTGGGGAAAAGCAGGCAGAGAATTCCCTGCTAGCACCTTCTCTGTGCCTGGGAAACAGAAGTGTTCACATTGCTTCGCAGAATCGCTTTTGTGCAGAAAACAGTAACACTTGTTCAGACGAAAGAAAGCACAGAGCCCCAGATTTTATGTTGTCCTGGAGAGCTTGCAGAGCACTGGGGAAAGGCAGGCAGAGAATTCCCTGCTAGCACCTTCTCTGTGCCTGTTCACATTGCTTCGCAGAATCGCTTTTGTGCAGAAAACAGTAACACTTGTTCAGACGAAAGAAAGCACAGAGCCCCAGATTTTATGTTGTCCTGGAGAGCTTGCAGAGCACTGGGGAAAGGCAGGCAGAGAATTCCCTGCTAGCACCTTCTCTGTGCCTGGGAAACAGAAGTGTTCACATTGCTTCGCAGAATCGCTTTTGTGCAGAAAACAGTAACACTTGTTCAGAACGAAAGAAAGCACAGAGCCCCATATTTTATGTTGTGCTGGAGAGCTTGCAGAGTACTGGGGAAAAGCAGGCAGAGAATTCCCTGCTAGCACCTTCTCTGTGCCTGGGAAACAGAAGTGTTCACATTGCTTCGCAGAATCGCTTTTGTGCAGAAAACAGTAACACTTGTTCAGAAGGAAAGAAAGCACAGAGCCCCATATTTTATGTTGTGCTGGAGAGCTTGCAGAGTACTGGGGAAAAGCAGGCAGAGAATTCCCTGCTAGCACCTTCTCTGTGCCTGGGAAACAGAAGTGTTCACATTGCTTCGCAGAATCGCTTTTGTGCAGAAAACAGTAACACTTGTTCAGACGAAAGAAAGCACAGAGCCCCAGATTTTATGTTGTCCTGGAGAGCTTGCAGAGCACTGGGGAAAGGCAGGCAGAGAATTCCCTGCTAGCACCTTCTCTGTGCCTGGGAAGCAGAAGTCTTCACATTGCTTCGCAGAATCGCTTTTGTGCAGAAAACAATAACACTTGTTCAGAACGAAAGAAAGCACAGAGCCCCAGATTTTATGTTGTCCTGGAGAGCTTGCAGAGCACTGGGGAAAAGCAGGCAGAGAATTCCCTGCTAGCACCTTCTCTGTGCCTGGGAAACAGAAGTGTTCACATTTCTTCGCAGAATCGCTTTTGTGCAGAAAACAGTAACACTTGTTCAGAACGAAAGAAAGCACAGAGCCCCAGATTTTATGTTGTCCTGGAGAGCTTGCAGAGCACTGGGGAAAGGCAGGCAGAGAATTCCCTGCTAGCACCTTCTCTGTGCCTGTTCACATTGCTTCGCAGAATCGCTTTTGTGCAGAAAACAGTAACACTTGTTCAGACGAAAGAAAGCACAGAGCCCCAGATTTTATGTTGTCCTGGAGAGCTTGCAGAGCACTGGGGAAAGGCAGGCAGAGAATTCCCTGCTAGCACCTTCTCTGTGCCTGGGAAACAGAAGTGTTCACATTGCTTCGCAGAATCGCTTTTGTGCAGAAAACAGTAACACTTGTTCAGAAGGAAAGAAAGCACAGAGCCCCATATTTTATGTTGTGCTGGAGAGCTTGCAGAGTACTGGGGAAAAGCAGGCAGAGAATTCCCTGCTAGCACCTTCTCTGTGCCTGGGAGGCAGAAGTCTTCACATTGCTTCGCAGAATCGCTTTTGTGCAGAAAACAATAACACTTGTTCAGAACGAAAGAAAGCACAGAGCCCCAGATTTTATGTTGTCCTGGAGAGCTTGCAGAGCACTGGGGAAAAGCAGGCAGAGAATTCCCTGCTAGCACCTTCTCTGTGCCTGGGAAACAGAAGTGTTCACATTGCTTCGCAGAATCGCTTTTGTGCAGAAAACAGTAACACTTGTTCAGAAGGAAAGAAAGCACAGAGCCCCAGATTTTATGTTGTCCTGGAGAGCTTGCAGAGCACTGGGGAAAGGCAGGCAGAGAATTCCCTGCTAGCACCTTCTCTGTGCGTGTTCACATTGCTTCGCAGAATCGCTTTTGTGCAGAAAACAATAACACTTGTTCAGAACGAAAGAAAGCACAGAGCCCCAGATTTTATGTTGTCCTGGAGAGCTTGCAGAGCACTGGGGAAAAGCAGGCAGAGAATTCCCTGCTAGCACGTTGTCTGTGCCTGGGAAACAGAAGTGTTCCCATTGCTTCGCAGAATCGCTTTTGTGCAGAAAACAGTAACACTTGTTCAGAACGAAAGAAAGCACAGAGCCCCAGATTTTATGTTGTCCTGGAGAGCTTGCAGAGCACTGGGGAAAGGCAGGCAGAGAATTCCCTGCTAGCACCTTCTCTGTGCCTGGGAAGCAGAAGTCTTCACATTGCTTCGCAGAATCGCTTTTGTGCAGAAAACAGTAACACTTGTTCAGAAGGAAAGAAAGCACAGAGCCCCAGATTTTATGTTGTCCTGGAGAGCTTGCAGAGCACTGGGGAAAGGCAGGCAGAGAATTCCCTGCTAGCACCTTCTCTGTGCCTGGGAAGCAGAAGTCTTCACATTGCTTCGCAGAATCGCTTTTGTGCAGAAAACAATAACACTTGTTCAGAACGAAAGAAAGCACAGAGCCCCAGATTTTATGTTGTCCTGGAGAGCTTGCAGAGCACTGGGGAAAAGCAGGCAGAGAATTCCCTGCTAGCACCTTCTCTGTGCCTGGGAAACAGAAGTGTTCACATTGCTTCGCAGAATCGCTTTTGTGCAGAAAACAGTAACACTTGTTCAGAACGAAAGAAAGCACAGAGCCCCAGATTTTATGTTGTCCTGGAGAGCTTGCAGAGCACTGGGGAAAGGCAGGCAGAGAATTCCCTGCTAGCACCTTCTCTGTGCCTGGGAAGCAGAAGTGTTCACATTGCTTCGCAGAATCGTTTTGTGCAGAAAACAATAACACCTGTTCAGAACGAAAGAAAGCACAGAGCCCCAGATTTTATGTTGTCCTGGAGAGCTTGCAGAGCACTGGGGAAAAGCAGGCAGAGAATTCCCTGCTAGCACCTTCTCTGTGCCTGGGAAACAGAAGTGTTCACATTTCTTCGCAGAATCGCTTTTGTGCAGAAAACAGTAACACTTGTTCAGAACGAAAGAAAGCACAGAGCCCCAGATTTTATGTTGTCCTGGAGAGCTTGCAGAGCACTGGGGAAAGGCAGGCAGAGAATTCCCTGCTAGCACCTTCTCTGTGCCTGTTCACATTCCTTCGCAGAATCGCTTTTGTGCAGAAAACTGTAACACTTGTTCAGAACGAAAGAAAGCACAGAGCCCCATATTTTATGTTGTCCTGGAGAGCTTGCAGAGCACTGGGGAAAGGCAGGCAGAGAATTCCCTGCTAGCACGTTCTCGGTGCCTGGGAAACAGAAGTGTTCACATTACTTAGCAGTATCGCTTTTGTGCAGAAAACAGTAACACTTGTTCAGAAGGAAAGAAAGCACAGAGCCCCATATTTTATGTTGTGCTGGAGAGCTTGCAGAGTACTGGGGAAAAGCAGGCAGAGAATTCCCTGCTAGCACCTTCTCTGTGCCTGGGAAACAGAAGTGTTCACATTGCTTCGCAGAATCGCTTTTGTGCAGAAAACAGTAACACTTGTTCAGACGAAAGAAAGCACAGAGCCCCAGATTTTATGTTGTCCTGGAGAGCTTGCAGAGCACTGGGGAAAGGCAGGCAGAGAATTCCCTGCTAGCACCTTCTCTGTGCCTGGGAAGCAGAAGTCTTCACATTGCTTCGCAGAATCGCTTTTGTGCAGAAAACAATAACACCTGTTCAGAACGAAAGAAAGCACAGAGCCCCAGATTTTATGTTGTCCTGGAGAGCTTGCAGAGTACTGGGGAAAAGCAGGCAGAGAATTCCCTGCTAGCACCTTCTCTGTGCCTGGGAAACAGAAGTGTTCACATTTCTTCGCAGAATCGCTTTTGTGCAGAAAACAGTAACACTTGTTCAGAACGAAAGAAAGCACAGAGCCCCAGATTTTATGTTGTCCTGGAGAGCTTGCAGAGCACTGGGGAAAGGCAGGCAGAGAATTCCCTGCTAGCACCTTCTCTGTGCCTGTTCACATTGCTTCGCAGAATCGCTTTTGTGCAGAAAACAGTAACACTTGTTCAGACGAAAGAAAGCACAGAGCCCCAGATTTTATGTTGTCCTGGAGAGCTTGCAGAGCACTGGGGAAAGGCAGGCAGAGAATTCCCTGCTAGCACCTTCTCTGTGCCTGGGAAACAGAAGTGTTCACATTGCTTCGCAGAATCGCTTTTGTGCAGAAAACAGTAACACTTGTTCAGAAGGAAAGAAAGCACAGAGCCCCAGATTTTATGTTGTGCTGGAGAGCTTGCAGAGTACTGGGGAAAAGCAGGCAGAGAATTCCCTGCTAGCACCTTCTCTGTGCCTGGGAAACAGAAGTGTTCACATTGCTTCGCAGAATCGCTTTTGTGCAGAAAACAGTAACACTTGTTCAGACGAAAGAAAGCACAGAGCCCCAGATTTTATGTTGTCCTGGAGAGCTTGCAGAGCACTGGGGAAAGGCAGGCAGAGAATTCCCTGCTAGCACCTTCTCTGTGCCTGGGAAGCAGAAGTCTTCACATTGCTTCGCAGAATCGCTTTTGTGCAGAAAACAATAACACTTGTTCAGAACGAAAGAAAGCACAGAGCCCCAGATTTTATGTTGTGCTGGAGAGCTTGCAGAGCACTGGGGAAAAGCAGGCAGAGAATTCCCTGCTAGCACCTTCTCTGTGCCTGGGAAACAGAAGTGTTCACATTTCTTCGCAGAATCGCTTTTGTGCAGAAAACAGTAACACTTGTTCAGAACGAAAGAAAGCACAGAGCCCCAGATTTTATGTTGTCCTGGAGAGCTTGCAGAGCACTGGGGAAAGGCAGGCAGAGAATTCCCTGCTAGCACCTTCTCTGTGCCTGTTCACATTGCTTCGCAGAATCGCTTTTGTGCAGAAAACAGTAACACTTGTTCAGACGAAAGAAAGCACAGAGCCCCAGATTTTATGTTGTCCTGGAGAGCTTGCAGAGCACTGGGGAAAGGCAGGCAGAGAATTCCCTGCTAGCACCTTCTCTGTGCCTGGGAAACAGAAGTGTTCACATTGCTTCGCAGAATCGCTTTTGTGCAGAAAACAGTAACACTTGTTCAGAACGAAAGAAAGCACAGAGCCCCATATTTTATGTTGTGCTGGAGAGCGTGCAGAGTACTGGGGAAAAGCAGGCAGAGAATTCCCTGCTAGCACCTTCTCTGTGCCTGGGAAACAGAAGTGTTCACATTGCTTCGCAGAATCGCTTTTGTGCAGAAAACAGTAACACTTGTTCAGAAGGAAAGAAAGCACAGAGCCCCATATTTTATGTTGTGCTGGAGAGCTTGCAGAGTACTGGGGAAAAGCAGGCAGAGAATTCCCTGCTAGCACCTTCTCTGTGCCTGGGAAACAGAAGTGTTCACATTGCTTCGCAGAATCGCTTTTGTGCAGAAAACAGTAACACTTGTTCAGACGAAAGAAAGCACAGAGCCCCAGATTTTATGTTGTCCTGGAGAGCTTGCAGAGCACTGGGGAAAGGCAGGCAGAGAATTCCCTGCTAGCACCTTCTCTGTGCCTGGGAAGCAGAAGTCTTCACATTGCTTCGCAGAATCGCTTTTGTGCAGAAAACAATAACACTTGTTCAGAACGAAAGAAAGCACAGAGCCCCAGATTTTATGTTGTCCTGGAGAGCTTGCAGAGCACTGGGGAAAAGCAGGCAGAGAATTCCCTGCTAGCACCTTCTCTGTGCCTGGGAAACAGAAGTGTTCACATTGCTTCGCAGAATCGCTTTTGTGCAGAAAACAGTAACACTTGTTCAGAAGGAAAGAAAGCACAGAGCCCCAGATTTTATGTTGTCCTGGAGAGCTTGCAGAGCACTGGGGAAAGGCAGGCAGAGAATTCCCTGCTAGCACCTTCTCTGTGCCTGGGAAACAGAAGTGTTCACATTGCTTCGCAGAATCGCTTTTGTGCAGATAACAGTAACACTTTTTCAGAACAAAAGAAAGCACAGAGCCCCAGATTTTATGTTGTCCTGGAGAGCTTGCAGAGCACTGGGGAAAAGCAGGCAGAGAATTCCCTGCTAGCACCTTCTCTGTGCCTGGGAAACAGAAGTGTTCCCATTGCTTCGCAGAATCGCTTTTGTGCAGAATACAGTAACACTTGTTCAGAACGAAAGAAAGCACAGAGCCCCAGATTTTATGTTGTCCTGGAGAGCTTGCAGAGCACTGGGGAAAGCAGGCAGAGAATTCCCTGCTAGCACCTTCTCTGTGCCTGTTCACATTGCTTGGCAGAATCGCTTTTGTGCAGAAAACAGTAACACTTGTTCAGAACGAAAGAAAGCACAGAGCCCCAGATTTTATGTTGTCCTGGAGAGCTTGCAGAGCACTGGGGAAAGGCAGGCAGAGAATTCCCTGCTAGCACCTTCTCTGTGCCTGGGAAGCAGAAGTCTTCACATTGCTTCGCAGAATCGCTTTTGTGCAGAAAACACTAACACTTGTTCAGAACAAAAGAAAGCACAGAGCCCCAGATTCTATGTTGTCCTGGAGAGCTTGCAGAGCACTGGGGAAAGGCAGGCAGAGAATTTCCTGCTAGCACCTTCTCTGTGCCTGGGAAGCAGAAGTGTTCACATTGCTTCGCAGAATCGCTTTTGTGCAGAAAACAGTAACACTTGTTCAGAACGAAAGAAAGCACAGAGCCCCAGATTTTATGTTGTCCTGGAGAGCTTGCAGAGCACTGGGGAAAAGCAGGCAGAGAATTCCCTGCTAGCACCTTCTCTGTGCCTGGGAAACAGAAGTGTTCACATTGCTTCGCAGAATCGCTTTTGTGCAGAAGACAGTAACACTTGTTCAGAACGAAAGAAAGCACAGAGCCCCAGATTTTATGTTGTCCTGGAGAGCTTGCAGAGCACTGGGGAAAGGCAGGCAGAGAATTCCCTGCTAGCACCTTCTCTGTGCCTGGGAAGCAGAAGTCTTCACATTGCTTCGCAGAATCGCTTTTGTGCAGAAAACAGTAACACTTGTTCAGAACGAAAGAAAGCACAGAGCCCCAGATTTGCTGTTGTCCTGGAGAGCTTGCAGAGCACTGGGGAAAGGCAGGCAGAGAATTCCCTGCTAGCACCTTCTCTGTGCCTGGGAAGCAGAAGTGTTCACATTGCTTCGCAGAATCGCTTTTGTGCAGAAAACAGTAACACTTGTTCAGAACGAAAGAAAGCACAGAGCCCCAGATTTTATGTTGTCCTGGAGAGCTTACAGAGCACTGGGGAAAGGCAGGCAGAGAATTCCCTGCTAGCACCTTCCCTGTGCCTGGGAAAGAGAAGTGTTCCCATTGCTTCGCAGAATCGCTTTTGTGCAGAAAACAGTAACACTTGTTCAGAAGGAAAGAAAGCACAGAGCCCCAGATTTTATGTTGTGCTGGAGAGCTTGCAGAGTACTGGGGAAAAGCAGGCAGAGAATTCCCTGCTAGCACCTTCTCTGTGCCTGGGAAACAGAAGTGTTCACATTGCTTCGCAGAATCGCTTTTGTGCAGATAACAGTAACACTTGTTCAGACGAAAGAAAGCACAGAGCCCCAGATTTTATGTTGTCCTGGAGAGCTTGCAGAGCACTGGGGAAAGGCAGGCAGAGAATTCCCTGCTAGCACCTTCTCTGTGCCTGGGAAGCAGAAGTCTTCACATTGCTTCGCAGAATCGCTTTTGTGCAGAAAACAATAACACTTGTTCAGAACGAAAGAAAGCACAGAGCCCCAGATTTTATGTTGTCCTGGAGAGCTTGCAGAGCACTGGGGAAAAGCAGGCAGAGAATTCCCTGCTAGCACCTTCTCTGTGCCTGGGAAACAGAAGTGTTCACATTGCTTCGCAGAATCGCTTTTGTGCAGAAAACAGTAACACTTGTTCAGAACGAAAGAAAGCACAGAGCCCCAGATTTTATGTTGTGCTGGAGAGCTTGCAGAGCACTGGGGAAAGGCAGGCAGAGAATTCCCTGCTAGCACCTTCTCTGTGCCTGGGAAGCAGAAGTGTTCACATTGCTTGGCAGAATCGTTTTGTGCAGAAAACAATAACACCTGTTCAGAACGAAAGAAAGCACAGAGCCCCAGATTTTATGTTGTCCTGGAGAGCTTGCAGAGCACTGGGGAAAAGCAGGCAGAGAATTCCCTGCTAGCACCTTCTCTGTGCCTGGGAAACAGAAGTCTTCACATTGCTTCGCAGAATCGCTTTTGTGCAGAAAACAGTAACACTTGTTCAGAACGAAAGAAAGCACAGAGCCCCAGATTTTATGTTGTCCTGGAGAGCTTGCAGAGCACTGGGGAAAGGCAGGCAGAGAATTCCCTGCTAGCACCTTCTCTGTGCCTGTTCACATTCCTTCGCAGAATCGCTTTTGTGCAGAAAACTGTAACACTTGTTCAGAACGAAAGAAAGCACAGAGCCCCATATTTTATGTTTTGCTGGAGAGCTTGCAGAGTACTGGGGAAAAGCAGGCAGAGAATTCCCTGCTAGCACCTTCTCTGTGCCTGGGAAACAGAAGTGTTCAGATTGCTTGGCAGGATCGCTTTTGTGCAGATAACAGTAACACTTGTTCAGAACAAAAGAAAGCACAGAGCCCCAGATTTTATGTTGTCCTGGAGAGCTTGCAGAGCACTGGGGAAAAGCAGGCAGAGAATTCCCTGCTAGCACCTTCTCTGTGCCTGGGAAACAGAAGTGTTCACATTGCTTCGCAGAATCGCTTTTGTGCAGAAAACAGTAACACTTGTTCAGACGAAAGAAAGCACAGAGCCCCAGATTTTATGTTGTCCTGGAGAGCTTGCAGAGCACTGGGGAAAGGCAGGCAGAGAATTCCCTGCTAGCACCTTCTCTGTGCCTGGGAAGCAGAAGTCTTCACATTGCTTCGCAGAATCGCTTTTGTGCAGAAAACAGTAACACTTGTTCAGAACGAAAGAAAGCACAGAGCCCCAGATTTTATGTTGTCCTGGAGAGCTTGCAGAGCACTGGGGAAAGGCAGGCAGAGAATTCCCTGCTAGCACCTTCTCTGTGCCTGGGAAGCACAAGTGTTCACATTGCTTCGCAGAATCGCTTTTGTGCAGAAAACAGTAACACTTGTTCAGAACGAAAGAAAGCACAGAGCCCCAGATTTTATGTTGTCCTGGAGAGCTTGCAGAGTACTGGGGAAAAGCAGGCAGAGAATTCCCTGCTAGCACCTTCTCTGTGCCTGGGAAACAGAATTGTTCACATTGCTTCGCAGAATCGCTTTTGTGCAGAAAACAGTAACACTTGTTCAGACGAAAGAAAGCACAGAGCCCCAGATTTTATGTTGTCCTGGAGAGCTTGCAGAGCACTGGGGAAAGGCAGGCAGACAATTCCCTGCTAGCACCTTCTCTGTGCCTGGGAAGCAGAAGTCTTCACATTGCTTCGCAGAATCGCTTTTGTGCAGAAAACAATAACACTTGTTCAGAACGAAAGAAAGCACAGAGCCCCAGATTTTATGTTGTCCTGGAGAGCTTGCAGAGCACTGGGGAAAAGCAGGCAGAGAATTCCCTGCTAGCACCTTCTCTGTGCCTGGGAAACAGAAGTGTTCACATTGCTTCGCAGAATCGCTTTTGTGCAGAAAACAGTAACACTTGTTCAGAACGAAAGAAAGCACAGAGCCCCAGATTTTATGTTGTGCTGGAGAGCTTGCAGAGCACTGGGGAAAGGCAGGCAGAGAATTCCCTGCTAGCACCTTCTCTGTGCCTGGGAAGCAGAAGTGTTCACATTGCTTGGCAGAATCGTTTTGTGCAGAAAACAATAACACCTGTTCAGAACAAAAGAAAGCACAGAGCCCCAGATTTTATGTTGTCCTGGAGAGCTTGCAGAGCACTGGGGAAAAGCAGGCAGAGAATTCCCTGCTAGCACCTTCTCTGTGCCTGGGAAACAGAAGTGTTCACATTGCTTCGCAGTATCGCTTTTGTGCAGAAAACAGTAACACTTGTTCAGAAGGAAAGAAAGCACAGAGCCCCAGATTTTATGTTGTCCTGGAGAGCTTGCAGAGCACTGGGGAAAGGCAGGCAGAGAATTCCCTGCTAGCACCTTCTCTGTGCCTGTTCACATTGCTTCGCAGAATCGCTTTTGTGCAGAAAACAGTAACACTTGTTCAGACGAAAGAAAGCACAGAGCCCCAGATTTTATGTTGTCCTGGAGAGCTTGCAGAGCACTGGGGAAAGGCAGGCAGAGAATTCCCTGCTAGCACCTTCTCTGTGCCTGGGAAACAGAAGTGTTCACATTGCTTCGCAGAATCGCTTTTGTGCAGAAAACAGTAACACTTGTTCAGAACGAAAGAAAGCACAGAGCCCCATATTTTATGTTGTGCTGGAGAGCTTGCAGAGTACTGGGGAAAAGCAGGCAGAGAATTCCCTGCTAGCACCTTCTCTGTGCCTGGGAAACAGAAGTGTTCACATTGCTTCGCAGAATCGCTTTTGTGCAGAAAACAGTAACACTTGTTCAGAAGGAAAGAAAGCACAGAGCCCCATATTTTATGTTGTGCTGGAGAGCTTGCAGAGTACTGGGGAAAAGCAGGCAGAGAATTCCCTGCTAGCACCTTCTCTGTGCCTGGGAAACAGAAGTGTTCACATTGCTTCGCAGAATCGCTTTTGTGCAGAAAACAGTAACACTTGTTCAGACGAAAGAAAGCACAGAGCCCCAGATTTTATGTTGTCCTGGAGAGCTTGCAGAGCACTGGGGAAAGGCAGGCAGAGAATTCCCTGCTAGCACCTTCTCTGTGCCTGGGAAGCAGAAGTCTTCACATTGCTTCGCAGAATCGCTTTTGTGCAGAAAACAATAACACTTGTTCAGAACGAAAGAAAGCACAGAGCCCCAGATTTTATGTTGTCCTGGAGAGCTTGCAGAGCACTGGGGAAAAGCAGGCAGAGAATTCCCTGCTAGCACCTTCTCTGTGCCTGGGAAACAGAAGTGTTCACATTTCTTCGCAGAATCGCTTTTGTGCAGAAAACAGTAACACTTGTTCAGAACGAAAGAAAGCACAGAGCCCCAGATTTTATGTTGTCCTGGAGAGCTTGCAGAGCACTGGGGAAAGGCAGGCAGAGAATTCCCTGCTAGCACCTTCTCTGTGCCTGTTCACATTGCTTCGCAGAATCGCTTTTGTGCAGAAAACAGTAACACTTGTTCAGACGAAAGAAAGCACAGAGCCCCAGATTTTATGTTGTCCTGGAGAGCTTGCAGAGCACTGGGGAAAGGCAGGCAGAGAATTCCCTGCTAGCACCTTCTCTGTGCCTGGGAAACAGAAGTGTTCACATTGCTTCGCAGAATCGCTTTTGTGCAGAAAACAGTAACACTTGTTCAGAAGGAAAGAAAGCACAGAGCCCCATATTTTATGTTGTGCTGGAGAGCGTGCAGAGTACTGGGGAAAAGCAGGCAGAGAATTCCCTGCTAGCACCTTCTCTGTGCCTGGGAAACAGAAGTGTTCACATTGCTTCGCAGAATCGCTTTTGTGCAGAAAACAGTAACACTTGTTCAGAAGGAAAGAAAGCACAGAGCCCCATATTTTATGTTGTGCTGGAGAGCTTGCAGAGTACTGGGGAAAAGCAGGCAGAGAATTCCCTGCTAGCACCTTCTCTGTGCCTGGGAAACAGAAGTGTTCACATTGCTTCGCAGAATCGCTTTTGTGCAGAAAACAGTAACACTTGTTCAGAACGAAAGAAAGCACAGAGCCCCAGATTTTATGTTGTCCTGGAGAGCTTGCAGAGCACTGGGGAAAGGCAGGCAGAGAATTCCCTGCTAGCACCTTCTCTGTGCCTGGGAAGCAGAAGTCTTCACATTGCTTCGCAGAATCGCTTTTGTGCAGAAAACAATAACACTTGTTCAGAACGAAAGAAAGCACAGAGCCCCAGATTTTATGTTGTCCTGGAGAGCTTGCAGAGCACTGGGGAAAAGCAGGCAGAGAATTCCCTGCTAGCACCTTCTCTGTGCCTGGGAAACAGAAGTGTTCACATTGCTTCGCAGAATCGCTTTTGTGCAGAAAACAGTAACACTTGTTCAGAAGGAAAGAAAGCACAGAGCCCCAGATTTTATGTTGTCCTGGAGAGCTTGCAGAGCACTGGGGAAAGGCAGGCAGAGAATTCCCTGCTAGCACCTTCTCTGTGCGTGTTCACATTGCTTCGCAGAATCGCTTTTGTGCAGAAAACAGTAACACTTGTTCAGAACGAAAGAAAGCACAGAGCCCCATATTTTATGTTGTGCTGGAGAGCTTGCAGAGTACTGGGGAAAAGCAGGCAGAGAATTCCCTGCTAGCACCTTCTCTGTGCCTGGGAAACAGAAGTGTTCACATTGCTTCGCAGAATCGCTTTTGTGCAGAAAACAGTAACACTTGTTCAGAAGGAAAGAAAGCACAGAGCCCCATATTTTATGTTGTGCTGGAGAGCTTGCAGAGTACTGGGGAAAAGCAGGCAGAGAATTCCCTGCTAGCACCTTCTCTGTGCCTGGGAAACAGAAGTGTTCACATTGCTTCGCAGAATCGCTTTTGTGCAGAAAACAGTAACACTTGTTCAGACGAAAGAAAGCACAGAGCCCCAGATTTTATGTTGTCCTGGAGAGCTTGCAGAGCACTGGGGAAAGGCAGGCAGAGAATTCCCTGCTAGCACCTTCTCTGTGCCTGGGAAGCAGAAGTCTTCACATTGCTTCGCAGAATCGCTTTTGTGCAGAAAACAATAACACTTGTTCAGAACGAAAGAAAGCACAGAGCCCCAGATTTTATGTTGTCCTGGAGAGCTTGCAGAGCACTGGGGAAAAGCAGGCAGAGAATTCCCTGCTAGCACCTTCTCTGTGCCTGGGAAACAGAAGTGTTCACATTTCTTCGCAGAATCGCTTTTGTGCAGAAAACAGTAACACTTGTTCAGAACGAAAGAAAGCACAGAGCCCCAGATTTTATGTTGTCCTGGAGAGCTTGCAGAGCACTGGGGAAAGGCAGGCAGAGAATTCCCTGCTAGCACCTTCTCTGTGCCTGTTCACATTGCTTCGCAGAATCGCTTTTGTGCAGAAAACAGTAACACTTGTTCAGACGAAAGAAAGCACAGAGCCCCAGATTTTATGTTGTGCTGGAGAGCTTGCAGAGCACTGGGGAAAGGCAGGCAGAGAATTCCCTGCTAGCACCTTCTCTGTGCCTGGGAAACAGAAGTGTTCACATTGCTTCGCAGAATCGCTTTTGTGCAGAAAACAGTAACACTTGTTCAGAACGAAAGAAAGCACAGAGCCCCATATTTTATGTTGTGCTGGAGAGCGTGCAGAGTACTGGGGAAAAGCAGGCAGAGAATTCCCTGCTAGCACCTTCTCTGTGCCTGGGAAACAGAAGTGTTCACATTGCTTCGCAGAATCGCTTTTGTGCAGAAAACAGTAACACTTGTTCAGAAGGAAAGAAAGCACAGAGCCCCATATTTTATGTTGTGCTGGAGAGCTTGCAGAGTACTGGGGAAAAGCAGGCAGAGAATTCCCTGCTAGCACCTTCTCTGTGCCTGGGAAACAGAAGTGTTCACATTGCTTCGCAGAATCGCTTTTGTGCAGAAAACAGTAACACTTGTTCAGACGAAAGAAAGCACAGAGCCCCAGATTTTATGTTGTCCTGGAGAGCTTGCAGAGCACTGGGGAAAGGCAGGCAGAGAATTCCCTGCTAGCACCTTCTCTGTGCCTGGGAAGCAGAAGTCTTCACATTGCTTCGCAGAATCGCTTTTGTGCAGAAAACAATAACACTTGTTCAGAACGAAAGAAAGCACAGAGCCCCAGATTTTATGTTGTCCTGGAGAGCTTGCAGAGCACTGGGGAAAAGCAGGCAGAGAATTCCCTGCTAGCACCTTCTCTGTGCCTGGGAAACAGAAGTGTTCACATTGCTTCGCAGAATCGCTTTTGTGCAGAAAACAGTAACACTTGTTCAGAAGGAAAGAAAGCACAGAGCCCCAGATTTTATGTTGTCCTGGAGAGCTTGCAGAGCACTGGGGAAAGGCAGGCAGAGAATTCCCTGCTAGCACCTTCTCTGTGCGTGTTCACATTGCTTCGCAGAATCGCTTTTGTGCAGAAAACAATAACACTTGTTCAGAACGAAAGAAAGCACAGAGCCCCAGATTTTATGTTGTCCTGGAGAGCTTGCAGAGCACTGGGGAAAAGCAGGCAGAGAATTCCCTGCTAGCACGTTGTCTGTGCCTGGGAAACAGAAGTGTTCCCATTGCTTCGCAGAATCGCTTTTGTGCAGAAAACAGTAACACTTGTTCAGAACGAAAGAAAGCACAGAGCCCCAGATTTTATGTTGTCCTGGAGAGCTTGCAGAGCACTGGGGAAAGGCAGGCAGAGAATTCCCTGCTAGCACCTTCTCTGTGCCTGGGAAGCAGAAGTCTTCACATTGCTTCGCAGAATCGCTTTTGTGCAGAAAACAGTAACACTTGTTCAGAAGGAAAGAAAGCACAGAGCCCCAGATTTTATGTTGTCCTGGAGAGCTTGCAGAGCACTGGGGAAAGGCAGGCAGAGAATTCCCTGCTAGCACCTTCTCTGTGCCTGGGAAGCAGAAGTCTTCACATTGCTTCGCAGAATCGCTTTTGTGCAGAAAACAATAACACTTGTTCAGAACGAAAGAAAGCACAGAGCCCCAGATTTTATGTTGTCCTGGAGAGCTTGCAGAGCACTGGGGAAAAGCAGGCAGAGAATTCCCTGCTAGCACCTTCTCTGTGCCTGGGAAACAGAAGTGTTCACATTGCTTCGCAGAATCGCTTTTGTGCAGAAAACAGTAACACTTGTTCAGAACGAAAGAAAGCACAGAGCCCCAGATTTTATGTTGTCCTGGAGAGCTTGCAGAGCACTGGGGAAAGGCAGGCAGAGAATTCCCTGCTAGCACCTTCTCTGTGCCTGGGAAGCAGAAGTGTTCACATTGCTTCGCAGAATCGTTTTGTGCAGAAAACAATAACACCTGTTCAGAACGAAAGAAAGCACAGAGCCCCAGATTTTATGTTGTCCTGGAGAGCTTGCAGAGCACTGGGGAAAAGCAGGCAGAGAATTCCCTGCTAGCACCTTCTCTGTGCCTGGGAAACAGAAGTGTTCACATTTCTTCGCAGAATCGCTTTTGTGCAGAAAACAGTAACACTTGTTCAGAACGAAAGAAAGCACAGAGCCCCAGATTTTATGTTGTCCTGGAGAGCTTGCAGAGCACTGGGGAAAGGCAGGCAGAGAATTCCCTGCTAGCACCTTCTCTGTGCCTGTTCACATTCCTTCGCAGAATCGCTTTTGTGCAGAAAACTGTAACACTTGTTCAGAACGAAAGAAAGCACAGAGCCCCAGATTTTATGTTGTCCTGGAGAGCTTGCAGAGCACTGGGGAAAGGCAGGCAGAGAATTCCCTGCTAGCACCTTCTCTGTGCCTGGGAAACAGAAGTGTTCACATTTCTTCGCAGAATCGCTTTTGTGCAGAAAACAGTAACACTTGTTCAGAACGAAAGAAAGCACAGAGCCCCAGATTTTATGTTGTCCTGGAGAGCTTGCAGAGCACTGGGGAAAGGCAGGCAGAGAATTCCCTGCTAGCACCTTCTCTGTGCCTGTTCACATTCCTTCGCAGAATCGCTTTTGTGCAGAAAACTGTAACACTTGTTCAGAACGAAAGAAAGCACAGAGCCCCAGATTTTATGTTGTCCTGGAGAGCTTGCAGAGCACTGGGGAAAGGCAGGCAGAGAATTCCCTGCTAGCACGTTCTCGGTGCCTGGGAAACAGAAGTGTTCACATTACTTAGCAGTATCGCTTTTGTGCAGAAAACAGTAACACTTGTTCAGAAGGAAAGAAAGCACAGAGCCCCATATTTTATGTTGTGCTGGAGAGCTTGCAGAGTACTGGGGAAAAGCAGGCAGAGAATTCCCTGCTAGCACCTTCTCTGTGCCTGGGAAACAGAAGTGTTCACATTGCTTCGCAGAATCGCTTTTGTGCAGATAACAGTAACACTTGTTCAGAACAAAAGAAAGCACAGAGCCCCAGATTTTATGTTGTCCTGGAGAGCTTGCAGAGCACTGGGGAAAAGCAGGCAGAGAATTCCCTGCTAGCACCTTCTCTGTGCCTGGGAAACAGAAGTGTTCACATTGCTTCGCAGAATCGCTTTTGTGCAGAAAACAGTAACACTTGTTCAGACGAAAGAAAGCACAGAGCCCCAGATTTTATGTTGTCCTGGAGAGCTTGCAGAGCACTGGGGAAAGGCAGGCAGAGAATTCCCTGCTAGCACCTTCTCTGTGCCTGGGAAGCAGAAGTCTTCACATTGCTTCGCAGAATCGCTTTTGTGCAGAAAACAATAACACCTGTTCAGAACGAAAGAAAGCACAGAGCCCCAGATTTTATGTTGTCCTGGAGAGCTTGCAGAGTACTGGGGAAAAGCAGGCAGAGAATTCCCTGCTAGCACCTTCTCTGTGCCTGGGAAACAGAAGTGTTCACATTTCTTCGCAGAATCGCTTTTGTGCAGAAAACAGTAACACTTGTTCAGAACGAAAGAAAGCACAGAGCCCCAGATTTTATGTTGTCCTGGAGAGCTTGCAGAGCACTGGGGAAAGGCAGGCAGAGAATTCCCTGCTAGCACCTTCTCTGTGCCTGTTCACATTGCTTCGCAGAATCGCTTTTGTGCAGAAAACAGTAACACTTGTTCAGACGAAAGAAAGCACAGAGCCCCAGATTTTATGTTGTCCTGGAGAGCTTGCAGAGCACTGGGGAAAGGCAGGCAGAGAATTCCCTGCTAGCACCTTCTCTGTGCCTGGGAAACAGAAGTGTTCACATTGCTTCGCAGAATCGCTTTTGTGCAGAAAACAGTAACACTTGTTCAGAAGGAAAGAAAGCACAGAGCCCCAGATTTTATGTTGTGCTGGAGAGCTTGCAGAGTACTGGGGAAAAGCAGGCAGAGAATTCCCTGCTAGCACCTTCTCTGTGCCTGGGAAACAGAAGTGTTCACATTGCTTCGCAGAATCGCTTTTGTGCAGAAAACAGTAACACTTGTTCAGACGAAAGAAAGCACAGAGCCCCAGATTTTATGTTGTCCTGGAGAGCTTGCAGAGCACTGGGGAAAGGCAGGCAGAGAATTCCCTGCTAGCACCTTCTCTGTGCCTGGGAAGCAGAAGTCTTCACATTGCTTCGCAGAATCGCTTTTGTGCAGAAAACAATAACACTTGTTCAGAACGAAAGAAAGCACAGAGCCCCAGATTTTATGTTGTCCTGGAGAGCTTGCAGAGCACTGGGGAAAAGCAGGCAGAGAATTCCCTGCTAGCACCTTCTCTGTGCCTGGGAAACAGAAGTGTTCACATTTCTTCGCAGAATCGCTTTTGTGCAGAAAACAGTAACACTTGTTCAGAACGAAAGAAAGCACAGAGCCCCAGATTTTATGTTGTCCTGGAGAGCTTGCAGAGCACTGGGGAAAGGCAGGCAGAGAATTCCCTGCTAGCACCTTCTCTGTGCCTGTTCACATTGCTTCGCAGAATCGCTTTTGTGCAGAAAACAGTAACACTTGTTCAGACGAAAGAAAGCACAGAGCCCCAGATTTTATGTTGTCCTGGAGAGCTTGCAGAGCACTGGGGAAAGGCAGGCAGAGAATTCCCTGCTAGCACCTTCTCTGTGCCTGGGAAACAGAAGTGTTCACATTGCTTCGCAGAATCGCTTTTGTGCAGAAAACAGTAACACTTGTTCAGAATGAAAGAAAGCACAGAGCCCCATATTTTATGTTGTGCTGGAGAGCGTGCAGAGTACTGGGGAAAAGCAGGCAGAGAATTCCCTGCTAGCACCTTCTCTGTGCCTGGGAAACAGAAGTGTTCACATTGCTTCGCAGAATCGCTTTTGTGCAGAAAACAGTAACACTTGTTCAGAAGGAAAGAAAGCACAGAGCCCCATATTTTATGTTGTGCTGGAGAGCTTGCAGAGTACTGGGGAAAAGCAGGCAGAGAATTCCCTGCTAGCACCTTCTCTGTGCCTGGGAAACAGAAGTGTTCACATTGCTTCGCAGAATCGCTTTTGTGCAGAAAACAGTAACACTTGTTCAGAAGGAAAGAAAGCACAGAGCCCCAGATTTTATGTTGTCCTGGAGAGCTTGCAGAGCACTGGGGAAAGGCAGGCAGAGAATTCCCTGCTAGCACCTTCTCTGTGCCTGGGAAGCAGAAGTCTTCACATTGCTTCGCAGAATCGCTTTTGTGCAGAAAACAATAACACTTGTTCAGAACGAAAGAAAGCACAGAGCCCCAGATTTTATGTTGTCCTGGAGAGCTTGCAGAGCACTGGGGAAAAGCAGGCAGAGAATTCCCTGCTAGCACCTTCTCTGTGCCTGGGAAACAGAAGTGTTCACATTGCTTCGCAGAATCGCTTTTGTGCAGAAAACAGTAACACTTGTTCAGAAGGAAAGAAAGCACAGAGCCCCAGATTTTATGTTGTCCTGGAGAGCTTGCAGAGCACTGGGGAAAGGCAGGCAGAGAATTCCCTGCTAGCACCTTCTCTGTGCGTGTTCACATTGCTTCGCAGAATCGCTTTTGTGCAGAAAACAATAACACTTGTTCAGAACGAAAGAAAGCACAGAGCCCCAGATTTTATGTTGTCCTGGAGAGCTTGCAGAGCACTGGGGAAAAGCAGGCAGAGAATTCCCTGCTAGCACGTTGTCTGTGCCTGGGAAACAGAAGTGTTCCCATTGCTTCGCAGAATCGCTTTTGTGCAGAAAACAGTAACACTTGTTCAGAACGAAAGAAAGCACAGAGCCCCAGATTTTATGTTGTCCTGGAGAGCTTGCAGAGCACTGGGGAAAGGCAGGCAGAGAATTCCCTGCTAGCACCTTCTCTGTGCCTGGGAAACAGAAGTGTTCACATTGCTTCGCAGAATCGCTTTTGTGCAGATAACAGTAACACTTTTTCAGAACAAAAGAAAGCACAGAGCCCCAGATTTTATGTTGTCCTGGAGAGCTTGCAGAGCACTGGGGAAAAGCAGGCAGAGAATTCCCTGCTAGCACCTTCTCTGTGCCTGGGAAGCAGAAGTGTTCACATTGCTTGGCAGAATCGCTTTTGAGCAGAAAACAGTAACACTTGTTCAGAACGAAAGAAAGCACAGAGCCCCAGATTCTATGTTGTCCTGGAGAGCTTGCAGAGCACTGGGGAAAAGCAGGCAGAGAATTCCCTGCTAGCACCTTCTCTGTGCCTGGGAAACAGAAGTGTTCACATTGCTTCGCAGAATCGCTTTTGTGCAGAAAACAGTAACACTTGTTCAGAATGAAAGAAAGCACAGAGCCCCATATTTTATGTTGTGCTGGAGAGCGTGCAGAGTACTGGGGAAAAGCAGGCAGAGAATTCCCTGCTAGCACCTTCTCTGTGCCTGGGAAACAGAAGTGTTCACATTGCTTCGCAGAATCGCTTTTGTGCAGAAAACAGTAACACTTGTTCAGAAGGAAAGAAAGCACAGAGCCCCATATTTTATGTTGTGCTGGAGAGCTTGCAGAGTACTGGGGAAAAGCAGGCAGAGAATTCCCTGCTAGCACCTTCTCTGTGCCTGGGAAACAGAAGTGTTCACATTGCTTCGCAGAATCGCTTTTGTGCAGAAAACAGTAACACTTGTTCAGAAGGAAAGAAAGCACAGAGCCCCAGATTTTATGTTGTCCTGGAGAGCTTGCAGAGCACTGGGGAAAGGCAGGCAGAGAATTCCCTGCTAGCACCTTCTCTGTGCCTGGGAAGCAGAAGTCTTCACATTGCTTCGCAGAATCGCTTTTGTGCAGAAAACAATAACACTTGTTCAGAACGAAAGAAAGCACAGAGCCCCAGATTTTATGTTGTCCTGGAGAGCTTGCAGAGCACTGGGGAAAAGCAGGCAGAGAATTCCCTGCTAGCACCTTCTCTGTGCCTGGGAAACAGAAGTGTTCACATTGCTTCGCAGAATCGCTTTTGTGCAGAAAACAGTAACACTTGTTCAGAAGGAAAGAAAGCACAGAGCCCCAGATTTTATGTTGTCCTGGAGAGCTTGCAGAGCACTGGGGAAAGGCAGGCAGAGAATTCCCTGCTAGCACCTTCTCTGTGCGTGTTCACATTGCTTCGCAGAATCGCTTTTGTGCAGAAAACAATAACACTTGTTCAGAACGAAAGAAAGCACAGAGCCCCAGATTTTATGTTGTCCTGGAGAGCTTGCAGAGCACTGGGGAAAAGCAGGCAGAGAATTCCCTGCTAGCACGTTGTCTGTGCCTGGGAAACAGAAGTGTTCCCATTGCTTCGCAGAATCGCTTTTGTGCAGAAAACAGTAACACTTGTTCAGAACGAAAGAAAGCACAGAGCCCCAGATTTTATGTTGTCCTGGAGAGCTTGCAGAGCACTGGGGAAAGGCAGGCAGAGAATTCCCTGCTAGCACCTTCTCTGTGCCTGGGAAACAGAAGTGTTCACATTGCTTCGCAGAATCGCTTTTGTGCAGATAACAGTAACACTTTTTCAGAACAAAAGAAAGCACAGAGCCCCAGATTTTATGTTGTCCTGGAGAGCTTGCAGAGCACTGGGGAAAAGCAGGCAGAGAATTCCCTGCTAGCACCTTCTCTGTGCCTGGGAAACAGAAGTGTTCCCATTGCTTCGCAGAATCGCTTTTGTGCAGAATACAGTAACACTTGTTCAGAACGAAAGAAAGCACAGAGCCCCAGATTTTATGTTGTCCTGGAGAGCTTGCAGAGCACTGGGGAAAGCAGGCAGAGAATTCCCTGCTAGCACCTTCTCTGTGCCTGTTCACATTGCTTGGCAGAATCGCTTTTGTGCAGAAAACAGTAACACTTGTTCAGAACGAAAGAAAGCACAGAGCCCCAGATTTTATGTTGTCCTGGAGAGCTTGCAGAGCACTGGGGAAAGGCAGGCAGAGAATTCCCTGCTAGCACCTTCTCTGTGCCTGGGAAGCAGAAGTCTTCACATTGCTTCGCAGAATCGCTTTTGTGCAGAAAACACTAACACTTGTTCAGAACAAAAGAAAGCACAGAGCCCCAGATTCTATGTTGTCCTGGAGAGCTTGCAGAGCACTGGGGAAAGGCAGGCAGAGAATTTCCTGCTAGCACCTTCTCTGTGCCTGGGAAGCAGAAGTGTTCACATTGCTTCGCAGAATCGCTTTTGTGCAGAAAACAGTAACACTTGTTCAGTACGAAAGAAAGCACAGAGCCCCAGATTTTATGTTGTCCTGGAGAGCTTGCAGAGCACTGGGGAAAAGCAGGCAGAGAATTCCCTGCTAGCACCTTCTCTGTGCCTGGGAAACAGAAGTGTTCACATTGCTTCGCAGAATCGCTTTTGTGCAGAAGACAGTAACACTTGTTCAGAACGAAAGAAAGCACAGAGCCCCAGATTTTATGTTGTCCTGGAGAGCTTGCAGAGCACTGGGGAAAGGCAGGCAGAGAATTCCCTGCTAGCACCTTCTCTGTGCCTGGGAAGCAGAAGTCTTCACATTGCTTCGCAGAATCGCTTTTGTGCAGAAAACAGTAACACTTGTTCAGAACGAAAGAAAGCACAGAGCCCCAGATTTGCTGTTGTCCTGGAGAGCTTGCAGAGCACTGGGGAAAGGCAGGCAGAGAATTCCCTGCTAGCACCTTCTCTGTGCCTGGGAAGCAGAAGTGTTCACATTGCTTCGCAGAATCGCTTTTGTGCAGAAAACAGTAACACTTGTTCAGAACGAAAGAAAGCACAGAGCCCCAGATTTTATGTTGTCCTGGAGAGCTTACAGAGCACTGGGGAAAGGCAGGCAGAGAATTCCCTGCTAGCACCTTCCCTGTGCCTGGGAAAGAGAAGTGTTCCCATTGCTTCGCAGAATCGCTTTTGTGCAGAAAACAGTAACACTTGTTCAGAAGGAAAGAAAGCACAGAGCCCCAGATTTTATGTTGTCCTGGAGAGCTTGCAGAGCACTGGGGAAAAGCAGGCAGAGAATTCCCTGCTAGCACCTTCTCTGTGCCTGGGAAGCAGAAGTGTTCACATTGCTTGGCAGAATCGCTTTTGTGCAGATAACAGTAACACTTTTTCAGAACAAAAGAAAGCACAGAGCCCCAGATTTTATGTTGTCCTGGAGAGCTTGCAGAGCACTGGGGAAAAGCAGGCAGAGAATTCCCTGCTAGCACCTTCTCTGTGCCTGGGAAACAGAAGGGTTAACATTTCTTAGCAGTATCGCTTTTGTGCAGAAAACAGTAACACTTGTTCAGAAGGAAAGAAAGCACAGAGCCCCATATTTTATGTTGTGCTGGAGAGCTTGCAGAGTACTGGGGAAAAGCAGGCAGAGAATTCCCTGCTAGCACCTTCTCTGTGCCTGGGAAACAGAAGTGTTCACATTGCTTCGCAGAATCGCTTTTGTGCAGATAACAGTAACACTTGTTCAGAACAAAAGAAAGCACAGAGCCCCAGATTTTATGTTGTCCTGGAGAGCTTGCAGAGCACTGGGGAAAAGCAGGCAGAGAATTCCCTGCTAGCACCTTCTCTGTGCCTGGGAAACAGAAGTGTTCACATTGCTTCGCAGAATCGCTTTTGTCCAGAAAACAGTAACACTTGTTCAGACGAAAGAAAGCACAGAGCCCCAGATTTTATGTTGTCCTGGAGAGCTTGCAGAGCACTGGGGAAAGGCAGGCAGAGAATTCCCTGCTAGCACCTTCTCTGTGCCTGGGAAGCAGAAGTCTTCACATTGCTTCGCAGAATCGCTTTTGTGCAGAAAACAATAACACTTGTTCAGAACGAAAGAAAGCACAGAGCCCCAGATTTTATGTTGTCCTGGAGAGCTTGCAGAGCACTGGGGAAAAGCAGGCAGAGAATTCCCTGCTAGCACCTTCTCTGTGCCTGGGAAACAGAAGTGTTCACATTGCTTCGCAGAATCGCTTTTGTGCAGAAAACAGTAACACTTGTTCAGAACGAAAGAAAGCACAGAGCCCCAGATTTTATGTTGTGCTGGAGAGCTTGCAGAGCACTGGGGAAAGGCAGGCAGAGAATTCCCTGCTAGCACCTTCTCTGTGCCTGGGAAGCAGAAGTGTTCACATTGCTTGGCAGAATCGTTTTGTGCAGAAAACAATAACACCTGTTCAGAACGAAAGAAAGCACAGAGCCCCAGATTTTATGTTGTCCTGGAGAGCTTGCAGAGCACTGGGGAAAAGCAGGCAGAGAATTCCCTGCTAGCACCTTCTCTGTGCCTGGGAAACAGAAGTCTTCACATTGCTTCGCAGAATCGCTTTTGTGCAGAAAACAGTAACACTTGTTCAGAACGAAAGAAAGCACAGAGCCCCAGATTTTATGTTGTCCTGGAGAGCTTGCAGAGCACTGGGGAAAGGCAGGCAGAGAATTCCCTGCTAGCACCTTCTCTGTGCCTGTTCACATTCCTTCGCAGAATCGCTTTTGTGCAGAAAACTGTAACACTTGTTCAGAACGAAAGAAAGCACAGAGCCCCAGATTTTATGTTGTCCTGGAGAGCTTGCAGAGCACTGGGGAAAAGCAGGCAGAGAATTCCCTGCTAGCACCTTCTCTGTGCCTGGGAAACAGAAGTGTTCAGATTGCTTGGCAGGATCGCTTTTGTGCAGATAACAGTAACACTTGTTCAGAACAAAAGAAAGCACAGAGCCCCAGATTTTATGTTGTCCTGGAGAGCTTGCAGAGCACTGGGGAAAAGCAGGCAGAGAATTCCCTGCTAGCACCTTCTCTGTGCCTGGGAAACAGAAGTGTTCACATTGCTTCGCAGAATCGCTTTTGTGCAGAAAACAGTAACACTTGTTCAGACGAAAGAAAGCACAGAGCCCCAGATTTTATGTTGTCCTGGAGAGCTTGCAGAGCACTGGGGAAAGGCAGGCAGAGAATTCCCTGCTAGCACCTTCTCTGTGCCTGGGAAGCAGAAGTCTTCACATTGCTTCGCAGAATCGCTTTTGTGCAGAAAACAGTAACACTTGTTCAGAACGAAAGAAAGCACAGAGCCCCAGATTTTATGTTGTCCTGGAGAGCTTGCAGAGCACTGGGGAAAGGCAGGCAGAGAATTCCCTGCTAGCACCTTCTCTGTGCCTGGGAAGCACAAGTGTTCACATTGCTTCGCAGAATCGCTTTTGTGCAGAAAACAGTAACACTTGTTCAGACGAAAGAAAGCACAGAGCCCCAGATTTTATGTTGTCCTGGAGAGCTTGCAGAGTACTGGGGAAAAGCAGGCAGAGAATTCCCTGCTAGCACCTTCTCTGTGCCTGGGAAACAGAAGTGTTCACATTGCTTCGCAGAATCGCTTTTGTGCAGAAAACAGTAACACTTGTTCAGACGAAAGAAAGCACAGAGCCCCAGATTTTATGTTGTCCTGGAGAGCTTGCAGAGCACTGGGGAAAGGCAGGCAGACAATTCCCTGCTAGCACCTTCTCTGTGCCTGGGAAGCAGAAGTCTTCACATTGCTTCGCAGAATCGCTTTTGTGCAGAAAACAATAACACTTGTTCAGAACGAAAGAAAGCACAGAGCCCCAGATTTTATGTTGTGCTGGAGAGCTTGCAGAGCACTGGGGAAAAGCAGGCAGAGAATTCCCTGCTAGCACCTTCTCTGTGCCTGGGAAGCAGAAGTGTTCACATTGCTTGGCAGAATCGTTTTGTGCAGAAAACAATAACACCTGTTCAGAACGAAAGAAAGCACAGAGCCCCAGATTTTATGTTGTCCTGGAGAGCTTGCAGAGCACTGGGGAAAAGCAGGCAGAGAATTCCCTGCTAGCACCTTCTCTGTGCCTGGGAAACAGAAGTGTTTACATTTCTTCGCAGAATCGCTTTTGTGCAGAAAACAGTAACACTTGTTCAGAACGAAAGAAAGCACAGAGCCCCAGATGTTATGTTGTCCTGGAGAGCTTGCAGAGCACTGGGGAAAGGCAGGCAGAGAATTCCCTGCTAGCACCTTCTCTGTGCCTGTTCACATTCCTTCGCAGTATCGCTTTTGTGCAGAAAACAGTAACACTTGTTCTGAAGGAAAGAAAGCACAGAGCCCCATATTTTATGTTGTGCTGGAGAGCTTGCAGAGTACTGGGGAAAAGCAGGCAGAGAATTCCCTGCTAGCACCTTCTCTGTGCCTGGGAAACACAAGTGTTCACATTGCTTCGCAGAATCGCTTTTGTGCAGATAACAGTAACACTTGTTCAGAACAAAAGAAAGCACAGAGCCCCAGATTTTATGTTGTCCTGGAGAGCTTGCAGAGCACTGGGGAAAAGCAGGCAGAGAATTCCCTGCTAGCACCTTCTCTGTGCCTGGGAAACAGAAGTGTTCACATTGCTTCGCAGTATCGCTTTTGTGCAGAAAACAGTAACACTTGTTCAGAAGGAAAGAAAGCACAGAGCCCCATATTTTATGTTGTGCTGGAGAGCTTGCAGAGTACTGGGGAAAAGCAGGCAGAGAATTCCCTGCTAGCACCTTCTCTGTGCCTGGGAAACAGAAGTGTTCACATTGCTTCGCAGAATCGCTTTTGTGCAGAAAACACTAACACTTGTTCAGAACAAAAAAAAGCACAGAGCCCCAGATTTTATGTTGTCCTGGAGAGCTTGCAGAGCACTGGGGAAAAGCAGGCAGAGAATTCCCTGCTAGCACCTTCTCTGTGCCTGGGAAACAGAAGTGTTCACATTGCTTCGCAGAATCGCTTTTGTGCAGAAAACAGTAACACTTGTTCAGACGAAAGAGCACAGAGCCCCAGATTTTATGTTGTGCTGGAGAGCTTGCAGAGCACTGGGGAAAGGCAGGCAGAGAATTCCCTGCTAGCACCTTCTCTGTGCCTGGGAAGCAGAAGTCTTCACATTGCTTCGCAGAATCGCTTTTGTGCAGAAAACAGTAACACTTGTTCAGAACGAAAGAAAGCACAGAGCCCCAGATTTTATGTTGTCCTGGAGAGCTTGCAGAGCACTGGGGAAAAGCAGGCAGAGAATTCCCTGCTAGCACCTTCTCTGTGCCTGGGAAACAGAAGTGTTCACATTGCTTCGCAGAATCGCTTTTGTGCAGAAAACAGTAACACTTGTTCAGAACGAAAGAAAGCACAGAGCCCCAGATTTTATGTTGTCCTGGAGAGCTTGCAGAGCACTGGGGAAAGGCAGGCAGAGAATTCCCTGCTAGCACCTTCTCTGTGCCTGGGAAGCAGAAGTGTTCACATTGCTTCGCAGAATCGTTTTGTGCAGAAAACAATAACACCTGTTCAGAACGAAAGAAAGCACAGAGCCCCAGATTTTATGTTGTCCTGGAGAGCTTGCAGAGCACTGGGGAAAAGCAGGCAGAGAATTCCCTGCTAGCACCTTCTCTGTGCCTGGGAAGCAGAAGTGTTCACATTTCTTCGCAGAATCGCTTTTGTGCAGAAAACAGTAACACTTGTTCAGAACGAAAGAAAGCACAGAGCCCCAGATTTTATGTTGTCCTGGAGAGCTTGCAGAGCACTGGGGAAAGGCAGGCAGAGAATTCCCTGCTAGCACCTTCTCTGTGCCTGTTCACATTCCTTCGCAGAATCGCTTTTGTGCAGAAAACTGTAACACTTGTTCAGAACGAAAGAAAGCACAGAGCCCCAGATTTTATGTTGTCCTGGAGAGCTTGCAGAGCACTGGGGAAAGGCAGGCAGAGAATTCCCTGCTAGCACCTTCTCTGTGCCTGGGAAGCAGAAGTCTTCACATTGCTTCGCAGAATCGCTTTTGTGCAGAAAACAATAACACTTGTTCAGAACGAAAGAAAGCACAGAGCCCCAGATTTTATGTTGTCCTGGAGAGCTTGCAGAGCACTGGGGAAAAGCAGGCAGAGAATTCCCTGCTAGCACCTTCTCTGTGCCTGGGAAACAGAAGTGTTCACATTTCTTCGCAGAATCGCTTTTGTGCAGAAAACAGTAACACTTGTTCAGAACGAAAGAAAGCACAGAGCCCCAGATTTTATGTTGTCCTGGAGAGCTTGCAGAGCACTGGGGAAAGGCAGGCAGAGAATTCCCTGCTAGCACCTTCTCTGTGCCTGTTCACATTGCTTCGCAGAATCGCTTTTGTGCAGAAAACAGTAACACTTGTTCAGACGAAAGAAAGCACAGAGCCCCAGATTTTATGTTGTCCTGGAGAGCTTGCAGAGCACTGGGGAAAAGCAGGCAGAGAATTCCCTGCTAGCACCTTCTCTGTGCCTGGGAAACAGAAGTGTTCACATTGCTTCGCAGAATCGCTTTTGTGCAGAAAACAGTAACACTTGTTCAGAACGAAAGAAAGCACAGAGCCCCATATTTTATGTTGTGCTGGAGAGCTTGCAGAGTACTGGGGAAAAGCAGGCAGAGAATTCCCTGCTAGCACCTTCTCTGTGCCTGGGAAACAGAAGTGTTCACATTGCTTCGCAGAATCGCTTTTGTGCAGAAAACAGTAACACTTGTTCAGACGAAAGAAAGCACAGAGCCCCAGATTTTATGTTGTCCTGGAGAGCTTGCAGAGCACTGGGGAAAGGCAGGCAGAGAATTCCCTGCTAGCACCTTCTCTGTGCCTGGGAAGCAGAAGTCTTCACATTGCTTCGCAGAATCGCTTTTGTGCAGAAAACAATAACACTTGTTCAGAACGAAAGAAAGCACAGAGCCCCAGATTTTATGTTGTCCTGGAGAGCTTGCAGAGCACTGGGGAAAAGCAGGCAGAGAATTCCCTGCTAGCACCTTCTCTGTGCCTGGGAAACAGAAGTGTTCACATTGCTTCGCAGAATCGCTTTTGTGCAGAAAACAGTAACACTTGTTCAGAAGGAAAGAAAGCACAGAGCCCCAGATTTTATGTTGTCCTGGAGAGCTTGCAGAGCACTGGGGAAAGGCAGGCAGAGAATTCCCTGCTAGCACCTTCTCTGTGCGTGTTCACATTGCTTCGCAGAATCGCTTTTGTGCAGAAAACAATAACACTTGTTCAGAACGAAAGAAAGCACAGAGCCCCAGATTTTATGTTGTCCTGGAGAGCTTGCAGAGCACTGGGGAAAGGCAGGCAGAGAATTCCCTGCTAGCACCTTCTCTGTGCCTGGGAAACAGAAGTCTTCACATTGCTTCGCAGAATCGCTTTTGTGCAGAAAACAGTAACACTTGTTCAGAACGAAAGAAAGCACAGAGCCCCAGATTTTATGTTGTCCTGGAGAGCTTGCAGAGCACTGGGGAAAGGCAGGCAGAGAATTCCCTGCTAGCACCTTCTCTGTGCCTGGGAAACAGAAGTGTTCACATTGCTTCGCAGAATCGCTTTTGTGCAGATAACAGTAACACTTTTTCAGAACAAAAGAAAGCACAGAGCCCCAGATTTTATGTTGTCCTGGAGAGCTTGCAGAGCACTGGGGAAAAGCAGGCAGAGAATTCCCTGCTAGCACCTTCTCTGTGCCTGGGAAACAGAAGTGTTCCCATTGCTTCGCAGAATCGCTTTTGTGCAGAATACAGTAACACTTGTTCAGAACGAAAGAAAGCACAGAGCCCCAGATTTTATGTTGTCCTGGAGAGCTTGCAGAGCACTGGGGAAAGCAGGCAGAGAATTCCCTGCTAGCACCTTCTCTGTGCCTGTTCACATTGCTTGGCAGAATCGCTTTTGTGCAGAAAACAGTAACACTTGTTCAGAACGAAAGAAAGCACAGAGCCCCAGATTTTATGTTGTCCTGGAGAGCTTGCAGAGCACTGGGGAAAGGCAGGCAGAGAATTCCCTGCTAGCACCTTCTCTGTGCCTGGGAAGCAGAAGTCTTCACATTGCTTCGCAGAATCGCTTTTGTGCAGAAAACACTAACACTTGTTCAGAACAAAAGAAAGCACAGAGCCCCAGATTCTATGTTGTCCTGGAGAGCTTGCAGAGCACTGGGGAAAGGCAGGCAGAGAATTTCCTGCTAGCACCTTCTCTGTGCCTGGGAAGCAGAAGTGTTCACATTGCTTCGCAGAATCGCTTTTGTGCAGAAAACAGTAACACTTGTTCAGTACGAAAGAAAGCACAGAGCCCCAGATTTTATGTTGTCCTGGAGAGCTTGCAGAGCACTGGGGAAAAGCAGGCAGAGAATTCCCTGCTAGCACCTTCTCTGTGCCTGGGAAACAGAAGTGTTCACATTGCTTCGCAGAATCGCTTTTGTGCAGAAGACAGTAACACTTGTTCAGAACGAAAGAAAGCACAGAGCCCCAGATTTTATGTTGTCCTGGAGAGCTTGCAGAGCACTGGGGAAAGGCAGGCAGAGAATTCCCTGCTAGCACCTTCTCTGTGCCTGGGAAGCAGAAGTCTTCACATTGCTTCGCAGAATCGCTTTTGTGCAGAAAACAGTAACACTTGTTCAGAACGAAAGAAAGCACAGAGCCCCAGATTTGCTGTTGTCCTGGAGAGCTTGCAGAGCACTGGGGAAAGGCAGGCAGAGAATTCCCTGCTAGCACCTTCTCTGTGCCTGGGAAGCAGAAGTGTTCACATTGCTTCGCAGAATCGCTTTTGTGCAGAAAACAGTAACACTTGTTCAGAACGAAAGAAAGCACAGAGCCCCAGATTTTATGTTGTCCTGGAGAGCTTACAGAGCACTGGGGAAAGGCAGGCAGAGAATTCCCTGCTAGCACCTTCCCTGTGCCTGGGAAAGAGAAGTGTTCCCATTGCTTCGCAGAATCGCTTTTGTGCAGAAAACAGTAACACTTGTTCAGAAGGAAAGAAAGCACAGAGCCCCAGATTTTATGTTGTCCTGGAGAGCTTGCAGAGCACTGGGGAAAAGCAGGCAGAGAATTCCCTGCTAGCACCTTCTCTGTGCCTGGGAAGCAGAAGTGTTCACATTGCTTGGCAGAATCGCTTTTGTGCAGATAACAGTAACACTTTTTCAGAACAAAAGAAAGCACAGAGCCCCAGATTTTATGTTGTCCTGGAGAGCTTGCAGAGCACTGGGGAAAAGCAGGCAGAGAATTCCCTGCTAGCACCTTCTCTGTGCCTGGGAAACAGAAGGGTTAACATTTCTTAGCAGTATCGCTTTTGTGCAGAAAACAGTAACACTTGTTCAGAAGGAAAGAAAGCACAGAGCCCCATATTTTATGTTGTGCTGGAGAGCTTGCAGAGTACTGGGGAAAAGCAGGCAGAGAATTCCCTGCTAGCACCTTCTCTGTGCCTGGGAAACAGAAGTGTTCACATTGCTTCGCAGAATCGCTTTTGTGCAGATAACAGTAACACTTGTTCAGAACAAAAGAAAGCACAGAGCCCCAGATTTTATGTTGTCCTGGAGAGCTTGCAGAGCACTGGGGAAAAGCAGGCAGAGAATTCCCTGCTAGCACCTTCTCTGTGCCTGGGAAACAGAAGTGTTCACATTGCTTCGCAGAATCGCTTTTGTCCAGAAAACAGTAACACTTGTTCAGACGAAAGAAAGCACAGAGCCCCAGATTTTATGTTGTCCTGGAGAGCTTGCAGAGCACTGGGGAAAGGCAGGCAGAGAATTCCCTGCTAGCACCTTCTCTGTGCCTGGGAAACAGAAGTGTTCCCATTGCTTCGCAGAATCGCTTTTGTGCAGAATACAGTAACACTTGTTCAGAACGAAAGAAAGCACAGAGCCCCAGATTTTATGTTGTCCTGGAGAGCTTGCAGAGCACTGGGGAAAGCAGGCAGAGAATTCCCTGCTAGCACCTTCTCTGTGCCTGTTCACATTGCTTGGCAGAATCGCTTTTGTGCAGAAAACAGTAACACTTGTTCAGAACGAAAGAAAGCACAGAGCCCCAGATTTTATGTTGTCCTGGAGAGCTTGCAGAGCACTGGGGAAAGGCAGGCAGAGAATTCCCTGCTAGCACCTTCTCTGTGCCTGGGAAGCAGAAGTCTTCACATTGCTTCGCAGAATCGCTTTTGTGCAGAAAACACTAACACTTGTTCAGAACAAAAGAAAGCACAGAGCCCCAGATTCTATGTTGTCCTGGAGAGCTTGCAGAGCACTGGGGAAAGGCAGGCAGAGAATTTCCTGCTAGCACCTTCTCTGTGCCTGGGAAGCAGAAGTGTTCACATTGCTTCGCAGAATCGCTTTTGTGCAGAAAACAGTAACACTTGTTCAGTACGAAAGAAAGCACAGAGCCCCAGATTTTATGTTGTCCTGGAGAGCTTGCAGAGCACTGGGGAAAAGCAGGCAGAGAATTCCCTGCTAGCACCTTCTCTGTGCCTGGGAAACAGAAGTGTTCACATTGCTTCGCAGAATCGCTTTTGTGCAGAAGACAGTAACACTTGTTCAGAACGAAAGAAAGCACAGAGCCCCAGATTTTATGTTGTCCTGGAGAGCTTGCAGAGCACTGGGGAAAGGCAGGCAGAGAATTCCCTGCTAGCACCTTCTCTGTGCCTGGGAAGCAGAAGTCTTCACATTGCTTCGCAGAATCGCTTTTGTGCAGAAAACAGTAACACTTGTTCAGAACGAAAGAAAGCACAGAGCCCCAGATTTGCTGTTGTCCTGGAGAGCTTGCAGAGCACTGGGGAAAGGCAGGCAGAGAATTCCCTGCTAGCACCTTCTCTGTGCCTGGGAAGCAGAAGTGTTCACATTGCTTCGCAGAATCGCTTTTGTGCAGAAAACAGTAACACTTGTTCAGAACGAAAGAAAGCACAGAGCCCCAGATTTTATGTTGTCCTGGAGAGCTTACAGAGCACTGGGGAAAGGCAGGCAGAGAATTCCCTGCTAGCACCTTCCCTGTGCCTGGGAAAGAGAAGTGTTCCCATTGCTTCGCAGAATCGCTTTTGTGCAGAAAACAGTAACACTTGTTCAGAAGGAAAGAAAGCACAGAGCCCCAGATTTTATGTTGTCCTGGAGAGCTTGCAGAGCACTGGGGAAAAGCAGGCAGAGAATTCCCTGCTAGCACCTTCTCTGTGCCTGGGAAGCAGAAGTGTTCACATTGCTTGGCAGAATCGCTTTTGTGCAGATAACAGTAACACTTTTTCAGAACAAAAGAAAGCACAGAGCCCCAGATTTTATGTTGTCCTGGAGAGCTTGCAGAGCACTGGGGAAAAGCAGGCAGAGAATTCCCTGCTAGCACCTTCTCTGTGCCTGGGAAACAGAAGGGTTAACATTTCTTAGCAGTATCGCTTTTGTGCAGAAAACAGTAACACTTGTTCAGAAGGAAAGAAAGCACAGAGCCCCATATTTTATGTTGTGCTGGAGAGCTTGCAGAGTACTGGGGAAAAGCAGGCAGAGAATTCCCTGCTAGCACCTTCTCTGTGCCTGGGAAACAGAAGTGTTCACATTGCTTCGCAGAATCGCTTTTGTGCAGATAACAGTAACACTTGTTCAGAACAAAAGAAAGCACAGAGCCCCAGATTTTATGTTGTCCTGGAGAGCTTGCAGAGCACTGGGGAAAAGCAGGCAGAGAATTCCCTGCTAGCACCTTCTCTGTGCCTGGGAAACAGAAGTGTTCACATTGCTTCGCAGAATCGCTTTTGTCCAGAAAACAGTAACACTTGTTCAGACGAAAGAAAGCACAGAGCCCCAGATTTTATGTTGTCCTGGAGAGCTTGCAGAGCACTGGGGAAAGGCAGGCAGAGAATTCCCTGCTAGCACCTTCTCTGTGCCTGGGAAGCAGAAGTGTTCACATTGCTTCGCAGAATCGCTTTTGTGCAGAAAACAGTAACACTTGTTCAGAACGAAAGAAAGCACAGAGCCCCAGATTTTATGTTGTGCTGGAGAGCTTGCAGAGCACTGGGGAAAGGCAGGCAGAGAATTCCCTGCTAGCACCTTCTCTGTGCCTGGGAAGCCAAAGTGTTCACATTGCTTGGCAGAATCGTTTTGTGCAGAAAACAATAACACCTGTTCAGAACGAAAGAAAGCACAGAGCCCCAGATTTTATGTTGTCCTGGAGAGCTTGCAGAGCACTGGGGAAAAGCAGGCAGAGAATTCCCTGCTAGCACCTTCTCTGTGCCTGGGAAACAGAAGTCTTCACATTGCTTCGCAGAATCGCTTTTGTGCAGAAAACAGTAACACTTGTTCAGAACGAAAGAAAGCACAGAGCCCCAGATTTTATGTTGTCCTGGAGAGCTTGCAGAGCACTGGGGAAAGGCAGGCAGAGAATTCCCTGCTAGCACCTTCTCTGTGCCTGTTCACATTCCTTCGCAGAATCGCTTTTGTGCAGAAAACTGTAACACTTGTTCAGAACGAAAGAAAGCACAGAGCCCCATATTTTATGTTTTGCTGGAGAGCTTGCAGAGTACTGGGGAAAAGCAGGCAGAGAATTCCCTGCTAGCACCTTCTCTGTGCCTGGGAAACAGAAGTGTTCAGATTGCTTGGCAGGATCGCTTTTGTGCAGATAACAGTAACACTTGTTCAGAACAAAAGAAAGCACAGAGCCCCAGATTTTATGTTGTCCTGGAGAGCTTGCAGAGCACTGGGGAAAAGCAGGCAGAGAATTCCCTGCTAGCACCTTCTCTGTGCCTGGGAAACAGAAGTGTTCACATTGCTTCGCAGAATCGCTTTTGTGCAGAAAACAGTAACACTTGTTCAGACGAAAGAAAGCACAGAGCCCCAGATTTTATGTTGTCCTGGAGAGCTTGCAGAGCACTGGGGAAAGGCAGGCAGAGAATTCCCTGCTAGCACCTTCTCTGTGCCTGGGAAGCAGAAGTCTTCACATTGCTTCGCAGAATCGCTTTTGTGCAGAAAACAGTAACACTTGTTCAGAACGAAAGAAAGCACAGAGCCCCAGATTTTATGTTGTCCTGGAGAGCTTGCAGAGCACTGGGGAAAAGCAGGCAGAGAATTCCCTGCTAGCACCTTCTCTGTGCCTGGGAAACAGAAGTGTTCACATTGCTTCGCAGAATCGCTTTTGTGCAGAAAACAGTAACACTTGTTCAGAAGGAAAGAAAGCACAGAGCCCCATATTTTATGTTGTGCTGGAGAGCTTGCAGAGTACTGGGGAAAAGCAGGCAGAGAATTCCCTGCTAGCACCTTCTCTGTGCCTGGGAAACAGAAGTGTTCACATTGCTTCGCAGAATCGCTTTTGTGCAGAAAACAGTAACACTTGTTCAGAACGAAAGAAAGCACAGAGCCCCAGATTTTATGTTGTGCTGGAGAGCTTGCAGAGCACTGGGGAAAGGCAGGCAGACAATTCCCTGCTAGCACCTTCTCTGTGCCTGGGAAGCAGAAGTGTTCACATTGCTTGGCAGAATCGTTTTGTGCAGAAAACAATAACACCTGTTCAGAACGAAAGAAAGCACAGAGCCCCAGATTTTATGTTGTCCTGGAGAGCTTGCAGAGCACTGGGGAAAAGCAGGCAGAGAATTCCCTGCTAGCACCTTCTCTGTGCCTGGGAAACAGAAGTGTTTACATTTCTTCGCAGAATCGCTTTTGTGCAGAAAACAGTAACACTTGTTCAGAACGAAAGAAAGCACAGAGCCCCAGATGTTATGTTGTCCTGGAGAGCTTGCAGAGCACTGGGGAAAGGCAGGCAGAGAATTCCCTGCTAGCACCTTCTCTGTGCCTGTTCACATTCCTTCGCAGTATCGCTTTTGTGCAGAAAACAGTAACACTTGTTCTGAAGGAAAGAAAGCACAGAGCCCCATATTTTATGTTGTGCTGGAGAGCTTGCAGAGTACTGGGGAAAAGCAGGCAGAGAATTCCCTGCTAGCACCTTCTCTGTGCCTGGGAAACAGAAGTGTTCACATTGCTTCGCAGAATCGCTTTTGTGCAGATAACAGTAACACTTGTTCAGAACAAAAGAAAGCACAGAGCCCCAGATTTTATGTTGTCCTGGAGAGCTTGCAGAGCACTGGGGAAAAGCAGGCAGAGAATTCCCTGCTAGCACCTTCTCTGTGCCTGGGAAACAGAAGTGTTCACATTGCTTCGCAGTATCGCTTTTGTGCAGAAAACAGTAACACTTGTTCAGAAGGAAAGAAAGCACAGAGCCCCATATTTTATGTTGTGCTGGAGAGCTTGCAGAGTACTGGGGAAAAGCAGGCAGAGAATTCCCTGCTAGCACCTTCTCTGTGCCTGGGAAACAGAAGTGTTCACATTGCTTCGCAGAATCGCTTTTGTGCAGAAAACACTAACACTTGTTCAGAACAAAAGAAAGCACAGAGCCCCAGATTTTATGTTGTCCTGGAGAGCTTGCAGAGCACTGGGGAAAAGCAGGCAGAGAATTCCCTGCTAGCACCTTCTCTGTGCCTGGGAAACAGAAGTGTTCACATTGCTTCGCAGAATCGCTTTTGTGCAGAAAACAGTAACACTTGTTCAGAACGAAAGAAAGCACAGAGCCCCAGATTTTATGTTGTCCTGGAGAGCTTGCAGAGCACTGGGGAAAGGCAGGCAGAGAATTCCCTGCTAGCACCTTCTCTGTGCCTGGGAAGCAGAAGTGTTCACATTGCTTCGCAGAATCGTTTTGTGCAGAAAACAATAACACCTGTTCAGAACGAAAGAAAGCACAGAGCCCCAGATTTTATGTTGTCCTGGAGAGCTTGCAGAGCACTGGGGAAAAGCAGGCAGAGAATTCCCTGCTAGCACCTTCTCTGTGCCTGGGAAGCAGAAGTGTTCACATTGCTTCGCAGAATCGCTTTTGTGCAGAAAACAGTAACACTTGTTCAGAACGAAAGAAAGCACAGAGCCCCAGATTTTATGTTGTCCTGGAGAGCTTGCAGAGCACTGGGGAAAGGCAGGCAGAGAATTCCCTGCTAGCACCTTCTCTGTGCCTGTTCACATTCCTTCGCAGAATCGCTTTTGTGCAGAAAACTGTAACACTTGTTCAGAACGAAAGAAAGCACAGAGCCCCAGATTTTATGTTGTCCTGGAGAGCTTGCAGAGCACTGGGGAAAGGCAGGCAGAGAATTCCCTGCTAGCACGTTCTCGGTGCCTGGGAAGCAGAAGTGTTCACATTTCTTAGCAGTATCGCTTTTGTGCAGAAAACAGTAACACTTGTTCAGAAGGAAAGAAAGCACAGAGCCCCATATTTTATGTTGTGCTGGAGAGCTTGCAGAGTACTGGGGAAAAGCAGGCAGAGAATTCCCTGCTAGCACCTTCTCTGTGCCTGGGAAACAGAAGTCTTCACATTGCTTCGCAGAATCGCTTTTGTGCAGAAAACAGTAACACTTGTTCAGACGAAAGAAAGCACAGAGCCCCAGATTTTATGTTGTCCTGGAGAGCTTGCAGAGCACTGGGGAAAGGCAGGCAGAGAATTCCCTGCTAGCACCTTCTCTGTGCCTGGGAAGCAGAAGTCTTCACATTGCTTCGCAGAATCGCTTTTGTGCAGAAAACAGTAACACTTGTTCAGAACGAAAGAAAGCACGGAGCCCCAGATTTTATGTTGTCCTGGAGAGCTTGCAGAGCACTGGGGAAAAGCAGGCAGAGAATTCCCTGCTAGCACCTTCTCTGTGCCTGGGAAACAGAAGTGTTCACATTGCTTCGCAGAATCGCTTTTGTGCAGAAAACACTAACACTTGTTCAGAAGGAAAGAAAGCACAGAGCCCCATATTTTATGTTGTGCTGGAGAGCTTGCAGAGTACTGGGGAAAAGCAGGCAGAGAATTCCCTGCTAGCACCTTCTCTGTGCCTGGGAAACAGAAGTGTTCACATTGCTTCGCAGAATCGCTTTTGTGCAGAAAACAGTAACACTTGTTCAGACGAAAGAAAGCACAGAGCCCCAGATTTTATGTTGTCCTGGAGAGCTTGCAGAGCACTGGGGAAAGGCAGGCAGAGAATTCCCTGCTAGCACCTTCTCTGTGCCTGGGAAACAGAAGTGTTCACATTGCTTCGCAGAATCGCTTTTGTCCAGAAAACAGTAACACTTGTTCAGACGAAAGAAAGCACAGAGCCCCAGATTTTATGTTGTCCTGGAGAGCTTGCAGAGCACTGGGGAAAGGCAGGCAGAGAATTCCCTGCTAGCACCTTCTCTGTGCCTGGGAAGCAGAAGTGTTCACATTGCTTCGCAGAATCGCTTTTGTGCAGAAAACAGTAACACTTGTTCAGAACGAAAGAAAGCACAGAGCCCCAGATTTTATGTTGTGCTGGAGAGCTTGCAGAGCACTGGGGAAAGGCAGGCAGAGAATTCCCTGCTAGCACCTTCTCTGTGCCTGGGAAGCCAAAGTGTTCACATTGCTTGGCAGAATCGTTTTGTGCAGAAAACAATAACACCTGTTCAGAACGAAAGAAAGCACAGAGCCCCAGATTTTATGTTGTCCTGGAGAGCTTGCAGAGCACTGGGGAAAAGCAGGCAGAGAATTCCCTGCTAGCACCTTCTCTGTGCCTGGGAAACAGAAGTCTTCACATTGCTTCGCAGAATCGCTTTTGTGCAGAAAACAGTAACACTTGTTCAGAACGAAAGAAAGCACAGAGCCCCAGATTTTATGTTGTCCTGGAGAGCTTGCAGAGCACTGGGGAAAGGCAGGCAGAGAATTCCCTGCTAGCACCTTCTCTGTGCCTGTTCACATTCCTTCGCAGAATCGCTTTTGTGCAGAAAACTGTAACACTTGTTCAGAACGAAAGAAAGCACAGAGCCCCATATTTTATGTTTTGCTGGAGAGCTTGCAGAGTACTGGGGAAAAGCAGGCAGAGAATTCCCTGCTAGCACCTTCTCTGTGCCTGGGAAACAGAAGTGTTCAGATTGCTTGGCAGGATCGCTTTTGTGCAGATAACAGTAACACTTGTTCAGAACAAAAGAAAGCACAGAGCCCCAGATTTTATGTTGTCCTGGAGAGCTTGCAGAGCACTGGGGAAAAGCAGGCAGAGAATTCCCTGCTAGCACCTTCTCTGTGCCTGGGAAACAGAAGTGTTCACATTGCTTCGCAGAATCGCTTTTGTGCAGAAAACAGTAACACTTGTTCAGACGAAAGAAAGCACAGAGCCCCAGATTTTATGTTGTCCTGGAGAGCTTGCAGAGCACTGGGGAAAGGCAGGCAGAGAATTCCCTGCTAGCACCTTCTCTGTGCCTGGGAAGCAGAAGTCTTCACATTGCTTCGCAGAATCGCTTTTGTGCAGAAAACAGTAACACTTGTTCAGAACGAAAGAAAGCACAGAGCCCCAGATTTTATGTTGTCCTGGAGAGCTTGCAGAGCACTGGGGAAAAGCAGGCAGAGAATTCCCTGCTAGCACCTTCTCTGTGCCTGGGAAACAGAAGTGTTCACATTGCTTCGCAGAATCGCTTTTGTGCAGAAAACAGTAACACTTGTTCAGAAGGAAAGAAAGCACAGAGCCCCATATTTTATGTTGTGCTGGAGAGCTTGCAGAGTACTGGGGAAAAGCAGGCAGAGAATTCCCTGCTAGCACCTTCTCTGTGCCTGGGAAACAGAAGTGTTCACATTGCTTCGCAGAATCGCTTTTGTGCAGAAAACAGTAACACTTGTTCAGAACGAAAGAAAGCACAGAGCCCCAGATTTTATGTTGTGCTGGAGAGCTTGCAGAGCACTGGGGAAAGGCAGGCAGACAATTCCCTGCTAGCACCTTCTCTGTGCCTGGGAAGCAGAAGTGTTCACATTGCTTGGCAGAATCGTTTTGTGCAGAAAACAATAACACCTGTTCAGAACGAAAGAAAGCACAGAGCCCCAGATTTTATGTTGTCCTGGAGAGCTTGCAGAGCACTGGGGAAAAGCAGGCAGAGAATTCCCTGCTAGCACCTTCTCTGTGCCTGGGAAACAGAAGTGTTTACATTTCTTCGCAGAATCGCTTTTGTGCAGAAAACAGTAACACTTGTTCAGAACGAAAGAAAGCACAGAGCCCCAGATGTTATGTTGTCCTGGAGAGCTTGCAGAGCACTGGGGAAAGGCAGGCAGAGAATTCCCTGCTAGCACCTTCTCTGTGCCTGTTCACATTCCTTCGCAGTATCGCTTTTGTGCAGAAAACAGTAACACTTGTTCTGAAGGAAAGAAAGCACAGAGCCCCATATTTTATGTTGTGCTGGAGAGCTTGCAGAGTACTGGGGAAAAGCAGGCAGAGAATTCCCTGCTAGCACCTTCTCTGTGCCTGGGAAACAGAAGTGTTCACATTGCTTCGCAGAATCGCTTTTGTGCAGATAACAGTAACACTTGTTCAGAACAAAAGAAAGCACAGAGCCCCAGATTTTATGTTGTCCTGGAGAGCTTGCAGAGCACTGGGGAAAAGCAGGCAGAGAATTCCCTGCTAGCACCTTCTCTGTGCCTGGGAAACAGAAGTGTTCACATTGCTTCGCAGTATCGCTTTTGTGCAGAAAACAGTAACACTTGTTCAGAAGGAAAGAAAGCACAGAGCCCCATATTTTATGTTGTGCTGGAGAGCTTGCAGAGTACTGGGGAAAAGCAGGCAGAGAATTCCCTGCTAGCACCTTCTCTGTGCCTGGGAAACAGAAGTGTTCACATTGCTTCGCAGAATCGCTTTTGTGCAGAAAACACTAACACTTGTTCAGAACAAAAGAAAGCACAGAGCCCCAGATTTTATGTTGTCCTGGAGAGCTTGCAGAGCACTGGGGAAAAGCAGGCAGAGAATTCCCTGCTAGCACCTTCTCTGTGCCTGGGAAACAGAAGTGTTCACATTGCTTCGCAGAATCGCTTTTGTGCAGAAAACAGTAACACTTGTTCAGAACGAAAGAAAGCACAGAGCCCCAGATTTTATGTTGTCCTGGAGAGCTTGCAGAGCACTGGGGAAAGGCAGGCAGAGAATTCCCTGCTAGCACCTTCTCTGTGCCTGGGAAGCAGAAGTGTTCACATTGCTTCGCAGAATCGTTTTGTGCAGAAAACAATAACACCTGTTCAGAACGAAAGAAAGCACAGAGCCCCAGATTTTATGTTGTCCTGGAGAGCTTGCAGAGCACTGGGGAAAAGCAGGCAGAGAATTCCCTGCTAGCACCTTCTCTGTGCCTGGGAAGCAGAAGTGTTCACATTTCTTCGCAGAATCGCTTTTGTGCAGAAAACAGTAACACTTGTTCAGAACGAAAGAAAGCACAGAGCCCCAGATTTTATGTTGTCCTGGAGAGCTTGCAGAGCACTGGGGAAAGGCAGGCAGAGAATTCCCTGCTAGCACCTTCTCTGTGCCTGTTCACATTCCTTCGCAGAATCGCTTTTGTGCAGAAAACTGTAACACTTGTTCAGAACGAAAGAAAGCACAGAGCCCCAGATTTTATGTTGTCCTGGAGAGCTTGCAGAGCACTGGGGAAAGGCAGGCAGAGAATTCCCTGCTAGCACGTTCTCGGTGCCTGGGAAGCAGAAGTGTTCACATTTCTTAGCAGTATCGCTTTTGTGCAGAAAACAGTAACACTTGTTCAGAAGGAAAGAAAGCACAGAGCCCCATATTTTATGTTGTGCTGGAGAGCTTGCAGAGTACTGGGGAAAAGCAGGCAGAGAATTCCCTGCTAGCACCTTCTCTGTGCCTGGGAAACAGAAGTCTTCACATTGCTTCGCAGAATCGCTTTTGTGCAGAAAACAGTAACACTTGTTCAGACGAAAGAAAGCACAGAGCCCCAGATTTTATGTTGTCCTGGAGAGCTTGCAGAGCACTGGGGAAAGGCAGGCAGAGAATTCCCTGCTAGCACCTTCTCTGTGCCTGGGAAGCAGAAGTCTTCACATTGCTTCGCAGAATCGCTTTTGTGCAGAAAACAGTAACACTTGTTCAGAACGAAAGAAAGCACGGAGCCCCAGATTTTATGTTGTCCTGGAGAGCTTGCAGAGCACTGGGGAAAAGCAGGCAGAGAATTCCCTGCTAGCACCTTCTCTGTGCCTGGGAAACAGAAGTGTTCACATTGCTTCGCAGAATCGCTTTTGTGCAGAAAACACTAACACTTGTTCAGAAGGAAAGAAAGCACAGAGCCCCATATTTTATGTTGTGCTGGAGAGCTTGCAGAGCACTGGGGAAAAGCAGGCAGAGAATTCCCTGCTAGCACCTTCTCTGTGCCTGGGAAACAGAAGTGTTCACATTGCTTCGCAGAATCGCTTTTGTGCAGAAAACAGTAACACTTGTTCAGACGAAAGAAAGCACAGAGCCCCAGATTTTATGTTGTCCTGGAGAGCTTGCAGAGCACTGGGGAAAGGCAGGCAGAGAATTCCCTGCTAGCACCTTCTCTGTGCCTGGGAAGCAGAAATCTTCACATTGCTTCGGAGAATCGCTTTTGTGCAGAAAACAGTAACACTTGTTCAGAATGAAAGAAAGCACAGAGCCCCAGATTTTATGTTGTCCTGGAGAGCTTGCAGAGCACTGGGGAAAAGCAGGCAGAGAATTCCCTGCTAGCACCTTCTCTGTGCCTGGGAAACAGAAGTGTTCACATTGCTTCGCAGACTCGCTTTTGTGCAGAAAACAGTAACACTTGTTCAGAAGGAAAGAAAGCACAGAGCCCCATATTTTATGTTGTGCTGGAGAGCTTGCAGAGTACTGGGGAAAAGCAGGCAGAGAATTCCCTGCTAGCACCTTCTCTGTGCCTGGGAAACAGAAGTGTTCACATTGCTTCGCAGAATCGCTTTTGTGCAGAAAACAGTAACTCTTGTTCAGACGAAAGAAAGCACAGAGCCCCAGATTTTATGTTGTCCTGGAGAGCTTGCAGAGCACTGGGGAAAGGCAGGCAGAGAATTCCCTGCTAGCACCTTCTCTGTGCCTGGGAAGCAGAAGTCTTCACATTGCTTCGCAGAATCGCTTTTGTGCAGAAAACAATAACACTTGTTCAGAACGAAAGAAAGCACAGAGCCCCAGATTTTATGTTGTCCTGGAGAGCTTGCAGAGCACTGGGGAAAAGCAGGCAGAGAATTCCCTGCTAGCACCTTCTCTGTGCCTGGGAAACAGAAGTGTTCACATTGCTTCGCAGAATCGCTTTTGTGCAGAAAACAGTAACACTTGTTCAGAACGAAAGAAAGCACAGAGCCCCAGATTTTATGTTGTCCTGGAGAGCTTGCAGAGCACTGGGGAAAAGCAGGCAGAGAATTCCCTGCTAGCACCTTCTCTGTGCCTGGGAAACAGAAGTGTTCACATTTCTTCGCAGAATCGCTTTTGTGCAGAAAACAGTAACACTTGTTCAGAACGAAAGAAAGCACAGAGCCCCAGATTTTATGTTGTCCTGGAGAGCTTGCAGAGCACTGGGGAAAGGCAGGCAGAGAATTCCCTGCTAGCACCTTCTCTGTGCCTGTTCACATTGCTTCGCAGAATCGCTTTTGTGCAGAAAACTGTAACACTTGTTCAGAACGAAAGAAAGCACAGAGCCCCAGATTTTATGTTGTCCTGGAGAGCTTGCAGAGCACTGGGGAAAGGCAGGCAGAGAATTCCCTGCTAGCACGTTCTCGGTGCCTGGGAAGCAGAAGTGTTCACATTTCTTAGCAGTATCGCTTTTGTGCAGAAAACAGTAACACTTGTTCAGAAGGAAAGAAAGCACAGAGCCCCATATTTTATGTTGTGCTGGAGAGCTTGCAGAGTACTGGGGAAAAGCAGGCAGAGAATTCCCTGCTAGCACCTTCTCTGTGCCTGGGAAACAGAAGTGTTCACATTGCTTCGCAGAATCGCTTTTGTGCAGAAAACAGTAACACTTGTTCAGAAGGAGAGAAAGCACAGAGCCCCATATTTTATGTTGTGCTGGAGAGCTTGCAGAGCACTGGGGAAAAGCAGGCAGAGAATTCCCTGCTAGCACCTTCTCTGTGCCTGGGAAACAGAAGTGTTCACATTGCTTCGCAGAATCGCTTTTGTGCAGAAAACAGTAACACTTGTTCAGACGAAAGAAAGCACAGAGCCCCAGATTTTATGTTGTGCTGGAGAGCTTGCAGAGCACTGGGGAAAGGCAGGCAGAGAATTCCCTGCTAGCACCTTCTCTGTGCCTGGGAAGCAGAAGTCTTCACATTGCTTCGCAGAATCGCTTTTGTGCAGAAAACAGTAACACTTGTTCAGAACGAAAGAAAGCACAGAGCCCCAGATTTTATGTTGTCCTGGAGAGCTTGCAGAGCACTGGGGAAAAGCAGGCAGAGAATTCCCTGCTAGCACCTTCTCTGTGCCTGGGAAACAGAAGTGTTCACATTGCTTCGCAGAATCGCTTTTGTGCAGAAAACAGTAACACTTGTTCAGAACGAAAGAAAGCACAGAGCCCCAGATTTTATGTTGTCCTGGAGAGCTTGCAGAGCACTGGGGAAAGGCAGGCAGAGAATTCCCTGCTAGCACCTTCTCTGTGCCTGGGAAACAGAAGTGTTCACATTGCTTCGCAGAATCGCTTTTGTGCAGAAAACAGTAACACTTGTTCAGAACGAAAGAAAGCACAGAGCCCCATATTTTATGTTGTGCTGGAGAGCTTGCAGAGTACTGGGGAAAAGCAGGCAGAGAATTCCCTGCTAGCACCTTCTCTGTGCCTGGGAAGCAGAAGTGTTCAGATTGCTTCGCAGAATCGCTTTTGTGCAGAAAACAGTAACACTTGTTCAGAACGAAAGAAAGCACAGAGCCCCAGATTTTATGTTGTCCTGGAGAGCTTGCAGAGCACTGGGGAAAAGCAGGCAGAGAATTCCCTGCTAGCACCTTCTCTGTGCCTGGGAAGCAGAAGTCTTCACATTGCTTCGCAGAATCGCTTTTGTGCAGACAACAGTAACACTTGTTCAGAACAAAAGAAAGCACAGAGCCTCAGATTTTATGTTGTCCTGGAGAGCTTGCAGAGCACTGGGGAAAAGCAAGCAGAGAATTCCCTGCTAGCACCTTCTCTGTGCCTGGGAAACAGAAGTGTTCACATTGCTTCGCAGAATCGCTTTTGTGCAGAAAACAGTAACACTTGTTCAGAACGAAAGAAAGCACAGAGCCCCATATTTTATGTTGTGCTGGAGAGCTTGCAGAGCACTGGGGAAAGGCAGGCAGAGAATTCCCTGCTAGCACCTTCCCTGTGCCTGGGAAAGAGAAGTGTTCCCATTGCTTCGCAGAATCGCTTTTGTGCAGAAAACAGTAACACTTGTTCAGAAGGAAAGAAAGCACAGAGCCCCATATTTTATGTTGTGCTGGAGAGCTTGCAGAGTACTGGGGAAAAGCAGGCAGAGAATTCCCTGCTAGCACCTTCTCTGTGCCTGGGAAACAGAAGTGTTCACATTGCTTCGCAGAATCGCTTTTGTGCAGATAACAGTAACACTTGTTCAGAACAAAAGAAAGCACAGAGCCCCAGATTTTATGTTGTCCTGGAGAGCTTGCAGAGCACTGGGGAAAAGCAGGCAGAGAATTCCCTGCTAGCACCTTCTCTGTGCCTGGGAAACAGAAGTGTTCACATTGCTTCGCAGAATCGCTTTTGTGCAGAAAACAGTAACACTTGTTCAGACGAAAGAAAGCACAGAGCCCCAGATTTTATGTTGTCCTGGAGAGCTTGCAGAGCACTGGGGAAAGGCAGGCAGAGAATTCCCTGCTAGCACCTTCTCTGTGCCTGGGAAGCAGAAGTCTTCACATTGCTTCGCAGAATCGCTTTTGTGCAGAAAACAATAACACTTGTTCAGAACAAAAGAAAGCACAGAGCCCCAGATTTTATGTTGTCCTGGAGAGCTTGCAGAGCACTGGGGAAAAGCAGGCAGAGAATTCCCTGCTAGCACCTTCTCTGTGCCTGGGAAACAGAAGTGTTCACATTGCTTCGCAGAATCGCTTTTGTGCAGAAAACAGTAACACTTGTTCAGAACGAAAGAAAGCACAGAGCCCCAGATTTTATGTTGTCCTGGAGAGCTTGCAGAGCACTGGGGAAAGGCAGGCAGAGAATTCCCTGCTAGCACCTTCTCTGTGCCTGGGAAGCAGAAGTGTTCACATTGCTTCGCAGAATCGTTTTGTGCAGAAAACAATAACACCTGTTCAGAACGAAAGAAAGCACAGAGGCCCAGATTTTATGTTGTCCTGGAGAGCTTGCAGAGCACTGGGGAAAAGCAGGCAGAGAATTCCCTGCTAGCACCTTCTCTGTGCCTGGGAAACAGAAGTGTTCACATTTCTTCGCAGAATCGCTTTTGTGCAGAAAACAGTAACACTTGTTCAGAACGAAAGAAAGCACAGAGCCCCAGATTTTATGTTGTCCTGGAGAGCTTGCAGAGCACTGGGGAAAGGCAGGCAGAGAATTCCCTGCTAGCACCTTCTCTGTGCCTGTTCACATTGCTTCGCAGAATCGCTTTTGTGCAGAAAACTGTAACACTTGTTCAGAACGAAAGAAAGCACAGAGCCCCAGATTTTATGTTGTCCTGGAGAGCTTGCAGAGCACTGGGGAAAGGCAGGCAGAGAATTCCCTGCTAGCACGTTCTCGGTGCCTGGGAAGCAGAAGTGTTCACATTTCTTAGCAGTATCGCTTTTGTGCAGAAAACAGTAACACTTGTTCAGAAGGAAAGAAAGCACAGAGCCCCATATTTTATGTTGTGCTGGAGAGCTTGCAGAGTACTGGGGAAAAGCAGGCAGAGAATTCCCTGCTAGCACCTTCTCTGTGCCTGGGAAACAGAAGTGTTCACATTGCTTCGCAGAATCGCTTTTGTGCAGATAACAGTAACACTTGTTCAGAACAAAAGAAAGCACAGAGCCCCAGATTTTATGTTGTCCTGGAGAGCTTGCAGAGCACTGGGGAAAAGCAGGCAGAGAATTCCCTGCTAGCACCTTCTCTGTGCCTGGGAAACAGAAGTGTTCACATTGCTTCGCAGAATCGCTTTTGTGCAGAAAACAGTAACACTTGTTCAGACGAAAGAAAGCACAGAGCCCCAGATTTTATGTTGTCCTGGAGAGCTTGCAGAGCACTGGGGAAAGGCAGGCAGAGAATTCCCTGCTAGCACCTTCTCTGTGCCTGGGAAGCAGAAGTCTTCACATTGCTTCGCAGAATCGCTTTTGTGCAGAAAACAGTAACACTTGTTCAGAACGAAAGAAAGCACAGAGCCCCAGATTTTATGTTGTCCTGGAGAGCTTGCAGAGCACTGGGGAAAAGCAGGCAGAGAATTCCCTGCTAGCACCTTCTCTGTGCCTGGGAAACAGAAGTGTTCACATTGCTTCGCAGAATCGCTTTTGTGCAGAAAACAGTAACACTTGTTCAGAACGAAAGAAAGCACAGAGCCCCAGATTTGTTGTTGTCCTGGAGAGCTTGCAGAGCACTGGGGAAAGGCAGGCAGAGAATTCCCTGCTAGCACCTTCTCTGTGCCTGGGAAACAGAAGTGTTCACATTGCTTCGCAGAATCGCTTTTGTGCAGAAAACAATAACACCTGTTCAGAACGAAAGAAAGCACAGAGCCCCAGATTTTATGTTGTGCTGGAGAGCTTGCAGAGTACTGGGGAAAAGCAGGCAGAGAATTCCCTGCTAGCACCTTCTCTGTGCCTGGGAAACAGAAGTGTTCACATTGCTTCGCAGAATCGCTTTTGTGCAGAAAACAGTAACACTTGTTCAGAACGAAAGAAAGCACAGAGCCCCAGATTTTATGTTGTCCTGGAGAGCTTGCAGAGCACTGGGGAAAGGCAGGCAGAGAATTCCCTGCTAGCACCTTCTCTGTGCCTGTTCACATTGCTTCGCAGAATCGCTTTTGTGCAGAAAACAGTAACACTTGTTCAGACGAAAGAAAGCACAGAGCCCCAGATTTTATGTTGTGCTGGAGAGCTTGCAGAGTACTGGGGAAAAGCAGGCAGAGAATTCCCTGCTAGCACCTTCTCTGTGCCTGGGAAGCAGAAGTGTTCAGATTGCTTCGCAGAATCGCTTTTGTGCAGAAAACAGTAACACTTGTTCAGAACAAAAGAAAGCACAGAGCCCCAGATTTTATGTTGTCCTGGAGAGCTTGCAGAGCACTGGGGAAAAGCAGGCAGAGAATTCCCTGCTAGCACCTTCCCTGTGCCTGGGAAAGAGAAGTGTTCCCATTGCTTCGCAGAATCGCTTTTGTGCAGAAAACAGTAACACTTGTTCAGAAGGAAAGAAAGCACAGAGCCCCATATTTTATGTTGTGCTGGAGAGCTTGCAGAGTACTGGGGAAAAGCAGGCAGAGAATTCCCTGCTAGCACCTTCTCTGTGCCTGGGAAACAGAAGTGTTCACATTGCTTCGCAGAATCGCTTTTGTGCAGATAACAGTAACACTTGTTCAGAACAAAAGAAAGCACAGAGCCCCAGATTTTATGTTGTCCTGGAGAGCTTGCAGAGCACTGGGGAAAAGCAGGCAGAGAATTCCCTGCTAGCACCTTCTCTGTGCCTGGGAAACAGAAGTGTTCACATTGCTTCGCAGAATCGCTTTTGTGCAGAAAACAGTAACACTTGTTCAGACGAAAGAAAGCACAGAGCCCCAGATTTTATGTTGTCCTGGAGAGCTTGCAGAGCACTGGGGAAAGGCAGGCAGAGAATTCCCTGCTAGCACCTTCTCTGTGCCTGGGAAGCAGAAGTCTTCACATTGCTTCGCAGAATCGCTTTTGTGCAGAAAACAATAACACTTGTTCAGAACAAAAGAAAGCACAGAGCCCCAGATTTTATGTTGTCCTGGAGAGCTTGCAGAGCACTGGGGAAAAGCAGGCAGAGAATTCCCTGCTAGCACCTTCTCTGTGCCTGGGAAACAGAAGTGTTCACATTGCTTCGCAGAATCGCTTTTGTGCAGAAAACAGTAACACTTGTTCAGAACGAAAGAAAGCACAGAGCCCCAGATTTTATGTTGTCCTGGAGAGCTTGCAGAGCACTGGGGAAAGGCAGGCAGAGAATTCCCTGCTAGCACCTTCTCTGTGCCTGGGAAGCAGAAGTGTTCACATTGCTTCGCAGAATCGTTTTGTGCAGAAAACAATAACACCTGTTCAGAACGAAAGAAAGCACAGAGGCCCAGATTTTATGTTGTCCTGGAGAGCTTGCAGAGCACTGGGGAAAAGCAGGCAGAGAATTCCCTGCTAGCACCTTCTCTGTGCCTGGGAAACAGAAGTGTTCACATTTCTTCGCAGAATCGCTTTTGTGCAGAAAACAGTAACACTTGTTCAGAACGAAAGAAAGCACAGAGCCCCAGATTTTATGTTGTCCTGGAGAGCTTGCAGAGCACTGGGGAAAGGCAGGCAGAGAATTCCCTGCTAGCACCTTCTCTGTGCCTGTTCACATTGCTTCGCAGAATCGCTTTTGTGCAGAAAACTGTAACACTTGTTCAGAACGAAAGAAAGCACAGAGCCCCAGATTTTATGTTGTCCTGGAGAGCTTGCAGAGCACTGGGGAAAGGCAGGCAGAGAATTCCCTGCTAGCACGTTCTCGGTGCCTGGGAAGCAGAAGTGTTCACATTTCTTAGCAGTATCGCTTTTGTGCAGAAAACAGTAACACTTGTTCAGAAGGAAAGAAAGCACAGAGCCCCATATTTTATGTTGTGCTGGAGAGCTTGCAGAGTACTGGGGAAAAGCAGGCAGAGAATTCCCTGCTAGCACCTTCTCTGTGCCTGGGAAAGAAAGTGTTCACATTGCTTCGCAGAATCGCTTTTGTGCAGATAACAGTAACACTTGTTCAGAACAAAAGAAAGCACAGAGCCCCAGATTTTATGTTGTCCTGGAGAGCTTGCAGAGCACTGGGGAAAAGCAGGCAGAGAATTCCCTGCTAGCACCTTCTCTGTGCCTGGGAAACAGAAGTGTTCACATTGCTTCGCAGAATCGCTTTTGTGCAGAAAACAGTAACACTTGTTCAGACGAAAGAAAGCACAGAGCCCCAGATTTTATGTTGTCCTGGAGAGCTTGCAGAGCACTGGGGAAAGGCAGGCAGAGAATTCCCTGCTAGCACCTTCTCTGTGCCTGGGAAGCAGAAGTCTTCACATTGCTTCGCAGAATCGCTTTTGTGCAGAAAACAGTAACACTTGTTCAGAACGAAAGAAAGCACAGAGCCCCAGATTTTATGTTGTCCTGGAGAGCTTGCAGAGCACTGGGGAAAAGCAGGCAGAGAATTCCCTGCTAGCACCTTCTCTGTGCCTGGGAAACAGAAGTGTTCACATTGCTTCGCAGAATCGCTTTTGTGCAGAAAACAGTAACACTTGTTCAGAACGAAAGAAAGCACAGAGCCCCAGATTTTATGTTGTCCTGGAGAGCTTGCAGAGCACTGGGGAAAGGCAGGCAGAGAATTCCCTGCTAGCACCTTCTCTGTGCCTGGGAAACAGAAGTGTTCACATTGCTTCGCAGAATCGCTTTTGTGCAGAAAACAATAACACTTGTTCAGAACGAAAGAAAGCACAGAGCCCCAGATTTTATGTTGTCCTGGAGAGCTTGCAGAGCACTGGGGAAAAGCAGGCAGAGAATTCCCTGCTAGCACCTTCTCTGTGCCTGGGAAGCAGAAGTGTTCACATTGCTTCGCAGAATCGCTTTTGTGCAGAAAACAGTAACACTTGTTCAGAACGAAAGAAAGCACAGAGCCCCAGACTCTATGTTGTCCTGGAGAGCTTGCAGAGCACTGGGGAAAGGCAGGCAGAGAATTCCCTGCTAGCACCTTCTCTGTGCCTGTTCACATTGCTTCGCAGAATCGCTTTTGTGCAGAAAACAGTAACACTTGTTCAGACGAAAGAAAGCACAGAGCCCCAGATTTTATGTTGTGCTGGAGAGCTTGCAGAGTACTGGGGAAAAGCAGGCAGAGAATTCCCTGCTAGCACCTTCTCTGTGCCTGGGAAGCAGAAGTCTTCACATTGCTTCGCAGAATCGCTTTTGTGTAGACAACAGTAACACTTTTTCAGAACAAAAGAAAGCACAGAGCCCCAGATTTTATGTTGTCCTGGAGAGCTTGCAGAGCACTGGGGAAAAGCAGGCAGAGAATTCCCTGCTAGCACCTTCCCTGTGCCTGGGAAAGAGAAGTGTTCCCATTGCTTCGCAGAATCGCTTTTGTGCAGAAAACAGTAACACTTGTTCAGAAGGAAAGAAAGCACAGAGCCCCATATTTTATGTTGTGCTGGAGAGCTTGCAGAGTACTGGGGAAAAGCAGGCAGAGAATTCCCTGCTAGCACCTTCTCTGTGCCTGGGAAACAGAAGTGTTCACATTGCTTCGCAGAATCGCTTTTGTGCAGATAACAGTAACACTTGTTCAGAACAAAAGAAAGCACAGAGCCCCAGATTTTATGTTGTCCTGGAGAGCTTGCAGAGCACTGGGGAAAAGCAGGCAGAGAATTCCCTGCTAGCACCTTCTCTGTGCCTGGGAAACAGAAGTGTTCACATTGCTTCGCAGAATCGCTTTTGTGCAGAAAACAGTAACACTTGTTCAGACGAAAGAAAGCACAGAGCCCCAGATTTTATGTTGTCCTGGAGAGCTTGCAGAGCACTGGGGAAAGGCAGGCAGAGAATTCCCTGCTAGCACCTTCTCTGTGCCTGGGAAGCAGAAGTCTTCACATTGCTTCGCAGAATCGCTTTTGTGCAGAAAACAATAACACTTGTTCAGAACAAAAGAAAGCACAGAGCCCCAGATTTTATGTTGTCCTGGAGAGCTTGCAGAGCACTGGGGAAAAGCAGGCAGAGAATTCCCTGCTAGCACCTTCTCTGTGCCTGGGAAACAGAAGTGTTCACATTGCTTCGCAGAATCGCTTTTGTGCAGAAAACAGTAACACTTGTTCAGAACGAAAGAAAGCACAGAGCCCCAGATTTTATGTTGTCCTGGAGAGCTTGCAGAGCACTGGGGAAAGGCAGGCAGAGAATTCCCTGCTAGCACCTTCTCTGTGCCTGGGAAGCAGAAGTGTTCACATTGCTTCGCAGAATCGTTTTGTGCAGAAAACAATAACACCTGTTCAGAACGAAAGAAAGCACAGAGCCCCAGATTTTATGTTGTCCTGGAGAGCTTGCAGAGCACTGGGGAAAGGCAGGCAGAGAATTCCCTGCTAGCACCTTCTCTGTGCCTGTTCACATTCCTTCGCAGAATCGCTTTTGTGCAGAAAACTGTAACACTTGTTCAGAACGAAAGAAAGCACAGAGCCCCAGATTTTATGTTGTCCTGGAGAGCTTGCAGAGCACTGGGGAAAGGCAGGCAGAGAATTCCCTGCTAGCACGTTCTCGGTGCCTGGGAAGCAGAAGTGTTCACATTTCTTAGCAGTATCGCTTTTGTGCAGAAAACAGTAACACTTGTTCAGAAGGAAAGAAAGCACAGAGCCCCATATTTTATGTTGTGCTGGAGAGCTTGCAGAGTACTGGGGAAAAGCAGGCAGAGAATTCCCTGCTAGCACCTTCTCTGTGCCTGGGAAACAGAAGTGTTCACATTGCTTCGCAGAATCGCTTTTGTGCAGATAACAGTAACACTTGTTCAGAACAAAAGAAAGCACAGAGCCCCAGATTTTATGTTGTCCTGGAGAGCTTGCAGAGCACTGGGGAAAAGCAGGCAGAGAATTCCCTGCTAGCACCTTCTCTGTGCCTGGGAAACAGAAGTGTTCACATTGCTTCGCAGAATCGCTTTTGTGCAGAAAACAGTAACACTTGTTCAGACGAAAGAAAGCACAGAGCCCCAGATTTTATGTTGTCCTGGAGAGCTTGCAGAGCACTGGGGAAAGGCAGGCAGAGAATTCCCTGCTAGCACCTTCTCTGTGCCTGGGAAGCAGAAGTCTTCACATTGCTTCGCAGAATCGCTTTTGTGCAGAAAACAGTAACACTTGTTCAGAACGAAAGAAAGCACAGAGCCCCAGATTTTATGTTGTCCTGGAGAGCTTGCAGAGCACTGGGGAAAAGCAGGCAGAGAATTCCCTGCTAGCACCTTCTCTGTGCCTGGGAAACAGAAGTGTTCACATTGCTTCGCAGAATCGCTTTTGTGCAGAAAACAGTAACACTTGTTCAGAACGAAAGAAAGCACAGAGCCCCAGATTTTATGTTGTCCTGGAGAGCTTGCAGAGCACTGGGGAAAGGCAGGCAGAGAATTCCCTGCTAGCACCTTCTCTGTGCCTGGGAAACAGAAGTGTTCACATTGCTTCGCAGAATCGCTTTTGTGCAGAAAACAATAACACTTGTTCAGAACGAAAGAAAGCACAGAGACCCAGATTTTATGTTGTCCTGGAGAGCTTGCAGAGCACTGGGGAAAAGCAGGCAGAGAATTCCCTGCTAGCACCTTCTCTGTGCCTGGGAAGCAGAAGTGTTCACATTGCTTCGCAGAATCGCTTTTGTGCAGAAAACAGTAACACTTGTTCAGAACGAAAGAAAGCACAGAGCCCCAGACTCTATGTTGTCCTGGAGAGCTTGCAGAGCACTGGGGAAAGGCAGGCAGAGAATTCCCTGCTAGCACCTTCTCTGTGCCTGTTCACATTGCTTCGCAGAATCGCTTTTGTGCAGAAAACAGTAACACTTGTTCAGACGAAAGAAAGCACAGAGCCCCAGATTTTATGTTGTGCTGGAGAGCTTGCAGAGTACTGGGGAAAAGCAGGCAGAGAATTCCCTGCTAGCACCTTCTCTGTGCCTGGGAAGCAGAAGTCTTCACATTGCTTCGCAGAATCGCTTTTGTGTAGACAACAGTAACACTTTTTCAGAACAAAAGAAAGCACAGAGCCTCAGATTTTATGTTGTCCTGGAGAGCTTGCAGAGCACTGGGGAAAAGCAAGCAGAGAATTCCCTGCTAGCACCTTCTCTGTGCCTGGGAAACAGAAGTGTTCACATTGCTTCGCAGTATCGCTTTTGTGCAGAAAACAGTAACACTTGTTCAGAAGGAAAGAAAGCACAGAGCCCCATATTTTATGTTGTGCTGTAGAGCTTGCAGAATACTGGGGAAAAGCAGGCAGAGAATTCCCTGCTAGCACCTTCTCTGTGCCTGGGAAACAGAAGTGTTCACATTGCTTCGCAGAATCGCTTTTGTGCAGAAAACAGTAACACTTGTTCAGAACGAAAGAAAGCACAGAGCCCCAGATTTTATGTTGTCCTGGAGAGCTTGCAGAGCACTGGGGAAAGGCAGGCAGAGAATTCCCTGCTAGCACCTTCTCTGTGCCTGGGAAGCAGAAGTGTTCACATTGCTTCGCAGAATCGTTTTGTGCAGAAAACAATAACACCTGTTCAGAACGAAAGAAAGCACAGAGCCCCAGATTTTATGTTGTCCTGGAGAGCTTGCAGAGCACTGGGGAAAAGCAGGCAGAGAATTCCCTGCTAGCACCTTCTCTGTGCCTGGGAAACAGAAGTGTTCACATTGCTTCGCAGAATCGCTTTTGTGCAGAAAACAGTAACACTTGTTCAGAACGAAAGAAAGCACAGAGCCCCAGATTTTATGTTGTCCTGGAGAGCTTGCAGAGCACTGGGGAAAGGCAGGCAGAGAATTCCCTGCTAGCACCTTCTCTGTGCCTGTTCACATTGCTTCGCAGAATCGCTTTTGTGCAGAAAACTGTAACACTTGTTCAGAACGAAAGAAAGCACAGAGCCCCAGATTTTATGTTGTCCTGGAGAGCTTGCAGAGCACTGGGGAAAGGCAGGCAGAGAATTCCCTGCTAGCACGTTCTCGGTGCCTGGGAAGCAGAAGTGTTCACATTTCTTAGCAGTATCGCTTTTGTGCAGAAAACAGTAACACTTGTTCAGAAGGAAAGAAAGCACAGAGCCCCATATTTTATGTTGTGCTGGAGAGGTTGCAGAGTACTGGGGAAAAGCAGGCAGAGAATTCCCTGCTAGCACCTTCTCTGTGCCTGGGAAACAGAAGTGTTCACATTGCTTCGCAGAATCGCTTTTGTGCAGATAACAGTAACACTTGTTCAGAACAAAAGAAAGCACAGAGCCCCAGATTTTATGTTGTCCTGGAGAGCTTGCAGAGCACTGGGGAAAAGCAGGCAGAGAATTCCCTGCTAGCACCTTCTCTGTGCCTGGGAAACAGAAGTGTTCACATTGCTTCGCAGAATCGCTTTTGTGCAGAAAACAGTAACACTTGTTCAGACGAAAGAAAGCACAGAGCCCCAGATTTTATGTTGTCCTGGAGAGCTTGCAGAGCACTGGGGAAAGGCAGGCAGAGAATTCCCTGCTAGCACCTTCTCTGTGCCTGGGAAGCAGAAGTCTTCACATTGCTTCGCAGAATCGCTTTTGTGCAGAAAACAGTAACACCTGTTCAGAACGAAAGAAAGCACAGAGCCCCAGATTTTATGTTGTCCTGGAGAGCTTGCAGAGCACTGGGGAAAAGCAGGCAGAGAATTCCCTGCTAGCACCTTCTCTGTGCCTGGGAAACAGAAGTGTTCACATTGCTTCGCAGAATCGCTTTTGTGCAGAAAACAGTAACACTTGTTCAGAACGAAAGAAAGCACAGAGCCCCAGATTTTATGTTGTCCTGGAGAGCTTGCAGAGCACTGGGGAAAGGCAGGCAGAGAATTCCCTGCTAGCACCTTCTCTGTGCCTGTTCACATTGCTTCGCAGAATCGCTTTTGTGCAGAAAACAGTAACACTTGTTCAGACGAAAGAAAGCACAGAGCCCCAGATTTTATGTTGTGCTGGAGAGCTTGCAGAGTACTGGGGAAAAGCAGGCAGAGAATTCCCTGCTAGCACCTTCTCTGTGCCTGGGAAGCAGAAGTCTTCACATTGCTTCGCAGAATCGCTTTTGTGCAGAAAACAGTAACACTTGTTCAGAACAAAAGAAAGCACAGAGCCCCAGATTTTATGTTGTCCTGGAGAGCTTGCAGAGCACTGGGGAAAAGCAGGCAGAGAATTCCCTGCTAGCACCTTCTCTGTGCCTGGGAAGCAGAAGTCTTCACATTGCTTCGCAGAATCGCTTTTGTGTAGACAACAGTAACACTTTTTCAGAACAAAAGAAAGCACAGAGCCTCAGATTTTATGTTGTCCTGGAGAGCTTGCAGAGCACTGGGGAAAAGCAAGCAGAGAATTCCCTGCTAGCACCTTCTCTGTGCCTGGGAAACAGAAGTGTTCACATTGCTTCGCAGAATCGCTTTTGTGCAGAAAACAGTAACACTTGTTCAGAAGGAAAGAAAGCACAGAGCCCCATATTTTATGTTGTGCTGGAGAGCTTGCAGAATACTGGGGAAAAGCAGGCAGAGAATTCCCTGCTAGCACCTTCTCTGTGCCTGGGAAACAGAAGTGTTCACATTGCTTCGCAGAATCGCTTTTGTGCAGAAAACAGTAACACTTGTTCAGAACGAAAGAAAGCACAGAGCCCCAGATTTTATGTTGTCCTGGAGAGCTTGCAGAGCACTGGGGAAAGGCAGGCAGACAATTCACTGCTAGCACCTTCTCTGTGCCTGTTCACATTGCTTCGCAGAATCGCTTTTGTGCAGAAAACAGTAACACCTGTTCAGACGAAAGAAAGCACAGAGCCCCAGATTTTATGTTGTCCTGGAGAGCTTGCAGAGCACTGGGGAAAGGCAGGCAGAGAATTCCCTGCTAGCACCTTCTCTGTGCCTGTTCACATTCCTTCGCAGAATCGCTTTTGTGCAGAAAACAGTAACACTTGTTCAGAACGAAAGAAAGCACAGAGCCCCAGATTTTATGTTGTCCTGGAGAGCTTGCAGAGCACTGGGGAAAGGCAGGCAGAGAATTCCCTGCTAGCACCTTCTCTGTGCCTGTTCACATTGCTTCGCAGAATCGCTTTTGTGCAGAAAACAGTAACACTTGTTCAGACGAAAGAAAGCACAGAGCCCCAGATTTTATGTTGTCCTGGAGAGCTTGCAGAGCACTGGGGAAAGGCAGGCAGAGAATTTCCTGCTAGCACCTTCTCTGTGCCTGGGAAGCAGAAGTGTTCACATTGCTTGGCAGAATCGCTTTTGTGCAGAAAACAGTAACACTTGTTCAGAAGGAAAGAAAGCACAGAGCCCCATATTTTATGTTGTGCTGGAGAGCTTGCAGAGTACTGGGGAAAAGCAGGCAGAGAATTCCCTGCTAGCACCTTCTCTGTGCCTGGGAAACAGAAGTGTTCACATTGCTTCGCAGAATCGCTTTTGTGCAGAAAACAGTAACACTTGTTCAGAATGAAAGAAAGCACAGAGCCCCAGATTTTATGTTGTCCTGGAGAGCTTGCAGAGCACTGGGGAAAGGCAGGCAGAGAATTCCCTGCTAGCACCTTCTCTGTGCCTGTTCACATTCCTTCGCAGAATCGCTTTTGTGCAGAAAACTGTAACACTTGTTCAGAACGAAAGAAAGCACAGAGCCCCACATTTTATGTTGTCCTGGAGAGCTTGCAGAGCACTGGGGAAAAGCAGGCAGAGAATTCCCTGCTAGCACCTTCTCTGTGCCTGGGAAACAGAAGTGTTCACATTGCTTCGCAGAATCGCTTTTGTGCAGAAAACAGTAACACTTGTTCAGAACGAAAGAAAGCACAGAGCCCCAGATTTTATGTTGTCCTGGAGAGCTTGCAGAGCACTGGGGAAAGGCAGGCAGAGAATTCCCTGCTAGCACCTTCTCTGTGCCTGGGAAGCAGAAGTGTTCACATTGCTTCGCAGAATCGCTTTTGTGCAGAAAACAATAACACCTGTTCAGAACGAAAGAAAGCACAGAGCCCCACATTTTATGTTGTCCTGGAGAGCTTGCAGAGCACTGGGGAAAAGCAGGCAGAGAATTCCCTGCTAGCACCTTCTCTGTGCCTGGGAAACAGAAGTGTTCACATTGCTTCGCAGAATCGCTTTTGTGCAGAAAACAGTAACACTTGTTCAGAACGAAAGAAAGCACAGAGCCCCAGATTTTATGTTGTCCTGGAGAGCTTGCAGAGCACTGGGGAAAGGCAGGCAGAGAATTCCCTGCTAGCACCTTCTCTGTGCCTGGGAAGCAGAAGTGTTCACATTGCTTCGCAGAATCGCTTTTGTGCAGAAAACAATAACACCTGTTCAGAACGAAAGAAAGCACAGAGCCCCAGATTTTATGTTGTCCTGGAGAGCTTGCAGAGTACTGGGGAAAAGCAGGCAGAGAATTCCCTGCTAGCACCTTCTCTGTGCCTGGGAAACAGAAGTGTTCACATTGCTTCGCAGAATCGCTTTTGTGCAGAAAACAGTAACACTTGTTCAGAACGAAAGAAAGCACAGAGCCCCAGATTTTATGTTGTCCTGGAGAGCTTGCAGAGCACTGGGGAAAGGCAGGCAGAGAATTCCCTGCTAGCACCTTCCCTGTGCCTGGGAAACAGAAGTGTTCACATTGCTTCGCAGAATCGCTTTTGTGCAGAAAACAGTAACACTTGTTCAGACGAAAGAAAGCACAGAGCCCCAGATTTTATGTTGTCCTGGAGAGCTTGCAGAGCACTGGGGAAAGGCAGGCAGAGAATTCCCTGCTAGCACCTTCTCTGTGCCTGGGAAGCAGAAGTCTTCACATTGCTTCGCAGAATCGCTTTTGTGCAGAAAACAGTAACACTTGTTCAGAACGAAAGAAAGCACAGAGCCCCAGATTTTATGTTGTCCTGGAGAGCTTGCAGAGCACTGGGGAAAAGCAGGCAGAGAATTCCCTGCTAGCACCTTCTCTGTGCCTGGGAAACAGAAGTGTTCCCATTGCTTCGCAGAATCGCTTTTGTGCAGAAAACAGTAACACTTGTTCAGAACGAAAGAAAGCACAGAGCCCCAGATTTTATGTTGTCCTGGAGAGCTTGCAGAGCACTGGGGAAAGGCAGGCAGAGAATTCCCTGCTAGCACCTTCTCTGTGCCTGGGAAGCAGAAGTGTTCACATTGCTTCGCAGAATCGCTTTTGTGCAGAAAACAATAACACCTGTTCAGAACGAAAGAAAGCACAGAGCCCCAGATTTTATGTTGTCCTGGAGAGCTTGCAGAGCACTGGTTAAAGGCAGGCAGAGAATTCCCTGCTAGCACCTTGTCTGTGCCTGGGAAACAGAAGTGTTCACATTGCTTCGCAGAATCGCTTTTGTGCAGAAAACAGTAACACTTGTTCAGAAGGAAAGAAAGCACAGAGCCCCATATTTTATGTTGTGCTGGAGAGCTTGCAGAGTACTGGGGAAAAGCAGGCAGAGAATTCCCTGCTAGCACCTTCTCTGTGCCTGGGAAGCAGAAGTGTTCACATTGCTTGGCAGAATCGCTTTTGTGCAGAAAACAGTAACACTTGTTCAGAACAAAAGAAAGCACAGAGCCCCAGATTTTATGTTGTCCTGGAGAGCTTGCAGAGCACTGGGGAAAAGCAGGCAGAGAATTCCCTGCTAGCACCTTCTCTGTGCCTGGGAAGCAGAAGTCTTCACATTGCTTCGCAGAATAGCTTTTGTGCAGACAACAGTAACACTTTTTCAGAACAAAAGAAAGCACAGAGCCTCAGATTTTATGTTGTCCTGGAGAGCTTGCAGAGCACTGGGGAAAAGCAAGCAGAGAATTCCCTGCTAGCACCTTCTCTGTGCCTGGGAAACAGAAGTGTTCACATTGCTTCGCAGAATCGCTTTTGTGCAGAAAACAGTAACACTTGTTCAGAAGGAAAGAAAGCACAGAGCCCCAGATTTTATGTTGTCCTGGAGAGCTTGCAGAGCACTGGGGAAAGGCAGGCAGAGAATTCCCTGCTAGCACCTTCCCTGTGCCTGGGAAAGAGAAGTGTTCCCATTGCTTCGCAGAATCGCTTTTGTGCAGAAAACAGTAACACTTGTTCAGAAGGAAAGAAAGCACAGAGCCCCAGATTTTATGTTGTCCTGGAGAGCTTGCAGAGCACTGGGGAAAAGCAGGCAGAGAATTCCCTGCTAGCACCTTCTCTGTGCCTGGGAAGCAGAAGTCTTCACATTGCTTCGCAGAATCGCTTTTGTGCAGATAACAGTAACACTTTTTCAGAACAAAAGAAAGCACAGAGCCCCAGATTTTATGTTGTCCTGGAGAGCTTGCAGAGCACTGGGGAAAAGCAGGCAGAGAATTCCCTGCTAGCACCTTCTCTGTGCCTGGGAAGCAGAAGTGTTCACATTGCTTCGCAGAATCGCTTTTGTGCAGAAAACAGTAACACTTGTTCAGAAGGAAAGAAAGCACAGAGCCCCATATTTTATGTTGTGCTGGAGAGCTTGCAGAGTACTGGGGAAAAGCAGGCAGAGAATTCCCTGCTAGCACCTTCTCTGTGCCTGGGAAACAGAAGTGTTCACATTGCTTGGCAGAATCGCTTTTGTGCAGATAACAGTAACACTTGTTCAGAACAAAAGAAAGCACAGAGCCCCAGATTTTATGTTGTCCTGGAGAGCTTGCAGAGCACTGGGGAAAAGCAGGCAGAGAATTCCCTGCTAGCACCTTCTCTGTGCCTGGGAAGCAGAAGTCTTCACATTGCTTCGCAGAATCGCTTTTGTGCAGAAAACAATAACACTTGTTCAGAACGAAAGAAAGCACAGAGCCCCAGATTTTATGTTGTCCTGGAGAGCTTGCAGAGCACTGGGGAAAAGCAGGCAGAGAATTCCCTGCTAGCACCTTCTCTGTGCCTGGGAAACAGAAGTGTTCACATTGCTTCGCAGAATCGCTTTTGTGCAGAAAACAGTAACACTTGTTCAGAACGAAAGAAAGCACAGAGCCCCAGATTTTATGTTGTCCTGGAGAGCTTGCAGAGCACTGGGGAAAAGCAGGCAGAGAATTCCCTGCTAGCACCTTCTCTGTGCCTGGGAAACAGAAGTGTTCACATTTCTTCGCAGAATCGCTTTTGTGCAGAAAACAGTAACACTTGTTCAGAACGAAAGAAAGCACAGAGCCCCAGATTTTATGTTGTCCTGGAGAGCTTGCAGAGCACTGGGGAAAGGCAGGCAGAGAATTCCCTGCTAGCACCTTCTCTGTGCCTGTTCACATTGCTTCGCAGAATCGCTTTTGTGCAGAAAACTGTAACACTTGTTCAGAACGAAAGAAAGCACAGAGCCCCAGATTTTATGTTGTCCTGGAGAGCTTGCAGAGCACTGGGGAAAGGCAGGCAGAGAATTCCCTGCTAGCACGTTCTCGGTGCCTGGGAAGCAGAAGTGTTCACATTTCTTAGCAGTATCGCTTTTGTGCAGAAAACAGTAACACTTGTTCAGAAGGAAAGAAAGCACAGAGCCCCATATTTTATGTTGTGCTGGAGAGCTTGCAGAGTACTGGGGAAAAGCAGGCAGAGAATTCCCTGCTAGCACCTTCTCTGTGCCTGGGAAACAGAAGTGTTCACATTGCTTCGCAGAATCGCTTTTGTGCAGATAACAGTAACACTTGTTCAGAACAAAAGAAAGCACAGAGCCCCAGATTTTATGTTGTCCTGGAGAGCTTGCAGAGCACTGGGGAAAAGCAGGCAGAGAATTCCCTGCTAGCACCTTCTCTGTGCCTGGGAAACAGAAGTGTTCACATTGCTTCGCAGAATCGCTTTTGTGCAGAAAACAGTAACACTTGTTCAGACGAAAGAAAGCACAGAGCCCCAGATTTTATGTTGTCCTGGAGAGCTTGCAGAGCACTGGGGAAAGGCAGGCAGAGAATTCCCTGCTAGCACCTTCTCTGTGCCTGGGAAGCAGAAGTCTTCACATTGCTTCGCAGAATCGCTTTTGTGCAGAAAACAGTAACACTTGTTCAGAACGAAAGAAAGCACAGAGCCCCAGATTTTATGTTGTCCTGGAGAGCTTGCAGAGCACTGGGGAAAAGCAGGCAGAGAATTCCCTGCTAGCACCTTCTCTGTGCCTGGGAAACAGAAGTGTTCACATTGCTTCGCAGAATCGCTTTTGTGCAGAAAACAGTAACACTTGTTCAGAACGAAAGAAAGCACAGAGCCCCAGATTCTATGTTGTCCTGGAGAGCTTGCAGAGCACTGGGGAAAAGCAGGCAGAGAATTCCCTGCTAGCACCTTCTCTGTGCCTGGGAAACAGAAGTGTTCACATTGCTTCGCAGAATCGCTTTTGTGCAGAAAACAGTAACACTTGTTCAGAAGGAAAGAAAGCACAGAGCCCCATATTTTATGTTGTGCTGGAGAGCTTGCAGAGTACTGGGGAAAAGCAGGCAGAGAATTCCCTGCTAGCACCTTCTCTGTGCCTGGGAAACAGAAGTGTTCACATTGCTTCGCAGAATCGTTTTTGTGCAGAAAACAGTAACACTTGTTCAGAATGAAAGAAAGCACAGAGCCCCAGATTTTATGTTGTCCTGGAGAGCTTGCAGAGCACTGGGGAAAGGCAGGCAGAGAATTCCCTGCTAGCACCTTCTCTGTGCCTGTTCACATTGCATCGCAGAATCGCTTTTGTGCAGAAAACAGTAACACTTGTTCAGACGAAAGAAAGCACAGAGCCCCAGATTTTATGTTGTCCTGGAGAGCTTGCAGAGCACTGGGGAAAGGCAGGCAGAGAATTCCCTGCTAGCACCTTCTCTGTGCCTGTTCACATTCCTTCGCAGAATCGCTTTTGTGCAGAAAACTGTAACACTTTTTCAGAACGAAAGAAAGCACAGAGCCCCAGATTTTATGTTGTCCTGGAGAGCTTGCAGAGCACTGGGGAAAGGCAGGCAGAGAATTCCCTGCTAGCACGTTCTCGGTGCCTGGGAAGCAGAAGTGTTCACATTTCTTAGCAGTATCGCTTTTGTGCAGAAAACAGTAACACTTGTTCAGAAGGAAAGAAAGCACAGAGCCCCATATTTTATGTTGTGCTGGAGAGCTTGCAGAGTACTGGGGAAAAGCAGGCAGAGAATTCCCTGCTAGCACCTTCTCTGTGCCTGGGAAACAGAAGTGTTCACATTGCTTCGCAGAATCGCTTTTGTGCAGATAACAGTAACACTTGTTCAGAACAAAAGAAAGCACAGAGCCCCAGATTTTATGTTGTCCTGGAGAGCTTGCAGAGCACTGGGGAAAAGCAGGCAGAGAATTCCCTGCTAGCACCTTCTCTGTGCCTGGGAAACAGAAGTGTTCACATTGCTTCGCAGAATCGCTTTTGTGCAGAAAACAGTAACACTTGTTCAGACGAAAGAAAGCACAGAGCCCCAGATTTTGTGTTGTGCTGGAGAGCTTGCAGAGCACTGGGGAAAGGCAGGCAGAGAATTCCCTGCTAGCACCTTCTCTGTGCCTGGGAAGCAGAAGTCTTCACATTGCTTCGCAGAATCGCTTTTGTGCAGAAAACAGTAACACTTGTTCAGAACGAAAGAAAGCACAGAGCCCCAGATTTTATGTTGTCCTGGAGAGCTTGCAGAGCACTGGGGAAAAGCAGGCAGAGAATTCCCTGCTAGCACCTTCTCTGTGCCTGGGAAACAGAAGTGTTCACATTGCTTCGCAGAATCGCTTTTGTGCAGAAAACAGTAACACTTGTTCAGAACGAAAGAAAGCACAGAGCCCCAGATTTTATGTTGTCCTGGAGAGCTTGCAGAGCACTGGGGAAAGGCAGGCAGAGAATTCCCTGCTAGCACCTTCTCTGTGCCTGTTCACATTGCTTCGCAGAATCGCTTTTGTGCAGAAAACTGTAACACTTGTTCAGAACGAAAGAAAGCACAGAGCCCCAGATTTTATGTTGTGCTGGAGAGCTTGCAGAGCACTGGGGAAAGGCAGGCAGAGAATTCCCTGCTAGCACGTTCTCGGTGCCTGGGAAGCAGAAGTGTTCACATTTCTTAGCAGTATCGCTTTTGTGCAGAAAACAGTAACACTTGTTCAGAAGGAAAGAAAGCACAGAGCCCCATATTTTATGTTGTGCTGGAGAGCTTGCAGAGTACTGGGGAAAAGCAGGCAGAGAATTCCCTGCTAGCACCTTCTCTGTGCCTGGGAAACAGAAGTGTTCCCATTGCTTCGCAGAATCGCTTTTGTGCAGATAACAGTAACACTTGTTCAGAACAAAAGAAAGCACAGAGCCCCAGATTTTATGTTGTCCTGGAGAGCTTGCAGAGCACTGGGGAAAAGCAGGCAGAGAATTCCCTGCTAGCACCTTCTCTGTGCCTGGGAAACAGAAGTGTTCACATTGCTTCGCAGAATCGCTTTTGTGCAGAAAACAGTAACACTTGTTCAGACGAAAGAAAGCACAGAGCCCCAGATTTTATGTTGTCCTGGAGAGCTTGCAGAGCACTGGGGAAAGGCAGGCAGAGAATTCCCTGCTAGCACCTTCTCTGTGCCTGGGAAGCAGAAGTCTTCACATTGCTTCGCAGAATCGCTTTTGTGCAGAAAACAGTAACACTTGTTCAGAACGAAAGAAAGCACAGAGCCCCAGATTTTATGTTGTCCTGGAGAGCTTGCAGAGCACTGGGGAAAAGCAGGCAGAGAATTCCCTGCTAGCACCTTCTCTGTGCCTGGGAAACAGAAGTGTTCACATTGCTTCGCAGAATCGCTTTTGTGCAGAAAACAGTAACACTTGTTCAGAACGAAAGAAAGCACAGAGCCCCAGATTCTATGTTGTCCTGGAGAGCTTGCAGAGCACTGGGGAAAAGCAGGCAGAGAATTCCCTGCTAGCACCTTCTCTGTGCCTGGGAAACAGAAGTGTTCACATTGCTTCGCAGAATCGCTTTTGTGCAGAAAACAGTAACACTTGTTCAGAAGGAAAGAAAGCACAGAGCCCCATATTTTATGTTGTGCTGGAGAGCTTGCAGAGTACTGGGGAAAAGCAGGCAGAGAATTCCCTGCTAGCACCTTCTCTGTGCCTGGGAAACAGAAGTGTTCACATTGCTTCGCAGAATCGTTTTTGTGCAGAAAACAGTAACACTTGTTCAGAATGAAAGAAAGCACAGAGCCCCAGATTTTATGTTGTCCTGGAGAGCTTGCAGAGCACTGGGGAAAGGCAGGCAGAGAATTCCCTGCTAGCACCTTCTCTGTGCCTGTTCACATTGCTTCGCAGAATCGCTTTTGTGCAGAAAACAGTAACACTTGTTCAGACGAAAGAAAGCACAGAGCCCCAGATTTTGTGTTGTGCTGGAGAGCTTGCAGAGCACTGGGGAAAGGCAGGCAGAGAATTCCCTGCTAGCACCTTCTCTGTGCCTGTTCACATTCCTTCGCAGAATCGCTTTTGTGCAGAAAACTGTAACACTTTTTCAGAACGAAAGAAAGCACAGAGCCCCAGATTTTATGTTGTCCTGGAGAGCTTGCAGAGCACTGGGGAAAGGCAGGCAGAGAATTCCCTCCTAGCACGTTCTCGGTGCCTGGGAAGCAGAAGTGTTCACATTTCTTAGCAGTATCGCTTTTGTGCAGAAAACAGTAACACTTGTTCAGAAGGAAAGAAAGCACAGAGCCCCATATTTTATGTTGTGCTGGAGAGCTTGCAGAGTACTGGGGAAAAGCAGGCAGAGAATTCCCTGCTAGCACCTTCTCTGTGCCTGGGAAACAGAAGTGTTCACATTGCTTCGCAGAATCGCTTTTGTGCAGATAACAGTAACACTTGTTCAGAACAAAAGAAAGCACAGAGCCCCAGATTTTATGTTGTCCTGGAGAGCTTGCAGAGCACTGGGGAAAAGCAGGCAGAGAATTCCCTGCTAGCACCTTCTCTGTGCCTGGGAAACAGAAGTGTTCACATTGCTTCGCAGAATCGCTTTTGTGCAGAAAACAGTAACACTTGTTCAGACGAAAGAAAGCACAGAGCCCCAGATTTTGTGTTGTGCTGGAGAGCTTGCAGAGCACTGGGGAAAGGCAGGCAGAGAATTCCCTGCTAGCACCTTCTCTGTGCCTGGGAAGCAGAAGTCTTCACATTGCTTCGCAGAATCGCTTTTGTGCAGAAAACAGTAACACTTGTTCAGAACGAAAGAAAGCACAGAGCCCCAGATTTTATGTTGTCCTGGAGAGCTTGCAGAGCACTGGGGAAAAGCAGGCAGAGAATTCCCTGCTAGCACCTTCTCTGTGCCTGGGAAACAGAAGTGTTCACATTGCTTCGCAGAATCGCTTTTGTGCAGAAAACAGTAACACTTGTTCAGAACGAAAGAAAGCACAGAGCCCCAGATTTTATGTTGTCCTGGAGAGCTTGCAGAGCACTGGGGAAAGGCAGGCAGAGAATTCTCTGCTAGCACCTTCTCTGTGCCTGGGAAGCAGAAGTGTTCACATTGCTTCGCAGAATCGCTTTTGTGCAGAAAACAATAACACCTGTTCAGAACGAAAGAAAGCACAGAGCCCCAGATTTTATGTTGTCCTGGAGAGCTTGCAGAGTACTGGGGAAAAGCAGGCAGAGAATTCCCTGCTAGCACCTTCTCTGTGCCTGGGAAACAGAAGTGTTCACATTGCTTCGCAGAATCGCTTTTGTGCAGAAAACAGTAACACTTGTTCAGAACGAAAGAAAGCACAGAGCCCCAGATTTTATGTTGTCCTGGAGAGCTTGCAGAGCACTGGGGAAAGGCAGGCAGAGAATTCCCTGCTAGCACCTTGTCTGTGCCTGGGAAACAGAAGTGTTCACATTGCTTCGCAGAATCGCTTTTGTGCAGAAAACAGTAACACTTGTTCAGAAGGAAAGAAAGCACAGAGCCCCATATTTTATGTTGTGCTGGAGAGCTTGCAGAGTACTGGGGAAAAGCAGGCAGAGAATTCCCTGCTAGCACCTTCTCTGTGCCTGGGAAGCAGAAGTGTTCACATTGCTTGGCAGAATCGCTTTTGTGCAGAAAACAGTAACACTTGTTCAGAACAAAAGAAAGCACAGAGCCCCAGATTTTATGTTGTCCTGGAGAGCTTGCAGAGCACTGGGGAAAAGCAGGCAGAGAATTCCCTGCTAGCACCTTCTCTGTGCCTGGGAAGCAGAAGTGTTCACATTGCTTCGCAGAATCGCTTTTGTGCAGAAAACAGTAACACTTGTTCAGAACGAAAGAAAGCACAGAGCCCCAGATTTTATGTTGTCCTGGAGAGCTTGCAGAGCACTGGGGAAAGGCAGGCAGAGAATTCCCTGCTAGCACCTTGTCTGTGCCTGGGAAACAGAAGTGTTCACATTGCTTCGCAGAATCGCTTTTGTGCAGAAAACAGTAACACTTGTTCAGACGAAAGAAAGCACAGAGCCCCAGATTTTGTGTTGTGCTGGAGAGCTTGCAGAGCACTGGGGAAAGGCAGGCAGAGAATTCCCTGCTAGCACCTTCTCTGTGCCTGGGAAGCAGAAGTCTTCACATTGCTTCGCAGAATCGCTTTTGTGCAGAAAACAGTAACACTTGTTCAGAACGAAAGAAAGCACAGAGCCCCAGATTTTATGTTGTCCTGGAGAGCTTGCAGAGCACTGGGGAAAAGCAGGCAGAGAATTCCCTGCTAGCACCTTCTCTGTGCCTGGGAAACAGAAGTGTTCACATTGCTTCGCAGAATCGCTTTTGTGCAGAAAACAGTAACACTTGTTCAGAACGAAAGAAAGCACAGAGCCCCAGATTTTATGTTGTCCTGGAGAGCTTGCAGAGCACTGGGGAAAGGCAGGCAGAGAATTCTCTGCTAGCACCTTCTCTGTGCCTGGGAAGCAGAAGTGTTCACATTGCTTCGCAGAATCGCTTTTGTGCAGAAAACAATAACACCTGTTCAGAACGAAAGAAAGCACAGAGCCCCAGATTTTATGTTGTCCTGGAGAGCTTGCAGAGTACTGGGGAAAAGCAGGCAGAGAATTCCCTGCTAGCACCTTCTCTGTGCCTGGGAAACAGAAGTGTTCACATTGCTTCGCAGAATCGCTTTTGTGCAGAAAACAGTAACACTTGTTCAGAACGAAAGAAAGCACAGAGCCCCAGATTTTATGTTGTCCTGGAGAGCTTGCAGAGCACTGGGGAAAGGCAGGCAGAGAATTCCCTGCTAGCACCTTGTCTGTGCCTGGGAAACAGAAGTGTTCACATTGCTTCGCAGAATCGCTTTTGTGCAGAAAACAGTAACACTTGTTCAGAAGGAAAGAAAGCACAGAGCCCCATATTTTATGTTGTGCTGGAGAGCTTGCAGAGTACTGGGGAAAAGCAGGCAGAGAATTCCCTGCTAGCACCTTCTCTGTGCCTGGGAAGCAGAAGTGTTCACATTGCTTGGCAGAATCGCTTTTGTGCAGAAAACAGTAACACTTGTTCAGAACAAAAGAAAGCACAGAGCCCCAGATTTTATGTTGTCCTGGAGAGCTTGCAGAGCACTGGGGAAAAGCAGGCAGAGAATTCCCTGCTAGCACCTTCTCTGTGCCTGGGAAGCAGAAGTGTTCACATTGCTTCGCAGAATCGCTTTTGTGCAGAAAACAGTAACACTTGTTCAGAACGAAAGAAAGCACAGAGCCCCAGATTTTATGTTGTCCTGGAGAGCTTGCAGAGCACTGGGGAAAGGCAGGCAGAGAATTCCCTGCTAGCACCTTCTCTGTGCCTGTTCACATTGCTTCGCAGAATCGCTTTTGTGCAGAAAACAGTAACACTTGTTCAGACGTAAGAAAGCACATAGCCCCAGATTTTATGTTGTCCTGGAGAGCTTGCAGAGCACTGGGGAAAGGCAGGCAGAGAATTTCCTGCTAGCACCTTCTCTGTGCCTGGGAAGCAGAAGTGTTCACATTGCTTGGCAGAATCGCTTTTGTGCAGAAAACAGTAACACTTGTTCAGAACGAAAGAAAGCACAGAGCCCCAGATTCTATGTTGTCCTGGAGAGCTTGCAGAGCACTGGGGAAAAGCAGGCAGAGAATTCCCTGCTAGCACCTTCTCTGTGCCTGGGAAACAGAAGTGTTCCCATTGCTTCGCAGAATCGCTTTTGTGCAGAAAACAGTAACACTTGTTCAGAAGGAAAGAAAGCACAGAGCCCCATATTTTATGTTGTGCTGGAGAGCTTGCAGAGTACTGGGGAAAAGCAGGCAGAGAATTCCCTGCTAGCACCTTCTCTGTGCCTGGGAAACAGAAGTGTTCACATTGCTTCGCAGAATCGCTTTTGTGCAGAAAACAGTAACACTTGTTCAGAATGAAAGAAAGCACAGAGCCCCAGATTTTATGTTGTCCTGGAGAGCTTGCAGAGCACTGGGGAAAGGCAGGCAGAGAATTCCCTGCTAGCACCTTCTCTGTGCCTGTTCACATTCCTTCGCAGAATCGCTTTTGTGCAGAAAACTGTAACACTTGTTCAGAACGAAAGAAAGCACAGAGCCCCAGATTTTATGTTGTCCTGGAGAGCTTGCAGAGCACTGGGGAAAGGCAGGCAGAGAATTCCCTGCTAGCACGTTCTCGGTGCCTGGGAAGCAGAAGTGTTCACATTTCTTAGCAGTATCGCTTTTGTGCAGAAAACAGTAACACTTGTTCAGAAGGAAAGAAAGCACAGAGCCCCATATTTTATGTTGTGCTGGAGAGCTTGCAGAGTACTGGGGAAAAGCAGGCAGAGAATTCCCTGCTAGCACCTTCTCTGTGCCTGGGAAACAGAAGTGTTCACATTGCTTCGCAGAATCGCTTTTGTGCAGATAACAGTAACACTTGTTCAGAACAAAAGAAAGCACAGAGCCCCAGATTTTATGTTGTCCTGGAGAGCTTGCAGAGCACTGGGGAAAAGCAGGCAGAGAATTCCCTGCTAGCACCTTCTCTGTGCCTGGGAAACAGAAGTGTTCACATTGCTTCGCAGAATCGCTTTTGTGCAGAAAACAGTAACACTTGTTCAGACGAAAGAAAGCACAGAGCCCCAGATTTTATGTTGTGCTGGAGAGCTTGCAGAGCACTGGGGAAAGGCAGGCAGAGAATTCCCTGCTAGCACCTTCTCTGTGCCTGGGAAGCAGAAGTCTTCACATTGCTTCGCAGAATCGCTTTTGTGCAGAAAACAGTAACACTTGTTCAGAACGAAAGAAAGCACAGAGCCCCAGATTTTATGTTGTCCTGGAGAGCTTGCAGAGCACTGGGGAAAAGCAGGCAGAGAATTCCCTGCTAGCACCTTCTCTGTGCCTGGGAAACAGAAGTGTTCACATTGCTTCGCAGAATCGCTTTTGTGCAGAAAACAGTAACACTTGTTCAGAACGAAAGAAAGCACAGAGCCCCAGATTTTATGTTGTCCTGGAGAGCTTGCAGAGCACTGGGGAAAGGCAGGCAGAGAATTCCCTGCTAGCACCTTCTCTGTGCCTGGGAAGCAGAAGTGTTCACATTGCTTCGCAGAATCGCTTTTGTGCAGAAAACAATAACACCTGTTCAGAACGAAAGAAAGCACAGAGCCCCAGATTTTATGTTGTCCTGGAGAGCTTGCAGAGTACTGGGGAAAAGCAGGCAGAGAATTCCCTGCTAGCACCTTCTCTGTGCCTGGGAAACAGAAGTGTTCACATTGCTTCGCAGAATCGCTTTTGTGCAGAAAACAGTAACACTTGTTCAGAACAAAAGAAAGCACAGAGCCCCATATTTTATGTTGTGCTGGAGAGCTTGCAGAGCACTGGGGAAAAGCAGGCAGAGAATTCCCTGCTAGCACCTTCTCTGTGCCTGGGAAACAGAAGTGTTCACATTGCTTCGCAGAATCGCTTTTGTGCAGAAAACAGTAACACTTGTTCAGACGAAAGAAAGCACAGAGCCCCAGATTTTATGTTGTCCTGGAGAGCTTGCAGAGCACTGGGGAAAGGCAGGCAGAGAATTCCCTGCTAGCACCTTCTCTGTGCCTGGGAAGCAGAAGTGTTCACATTGCTTCGCAGAATCGCTTTTGTGCAGAAAACAGTAACACTTGTTCAGAACGAAAGAAAGCACAGAGCCCCAGATTTTATGTTGTCCTGGAGAGCTTGCAGAGCACTGGGGAAAGGCAGGCAGAGAATTCCCTGCTAGCACCTTCTCTGTGCCTGGGAAGCAGAAGTGTTCACATTGCTTGGCAGAATCGCTTTTGTGCAGAAAACAGTAACACTTGTTCAGAACGAAAGAAAGCACAGAGCCCCAGATTCTATGTTGTCCTGGAGAGCTTGCAGAGCACTGGGGAAAAGCAGGCAGAGAATTCCCTGCTAGCACCTTCTCTGTGCCTGGGAAACAGAAGTGTTCACATTGCTTCGCAGAATCGCTTTTGTGCAGAAAACAGTAACACTTGTTCAGAAGGAAAGAAAGCACAGAGCCCCATATTTTATGTTGTGCTGGAGAGCTTGCAGAGCACTGGGGAAAGGCAGGCAGAGAATTCCCTGCTAGCACCTTCTCTGTGCCTGGGAAACAGAAGTGTTCACATTGCTTCGCAGAATCGCTTTTGTGCAGAAAACAATAACACCTGTTCAGAACGAAAGAAAGCACAGAGCCCCAGATTTTATGTTGTCCTGGAGAGCTTGCAGAGCACTGGGGAAAGGCAGGCAGAGAATTCCCTGCTAGCACCTTCTCTGTGCCTGGGAAGCAGAAGTGTTCACATTGCTTGGCAGAATCGCTTTTGTGCAGAAAACAGTAACACTTGTTCAGAACGAAAGAAAGCACAGAGCCCCAGATTCTATGTTGTCCTGGAGAGCTTGCAGAGCACTGGGGAAAAGCAGGCAGAGAATTCCCTGCTAGCACCTTCTCTGTGCCTGGGAAACAGAAGTGTTCACATTGCTTCGCAGAATCGCTTTTGTGCAGAAAACAGTAACACTTGTTCAGAAGGAAAGAAAGCACAGAGCCCCATATTTTATGTTGTGCTGGAGAGCTTGCAGAGCACTGGGGAAAGGCAGGCAGAGAATTCCCTGCTAGCACCTTCTCTGTGCCTGGGAAACAGAAGTGTTCACATTGCTTCGCAGAATCGCTTTTGTGCAGAAAACAATAACACCTGTTCAGAACGAAAGAAAGCACAGAGCCCCAGATTTTATGTTGTCCTGGAGAGCTTGCAGAGTACTGGGGAAAAGCAGGCAGAGAATTCCCTGCTAGCACCTTCTCTGTGCCTGGGAAACAGAAGTGTTCACATTGCTTCGCAGAATCGCTTTTGTGCAGAAAACAGTAACACTTGTTCAGAACGAAAGAAAGCACAGAGCCCCAGATTTTATGTTGTCCTGGAGAGCTTGCAGAGCACTGGTTAAAGGCAGGCAGAGAATTCCCTGCTAGCACCTTGTCTGTGCCTGGGAAACAGAAGTGTTCACATTGCTTCGCAGAATCGCTTTTGTGCAGAAAACAGTAACACTTGTTCAGAAGGAAAGAAAGCACAGAGCCCCATATTTTATGTTGTGCTGGAGAGCTTGCAGAGTACTGGGGAAAAGCAGGCAGAGAATTCCCTGCTAGCACCTTCTCTGTGCCTGGGAAGCAGAAGTGTTCACATTGCTTGGCAGAATCGCTTTTGTGCAGAAAACAGTAACACTTGTTCAGAACAAAAGAAAGCACAGAGCCCCAGATTTTATGTTGTCCAGGAGAGCTTGCAGAGCACTGGGGAAAAGCAGGCAGAGAATTCCCTGCTAGCACCTTCTCTGTGCCTGGGAAGCAGAAGTCTTCACATTGCTTCGCAGAATAGCTTTTGTGCAGACAACAGTAACACTTTTTCAGAACAAAAGAAAGCACAGAGCCTCAGATTTTATGTTGTCCTGGAGAGCTTGCAGAGCACTGGGGAAAAGCAAGCAGAGAATTCCCTGCTAGCACCTTCTCTGTGCCTGGGAAACAGAAGTGTTCACATTGCTTCGCAGAATCGCTTTTGTGCAGAAAACAGTAACACTTGTTCAGAACGAAAGAAAGCACAGAGCCCCAGATTTTATGTTGTCCTGGAGAGCTTGCAGAGCACTGGGGAAAGGCAGGCAGAGAATTCCCTGCTAGCACCTTCCCTGTGCCTGGGAAAGAGAAGTGTTCCCATTGCTTCGCAGAATCGCTTTTGTGCAGAAAACAGTAACACTTGTTCAGAAGGAAAGAAAGCACAGAGCCCCAGATTTTATGTTGTCCTGGAGAGCTTGCAGAGCACTGGGGAAAAGCAGGCAGAGAATTCCCTGCTAGCACCTTCTCTGTGCCTGGGAAGCAGAAGTCTTCACATTGCTTCGCAGAATCGCTTTTGTGCAGATAACAGTAACACTTTTTCAGAACAAAAGAAAGCACAGAGCCCCAGATTTTATGTTGTCCTGGAGAGCTTGCAGAGCACTGGGGAAAAGCAGGCAGAGAATTCCCTGCTAGCACCTTCTCTGTGCCTGGGAAGCAGAAGTGTTCACATTGCTTCGCAGAATCGCTTTTGTGCAGAAAACAGTAACACTTGTTCAGAAGGAAAGAAAGCACAGAGCCCCATATTTTATGTTGTGCTGGAGAGCTTGCAGAGTACTGGGGAAAAGCAGGCAGAGAATTCCCTGCTAGCACCTTCTCTGTGCCTGGGAAACAGAAGTGTTCACATTGCTTGGCAGAATCGCTTTTGTGCAGATAACAGTAACACTTGTTCAGAACAAAAGAAAGCACAGAGCCCCAGATTTTATGTTGTCCTGGAGAGCTTGCAGAGCACTGGGGAAAAGCAGGCAGAGAATTCCCTGCTAGCACCTTCTCTGTGCCTGGGAAACAGAAGTGTTCACATTGCTTCACAGAATCGCTTTTGTGCAGAAAACAGTAACACTTGTTCAGACGAAAGAAAGCACAGAGCCCCAGATTTTATGTTGTCCTGGAGAGCTTGCAGAGCACTGGGGAAAAGCAGGCAGAGAATTCCCTGCTAGCACCTTCTCTGTGCCTGGGAAGCAGAAGTCTTCACATTGCTTCGCAGAATCGCTTTTGTGCAGAAAACAATAACACTTGTTCAGAACGAAAGAAAGCACAGAGCCCCAGATTTTATGTTGTCCTGGAGAGCTTGCAGAGCACTGGGGAAAAGCAGGCAGAGAATTCCCTGCTAGCACCTTCTCTGTGCCTGGGAAACAGAAGTGTTCACATTGCTTCGCAGAATCGCTTTTGTGCAGAAAACAGTAACACTTGTTCAGAACGAAAGAAAGCACAGAGCCCCAGATTTTATGTTGTCCTGGAGAGCTTGCAGAGCACTGGGGAAAGGCAGGCAGAGAATTCCCTGCTAGCACCTTCTCTGTGCCTTGGAAGCAGAAGTGTTCACATTGCTTCGCAGAATCGTTTTGTGCAGAAAACAATAACACCTGTTCAGAACGAAAGAAAGCACAGAGCCCCAGATTTTATGTTGTCCTGGAGAGCTTGCAGAGCACTGGGGAAAAGCAGGCAGAGAATTCCCTGCTAGCACCTTCTCTGTGCCTGGGAAACAGAAGTGTTCACATTTCTTCGCAGAATCGCTTTTGTGCAGAAAACAGTAACACTTGTTCAGAACGAAAGAAAGCACAGAGCCCCAGATTTTATGTTGTCCTGGAGAGCTTGCAGAGCACTGGGGAAAGGCAGGCAGAGAATTCCCTGCTAGCACCTTCTCTGTGCCTGTTCACATTCCTTCGCAGAATCGCTTTTGTGCAGAAAACTGTAACACTTGTTCAGAACGAAAGAAAGCACAGAGCCCCAGATTTTATGTTGTCCTGGAGAGCTTGCAGAGCACTGGGGAAAGGCAGGCAGAGAATTCCCTGCTAGCACGTTCTCGGTGCCTGGGAAGCAGAAGTGTTCACATTTCTTAGCAGTATCGCTTTTGTGCAGAAAACAGTAACACTTGTTCAGAAGGAAAGAAAGCACAGAGCCCCATATTTTATGTTGTGCTGGAGAGCATGCAGAGTACTGGGGAAAAGCAGGCAGAGAATTCCCTGCTAGCACCTTCTCTGTGCCTGGGAAACAGAAGTGTTCACATTGCTTCGCAGAATCGCTTTTGTGCAGATAACAGTAACACTTGTTCAGAACAAAAGAAAGCACAGAGCCCCAGATTTTATGTTGTCCTGGAGAGCTTGCAGAGCACTGGGGAAAAGCAGGCAGAGAATTCCCTGCTAGCACCTTCTCTGTGCCTGGGAAACAGAAGTGTTCACATTGCTTCGCAGAATCGCTTTTGTGCAGAAAACAGTAACACTTGTTCAGAACGAAAGAAAGCACAGAGCCCCAGATTTTATGTTGTCCTGGAGAGCTTGCAGAGCACTGGGGAAAAGCAGGCAGAGAATTCCCTGCTAGCACCTTCTCTGTGCCTGGGAAACAGAAGTGTTCACATTGCTTCGCAGAATCGCTTTTGTGCAGAAAACAGTAACACTTGTTCAGAACGAAAGAAAGCACAGAGCCCCAGATTTTATGTTGTCCTGGAGAGCTTGCAGAGCACTGGGGAAAGGCAGGCAGAGAATTCCCTGCTAGCACCTTCTCTGTGCCTGGGAAGCAGAAGTGTTCACATTGCTTGGCAGAATCGCTTTTGTGCAGAAAACAGTAACACTTGTTCAGACGAAAGAAAGCACAGAGCCCCAGATTCTATGTTGTCCTGGAGAGCTTGCAGAGCACTGGGGAAAAGCAGGCAGAGAATTCCCTGCTAGCACCTTCTCTGTGCCTGGGAAACAGAAGTGTTCACATTGCTTCGCAGAATCGCTTTTGTGCAGAAAACAGTAACACTTGTTCAGAAGGAAAGAAAGCACAGAGCCCCATATTTTATGTTGTGCTGGAGAGCTTGCAGAGTACTGGGGAAAAGCAGGCAGAGAATTCCCTGCTAGCACCTTCTCTGTGCCTGTTCACATTGCATCGCAGAATCGCTTTTGTGCAGAAAACAGTAACACTTGTTCAGACGAAAGAAAGCACAGAGCCCCAGATTTTATGTTGTCCTGGAGAGCTTGCAGAGCACTGGGGAAAGGCAGGCAGAGAATTCCCTGCTAGCACCTTCTCTGTGCCTGTTCACATTCCTTCGCAGAATCGCTTTTGTGCAGAAAACTGTAACACTTTTTCAGAACGAAAGAAAGCACAGAGCCCCAGATTTTATGTTGTCCTGGAGAGCTTGCAGAGCACTGGGGAAAGGCAGGCAGAGAATTCCCTGCTAGCACGTTCTCGGTGCCTGGGAAGCAGAAGTGTTCACATTTCTTAGCAGTATCGCTTTTGTGCAGAAAACAGTAACACTTGTTCAGAAGGAAAGAAAGCACAGAGCCCCATATTTTATGTTGTGCTGGAGAGCTTGCAGAGTACTGGGGAAAAGCAGGCAGAGAATTCCCTGCTAGCACCTTCTCTGTGCCTGGGAAACAGAAGTGTTCACATTGCTTCGCAGAATCGCTTTTGTGCAGATAACAGTAACACTTGTTCAGAACAAAAGAAAGCACAGAGCCCCAGATTTTATGTTGTCCTGGAGAGCTTGCAGAGCACTGGGGAAAAGCAGGCAGAGAATTCCCTGCTAGCACCTTCTCTGTGCCTGGGAAACAGAAGTGTTCACATTGCTTCGCAGAATCGCTTTTGTGCAGAAAACAGTAACACTTGTTCAGACGAAAGAAAGCACAGAGCCCCAGATTTTGTGTTGTGCTGGAGAGCTTGCAGAGCACTGGGGAAAGGCAGGCAGAGAATTCCCTGCTAGCACCTTCTCTGTGCCTGGGAAGCAGAAGTCTTCACATTGCTTCGCAGAATCGCTTTTGTGCAGAAAACAGTAACACTTGTTCAGAACGAAAGAAAGCACAGAGCCCCAGATTTTATGTTGTCCTGGAGAGCTTGCAGAGCACTGGGGAAAAGCAGGCAGAGAATTCCCTGCTAGCACCTTCTCTGTGCCTGGGAAACAGAAGTGTTCACATTGCTTCGCAGAATCGCTTTTGTGCAGAAAACAGTAACACTTGTTCAGAACGAAAGAAAGCACAGAGCCCCAGATTTTATGTTGTCCTGGAGAGCTTGCAGAGCACTGGGGAAAGGCAGGCAGAGAATTCTCTGCTAGCACCTTCTCTGTGCCTGGGAAGCAGAAGTGTTCACATTGCTTCGCAGAATCGCTTTTGTGCAGAAAACAATAACACCTGTTCAGAACGAAAGAAAGCACAGAGCCCCAGATTTTATGTTGTCCTGGAGAGCTTGCAGAGTACTGGGGAAAAGCAGGCAGAGAATTCCCTGCTAGCACCTTCTCTGTGCCTGGGAAACAGAAGTCTTCACATTGCTTCGCAGAATCGCTTTTGTGCAGAAAACAGTAACACTTGTTCAGAACGAAAGAAAGCACAGAGCCCCAGATTTTATGTTGTCCTGGAGAGCTTGCAGAGCACTGGGGAAAGGCAGGCAGAGAATTCCCTGCTAGCACCTTGTCTGTGCCTGGGAAACAGAAGTGTTCACATTGCTTCGCAGAATCGCTTTTGTGCAGAAAACAGTAACACTTGTTCAGAAGGAAAGAAAGCACAGAGCCCCATATTTTATGTTGTCCTGGAGAGCTTGCAGAGCACTGGGGAAAAGCAGGCAGAGAATTCCCTGCTAGCACCTTCTCTGTGCCTGGGAAGCAGAAGTGTTCACATTGCTTCGCAGAATCGCTTTTGTGCAGAAAACAGTAACACTTGTTCAGAACGAAAGAAAGCACAGAGCCCCAGATTTTATGTTGTCCTGGAGAGCTTGCAGAGCACTGGGGAAAGGCAGGCAGAGAATTCCCTGCTAGCACCTTGTCTGTGCCTGTTCACATTGCTTCGCAGAATCGCTTTTGTGCAGAAAACAGTAACACTTGTTCAGACGTAAGAAAGCACATAGCCCCAGATTTTATGTTGTCCTGGAGAGCTTGCAGAGCACTGGGGAAAGGCAGGCAGAGAATTTCCTGCTAGCACCTTCTCTGTGCCTGGGAAGCAGAAGTGTTCACATTGCTTGGCAGAATCGCTTTTGTGCAGAAAACAGTAACACTTGTTCAGAACGAAAGAAAGCACAGAGCCCCAGATTCTATGTTGTCCTGGAGAGCTTGCAGAGCACTGGGGAAAAGCAGGCAGAGAATTCCCTGCTAGCACCTTCTCTGTGCCTGGGAAACAGAAGTGTTCACATTGCTTCGCAGAATCGCTTTTGTGCAGAAAACAGTAACACTTGTTCAGAAGGAAAGAAAGCACAGAGCCCCATATTTTATGTTGTGCTGGAGAGCTTGCAGAGTACTGGGGAAAAGCAGGCAGAGAATTCCCTGCTAGCACCTTCTCTGTGCCTGGGAAACAGAAGTGTTCACATTGCTTCGCAGAATCGCTTTTGTGCAGATAACAGTAACACTTGTTCAGAACAAAAGAAAGCACAGAGCCCCAGATTTTATGTTGTCCTGGAGAGCTTGCAGAGCACTGGGGAAAAGCAGGCAGAGAATTCCCTGCTAGCACCTTCTCTGTGCCTGGGAAACAGAAGTGTTCACATTGCTTCGCAGAATCGCTTTTGTGCAGAAAACAGTAACACTTGTTCAGACGAAAGAAAGCACAGAGCCCCAGATTTTATGTTGTGCTGGAGAGCTTGCAGAGCACTGGGGAAAGGCAGGCAGAGAATTCCCTGCTAGCACCTTCTCTGTGCCTGGGAAGCAGAAGTCTTCACATTGCTTCGCAGAATCGCTTTTGTGCAGAAAACAGTAACACTTGTTCAGAACGAAAGAAAGCACAGAGCCCCAGATTTTATGTTGTCCTGGAGAGCTTGCAGAGCACTGGGGAAAAGCAGGCAGAGAATTCCCTGCTAGCACCTTCTCTGTGCCTGGGAAACAGAAGTGTTCACATTGCTTCGCAGAATCGCTTTTGTGCAGAAAACAGTAACACTTGTTCAGAACGAAAGAAAGCACAGAGCCCCAGATTTTATGTTGTCCTGGAGAGCTTGCAGAGCACTGGGGAAAGGCAGGCAGAGAATTCCCTGCTAGCACCTTCTCTGTGCCTGGGAAGCAGAAGTGTTCACATTGCTTCGCAGAATCGCTTTTGTGCAGAAAACAATAACACCTGTTCAGAACGAAAGAAAGCACAGAGCCCCAGATTTTATGTTGTCCTGGAGAGCTTGCAGAGTACTGGGGAAAAGCAGGCAGAGAATTCCCTGCTAGCACCTTCTCTGTGCCTGGGAAACAGAAGTGTTCACATTGCTTCGCAGAATCGCTTTTGTGCAGAAAACAGTAACACTTGTTCAGAACAAAAGAAAGCACAGAGCCCCAGATTTTATGTTGTCCTGGAGAGCTTGCAGAGCACTGGGGAAAAGCAGGCAGAGAATTCCCTGCTAGCACCTTCTCTGTGCCTGGGAAACAGAAGTGTTCACATTGCTTCGCAGAATCGCTTTTGTGCAGAAAACAGTAACACTTGTTCAGACGAAAGAAAGCACAGAGCCCCAGATTTTATGTTGTCCTGGAGAGCTTGCAGAGCACTGGGGAAAGGCAGGCAGAGAATTCCCTGCTAGCACCTTCTCTGTGCCTGGGAAGCAGAAGTGTTCACATTGCTTCGCAGAATCGCTTTTGTGCAGAAAACAGTAACACTTGTTCAGAACGAAAGAAAGCACAGAGCCCCAGATTTTATGTTGTCCTGGAGAGCTTGCAGAGCACTGGGGAAAGGCAGGCAGAGAATTCCCTGCTAGCACCTTCTCTGTGCCTGGGAAGCAGAAGTGTTCACATTGCTTCGCAGAATCGCTTTTGTGCAGAAAACAGTAACACTTGTTCAGAACGAAAGAAAGCACAGAGCCCCAGATTCTATGTTGTCCTGGAGAGCTTGCAGAGCACTGGGGAAAAGCAGGCAGAGAATTCCCTGCTAGCACCTTCTCTGTGCCTGGGAAACAGAAGTGTTCACATTGCTTCGCAGAATCGCTTTTGTGCAGAAAACAGTAACACTTGTTCAGAACAAAAGAAAGCACAGAGCCCCATATTTTATGTTGTGCTGGAGAGCTTGCAGAGCACTGGGGAAAGGCAGGCAGAGAATTCCCTGCTAGCACCTTCTCTGTGCCTGGGAAACAGAAGTGTTCACATTGCTTCGCAGAATCGCTTTTGTGCAGAAAACAATAACACCTGTTCAGAACGAAAGAAAGCACAGAGCCCCAGATTTTATGTTGTCCTGGAGAGCTTGCAGAGCACTGGGGAAAGGCAGGCAGAGAATTCCCTGCTAGCACCTTCTCTGTGCCTGGGAAGCAGAAGTGTTCACATTGCTTCGCAGAATCGCTTTTGTGCAGAAAACAGTAACACTTGTTCAGAACGAAAGAAAGCACAGAGCCCCAGATTTTATGTTGTCCTGGAGAGCTTGCAGAGCACTGGGGAAAGGCAGGCAGAGAAGTCCCTGCTAGCACCTTCTCTGTGCCTGGGAAGCAGAAGTGTTCACATTGCTTGGCAGAATCGCTTTTGTGCAGAAAACAGTAACACTTGTTCAGAACGAAAGAAAGCACAGAGCCCCAGATTCTATGTTGTCCTGGAGAGCTTGCAGAGCACTGGGGAAAAGCAGGCAGAGAATTCCCTGCTAGCACCTTCTCTGTGCCTGGGAAACAGAAGTGTTCCCATTGCTTCGCAGAATCGCTTTTGTGCAGAATACAGTAACACTTGTTCAGAAGGAAAGAAAGCACAGAGCCCCATATTTTATGTTGTGCTGGAGAGCTTGCAGAGCACTGGGGAAAGGCAGGCAGAGAATTCCCTGCTAGCACCTTCTCTGTGCCTGTTCACATTGCTTCGCAGAATCGCTTTTGTGCAGAAAACAGTAACACTTGTTCAGACGAAAGAAAGCACAGAGCCCCAGATTTTATGTTGTGCAGAGAGCTTGCAGAGTACTGGGGAAAAGCAGGCAGAGAATTCCCTGCTAGCACCTTCTCTGTGCCTGGGAAGCAGAAGTCTTCACATTGCTTCGCAGAATCGCTTTTGTGCAGAAAACAGTAACACTTGTTCAGAACAAAAGAAAGCACAGAGCCCCAGATTTTATGTTGTCCTGGAGAGCTTGCAGAGCACTGGGGAAAAGCAGGCAGAGAATTCCCTGCTAGCACCTTCTCTGTGCCTGGGAAGCAGAAGTCTTCACATTGCTTCGCAGAATCGCTTTTGTGTAGACAACAGTAACACTTTTTCAGAACAAAAGAAAGCACAGAGCCCCAGATTTTATGTTGTCCTGGAGAGCTTGCAGAGCACTGGGGAAAAGCAAGCAGAGAATTCCCTGCTAGCACCTTCTCTGTGCCTGGGAAACAGAAGTGTTCACATTGCTTCGCAGTATCGCTTTTGTGCAGAAAACAGTAACACTTGTTCAGAAGGAAAGAAAGCACAGAGCCCCATATTTTATGTTGCGCTGGAGAGCTTGCAGAATACTGGGGAAAAGCAGGCAGAGAATTCCCTGCTAGCACCTTCTCTGTGCCTGGGAAACAGAAGTGTTCACATTGCTTCGCAGAATCGCTTTTGTGCAGAAAACAGTAACACTTGTTCAGAACGAAAGAAAGCACAGAGCCCCAGATTTTATGTTGTCCTGGAGAGCTTGCAGAGCACTGGGGAAAGGCAGGCAGACAATTCACTGCTAGCACCTTCTCTGTGCCTGTTCACATTGCTTCGCAGAATCGCTTTTGTGCAGAAAACAGTAACACCTGTTCAGACGAAAGAAAGCACAGAGCCCCAGATTTTATGTTGTCCTGGAGAGCTTGCAGAGCACTGGGGAAAGGCAGGCAGAGAATTCCCTGCTAGCACCTTCTCTGTGCCTGTTCACATTCCTTCGCAGAATCGCTTTTGTGCAGAAAACAGTAACACTTGTTCAGAACGAAAGAAAGCACAGAGCCCCAGATTTTATGTTGTCCTGGAGAGCTTGCAGAGCACTGGGGAAAGGCAGGCAGAGAATTCCCTGCTAGCACCTTCTCTGTGCCTGTTCACATTGCTTCGCAGAATCGCTTTTGTGCAGATAACAGTAACACTTGTTCAGACGAAAGAAAGCACAGAGCCCCAGATTTTATGTTGTCCTGGAGAGCTTGCAGAGCACTGGGGAAAGGCAGGCAGAGAATTCCCTGCTAGCACCTTCTCTGTGCCTGGGAAACAGAAGTGTTCAGATTGCTTGGCAGAATCGCTTTTGTGCAGAAAACAGTAACACTTGTTCAGAACGAAAGAAAGCACAGAGCCCCAGATTTTATGTTGTCCTGGAGAGCTTGCAGAGCACTGGGGAAAGGCAGGCAGAGAATTCCCTGCTAGCACCTTCTCTGTGCCTGGGAAGCAGAAGTCTTCACATTGCTTCGCAGAATCGCTTTTGTGCAGACAACAGTAACACTTGTTCAGAACAAAAGAAAGCACAGAGCCCCAGATTTTATGTTGTCCTGGAGAGCTTGCAGAGCACTGGGGAAAGGCAGGCAGAGAATTCCCTGCTAGCACCTTCCCTGTGCCTGGGAAAGAGAAGTGTTCCCATTGCTTCGCAGAATCGCTTTTGTGCAGAAAACAGTAACACTTGTTCAGAAGGAAAGAAAGCACAGAGCCCCAGATTTTATGTTGTGCTGGAGAGCTTGCAGAGTACTGGGGAAAAGCAGGCAGAGAATTCCCTGCTAGCACCTTCTCTGTGCCTGGGAAACAGAAGTGTTCACATTGCTTCGCAGAATCGCTTTTGTGCAGATAACAGTAACACTTGTTCAGAACAAAAGAAAGCACAGAGCCCCAGATTTTATGTTGTCCTGGAGAGCTTGCAGAGCACTGGGGAAAAGCAGGCAGAGAATTCCCTGCTAGCACCTTCTCTGTGCCTGGGAAACAGAAGTGTTCACATTGCTTCGCAGAATCGCTTTTGTGCAGAAAACAGTAACACTTGTTCAGAACGAAAGAAAGCACAGAGCCCCAGATTTTATGTTGTCCTGGAGAGCTTGCAGAGCACTGGGGAAAGGCAGGCAGAGAATTCCCTGCTAGCACCTTCTCTGTGCCTGGGAAGCAGAAGTGTTCACATTGCTTCGCAGAATCGTTTTGTGCAGAAAACAATAACACCTGTTCAGAACGAAAGAAAGCACAGAGGCCCAGATTTTATGTTGTCCTGGAGAGCTTGCAGAGCACTGGGGAAAAGCAGGCAGAGAATTCCCTGCTAGCACCTTCTCTGTGCCTGGGAAACAGAAGTGTTCACATTTCTTCGCAGAATCGCTTTTGTGCAGAAAACAGTAACACTTGTTCAGAACGAAAGAAAGCACAGAGCCCCAGATTTTATGTTGTCCTGGAGAGCTTGCAGAGCACTGGGGAAAGGCAGGCAGAGAATTCCCTGCTAGCACGTTCTCGGTGCCTGGGAAGCAGAAGTGTTCACATTTCTTAGCAGTATCGCTTTTGTGCAGAAAACAGTAACACTTGTTCAGAAGGAAAGAAAGCACAGAGCCCCATATTTTATGTTGTGCTGGAGAGCTTGCAGAGTACTGGGGAAAAGCAGGCAGAGAATTCCCTGCTAGCACCTTCTCTGTGCCTGGGAAAGAAAGTGTTCACATTGCTTCGCAGAATCGCTTTTGTGCAGATAACAGTAACACTTGTTCAGAACAAAAGAAAGCACAGAGCCCCAGATTTTATGTTGTCCTGGAGAGCTTGCAGAGCACTGGGGAAAAGCAGGCAGAGAATTCCCTGCTAGCACCTTCTCTGTGCCTGGGAAACAGAAGTGTTCACATTGCTTCGCAGAATCGCTTTTGTGCAGAAAACAGTAACACTTGTTCAGACGAAAGAAAGCACAGAGCCCCAGATTTTATGTTGTCCTGGAGAGCTTGCAGAGCACTGGGGAAAGGCAGGCAGAGAATTCCCTGCTAGCACCTTCTCTGTGCCTGGGAAGCAGAAGTCTTCACATTGCTTCGCAGAATCGCTTTTGTGCAGAAAACAGTAACACTTGTTCAGAACGAAAGAAAGCACAGAGCCCCAGATTTTATGTTGTCCTGGAGAGCTTGCAGAGCACTGGGGAAAAGCAGGCAGAGAATTCCCTGCTAGCACCTTCTCTGTGCCTGGGAAACAGAAGTGTTCACATTGCTTCGCAGAATCGCTTTTGTGCAGAAAACAGTAACACTTGTTCAGAACGAAAGAAAGCACAGAGCCCCAGATTTTATGTTGTCCTGGAGAGCTTGCAGAGCACTGGGGAAAGGCAGGCAGAGAATTCCCTGCTAGCACCTTCTCTGTGCCTGGGAAACAGAAGTGTTCACATTGCTTCGCAGAATCGCTTTTGTGCAGAAAACAATAACACTTGTTCAGAACGAAAGAAAGCACAGAGCCCCAGATTTTATGTTGTCCTGGAGAGCTTGCAGAGCACTGGGGAAAAGCAGGCAGAGAATTCCCTGCTAGCACCTTCTCTGTGCCTGGGAAGCAGAAGTGTTCACATTGCTTCGCAGAATCGCTTTTGTGCAGAAAACAGTAACACTTGTTCAGAACGAAAGAAAGCACAGAGCCCCAGACTCTATGTTGTCCTGGAGAGCTTGCAGAGCACTGGGGAAAGGCAGGCAGAGAATTCCCTGCTAGCACCTTCCCTGTGCCTGGGAAAGAGAAGTGTTCCCATTGCTTCGCAGAATCGCTTTTGTGCAGAAAACAGTAACACTTGTTCAGAAGGAAAGAAAGCACAGAGCCCCATATTTTATGTTGTGCTGGAGAGCTTGCAGAGTACTGGGGAAAAGCAGGCAGAGAATTCCCTGCTAGCACCTTCTCTGTGCCTGGGAAACAGAAGTGTTCACATTGCTTCGCAGAATCGCTTTTGTGCAGATAACAGTAACACTTGTTCAGAACAAAAGAAAGCACAGAGCCCCAGATTTTATGTTGTCCTGGAGAGCTTGCAGAGCACTGGGGAAAAGCAGGCAGAGAATTCCCTGCTAGCACCTTCTCTGTGCCTGGGAAACAGAAGTGTTCACATTGCTTCGCAGAATCGCTTTTGTGCAGAAAACAGTAACACTTGTTCAGACGAAAGAAAGCACAGAGCCCCAGATTTTATGTTGTCCTGGAGAGCTTGCAGAGCACTGGGGAAAGGCAGGCAGAGAATTCCCTGCTAGCACCTTCTCTGTGCCTGGGAAGCAGAAGTCTTCACATTGCTTCGCAGAATCGCTTTTGTGCAGAAAACAGTAACACTTGTTCAGAACGAAAGAAAGCACAGAGCCCCAGATTTTATGTTGTCCTGGAGAGCTTGCAGAGCACTGGGGAAAAGCAGGCAGAGAATTCCCTGCTAGCACCTTCTCTGTGCCTGGGAAACAGAAGTGTTCACATTGCTTCGCAGAATCGCTTTTGTGCAGAAAACAGTAACACTTGTTCAGAACGAAAGAAAGCACAGAGCCCCAGATTTTATGTTGTCCTGGAGAGCTTGCAGAGCACTGGGGAAAGGCAGGCAGAGAATTCCCTGCTAGCACCTTCTCTGTGCCTGGGAAGCAGAAGTGTTCACATTGCTTCGCAGAATCGTTTTGTGCAGAAAACAATAACACCTGTTCAGAACGAAAGAAAGCACAGAGGCCCAGATTTTATGTTGTCCTGGAGAGCTTGCAGAGCACTGGGGAAAAGCAGGCAGAGAATTCCCTGCTAGCACCTTCTCTGTGCCTGGGAAACAGAAGTGTTCACATTTCTTCGCAGAATCGCTTTTGTGCAGAAAACAGTAACACTTGTTCAGAACGAAAGAAAGCACAGAGCCCCAGATTTTATGTTGTCCTGGAGAGCTTGCAGAGCACTGGGGAAAGGCAGGCAGAGAATTCCCTGCTAGCACGTTCTCGGTGCCTGGGAAGCAGAAGTGTTCACATTTCTTAGCAGTATCGCTTTTGTGCAGAAAACAGTAACACTTGTTCAGAAGGAAAGAAAGCACAGAGCCCCATATTTTATGTTGTGCTGGAGAGCTTGCAGAGTACTGGGGAAAAGCAGGCAGAGAATTCCCTGCTAGCACCTTCTCTGTGCCTGGGAAAGAAAGTGTTCACATTGCTTCGCAGAATCGCTTTTGTGCAGATAACAGTAACACTTGTTCAGAACAAAAGAAAGCACAGAGCCCCAGATTTTATGTTGTCCTGGAGAGCTTGCAGAGCACTGGGGAAAAGCAGGCAGAGAATTCCCTGCTAGCACCTTCTCTGTGCCTGGGAAACAGAAGTGTTCACATTGCTTCGCAGAATCGCTTTTGTGCAGAAAACAGTAACACTTGTTCAGACGAAAGAAAGCACAGAGCCCCAGATTTTATGTTGTCCTGGAGAGCTTGCAGAGCACTGGGGAAAGGCAGGCAGAGAATTCCCTGCTAGCACCTTCTCTGTGCCTGGGAAGCAGAAGTCTTCACATTGCTTCGCAGAATCGCTTTTGTGCAGAAAACAGTAACACTTGTTCAGAACGAAAGAAAGCACAGAGCCCCAGATTTTATGTTGTCCTGGAGAGCTTGCAGAGCACTGGGGAAAGGCAGGCAGAGAATTCCCTGCTAGCACCTTCTCTGTGCCTGGGAAACAGAAGTGTTCACATTGCTTCGCAGAATCGCTTTTGTGCAGAAAACAATAACACTTGTTCAGAACGAAAGAAAGCACAGAGCCCCAGATTTTATGTTGTCCTGGAGAGCTTGCAGAGCACTGGGGAAAAGCAGGCAGAGAATTCCCTGCTAGCACCTTCTCTGTGCCTGGGAAGCAGAAGTGTTCACATTGCTTCGCAGAATCGCTTTTGTGCAGAAAACAGTAACACTTGTTCAGAACGAAAGAAAGCACAGAGCCCCAGACTCTATGTTGTCCTGGAGAGCTTGCAGAGCACTGGGGAAAGGCAGGCAGAGAATTCCCTGCTAGCACCTTCTCTGTGCCTGTTCACATTGCTTCGCAGAATCGCTTTTGTGCAGAAAACAGTAACACTTGTTCAGACGAAAGAAAGCACAGAGCCCCAGATTTTATGTTGTGCTGGAGAGCTTGCAGAGTACTGGGGAAAAGCAGGCAGAGAATTCCCTGCTAGCACCTTCTCTGTGCCTGGGAAGCAGAAGTCTTCACATTGCTTCGCAGAATCGCTTTTGTGTAGACAACAGTAACACTTGTTCAGAACAAAAGAAAGCACAGAGCCTCAGATTTTATGTTGTCCTGGAGAGCTTGCAGAGTACTGGGGAAAAGCAGGCAGAGAATTCCCTGCTAGCACCTTCTCTGTGCCTGGGAAGCAGAAGTCTTCACATTGCTTCGCAGAATCGCTTTTGTGCAGAAAACAATAACACTTGTTCAGAACAAAAGAAAGCACAGAGCCCCAGATTTTATGTTGTCCTGGAGAGCTTGCAGAGCACTGGGGAAAAGCAGGCAGAGAATTCCCTGCTAGCACCTTCTCTGTGCCTGGGAAACAGAAGTGTTCACATTGCTTCGCAGAATCGCTTTTGTGCAGAAAACAGTAACACTTGTTCAGAACGAAAGAAAGCACAGAGCCCCAGATTTTATGTTGTCCTGGAGAGCTTGCAGAGCACTGGGGAAAGGCAGGCAGAGAATTCCCTGCTAGCACCTTCTCTGTGCCTGGGAAGCAGAAGTGTTCACATTGCTTCGCAGAATCGTTTTGTGCAGAAAACAATAACACCTGTTCAGAACGAAAGAAAGCACAGAGGCCCAGATTTTATGTTGTCCTGGAGAGCTTGCAGAGCACTGGGGAAAAGCAGGCAGAGAATTCCCTGCTAGCACCTTCTCTGTGCCTGGGAAACAGAAGTGTTCACATTTCTTCGCAGAATCGCTTTTGTGCAGAAAACAGTAACACTTGTTCAGAACGAAAGAAAGCACAGAGCCCCAGATTTTATGTTGTCCTGGAGAGCTTGCAGAGCACTGGGGAAAGGCAGGCAGAGAATTCCCTGCTAGCACGTTCTCGGTGCCTGGGAAGCAGAAGTGTTCACATTTCTTAGCAGTATCGCTTTTGTGCAGAAAACAGTAACACTTGTTCAGAAGGAAAGAAAGCACAGAGCCCCATATTTTATGTTGTGCTGGAGAGCTTGCAGAGTACTGGGGAAAAGCAGGCAGAGAATTCCCTGCTAGCACCTTCTCTGTGCCTGGGAAAGAAAGTGTTCACATTGCTTCGCAGAATCGCTTTTGTGCAGATAACAGTAACACTTGTTCAGAACAAAAGAAAGCACAGAGCCCCAGATTTTATGTTGTCCTGGAGAGCTTGCAGAGCACTGGGGAAAAGCAGGCAGAGAATTCCCTGCTAGCACCTTCTCTGTGCCTGGGAAACAGAAGTGTTCACATTGCTTCGCAGAATCGCTTTTGTGCAGAAAACAGTAACACTTGTTCAGACGAAAGAAAGCACAGAGCCCCAGGTTTTATGTTGTCCTGGAGAGCTTGCAGAGCACTGGGGAAAGGCAGGCAGAGAATTCCCTGCTAGCACCTTCTCTGTGCCTGGGAAGCAGAAGTCTTCACATTGCTTCGCAGAATCGCTTTTGTGCAGAAAACAGTAACACTTGTTCAGAACGAAAGAAAGCACAGAGCCCCAGATTTTATGTTGTCCTGGAGAGCTTGCAGAGCACTGGGGAAAAGCAGGCAGAGAATTCCCTGCTAGCACCTTCTCTGTGCCTGGGAAACAGAAGTGTTCACATTGCTTCGCAGAATCGCTTTTGTGCAGAAAACAGTAACACTTGTTCAGAACGAAAGAAAGCACAGAGCCCCAGATTTTATGTTGTCCTGGAGAGCTTGCAGAGCACTGGGGAAAGGCAGGCAGAGAATTCCCTGCTAGCACCTTCTCTGTGCCTGGGAAACAGAAGTGTTCACATTGCTTCGCAGAATCGCTTTTGTGCAGAAGACAATAACACTTGTTCAGAACGAAAGAAAGCACAGAGCCCCAGATTTTATGTTGTCCTGGAGAGCTTGCAGAGCACTGGGGAAAAGCAGGCAGAGAATTCCCTGCTAGCACCTTCTCTGTGCCTGGGAAGCAGAAGTGTTCACATTGCTTCGCAGAATCGCTTTTGTGCAGAAAACAGTAACACTTGTTCAGAACGAAAGAAAGCACAGAGCCCCAGACTCTATGTTGTCCTGGAGAGCTTGCAGAGCACTGGGGAAAGGCAGGCAGAGAATTCCCTGCTAGCACCTTCCCTGTGCCTGGGAAAGAGAAGTGTTCCCATTGCTTCGCAGAATCGCTTTTGTGCAGAAAACAGTAACACTTGTTCAGAAGGAAAGAAAGCACAGAGCCCCATATTTTATGTTGTGCTGGAGAGCTTGCAGAGTACTGGGGAAAAGCAGGCAGAGAATTCCCTGCTAGCACCTTCTCTGTGCCTGGGAAACAGAAGTGTTCACATTGCTTCGCAGAATCGCTTTTGTGCAGATAACAGTAACACTTGTTCAGAACAAAAGAAAGCACAGAGCCCCAGATTTTATGTTGTCCTGGAGAGCTTGCAGAGCACTGGGGAAAAGCAGGCAGAGAATTCCCTGCTAGCACCTTCTCTGTGCCTGGGAAACAGAAGTGTTCACATTGCTTCGCAGAATCGCTTTTGTGCAGAAAACAGTAACACTTGTTCAGACGAAAGAAAGCACAGAGGCCCAGATTTTATGTTGTCCTGGAGAGCTTGCAGAGCACTGGGGAAAAGCAGGCAGAGAATTCCCTGCTAGCACCTTCTCTGTGCCTGGGAAACAGAAGTGTTCACATTTCTTCGCAGAATCGCTTTTGTGCAGAAAACAGTAACACTTGTTCAGAACGAAAGAAAGCACAGAGCCCCAGATTTTATGTTGTCCTGGAGAGCTTGCAGAGCACTGGGGAAAGGCAGGCAGAGAATTCCCTGCTAGCACGTTCTCGGTGCCTGGGAAGCAGAAGTGTTCACATTTCTTAGCAGTATCGCTTTTGTGCAGAAAACAGTAACACTTGTTCAGAAGGAAAGAAAGCACAGAGCCCCATATTTTATGTTGTGCTGGAGAGCTTGCAGAGTACTGGGGAAAAGCAGGCAGAGAATTCCCTGCTAGCACCTTCTCTGTGCCTGGGAAAGAAAGTGTTCACATTGCTTCGCAGAATCGCTTTTGTGCAGATAACAGTAACACTTGTTCAGAACAAAAGAAAGCACAGAGCCCCAGATTTTATGTTGTCCTGGAGAGCTTGCAGAGCACTGGGGAAAAGCAGGCAGAGAATTCCCTGCTAGCACCTTCTCTGTGCCTGGGAAACAGAAGTGTTCACATTGCTTCGCAGAATCGCTTTTGTGCAGAAAACAGTAACACTTGTTCAGACGAAAGAAAGCACAGAGCCCCAGATTTTATGTTGTCCTGGAGAGCTTGCAGAGCACTGGGGAAAGGCAGGCAGAGAATTCCCTGCTAGCACCTTCTCTGTGCCTGGGAAGCAGAAGTCTTCACATTGCTTCGCAGAATCGCTTTTGTGCAGAAAACAGTAACACTTGTTCAGAACGAAAGAAAGCACAGAGGCCCAGATTTTATGTTGTCCTGGAGAGCTTGCAGAGCACTGGGGAAAAGCAGGCAGAGAATTCCCTGCTAGCACCTTCTCTGTGCCTGGGAAACAGAAGTGTTCACATTGCTTCGCAGAATCGCTTTTGTGCAGAAAACAGTAACACTTGTTCAGAACGAAAGAAAGCACAGAGCCCCAGATTTTATGTTGTCCTGGAGAGCTTGCAGAGCACTGGGGAAAGGCAGGCAGAGAATTCCCTGCTAGCACCTTCTCTGTGCCTGGGAAACAGAAGTGTTCACATTGCTTCGCAGAATCGCTTTTGTGCAGAAAACAATAACACTTGTTCAGAACGAAAGAAAGCACAGAGCCCCAGATTTTATGTTGTCCTGGAGAGCTTGCAGAGCACTGGGGAAAAGCAGGCAGAGAATTCCCTGCTAGCACCTTCTCTGTGCCTGGGAAGCAGAAGTCTTCACATTGCTTCGCAGAATCGCTTTTGTGCAGAAAACAGTAACACTTGTTCAGAACGAAAGAAAGCACAGAGCCCCAGACTCTATGTTGTCCTGGAGAGCTTGCAGAGCACTGGGGAAAGGCAGGCAGAGAATTCCCTGCTAGCACCTTCTCTGTGCCTGTTCACATTGCTTCGCAGAATCGCTTTTGTGCAGAAAACAGTAACACTTGTTCAGACGAAAGAAAGCACAGAGCCCCAGATTTTATGTTGTGCTGGAGAGCTTGCAGAGTACTGGGGAAAAGCAGGCAGAGAATTCCCTGCTAGCACCTTCTCTGTGCCTGGGAAGCAGAAGTCTTCACATTGCTTCGCAGAATCGCTTTTGTGCAGAAAACAGTAACACTTGTTCAGAACAAAAGAAAGCACAGAGCCCCAGATTTTATGTTGTCCTGGAGAGCTTGCAGAGCACTGGGGAAAAGCAGGCAGAGAATTCCCTGCTAGCACCTTCTCTGTGCCTGGGAAGCAGAAGTCTTCACATTGCTTCGCAGAATCGCTTTTGTGTAGACAACAGTAACACTTTTTCAGAACAAAAGAAAGCACAGAGCCTCAGATTTTATGTTGTCCTGGAGAGCTTGCAGAGCACTGGGGAAAAGCAAGCAGAGAATTCCCTGCTAGCACCTTCTCTGTGCCTGGGAAACAGAAGTGTTCACATTGCTTCGCAGTATCGCTTTTGTGCAGAAAACAGTAACACTTGTTCAGAAGGAAAGAAAGCACAGAGCCCCATATTTTATGTTGTGCTGGAGAGCTTGCAGAATACTGGGGAAAGGCAGGCAGAGAATTCCCTGCTAGCACCTTCTCTGTGCCTGGGAAACAGAAGTGTTCACATTGCTTCGCAGAATCGCTTTTGTCCAGAAAACAGTAACACTTGTTCAGACGAAAGAAAGCACAGAGCCCCAGATTTTATGTTGTCCTGGAGAGCTTGCAGAGCACTGGGGAAAGGCAGGCAGAGAATTCCCTGCTAGCACCTTCTCTGTGCCTGGGAAGCAGAAGTGTTCACATTGCTTCGCAGAATCGTTTTGTGCAGAAAACAATAACACCTGTTCAGAACGAAAGAAAGCACAGAGGCCCAGATTTTATGTTGTCCTGGAGAGCTTGCAGAGCACTGGGGAAAAGCAGGCAGAGAATTCCCTGCTAGCACCTTCTCTGTGCCTGGGAAACAGAAGTGTTCACATTTCTTCGCAGAATCGCTTTTGTGCAGAAAACAGTAACACTTGTTCAGAACGAAAGAAAGCACAGAGCCCCAGATTTTATGTTGTCCTGGAGAGCTTGCAGAGCACTGGGGAAAGGCAGGCAGAGAATTCCCTGCTAGCACCTTCTCTGTGCCTGTTCACATTGCTTCGCAGAATCGCTTTTGTGCAGAAAACTGTAACACTTGTTCAGAACGAAAGAAAGCACAGAGCCCCAGATTTTATGTTGTCCTGGAGAGCTTGCAGAGCACTGGGGAAAGGCAGGCAGAGAATTCCCTGCTAGCACGTTCTCGGTGCCTGGGAAACAGAAGTGTTCACATTTCTTAGCAGTATCGCTTTTGTGCAGAAAACAGTAACACTTGTTCAGAAGGAAAGAAAGCACAGAGCCCCATATTTTATGTTGTGCTGGAGAGGTTGCAGAGTACTGGGGAAAAGCAGGCAGAGAATTCCCTGCTAGCACCTTCTCTGTGCCTGGGAAACAGAAGTGTTCACATTGCTTCGCAGAATCGCTTTTGTGCAGATAACAGTAACACTTGTTCAGAACAAAAGAAAGCACAGAGCCCCAGATTTTATGTTGTCCTGGAGAGCTTGCAGAGCACTGGGGAAAAGCAGGCAGAGAATTCCCTGCTAGCACCTTCTCTGTGCCTGGGAAGCAGAAGTGTTCACATTGCTTCGCAGAATCGCTTTTGTGCAGATAACAGTAACACTTGTTCAGAACAAAAGAAAGCACAGAGCCCCAGATTTTATGTTGTCCTGGAGAGCTTGCAGAGCACTGGGGAAAAGCAGGCAGAGAATTCCCTGCTAGCACCTTCTCTGTGCCTGGGAAACAGAAGTGTTCACATTGCTTCGCAGAATCGCTTTTGTGCAGAAAACAGTAACACTTGTTCAGACGAAAGAAAGCACAGAGCCCCAGATTTTATGTTGTCCTGGAGAGCTTGCAGAGCACTGGGGAAAAGCAGGCAGAGAATTCCCTGCTAGCACCTTCTCTGTGCCTGGGAAGCAGAAGTCTTCACATTGCTTCGCAGAATCGCTTTTGTGCAGAAAACAGTAACACTTGTTCAGAACAAAAGAAAGCACAGAGCCCCAGATTTTATGTTGTCCTGGAGAGCTTGCAGAGCACTGGGGAAAAGCAGGCAGAGAATTCCCTGCTAGCACCTTCTCTGTGCCTGGGAAGCAGAAGTCTTCACATTGCTTCGCAGAATCGCTTTTGTGTAGACAACAGTAACACTTGTTCAGAACAAAAGAAAGCACAGAGCCTCAGATTTTATGTTGTCCTGGAGAGCTTGCAGAGCACTGGGGAAAAGCAAGCAGAGAATTCCCTGCTAGCACCTTCTCTGTGCCTGGGAAACAGAAGTGTTCACATTGCTTCGCAGTATCGCTTTTGTGCAGAAAACAGTAACACTTGTTCAGAAGGAAAGAAAGCACAGAGCCCCATATTTTATGTTGTGCTGGAGAGCTTGCAGAATACTGGGGAAAAGCAGGCAGAGAATTCCCTGCTAGCACCTTCTCTGTGCCTGGGAAACAGAAGTGTTCACATTGCTTCGCAGAATCGCTTTTGTGCAGAAAACAGTAACACTTGTTCAGAACGAAAGAAAGCACAGAGCCCCAGATTTTATGTTGTCCTGGAGAGCTTGCAGAGCACTGGGGAAAGGCAGGCAGACAATTCACTGCTAGCACCTTCTCTGTGCCTGTTCACATTGCTTCGCAGAATCGCTTTTGTGCAGAAAACAGTAACACCTGTTCAGACGAAAGAAAGCACAGAGCCCCAGATTTTATGTTGTCCTGGAGAGCTTGCAGAGCACTGGGGAAAGGCAGGCAGAGAATTCCCTGCTAGCACCTTCTCTGTGCCTGTTCACATTCCTTCGCAGAATCGCTTTTGTGCAGAAAACAGTAACACTTGTTCAGAACGAAAGAAAGCACAGAGCCCCAGATTTTATGTTGTGCTGGAGAGCTTGCAGAGCACTGGGGAAAGGCAGGCAGAGAATTCCCTGCTAGCACCTTCTCTGTGCCTGTTCACATTGCTTCGCAGAATCGCTTTTGTGCAGAAAACAGTAACACTTGTTCAGACGAAAGAAAGCACAGAGCCCCAGATTTTATGTTGTCCTGGAGAGCTTGCAGAGCACTGGGGAAAGGCAGGCAGAGAATTTCCTGCTAGCACCTTCTCTGTGCCTGGGAAGCAGAAGTGTTCACATTGCTTGGCAGAATCGCTTTTGTGCAGAAAACAGTAACACTTGTTCAGAACGAAAGAAAGCACAGAGCCCCAGATTTTATGTTGTGCTGGAGAGCTTGCAGAGTACTGGGGAAAAGCAGGCAGAGAATTCCCTGCTAGCACCTTCTCTGTGCCTGGGAAACAGAAGTGTTCACATTGCTTCGCAGAATCGCTTTTGTGCAGAAAACAGTAACACTTGTTCAGAATGAAAGAAAGCACAGAGCCCCAGATTTTATGTTGTCCTGGAGAGCTTGCAGAGCACTGGGGAAAGGCAGGCAGAGAATTCCCTGCTAGCACCTTCTCTGTGCCTGTTCACATTCCTTCGCAGAATCGCTTTTGTGCAGAAAACTGTAACACTTGTTCAGAACGAAAGAAAGCACAGAGCCCCACATTTTATGTTGACCTGGAGAGCTTGCAGAGCACTGGGGAAAAGCAGGCAGAGAATTCCCTGCTAGCACCTTCTCTGTGCCTGGGAAACAGAAGTGTTCACATTGCTTCGCAGAATCGCTTTTGTGCAGAAAACAGTAACACTTGTTCAGAACGAAAGAAAGCACAGAGCCCCAGATTTTATGTTGTCCTGGAGAGCTTGCAGAGCACTGGGGAAAGGCAGGCAGAGAATTCCCTGCTAGCACCTTCTCTGTGCCTGGGAAGCAGAAGTGTTCACATTGCTTCGCAGAATCGCTTTTGTGCAGAAAACAATAACACCTGTTCAGAACGAAAGAAAGCACAGAGCCCCAGATTTTATGTTGTCCTGGAGAGCTTGCAGAGTACTGGGGAAAAGCAGGCAGAGAATTCCCTGCTAGCACCTTCTCTGTGCCTGGGAAACAGAAGTGTTCACATTGCTTCGCAGAATCGCTTTTGTGCAGAAAACAGTAACACTTGTTCAGAACGAAAGAAAGCACAGAGCCCCAGATTTTATGTTGTCCTGGAGAGCTTGCAGAGCACTGGGGAAAGGCAGGCAGAGAATTCCCTGCTAGCACCTTCCCTGTGCCTGGGAAACAGAAGTGTTCACATTGCTTCGCAGAATCGCTTTTGTGCAGAAAACAGTAACACTTGTTCAGAACGAAAGAAAGCACAGAGCCCCAGATTTTATGTTGTCCTGGAGAGCTTGCAGAGTACTGGGGAAAAGCAGGCAGAGAATTCCCTGCTAGCACCTTCTCTGTGCCTGGGAAACAGAAGTGTTCACATTGCTTCGCAGAATCGCTTTTGTGCAGAAAACAGTAACACTTGTTCAGAACGAAAGAAAGCACAGAGCCCCAGATTTTATGTTGTCCTGGAGAGCTTGCAGAGCACTGGGGAAAAGCAGGCAGAGAATTCCCTGCTAGCACCTTCTCTGTGCCTGGGAAACAGAAGTGTTCACATTGCTTCGCAGAATCGCTTTTGTGCAGAAAACAGTAACACTTGTTCAGAACGAAAGAAAGCACAGAGCCCCAGATTTTATGTTGTCCTGGAGAGCTTGCAGAGCACTGGTGAAAAGCAGGCAGAGAATTCCCTGCTAGCACCTTCTCTGTGCCTGGGAAGCAGAAATGTTCACATTGCTTGGCAGAATCGCTTTTGTGCAGAAAACAGTAACACTTGTTCAGAACGAAAGAAAGCACAGAGCCCCAGATTTTATGTTGTCCTGGAGAGCTTGCAGAGCACTGGGGAAAGGCAGGCAGAGAATTCCCTGCTAGCACCTTCTCTGTGCCTGGGAAGCAGAAGTGTTCCCATTGCTTCGCAGAATCGCTTTTGTGCAGAAAACGCTAACACTTGTTCAGAACGAAAGAAAGCACAGAGCCCCAGATTTTATGTTGTCCTGGAGAGCTTGCAGAGCACTGGGGAAAAGCAGGCAGAGAATTCCCTGCTAGCACCTTCTCTGTGCCTGGGAAACAGAAGTGTTCCCATTGCTTCGCAGAATCGCTTTTGTGCAGAAAACAGTAACACTTGTTCAGAACGAAAGAAAGCACAGAGCCCCAGATTTTATGTTGTCCTGGAGAGCTTGCAGAGCACTGGGGAAAGGCAGGCAGACAATTCACTGCTAGCACCTTCTCTGTGCCTGTTCACATTGCTTCGCAGAATCGCTTTTGTGCAGAAAACAGTAACACCTGTTCAGACGAAAGAAAGCACAGAGCCCCAGATTTTATGTTGTCCTGGAGAGCTTGCAGAGCACTGGGGAAAGGCAGGCAGAGAATTCCCTGCTAGCACCTTCTCTGTGCCTGTTCACATTCCTTCGCAGAATCGCTTTTGTGCAGAAAACAGTAACACTTGTTCAGAACGAAAGAAAGCACAGAGCCCCAGATTTTATGTTGTCCTGGAGAGCTTGCAGAGCACTGGGGAAAGGCAGGCAGAGAATTCCCTGCTAGCACCTTCTCTGTGCCTGGGAAGCAGAAGTGTTCCCATTGCTTCGCAGAATCGCTTTTGTGCAGAAAACGCTAACACTTGTTCAGAACGAAAGAAAGCACAGAGCCCCAGATTTTATGTTGTCCTGGAGAGCTTGCAGAGCACTGGGGAAAAGCAGGCAGAGAATTCCCTGCTAGCACCTTCTCTGTGCCTGGGAAACAGAAGTGTTCCCATTGCTTCGCAGAATCGCTTTTGTGCAGAAAACAGTAACACTTGTTCAGAACGAAAGAAAGCACAGAGCCCCAGATTTTATGTTGTCCTGGAGAGCTTGCAGAGCACTGGGGAAAGGCAGGCAGACAATTCACTGCTAGCACCTTCTCTGTGCCTGTTCACATTGCTTCGCAGAATCGCTTTTGTGCAGAAAACAGTAACACCTGTTCAGACGAAAGAAAGCACAGAGCCCCAGATTTTATGTTGTCCTGGAGAGCTTGCAGAGCACTGGGGAAAGGCAGGCAGAGAATTCCCTGCTAGCACCTTCTCTGTGCCTGTTCACATTCCTTCGCAGAATCGCTTTTGTGCAGAAAACAGTAACACTTGTTCAGAACGAAAGAAAGCACAGAGCCCCAGATTTTATGTTGTGCTGGAGAGCTTGCAGAGCACTGGGGAAAGGCAGGCAGAGAATTCCCTGCTAGCACCTTCTCTGTGCCTGTTCACATTGCTTCGCAGAATCGCTTTTGTGCAGAAAACAGTAACACTTGTTCAGACGAAAGAAAGCACAGAGCCCCAGATTTTATGTTGTCCTGGAGAGCTTGCAGAGCACTGGGGAAAGGCAGGCAGAGAATTTCCTGCTAGCACCTTCTCTGTGCCTGGGAAGCAGAAGTGTTCACATTGCTTGGCAGAATCGCTTTTGTGCAGAAAACAGTAACACTTGTTCAGAACGAAAGAAAGCACAGAGCCCCAGATTTTATGTTGTGCTGGAGAGCTTGCAGAGTACTGGGGAAAAGCAGGCAGAGAATTCCCTGCTAGCACCTTCTCTGTGCCTGGGAAACAGAAGTGTTCACATTGCTTCGCAGAATCGCTTTTGTGCAGAAAACAGTAACACTTGTTCAGAATGAAAGAAAGCACAGAGCCCCAGATTTTATGTTGTCCTGGAGAGCTTGCAGAGCACTGGGGAAAGGCAGGCAGAGAATTCCCTGCTAGCACCTTGTCTGTGCCTGGGAAACAGAAGTGTTCACATTGCTTCGCAGAATCGCTTTTGTGCAGAAAACAGTAACACTTGTTCAGAAGGAAAGAAAGCACAGAGCCCCATATTTTATGTTGTGCTGGAGAGCTTGCAGAGTACTGGGGAAAAGCAGGCAGAGAATTCCCTGCTAGCACCTTCTCTGTGCCTGGGAAGCAGAAGTGTTCACATTGCTTGGCAGAATCGCTTTTGTGCAGAAAACAGTAACACTTGTTCAGAACAAAAGAAAGCACAGAGCCCCAGATTTTATGTTGTCCTGGAGAGCTTGCAGAGCACTGGGGAAAAGCAGGCAGAGAATTCCCTGCTAGCACCTTCTCTGTGCCTGGGAAGCAGAATTGTTCACATTGCTTCGCAGAATCGCTTTTGTGCAGAAAACAGTAACACTTGTTCAGAACGAAAGAAAGCACAGAGCCCCAGATTTTATGTTGTCCTGGAGAGCTTGCAGAGCACTGGGGAAAGGCAGGCAGAGAATTCCCTGCTAGCACCTTCTCTGTGCCTGTTCACATTGCTTCGCAGAATCGCTTTTGTGCAGAAAACAGTAACACTTGTTCAGACGTAAGAAAGCACATAGCCCCAGATTTTATGTTGTCCTGGAGAGCTTGCAGAGCACTGGGGAAAGGCAGGCAGAGAATTTCCTGCTAGCACCTTCTCTGTGCCTGGGAAGCAGAAGTGTTCACATTGCTTGGCAGAATCGCTTTTGTGCAGAAAACAGTAACACTTGTTCAGAACGAAAGAAAGCACAGAGCCCCAGATTCTATGTTGTCCTGGAGAGCTTGCAGAGCACTGGGGAAAAGCAGGCAGAGAATTCCCTGCTAGCACCTTCTCTGTGCCTGGGAAACAGAAGTGTTCACATTGCTTCGCAGAATCGCTTTTGTGCAGAAAACAGTAACACTTGTTCAGAAGGAAAGAAAGCACAGAGCCCCATATTTTATGTTGTGCTGGAGAGCTTGCAGAGTACTGGGGAAAAGCAGGCAGAGAATTCCCTGCTAGCACCTTCTCTGTGCCTGGGAAACAGAAGTGTTCACATTGCTTCGCAGAATCGCTTTTGTGCAGAAAACAGTAACACTTGTTCAGAATGAAAGAAAGCACAGAGCCCCAGATTTTATGTTGTCCTGGAGAGCTTGCAGAGCACTGGGGAAAGGCAGGCAGAGAATTCCCTGCTAGCACCTTCTCTGTGCCTGTTCACATTCCTTCGCAGAATCGCTTTTGTGCAGAAAACTGTAACACTTGTTCAGAACGAAAGAAAGCACAGAGCCCCAGATTTTATGTTGTCCTGGAGAGCTTGCAGAGCACTGGGGAAAGGCAGGCAGAGAATTCCCTGCTAGCACGTTCTCGGTGCCTGGGAAGCAGAAGTGTTCACATTTCTTAGCAGTATCGCTTTTGTGCAGAAAACAGTAACACTTGTTCAGAAGGAAAGAAAGCACAGAGCCCCATATTTTATGTTGTGCTGGAGAGCTTGCAGAGTACTGGGGAAAAGCAGGCAGAGAATTCCCTGCTAGCACCTTCTCTGTGCCTGGGAAACAGAAGTGTTCACATTGCTTCGCAGAATCGCTTTTGTGCAGATAACAGTAACACTTGTTCAGAACAAAAGAAAGCACAGAGCCCCAGATTTTATGTTGTCCTGGAGAGCTTGCAGAGCACTGGGGAAAAGCAGGCAGAGAATTCCCTGCTAGCACCTTCTCTGTGCCTGGGAAACAGAAGTGTTCACATTGCTTCGCAGAATCGCTTTTGTGCAGAAAACAGTAACACTTGTTCAGACGAAAGAAAGCACAGAGCCCCAGATTTTATGTTGTGCTGGAGAGCTTGCAGAGCACTGGGGAAAGGCAGGCAGAGAATTCCCTGCTAGCACCTTCTCTGTGCCTGGGAAGCAGAAGTCTTCACATTGCTTCGCAGAATCGCTTTTGTGCAGAAAACAGTAACACTTGTTCAGAACGAAAGAAAGCACAGAGCCCCAGATTTTATGTTGTCCTGGAGAGCTTGCAGAGCACTGGGGAAAAGCAGGCAGAGAATTCCCTGCTAGCACCTTCTCTGTGCCTGGGAAACAGAAGTGTTCACATTGCTTCGCAGAATCGCTTTTGTGCAGAAAACAGTAACACCTGTTCAGAACGAAAGAAAGCACAGAGCCCCAGATTTTATGTTGTCCTGGAGAGCTTGCAGAGCACTGGGGAAAGGCAGGCAGAGAATTCCCTGCTAGCACCTTCTCTGTGCCTGGGAAGCAGAAGTGTTCACATTGCTTCGCAGAATCGCTTTTGTGCAGAAAACAATAACACCTGTTCAGAACGAAAGAAAGCACAGAGCCCCAGATTTTATGTTGTCCTGGAGAGCTTGCAGAGTACTGGGGAAAAGCAGGCAGAGAATTCCCTGCTAGCACCTTCTCTGTGCCTGGGAAACAGAAGTGTTCACATTGCTTCGCAGAATCGCTTTTGTGCAGAAAACAGTAACACTTGTTCAGAATGAAAGAAAGCACAGAGCCCCAGATTTTATGTTGTCCTGGAGAGCTTGCAGAGCACTGGGGAAAGGCAGGCAGAGAATTCCCTGCTAGCACCTTCTCTGTGCCTGTTCACATTCCTTCGCAGAATCGCTTTTGTGCAGAAAACTGTAACACTTGTTCAGAACGAAAGAAAGCACAGAGCCCCACATTTTATGTTGTCCTGGAGAGCTTGCAGAGCACTGGGGAAAAGCAGGCAGAGAATTCCCTGCTAGCACCTTCTCTGTGCCTGGGAAACAGAAGTGTTCACATTGCTTCGCAGAATCGCTTTTGTGCAGAAAACAGTAACACTTGTTCAGAACGAAAGAAAGCACAGAGCCCCAGATTTTATGTTGTCCTGGAGAGCTTGCAGAGCACTGGGGAAAGGCAGGCAGAGAATTCCCTGCTAGCACCTTCTCTGTGCCTGGGAAGCAGAAGTGTTCACATAGCTTCGCAGAATCGCTTTTGTGCAGAAAACAATAACACCTGTTCAGAACGAAAGAAAGCACAGAGCCCCAGATTTTATGTTGTCCTGGAGAGCTTGCAGAGTACTGGGGAAAAGCAGGCAGAGAATTCCCTGCTAGCACCTTCTCTGTGCCTGGGAAACAGAAGTGTTCACATTGCTTCGCAGAATCGCTTTTGTGCAGAAAACAGTAACACTTGTTCAGAACGAAAGAAAGCACAGAGCCCCAGATTTTATGTTGTCCTGGAGAGCTTGCAGAGCACTGGGGAAAGGCAGGCAGAGAATTCCCTGCTAGCACCTTCCCTGTGCCTGGGAAACAGAAGTGTTCACATTGCTTCGCAGAATCGCTTTTGTGCAGAAAACAGTAACACTTGTTCAGAACGAAAGAAAGCACAGAGCCCCAGATTTTATGTTGTCCTGGAGAGCTTGCAGAGCACTGGGGAAAAGCAGGCAGAGAATTCCCTGCTAGCACCTTCTCTGTGCCTGGGAAACAGAAGTGTTCACATTGCTTCGCAGAATCGCTTTTGTGCAGAAAACAGTAACACTTGTTCAGAAGGAAAGAAAGCACAGAGCCCCATATTTTATGTTGTGCTGGAGAGCTTGCAGAGTACTGGGGAAAAGCAGGCAGAGAATTCCCTGCTAGCACCTTCTCTGTGCCTGGGAAACAGAAGTGTTCACATTGCTTCGCAGAATCGCTTTTGTGCAGAAAACAGTAACACTTGTTCAGAATGAAAGAAAGCACAGAGCCCCAGATTTTATGTTGTCCTGGAGAGCTTGCAGAGCACTGGGGAAAGGCAGGCAGAGAATTCCCTGCTAGCACCTTCTCTGTGCCTGTTCACATTCCTTCGCAGAATCGCTTTTGTGCAGAAAACTGTAACACTTGTTCAGAACGAAAGAAAGCACAGAGCCCCAGATTTTATGTTGTCCTGGAGAGCTTGCAGAGCACTGGGGAAAGGCAGGCAGAGAATTCCCTGCTAGCACGTTCTCGGTGCCTGGGAAGCAGAAGTGTTCACATTTCTTAGCAGTATCGCTTTTGTGCAGAAAACAGTAACACTTGTTCAGAAGGAAAGAAAGCACAGAGCCCCATATTTTATGTTGTGCTGGAGAGCTTGCAGAGTACTGGGGAAAAGCAGGCAGAGAATTCCCTGCTAGCACCTTCTCTGTGCCTGGGAAACAGAAGTGTTCACATTGCTTCGCAGAATCGCTTTTGTGCAGATAACAGTAACACTTGTTCAGAACAAAAGAAAGCACAGAGCCCCAGATTTTATGTTGTCCTGGAGAGCTTGCAGAGCACTGGGGAAAAGCAGGCAGAGAATTCCCTGCTAGCACCTTCTCTGTGCCTGGGAAACAGAAGTGTTCACATTGCTTCGCAGAATCGCTTTTGTGCAGAAAACAGTAACACTTGTTCAGACGAAAGAAAGCACAGAGCCCCAGATTTTATGTTGTGCTGGAGAGCTTGCAGAGCACTGGGGAAAGGCAGGCAGAGAATTCCCTGCTAGCACCTTCTCTGTGCCTGGGAAGCAGAAGTCTTCACATTGCTTCGCAGAATCGCTTTTGTGCAGAAAACAGTAACACTTGTTCAGAACGAAAGAAAGCACAGAGCCCCAGATTTTATGTTGTCCTGGAGAGCTTGCAGAGCACTGGGGAAAAGCAGGCAGAGAATTCCCTGCTAGCACCTTCTCTGTGCCTGGGAAACAGAAGTGTTCACATTGCTTCGCAGAATCGCTTTTGTGCAGAAAACAGTAACACTTGTTCAGAACGAAAGAAAGCACAGAGCCCCAGATTTTATGTTGTCCTGGAGAGCTTGCAGAGCACTGGGGAAAGGCAGGCAGAGAATTCCCTGCTAGCACCTTCTCTGTGCCTGGGAAGCAGAAGTGTTCACATTGCTTCGCAGAATCGCTTTTGTGCAGAAAACAGTAACACTTGTTCAGAACGAAAGAAAGCACAGAGCCCCAGATTTTATGTTGTCCTGGAGAGCTTGCAGAGCACTGGGGAAAGGCAGGCAGAGAATTACCTGCTAGCACCTTCTCTGTGCCTGGGAAGCAGAAGTGTTCACATTGCTTGGCAGAATCGCTTTTGTGCAGAAAACATTAACACTTGTTCAGAACGAAAGAAAGCACAGAGCCCCAGATTCTATGTTGTCCTGGAGAGCTTGCAGAGCACTGGGGAAAAGCAGGCAGAGAATTCCCTGCTAGCACCTTCTCTGTGCCTTGGAAACAGAAGTGTTCACATTGCTTCGCAGAATCGCTTTTGTGCAGAAAACAGTAACACTTGTTCAGAAGGAAAGAAAGCACAGAGCCCCATATTTTGTGTTGTGCTGGAGAGCTTGCAGAGTACTGGGGAAAAGCAGGCAGAGAATTCCCTGCTAGCACCTTCTCTGTGCCTGGGAAACAGAAGTGTTCACATTGCTTCGCAGAATCGTTTTTGTGCAGAAAACAGTAACACTTGTTCAGAATGAAAGAAAGCACAGAGCCCCAGATTTTATGTTGTCCTGGAGAGCTTGCAGAGCACTGGGGAAAGGCAGGCAGAGAATTCCCTGCTAGCACCTTCTCTGTGCCTGTTCACATTGCATCGCAGAATCGCTTTTGTGCAGAAAACAGTAACACTTGTTCAGACGAAAGAAAGCACAGAGCCCCAGATTTTATGTTGTCCTGGAGAGCTTGCAGAGCACTGGGGAAAGGCAGGCAGAGAATTCCCTGCTAGCACCTTCTCTGTGCCTGTTCACATTCCTTCGCAGAATCGCTTTTGTGCAGAAAACTGTAACACTTGTTCAGAACGAAAGAAAGCACAGAGCCCCAGATTTTATGTTGTCCTGGAGAGCTTGCAGAGCACTGGGGAAAGGCAGGCAGAGAATTCCCTGCTAGCACGTTCTCGGTGCCTGGGAAGCAGAAGTGTTCACATTTCTTAGCAGTATCGCTTTTGTGCAGAAAACAGTAACACTTGTTCAGAAGGAAAGAAAGCACAGAGCCCCATATTTTATGTTGTGCTGGAGAGCTTGCAGAGTACTGGGGAAAAGCAGGCAGAGAATTCCCTGCTAGCACCTTCTCTGTGCCTGGGAAACAGAAGTGTTCACATTGCTTCGCAGAATCGCTTTTGTGCAGAAAACAGTAACACTTGTTCAGAAGGAAAGAAAGCACAGATCCCCATATTTTATGTTGTGCTGGAGAGCTTGCAGAGTACTGGGGAAAAGCAGGCAGAGAATTCCCTGCTAGCACCTTCTCTGTGCCTGGGAAGCAGAAGTGTTCAGATTGCTTGGCAGAATCGCTTTTGTGCAGAAAACAGTAACACTTGTTCAGAACAAAAGAAAGCACAGAGCCCCAGATTTTATGTTGTCCTGGAGAGCTTGCAGAGCACTTGGGTAAAGCAGGCAGAGAATTCCCTGCTAGCACCTTCTCTGTGCCTGGGAAGCAGAAGTCTTCACATTGCTTCGCAGAATCGCTTTTGTGCAGACAACAGTAACACTTTTTCAGAACAAAAGAAAGCACAGAGCCTCAGATTTTATGTTGTCCTGGAGAGCTTGCAGAGCACTGGGGAAAAGCAAGCAGAGAATTCCCTGCTAGCACCTTCTCTGTGCCTGGGAAACAGAAGTGTTCACATTGCTTCGCAGAATCGCTTTTGTGCAGAAAACAGTAACACTTGTTCAGAACGAAAGAAAGCACAGAGCCCCAGATTTTATGTTGTCCTGGAGAGCTTGCAGAGCACTGGGGAAAGGCAGGCAGAGAATTCCCTGCTAGCACCTTCCCTGTGCCTGGGAAAGAGAAGTGTTCCCATTGCTTCGCAGAATCGCTTTTGTGCAGAAAACAGTAACACTTGTTCAGAAGGAAAGAAAGCACAGAGCCCCAGATTTTATGTTGTCCTGGAGAGCTTGCAGAGCACTGGGGAAAAGCAGGCAGAGAATTCCCTGCTAGCACCTTCTCTGTGCCTGGGAAGCAGAAGTCTTCACATTGCTTCGCAGAATCGCTTTTGTGCAGATAACAGTAACACTTTTTCAGAACAAAAGAAAGCACAGAGCCCCAGATTTTATGTTGTCCTGGAGAGCTTGCAGAGCACTGGGGAAAAGCAGGCAGAGAATTCCCTGCTAGCACCTTCTCTGTGCCTGGGAAGCAGAAGTGTTCACATTGCTTCGCAGAATCGCTTTTGTGCAGATAACAGTAACACTTGTTCAGAACAAAAGAAAGCACAGAGCCCCAGATTTTATGTTGTCCTGGAGAGCTTGCAGAGCACTGGGGAAAAGCAGGCAGAGAATTCCCTGCTAGCACCTTCTCTGTGCCTGGGAAACAGAAGTGTTCACATTGCTTCGCAGAATCGCTTTTGTGCAGAAAACAGTAACACTTGTTCAGACGAAAGAAAGCACAGAGCCCCAGATTTTATGTTGTCCTGGAGAGCTTGCAGAGCACTGGGGAAAAGCAGGCAGAGAATTCCCTGCTAGCACCTTCTCTGTGCCTGGGAAGCAGAAGTCTTCACATTGCTTCGCAGAATCGCTTTTGTGCAGAAAACAATAACACTTGTTCAGAACGAAAGAAAGCACAGAGCCCCAGATTTTATGTTGTCCTGGAGAGCTTGCAGAGCACTGGGGAAAAGCAGGCAGAGAATTCCCTGCTAGCACCTTCTCTGTGCCTGGGAAACAGAAGTGTTCACATTGCTTCGCAGAATCGCTTTTGTGCAGAAAACAGTAACACTTGTTCAGAACGAAAGAAAGCACAGAGCCCCAGATTTTATGTTGTCCTGGAGAGCTTGCAGAGCACTGGGGAAAGGCAGGCAGAGAATTCCCTGCTAGCACCTTCTCTGTGCCTTGGAAGCAGAAGTGTTCACATTGCTTCGCAGAATCGTTTTGTGCAGAAAACAATAACACCTGTTCAGAACGAAAGAAAGCACAGAGCCCCAGATTTTATGTTGTCCTGGAGAGCTTGCAGAGCACTGGGGAAAGGCAGGCAGAGAATTCCCTGCTAGCACGTTCTCGGTGCCTGGGAAGCCGAAGTGTTCACATTTCTTAGCAGTATCGCTTTTGTGCAGAAAACAGTAACACTTGTTCAGAAGGAAAGAAAGCACAGAGCCCCATATTTTATCTTGTGCTGGAGAGCTTGCAGAGTACTGGGGAAAAGCAGGCAGAGAATTCCCTGCTAGCACCTTCTCTGTGCCTGGGAAACAGAAGTGTTCACATTGCTTCGCAGAATCGCTTTTGTGCAGATAACAGTAACACTTGTTCAGAACAAAAGAAAGCACAGAGCCCCAGATTTTATGTTGTCCTGGAGAGCTTGCAGAGCACTGGGGAAAAGCAGGCAGAGAATTCCCTGCTAGCACCTTCTCTGTGCCTGGGAAACAGAAGTGTTCACATTGCTTCGCAGAATCGCTTTTGTGCAGAAAACAGTAACACTTGTTCAGACGAAAGAAAGCACAGAGCCCCAGATTTTATGTTGTCCTGGAGAGCTTGCAGAGCACTGGGGAAAGGCAGGCAGAGAATTCCCTGCTAGCACCTTCTCTGTGCCTGGGAAGCAGAAGTCTTCACATTGCTTCGCAGAATCGCTTTTGTGCAGAAAACAGTAACACTTGTTCAGAACGAAAGAAAGCACAGAGCCCCAGATTTTATGTTGTCCTGGAGAGCTTGCAGAGCACTGGGGAAAGGCAGGCAGAGAATTCCCTGCTAGCACCTTCTCTGTGCCTGGGAAGCAGAAGTGTTCACATTGCTTGGCAGAATCGCTTTTGTGCAGAAAACAGTAACACCTGTTCAGAACGAAAGAAAGCACAGAGCCCCAGATTCTATGTTGTCCTGGAGAGCTTGCAGAGCACTGGGGAAAAGCAGGCAGAGAATTCCCTGCTAGCACCTTCTCTGTGCCTGGGAAACAGAAGTGTTCACATTGCTTCGCAGAATCGCTTTTGTGCAGAAAACAGTAACACTTGTTCAGAAGGAAAGAAAGCACAGAGCCCCATATTTTATGTTGTGCTGGAGAGCTTGCAGAGTACTGGGGAAAAGCAGGCAGAGAATTCCCTGCTAGCACCTTCTCTGTGCCTGGGAAACAGAAGTGTTCACATTGCTTCGCAGAATCGTTTTTGTGCAGAAAACAGTAACACTTGTTCAGAATGAAAGAAAGCACAGAGCCCCAGATTTTATGTTGTCCTGGAGAGCTTGCAGAGCACTGGGGAAAGGCAGGCAGAGAATTCCCTGCTAGCACCTTCTCTGTGCCTGTTCACATTGCATCGCAGAATCGCTTTTGTGCAGAAAACAGTAACACTTGTTCAGACGAAAGAAAGCACAGAGCCCCAGATTTTATGTTGTGCTGGAGAGCTTGCAGAGCACTGGGGAAAGGCAGGCAGAGAATTCCCTGCTAGCACCTTCTCTGTGCCTGGGAAGCAGAAGTCTTCACATTGCTTCGCAGAATCGCTTTTGTGCAGAAAACAGTAACAGTTGTTCAGAACGAAAGAAAGCACAGAGCCCCAGATTTTATGTTGTCCTGGAGAGCTTGCAGAGCACTGGGGAAAAGCAGGCAGAGAATTCCCTGCTAGCACCTTCTCTGTGCCTGGGAAACAGAAGTGTTCACATTGCTTCGCAGAATCGCTTTTGTGCAGAAAACAGTAACACTTGTTCAGAACGAAAGAAAGCACAGAGCCCCAGATTTTATGTTGTCCTGGAGAGCTTGCAGAGCACTGGGGAAAGGCAGGCAGAGAATTCCCTGCTAGCACCTTCTCTGTGCCTGGGAAGCAGAAGTGTTCACATTGCTTCGCAGAATCGCTTTTGTGCAGAAAACAATAACACCTGTTCAGAACGAAAGAAAGCACAGAGCCCCAGATTTTATGTTGTCCTGGAGAGCTTGCAGAGTACTGGGGAAAAGCAGGCAGAGAATTCCCTGCTAGCACCTTCTCTGTGCCTGGGAAACAGAAGTGTTCACATTGCTTCGCAGAATCGCTTTTGTGCAGAAAACAGTAACACTTGTTCAGAACGAAAGAAAGCACAGAGCCCCAGATTTTATGTTGTCCTGGAGAGCTTGCAGAGCACTGGGGAAAGGCAGGCAGAGAATTCCCTGCTAGCACCTTGTCTGTGCCTGGGAAACAGAAGTGTTCACATTGCTTCGCAGAATCGCTTTTGTGCAGAAAACAGTAACACTTGTTCAGAAGGAAAGAAAGCACAGAGCCCCATATTTTATGTTGTGCTGGAGAGCTTGCAGAGTACTGGGGAAAAGCAGGCAGAGAATTCCCTGCTAGCACCTTCTCTGTGCCTGGGAAGCAGAAGTGTTCACATTGCTTGGCAGAATCGCTTTTGTGCAGAAAACAGTAACACTTGTTCAGAACAAAAGAAAGCACAGAGCCCCAGATTTTATGTTGTCCTGGAGAGCTTGCAGAGCACTGGGGAAAAGCAGGCAGAGAATTCCCTGCTAGCACCTTCTCTGTGCCTGGGAAACAGAAGTGTTCACATTGCTTCGCAGAATCGCTTTTGTGCAGAAAACAGTAACACTTGTTCAGAAGGAAAGAAAGCACAGAGCCCCATATTTTATGTTGTGCTGGAGAGCTTGCAGAGTACTGGGGAAAAGCAGGCAGAGAATTCCCTGCTAGCACCTTCTCTGTGCCTGGGAAACAGAAGTGTTCACATTGCTTCGCAGAATCGCTTTTGTGCAGATAACAGTAACACTTGTTCAGAACAAAAGAAAGCACAGAGCCCCAGATTTTATGTTGTCCTGGAGAGCTTGCAGAGCACTGGGGAAAAGCAGGCAGAGAATTCCCTGCTAGCACCTTCTCTGTGCCTGGGAAACAGAAGTGTTCACATTGCTTCGCAGAATCGCTTTTGTGCAGAAAACAGTAACACTTGTTCAGACGAAAGAAAGCACAGAGCCCCAGATTTTATGTTGTGCTGGAGAGCTTGCAGAGCACTGGGGAAAGGCAGGCAGAGAATTCCCTGCTAGCACCTTCTCTGTGCCTGGGAAGCAGAAGTCTTCACATTGCTTCGCAGAATCGCTTTTGTGCAGAAAACAGTAACACTTGTTCAGAACGAAAGAAAGCACAGAGCCCCAGATTTTATGTTGTCCTGGAGAGCTTGCAGAGCACTGGGGAAAGGCAGGCAGAGAATTCCCTGCTAGCACCTTCTCTGTGCCTGGGAAGCAGAAGTGTTCACATTGCTTCGCAGAATCGCTTTTGTGCAGAAAACAATAACACCTGTTCAGAACGAAAGAAAGCACAGAGCCCCAGATTTTATGTTGTCCTGGAGAGCTTGCAGAGTACTGGGGAAAAGCAGGCAGAGAATTCCCTGCTAGCACCTTCTCTGTGCCTGGGAAACAGAAGTGTTCACATTGCTTCGCAGAATCGCTTTTGTGCAGAAAACAGTAACACTTGTTCAGAACAAAAGAAAGCACAGAGCCCCAGATTTTATGTTGTCCTGGAGAGCTTGCAGAGCACTGGGGAAAAGCAGGCAGAGAATTCCCTGCTAGCACCTTCTCTGTGCCTGGGAAACAGAAGTGTTCACATTGCTTCGCAGAATCGCTTTTGTGCAGAAAACAGTAACACTTGTTCAGACGAAAGAAAGCACAGAGCCCCAGATTTTATGTTGTCCTGGAGAGCTTGCAGAGCACTGGGGAAAGGCAGGCAGAGAATTCCCTGCTAGCACCTTCTCTGTGCCTGGGAAGCAGAAGTGTTCACATTGCTTCGCAGAATCGCTTTTGTGCAGAAAACAGTAACACTTGTTCAGAACGAAAGAAAGCACAGAGCCCCAGATTTTATGTTGTCCTGGAGAGCTTGCAGAGCACTGGGGAAAGGCAGGCAGAGAATTCCCTGCTAGCACCTTCTCTGTGCCTGGGAAGCAGAAGTGTTCACATTGCTTGGCAGAATCGCTTTTGTGCAGAAAACATTAACACTTGTTCAGAACGAAAGAAAGCACAGAGCCCCAGATTCTATGTTGTCCTGGAGAGCTTGCAGAGCACTGGGGAAAAGCAGGCAGAGAATTCCCTGCTAGCACCTTCTCTGTGCCTGGGAAACAGAAGTGTTCACATTGCTTCGCAGAATCGCTTTTGTGCAGAAAACAGTAACACTTGTTCAGAAGGAAAGAAAGCACAGAGCCCCATATTTTGTGTTGTGCTGGAGAGCTTGCAGAGTACTGGGGAAAAGCAGGCAGAGAATTCCCTGCTAGCACCTTCTCTGTGCCTGGGAAACAGAAGTGTTCACATTGCTTCGCAGAATCGTTTTTGTGCAGAAAACAGTAACACTTGTTCAGAATGAAAGAAAGCACAGAGCCCCAGATTTTATGTTGTCCTGGAGAGCTTGCAGAGCACTGGGGAAAGGCAGGCAGAGAATTCCCTGCTAGCACCTTCTCTGTGCCTGTTCACATTGCATCGCAGAATCGCTTTTGTGCAGAAAACAGTAACACTTGTTCAGACGAAAGAAAGCACAGAGCCCCAGATTTTATGTTGTCCTGGAGAGCTTGCAGAGCACTGGGGAAAGGCAGGCAGAGAATTCCCTGCTAGCACCTTCTCTGTGCCTGTTCACATTGCTTCGCAGAATCGCTTTTGTGCAGAAAACTGTAACACTTGTTCAGAACGAAAGAAAGCACAGAGCCCCAGATTTTATGTTGTCCTGGAGAGCTTGCAGAGCACTGGGGAAAGGCAGGCAGAGAATTCCCTGCTAGCACGTTCTCGGTGCCTGGGAAGCAGAAGTGTTCACATTTCTTAGCAGTATCGCTTTTGTGCAGAAAACAGTAACACTTGTTCAGAACGAAAGAAAGCACAGAGCCCCAGATTTTATGTTGTGCTGGAGAGCTTGCAGAGTACTGGGGAAAAGCAGGCAGAGAATTCCCTGCTAGCACCTTCTCTGTGCCTGGGAAACAGAAGTGTTCACATTGCTTCGCAGAATCGCTTTTGTGCAGAAAACAGTAACACTTGTTCAGAAGGAAAGAAAGCACAGAGCCCCATATTTTATGTTGTGCTGGAGAGCTTGCAGAGTACTGGGGAAAAGCAGGCAGAGAATTCCCTGCTAGCACCTTCTCTGTGCCTGGGAAGCAGAAGTGTTCAGATTGCTTGGCAGAATCGCTTTTGTGCAGAAAACAGTAACACTTGTTCAGAACAAAAGAAAGCACAGAGCCCCAGATTTTATGTTGTCCTGGAGAGCTTGCAGAGCACTTGGGTAAAGCAGGCAGAGAATTCCCTGCTAGCACCTTCTCTGTGCCTGGGAAGCAGAAGTCTTCACATTGCTTCGCAGAATCGCTTTTGTGCAGACAACAGTAACACTTTTTCAGAACAAAAGAAAGCACAGAGCCTCAGATTTTATGTTGTCCTGGAGAGCTTGCAGAGCACTGGGGAAAAGCAAGCAGAGAATTCCCTGCTAGCACCTTCTCTGTGCCTGGGAAACAGAAGTGTTCACATTGCTTCGCAGAATCGCTTTTGTGCAGAAAACAGTAACACTTGTTCAGAACGAAAGAAAGCACAGAGCCCCAGATTTTATGTTGTCCTGGAGAGCTTGCAGAGCACTGGGGAAAGGCAGGCAGAGAATTCCCTGCTAGCACCTTCCCTGTGCCTGGGAAAGAGAAGTGTTCCCATTGCTTCGCAGAATCGCTTTTGTGCAGAAAACAGTAACACTTGTTCAGAAGGAAAGAAAGCACAGAGCCCCAGATTTTATGTTGTCCTGGAGAGCTTGCAGAGCACTGGGGAAAAGCAGGCAGAGAATTCCCTGCTAGCACCTTCTCTGTGCCTGGGAAGCAGAAGTCTTCACATTGCTTCGCAGAATCGCTTTTGTGCAGATAACAGTAACACTTTTTCAGAACAAAAGAAAGCACAGAGCCCCAGATTTTATGTTGTCCTGGAGAGCTTGCAGAGCACTGGGGAAAAGCAGGCAGAGAATTCCCTGCTAGCACCTTCTCTGTGCCTGGGAAGCAGAAGTGTTCACATTGCTTCGCAGAATCGCTTTTGTGCAGAAAACATAACACTTGTTCAGAAGGAAAGAAAGCACAGAGCCCCATATTTTATGTTGTGCTGGAGAGCTTGCAGAGTACTGGGGAAAAGCAGGCAGAGAATTCCCTGCTAGCACCTTCTCTGTGCCTGGGAAACAGAAGTGTTCACATTGCTTCGCAGAATCGCTTTTGTGCAGAAAACAGTAACACTTGTTCAGAACAAAAGAAAGCACAGAGCCCCAGATTTTATGTTGTCCTGGAGAGCTTGCAGAGCACTGGGGAAAAGCAGGCAGAGAATTCCCTGCTAGCACCTTCTCTGTGCCTGGGAAACAGAAGTGTTCACATTGCTTCGCAGAATCGCTTTTGTGCAGAAAACAGTAACACTTGTTCAGACGAAAGAAAGCACAGAGCCCCAGATTTTATGTTGTCCTGGAGAGCTTGCAGAGCACTGGGGAAAAGCAGGCAGAGAATTCCCTGCTAGCACCTTCTCTGTGCCTGGGAAGCAGAAGTCTTCACATTGCTTCGCAGAATCGCTTTTGTGCAGAAAACAATAACACTTGTTCAGAACGAAAGAAAGCACAGAGCCCCAGATTTTATGTTGTCCTGGAGAGCTTGCAGAGCACTGGGGAAAAGCAGGCAGAGAATTCCCTGCTAGCACCTTCTCTGTGCCTGGGAAACAGAAGTGTTCACATTGCTTCGCAGAATCGCTTTTGTGCAGAAAACAGTAACACTTGTTCAGAACGAAAGAAAGCACAGAGCCCCAGATTTTATGTTGTCCTGGAGAGCTTGCAGAGCACTGGGGAAAGGCAGGCAGAGAATTCCCTGCTAGCACCTTCTCTGTGCCTTGGAAGCAGAAGTGTTCACATTGCTTCGCAGAATCGTTTTGTGCAGAAAACAATAACACCTGTTCAGAACGAAAGAAAGCACAGAGCCCCAGATTTTATGTTGTCCTGGAGAGCTTGCAGAGCACTGGGGAAAGGCAGGCAGAGAATTCCCTGCTAGCACGTTCTCGGTGCCTGGGAAGCAGAAGTGTTCACATTTCTTAGCAGTATCGCTTTTGTGCAGAAAACAGTAACACTTGTTCAGAAGGAAAGAAAGCACAGAGCCCCATATTTTATGTTGTGCTGGAGAGCTTGCAGAGTACTGGGGAAAAGCAGGCAGAGAATTCCCTGCTAGCACCTTCTCTGTGCCTGGGAAACAGAAGTGTTCACATTGCTTCGCAGAATCGCTTTTGTGCAGATAACAGTAACACTTGTTCAGAACAAAAGAAAGCACAGAGCCCCAGATTTTATGTTGTCCTGGAGAGCTTGCAGAGCACTGGGGAAAAGCAGGCAGAGAATTCCCTGCTAGCACCTTCTCTGTGCCTGGGAAACAGAAGTGTTCACATTGCTTCGCAGAATCGCTTTTGTGCAGAAAACAGTAACACTTGTTCAGACGAAAGAAAGCACAGAGCCCCAGATTTTATGTTGTCCTGGAGAGCTTGCAGAGCACTGGGGAAAGGCAGGCAGAGAATTCCCTGCTAGCACCTTCTCTGTGCCTGGGAAGCAGAAGTCTTCACATTGCTTCGCAGAATCGCTTTTGTGCAGAAAACAGTAACACTTGTTCAGAACGAAAGAAAGCACAGAGCCCCAGATTTTATGTTGTCCTGGAGAGCTTGCAGAGTACTGGGGAAAAGCAGGCAGAGAATTCCCTGCTAGCACCTTCTCTGTGCCTGGGAAACAGAAGTGTTCACATTGCTTCGCAGAATCGCTTTTGTGCAGAAAACAGTAACACTTGTTCAGAACAAAAGAAAGCACAGAGCCCCAGATTTTATGTTGTCCTGGAGAGCTTGCAGAGCACTGGGGAAAAGCAGGCAGAGAATTCCCTGCTAGCACCTTCTCTGTGCCTGGGAAACAGAAGTGTTCACATTGCTTCGCAGAATCGCTTTTGTGCAGAAAACAGTAACACTTGTTCAGACGAAAGAAAGCACAGAGCCCCAGATTTTATGTTGTCCTGGAGAGCTTGCAGAGCACTGGGGAAAGGCAGGCAGAGAATTCCCTGCTAGCACCTTCTCTGTGCCTGGGAAGCAGAAGTGTTCACATTGCTTCGCAGAATCGCTTTTGTGCAGAAAACAGTAACACTTGTTCAGAACGAAAGAAAGCACAGAGCCCCAGATTTTATGTTGTCCTGGAGAGCTTGCAGAGCACTGGGGAAAGGCAGGCAGAGAATTCCCTGCTAGCACCTTCTCTGTGCCTGGGAAGCAGAAGTGTTCACATTGCTTGGCAGAATCGCTTTTGTGCAGAAAACATTAACACTTGTTCAGAACGAAAGAAAGCACAGAGCCCCAGATTCTATGTTGTCCTGGAGAGCTTGCAGAGCACTGGGGAAAAGCAGGCAGAGAATTCCCTGCTAGCACCTTCTCTGTGCCTGGGAAACAGAAGTGTTCACATTGCTTCGCAGAATCGCTTTTGTGCAGAAAACAGTAACACTTGTTCAGAAGGAAAGAAAGCACAGAGCCCCATATTTTCTGTTGTGCTGGAGAGCTTGCAGAGTACTGGGGAAAAGCAGGCAGAGAATTCCCTGCTAGCACCTTCTCTGTGCCTGGGAAACAGAAGTGTTCACATTGCTTCGCAGAATCGTTTTTGTGCAGAAAACAGTAACACTTGTTCAGAATGAAAGAAAGCACAGAGCCCCAGATTTTATGTTGTCCTGGAGAGCTTGCAGAGCACTGGGGAAAGGCAGGCAGAGAATTCCCTGCTAGCACCTTCTCTGTGCCTGTTCACATTGCATCGCAGAATCGCTTTTGTGCAGAAAACAGTAACACTTGTTCAGACGAAAGAAAGCACAGAGCCCCAGATTTTATGTTGTCCTGGAGAGCTTGCAGAGCACTGGGGAAAGGCAGGCAGAGAATTCCCTGCTAGCACCTTCTCTGTGCCTGTTCACATTCCTTCGCAGAATCGCTTTTGTGCAGAAAACTGTAACACTTGTTCAGAACGAAAGAAAGCACAGAGCCCCAGATTTTATGTTGTCCTGGAGAGCTTGCAGAGCACTGGGGAAAGGCAGGCAGAGAATTCCCTGCTAGCACGTTCTCGGTGCCTGGGAAGCAGAAGTGTTCACATTTCTTAGCAGTATCGCTTTTGTGCAGAAAACAGTAACACTTGTTCAGAAGGAAAGAAAGCACAGAGCCCCATATTTTATGTTGTGCTGGAGAGCTTGCAGAGTACTGGGGAAAAGCAGGCAGAGAATTCCCTGCTAGCACCTTCTCTGTGCCTGGGAAACAGAAGTGTTCACATTGCTTCGCAGAATCGCTTTTGTGCAGAAAACAGTAACACTTGTTCAGAAGGAAAGAAAGCACAGAGCCCCATATTTTATGTTGTGCTGGAGAGCTTGCAGAGTACTGGGGAAAAGCAGGCAGAGAATTCCCTGCTAGCACCTTCTCTGTGCCTGGGAAGCAGAAGTGTTCAGATTGCTTGGCAGAATCGCTTTTGTGCAGAAAACAGTAACACTTGTTCAGAACAAAAGAAAGCACAGAGCCCCAGATTTTATGTTGTCCTGGAGAGCTTGCAGAGCACTTGGGTAAAGCAGGCAGAGAATTCCCTGCTAGCACCTTCTCTGTGCCTGGGAAGCAGAAGTCTTCACATTGCTTCGCAGAATCGCTTTTGTGCAGACAACAGTAACACTTTTTCAGAACAAAAGAAAGCACAGAGCCTCAGATTTTATGTTGTCCTGGAGAGCTTGCAGAGCACTGGGGAAAAGCAAGCAGAGAATTCCCTGCTAGCACCTTCTCTGTGCCTGGGAAACAGAAGTGTTCACATTGCTTCGCAGAATCGCTTTTGTGCAGAAAACAGTAACACTTGTTCAGAACGAAAGAAAGCACAGAGCCCCAGATTTTATGTTGTCCTGGAGAGCTTGCAGAGCACTGGGGAAAGGCAGGCAGAGAATTCCCTGCTAGCACCTTCCCTGTGCCTGGGAAAGAGAAGTGTTCCCATTGCTTCGCAGAATCGCTTTTGTGCAGAAAACAGTAACACTTGTTCAGAAGGAAAGAAAGCACAGAGCCCCAGATTTTATGTTGTCCTGGAGAGCTTGCAGAGCACTGGGGAAAAGCAGGCAGAGAATTCCCTGCTAGCACCTTCTCTGTGCCTGGGAAGCAGAAGTCTTCACATTGCTTCGCAGAATCGCTTTTGTGCAGATAACAGTAACACTTTTTCAGAACAAAAGAAAGCACAGAGCCCCAGATTTTATGTTGTCCTGGAGAGCTTGCAGAGCACTGGGGAAAAGCAGGCAGAGAATTCCCTGCTAGCACCTTCTCTGTGCCTGGGAAGCAGAAGTGTTCACATTGCTTCGCAGAATCGCTTTTGTGCAGAAAACATAACACTTGTTCAGAAGGAAAGAAAGCACAGAGCCCCATATTTTATGTTGTGCTGGAGAGCTTGCAGAGTACTGGGGAAAAGCAGGCAGAGAATTCCCTGCTAGCACCTTCTCTGTGCCTGGGAAACAGAAGTGTTCACATTGCTTCGCAGAATCGCTTTTGTGCAGATAACAGTAACACTTGTTCAGAACAAAAGAAAGCACAGAGCCCCAGATTTTATGTTGTCCTGGAGAGCTTGCAGAGCACTGGGGAAAAGCAGGCAGAGAATTCCCTGCTAGCACCTTCTCTGTGCCTGGGAAACAGAAGTGTTCACATTGCTTCGCAGAATCGCTTTTGTGCAGAAAACAGTAACACTTGTTCAGACGAAAGAAAGCACAGAGCCCCAGATTTTATGTTGTCCTGGAGAGCTTGCAGAGCACTGGGGAAAAGCAGGCAGAGAATTCCCTGCTAGCACCTTCTCTGTGCCTGGGAAGCAGAAGTCTTCACATTGCTTCGCAGAATCGCTTTTGTGCAGAAAACAATAACACTTGTTCAGAACGAAAGAAAGCACAGAGCCCCAGATTTTATGTTGTCCTGGAGAGCTTGCAGAGCACTGGGGAAAAGCAGGCAGAGAATTCCCTGCTAGCACCTTCTCTGTGCCTGGGAAACAGAAGTGTTCACATTGCTTCGCAGAATCGCTTTTGTGCAGAAAACAGTAACACTTGTTCAGAACGAAAGAAAGCACAGAGCCCCAGATTTTATGTTGTCCTGGAGAGCTTGCAGAGCACTGGGGAAAGGCAGGCAGAGAATTCCCTGCTAGCACCTTCTCTGTGCCTTGGAAGCAGAAGTGTTCACATTGCTTCGCAGAATCGTTTTGTGCAGAAAACAATAACACCTGTTCAGAACGAAAGAAAGCACAGAGCCCCAGATTTTATGTTGTCCTGGAGAGCTTGCAGAGCACTGGGGAAAGGCAGGCAGAGAATTCCCTGCTAGCACGTTCTCGGTGCCTGGGAAGCAGAAGTGTTCACATTTCTTAGCAGTATCGCTTTTGTGCAGAAAACAGTAACACTTGTTCAGAAGGAAAGAAAGCACAGAGCCCCATATTTTATGTTGTGCTGGAGAGCTTGCAGAGCACTGGGGAAAAGCAGGCAGAGAATTCCCTGCTAGCACCTTCTCTGTGCCTGGGAAGCAGAAGTCTTCACATTGCTTCGCAGAATCGCTTTTGTGCAGAAAACAGTAACACTTGTTCAGAAGGAAAGAAAGCACAGAGCCCCAGATTTTATGTTGTCCTGGAGAGCTTGCAGAGCACTGGGGAAAAGCAGGCAGAGAATTCCCTGCTAGCACCTTCTCTGTGCCTGGGAAACAGAAGTGTTCACATTGCTTCGCAGAATCGCTTTTGTGCAGAAAACAGTAACACTTGTTCAGACGAAAGAAAGCACAGAGCCCCAGATTTTATGTTGTCCTGGAGAGCTTGCAGAGCACTGGGGAAAGGCAGGCAGAGAATTCCCTGCTAGCACCTTCTCTGTGCCTGGGAAGCAGAAGTCTTCACATTGCTTCGCAGAATCGCTTTTGTGCAGAAAACAGTAACACTTGTTCAGAACGAAAGAAAGCACAGAGCCCCAGATTTTATGTTGTCCTGGAGAGCTTGCAGAGCACTGGGGAAAAGCAGGCAGAGAATTCCCTGCTAGCACCTTCTCTGTGCCTGGGAAACAGAAGTGTTCACATTGCTTCGCAGAATCGCTTTTGTGCAGAAAACAGTAACACTTGTTCAGAACAAAAGAAAGCACAGAGCCCCAGATTTTATGTTGTCCTGGAGAGCTTGCAGAGCACTGGGGAAAGGCAGGCAGAGAATTCCCTGCTAGCACCTTCTCTGTGCCTGGGAAGCAGAAGTGTTCACATTGCTTGGCAGAATCGCTTTTGTGCAGAAAACAGTAACACTTGTTCAGAACGAAAGAAAGCACAGAGCCCCAGATTCTATGTTGTCCTGGAGAGCTTGCAGAGCACTGGGGAAAAGCAGGCAGAGAATTCCCTGCTAGCACCTTCTCTGTGCCTGGGAAACAGAAGTGTTCACATTGCTTCGCAGAATCGCTTTTGTGCAGAAAACAGTAACACTTGTTCAGAAGGAAAGAAAGCACAGAGCCCCATATTTTATGTTGTGCTGGAGAGCTTGCAGAGTACTGGGGAAAAGCAGGCAGAGAATTCCCTGCTAGCACCTTCTCTGTGCCTGGGAAACAGAAGTGTTCACATTGCTTCGCAGAATCGTTTTTGTGCAGAAAACAGTAACACTTGTTCAGAATGAAAGAAAGCACAGAGCCCCAGATTTTATGTTGTCCTGGAGAGCTTGCAGAGCACTGGGGAAAGGCAGGCAGAGAATTCCCTGCTAGCACCTTCTCTGTGCCTGTTCACATTCCTTCGCAGAATCGCTTTTGTGCAGAAAACTGTAACACTTGTTCAGAACGAAAGAAAGCACAGAGCCCCAGATTTTATGTTGTCCTGGAGAGCTTGCAGAGCACTGGGGAAAGGCAGGCAGAGAATTCCCTGCTAGCACGTTCTCGGTGCCTGGGAAGCAGAAGTGTTCACATTTCTTAGCAGTATCGCTTTTGTGCAGAAAACAGTAACACTTGTTCAGAAGGAAAGAAAGCACAGAGCCCCATATTTTATGTTGTGCTGGAGAGCTTGCAGAGTACTGGGGAAAAGCAGGCAGAGAATTCCCTGCTAGCACCTTCTCTGTGCCTGGGAAACAGAAGTGTTCACATTGCTTCGCAGAATCGCTTTTGTGCAGAAAACTGTAACACTTGTTCAGAAGGAAAGAAAGCACAGAGCCCCATATTTTATGTTGTGCTGGAGAGCTTGCAGAGTACTGGGGAAAAGCAGGCAGAGAATTCCCTGCTAGCACCTTCTCTGTGCCTGGGAAGCAGAAGTGTTCAGATTGCTTGGCAGAATCGCTTTTGTGCAGAAAACAGTAACACTTGTTCAGAACAAAAGAAAGCACAGAGCCCCAGATTTTATGTTGTCCTGGAGAGCTTGCAGAGCACTTGGGTAAAGCAGGCAGAGAATTCCCTGCTAGCACCTTCTCTGTGCCTGGGAAGCAGAAGTCTTCACATTGCTTCGCAGAATCGCTTTTGTGCAGACAACAGTAACACTTTTTCAGAACAAAAGAAAGCACAGAGCCTCAGATTTTATGTTGTCCTGGAGAGCTTGCAGAGCACTGGGGAAAAGCAAGCAGAGAATTCCCTGCTAGCACCTTCTCTGTGCCTGGGAAACAGAAGTGTTCACATTGCTTCGCAGAATCGCTTTTGTGCAGAAAACAGTAACACTTGTTCAGAAGGAAAGAAAGCACAGAGCCCCAGATTTTATGTTGTCCTGGAGAGCTTGCAGAGCACTGGGGAAAGGCAGGCAGAGAATTCCCTGCTAGCACCTTCCCTGTGCCTGGGAAAGAGAAGTGTTCCCATTGCTTCGCAGAATCGCTTTTGTGCAGAAAACAGTAACACTTGTTCAGAAGGAAAGAAAGCACAGAGCCCCAGATTTTATGTTGTCCTGGAGAGCTTGCAGAGCACTGGGGAAAAGCAGGCAGAGAATTCCCTGCTAGCACCTTCTCTGTGCCTGGGAAGCAGAAGTCTTCACATTGCTTCGCAGAATCGCTTTTGTGCAGATAACAGTAACACTTTTTCAGAACAAAAGAAAGCACAGAGCCCCAGATTTTATGTTGTCCTGGAGAGCTTGCAGAGCACTGGGGAAAAGCAGGCAGAGAATTCCCTGCTAGCACCTTCTCTGTGCCTGGGAAGCAGAAGTGTTCACATTGCTTCGCAGAATCGCTTTTGTGCAGAAAACATAACACTTGTTCAGAAGGAAAGAAAGCACAGAGCCCCATATTTTATGTTGTGCTGGAGAGCTTGCAGAGTACTGGGGAAAAGCAGGCAGAGAATTCCCTGCTAGCACCTTCTCTGTGCCTGGGAAACAGAAGTGTTCACATTGCTTCGCAGAATCGCTTTTGTGCAGATAACAGTAACACTTGTTCAGAACAAAAGAAAGCACAGAGCCCCAGATTTTATGTTGTCCTGGAGAGCTTGCAGAGCACTGGGGAAAAGCAGGCAGAGAATTCCCTGCTAGCACCTTCTCTGTGCCTGGGAAACAGAAGTGTTCACATTGCTTCGCAGAATCGCTTTTGTGCAGAAAACAGTAACACTTGTTCAGACGAAAGAAAGCACAGAGCCCCAGATTTTATGTTGTCCTGGAGAGCTTGCAGAGCACTGGGGAAAAGCAGGCAGAGAATTCCCTGCTAGCACCTTCTCTGTGCCTGGGAAGCAGAAGTCTTCACATTGCTTCGCAGAATCGCTTTTGTGCAGAAAACAATAACACTTGTTCAGAACGAAAGAAAGCACAGAGCCCCAGATTTTATGTTGTCCTGGAGAGCTTGCAGAGCACTGGGGAAAAGCAGGCAGAGAATTCCCTGCTAGCACCTTCTCTGTGCCTGGGAAACAGAAGTGTTCACATTGCTTCGCAGAATCGCTTTTGTGCAGAAAACAGTAACACTTGTTCAGAACGAAAGAAAGCACAGAGCCCCAGATTTTATGTTGTCCTGGAGAGCTTGCAGAGCACTGGGGAAAGGCAGGCAGAGAATTCCCTGCTAGCACCTTCTCTGTGCCTTGGAAGCAGAAGTGTTCACATTGCTTCGCAGAATCGTTTTGTGCAGAAAACAATAACACCTGTTCAGAACGAAAGAAAGCACAGAGCCCCAGATTTTATGTTGTCCTGGAGAGCTTGCAGAGCACTGGGGAAAGGCAGGCAGAGAATTCCCTGCTAGCACGTTCTCGGTGCCTGGGAAGCAGAAGTGTTCACATTTCTTAGCAGTATCGCTTTTGTGCAGAAAACAGTAACACTTGTTCAGAAGGAAAGAAAGCACAGAGCCCCATATTTTATGTTGTGCTGGAGAGCTTGCAGAGTACTGGGGAAAAGCAGGCAGAGAATTCCCTGCTAGCACCTTCTCTGTGCCTGGGAAACAGAAGTGTTCACATTGCTTCGCAGAATCGCTTTTGTGCAGAAAACAGTAACACTTGTTCAGAACAAAAGAAAGCACAGAGCCCCAGATTTTATGTTGTCCTGGAGAGCTTGCAGAGCACTGGGGAAAAGCAGGCAGAGAATTCCCTGCTAGCACCTTCTCTGTGCCTGGGAAACAGAAGTGTTCACATTGCTTCGCAGAATCGCTTTTGTGCAGAAAACAGTAACACTTGTTCAGACGAAAGAAAGCACAGAGCCCCAGATTTTATGTTGTCCTGGAGAGCTTGCAGAGCACTGGGGAAAGGCAGGCAGAGAATTCCCTGCTAGCACCTTCTCTGTGCCTGGGAAGCAGAAGTCTTCACATTGCTTCGCAGAATCGCTTTTGTGCAGAAAACAGTAACACTTGTTCAGAACGAAAGAAAGCACAGAGCCCCAGATTTTATGTTGTCCTGGAGAGCTTGCAGAGCACTGGGGAAAAGCAGGCAGAGAATTCCCTGCTAGCACCTTCTCTGTGCCTGGGAAACAGAAGTGTTCACATTGCTTCGCAGAATCGCTTTTGTGCAGAAAACAGTAACACTTGTTCAGAACGAAAGAAAGCACAGAGCCCCAGATTTTATGTTGTCCTGGAGAGCTTGCAGAGCACTGGGGAAAGGCAGGCAGAGAATTCCCTGCTAGCACCTTCTCTGTGCCTGGGAAGCAGAAGTGTTCACATTGCTTGGCAGAATCGCTTTTGTGCAGAAAACAGTAACACTTGTTCAGAACGAAAGAAAGCACAGAGCCCCAGATTCTATGTTGTCCTGGAGAGCTTGCAGAGCACTGGGGAAAAGCAGGCAGAGAATTCCCTGCTAGCACCTTCTCTGTGCCTGGGAAACAGAAGTGTTCACATTGCTTCGCAGAATCGCTTTTGTGCAGAAAACAGTAACACTTGTTCAGAAGGAAAGAAAGCACAGAGCCCCATATTTTATGTTGTGCTGGAGAGCTTGCAGAGTACTGGGGAAAAGCAGGCAGAGAATTCCCTGCTAGCACCTTCTCTGTGCCTGGGAAACAGAAGTGTTCACATTGCTTCGCAGAATCGTTTTTGTGCAGAAAACAGTAACACTTGTTCAGAATGAAAGAAAGCACAGAGCCCCAGATTTTATGTTGTCCTGGAGAGCTTGCAGAGCACTGGGGAAAGGCAGGCAGAGAATTCCCTGCTAGCACCTTCTCTGTGCCTGTTCACATTGCATCGCAGAATCGCTTTTGTGCAGAAAACAGTAACACTTGTTCAGACGAAAGAAAGCACAGAGCCCCAGATTTTATGTTGTGCTGGAGAGCTTGCAGAGCACTGGGGAAAGGCAGGCAGAGAATTCCCTGCTAGCACCTTCTCTGTGCCTGGGAAGCAGAAGTCTTCACATTGCTTCGCAGAATCGCTTTTGTGCAGAAAACAGTAACAGTTGTTCAGAACGAAAGAAAGCACAGAGCCCCAGATTTTATGTTGTCCTGGAGAGCTTGCAGAGCACTGGGGAAAAGCAGGCAGAGAATTCCCTGCTAGCACCTTCTCTGTGCCTGGGAAACAGAAGTGTTCACATTGCTTCGCAGAATCGCTTTTGTGCAGAAAACAGTAACACTTGTTCAGAACGAAAGAAAGCACAGAGCCCCAGATTTTATGTTGTCCTGGAGAGCTTGCAGAGCACTGGGGAAAGGCAGGCAGAGAATTCCCTGCTAGCACCTTCTCTGTGCCTGTTCACATTGCTTCGCAGAATCGCTTTTGTGCAGAAAACAGTAACACTTGTTCAGACGAAAGAAAGCACAGAGCCCCAGATTTTATGTTGTCCTGGAGAGCTTGCAGAGCACTGGGGAAAGGCAGGCAGAGAATTTCCTGCTAGCACCTTCTCTGTGCCTGGGAAGCAGAAGTGTTCACATTGCTTGGCAGAATCGCTTTTGTGCAGAAAACAGTAACACTTGTTCAGAACGAAAGAAAGCACAGAGCCCCAGATTCTATGTTGTCCTGGAGAGCTTGCAGAGCACTGGGGAAAAGCAGGCAGAGAATTCCCTGCTAGCACCTTCTCTGTGCCTGGGAAACAGAAGTGTTCACATTGCTTCGCAGAATCGCTTTTGTGCAGAAAACAGTAACACTTGTTCAGAAGGAAAGAAAGCACAGAGCCCCATATTTTATGTTGTGCTGGAGAGCTTGCAGAGTACTGGGGAAAAGCAGGCAGAGAATTCCCTGCTAGCACCTTCTCTGTGCCTGGGAAACAGAAGTGTTCACATTGCTTCGCAGAATCGTTTTTGTGCAGAAAACAGTAACACTTGTTCAGAATGAAAGAAAGCACAGAGCCCCAGATTTTATGTTGTCCTGGAGAGCTTGCAGAGCACTGGGGAAAGGCAGGCAGAGAATTCCCTGCTAGCACCTTCTCTGTGCCTGTTCACATTCCTTCGCAGAATCGCTTTTGTGCAGAAAACTGTAACACTTGTTCAGAACGAAAGAAAGCACAGAGCCCCAGATTTTATGTTGTCCTGGAGAGCTTGCAGAGCACTGGGGAAAGGCAGGCAGAGAATTCCCTGCTAGCACGTTCTCGGTGCCTGGGAAGCAGAAGTGTTCACATTTCTTAGCAGTATCGCTTTTGTGCAGAAAACAGTAACACTTGTTCAGAAGGAAAGAAAGCACAGAGCCCCATATTTTATGTTGTGCTGGAGAGCTTGCAGAGTACTGGGGAAAAGCAGGCAGAGAATTCCCTGCTAGCACCTTCTCTGTGCCTGGGAAACAGAAGTGTTCACATTGCTTCGCAGAATCGCTTTTGTGCAGAAAACTGTAACACTTGTTCAGAAGGAAAGAAAGCACAGAGCCCCATATTTTATGTTGTGCTGGAGAGCTTGCAGAGTACTGGGGAAAAGCAGGCAGAGAATTCCCTGCTAGCACCTTCTCTGTGCCTGGGAAGCAGAAGTGTTCAGATTGCTTGGCAGAATCGCTTTTGTGCAGAAAACAGTAAAACTTGTTCAGAACAAAAGAAAGCACAGAGCCCCAGATTTTATGTTGTCCTGGAGAGCTTGCAGAGCACTTGGGTAAAGCAGGCAGAGAATTCCCTGCTAGCACCTTCTCTGTGCCTGGGAAGCAGAAGTCTTCACATTGCTTCGCAGAATCGCTTTTGTGCAGACAACAGTAACACTTTTTCAGAACAAAAGAAAGCACAGAGCCTCAGATTTTATGTTGTCCTGGAGAGCTTGCAGAGCACTGGGGAAAAGCAAGCAGAGAATTCCCTGCTAGCACCTTCTCTGTGCCTGGGAAACAGAAGTGTTCACATTGCTTCGCAGAATCGCTTTTGTGCAGAAAACAGTAACACTTGTTCAGAACGAAAGAAAGCACAGAGCCCCAGATTTTATGTTGTCCTGGAGAGCTTGCAGAGCACTGGGGAAAGGCAGGCAGAGAATTCCCTGCTAGCACCTTCCCTGTGCCTGGGAAAGAGAAGTGTTCCCATTGCTTCGCAGAATCGCTTTTGTGCAGAAAACAGTAACACTTGTTCAGAAGGAAAGAAAGCACAGAGCCCCAGATTTTATGTTGTCCTGGAGAGCTTGCAGAGCACTGGGGAAAAGCAGGCAGAGAATTCCCTGCTAGCACCTTCTCTGTGCCTGGGAAGCAGAAGTCTTCACATTGCTTCGCAGAATCGCTTTTGTGCAGATAACAGTAACACTTTTTCAGAACAAAAGAAAGCACAGAGCCCCAGATTTTATGTTGTCCTGGAGAGCTTGCAGAGCACTGGGGAAAAGCAGGCAGAGAATTCCCTGCTAGCACCTTCTCTGTGCCTGGGAAGCAGAAGTGTTCACATTGCTTCGCAGAATCGCTTTTGTGCAGAAAACATAACACTTGTTCAGAAGGAAAGAAAGCACAGAGCCCCATATTTTATGTTGTGCTGGAGAGCTTGCAGAGTACTGGGGAAAAGCAGGCAGAGAATTCCCTGCTAGCACCTTCTCTGTGCCTGGGAAACAGAAGTGTTCACATTGCTTCGCAGAATCGCTTTTGTGCAGATAACAGTAACACTTGTTCAGAACAAAAGAAAGCACAGAGCCCCAGATTTTATGTTGTCCTGGAGAGCTTGCAGAGCACTGGGGAAAAGCAGGCAGAGAATTCCCTGCTAGCACCTTCTCTGTGCCTGGGAAACAGAAGTGTTCACATTGCTTCGCAGAATCGCTTTTGTGCAGAAAACAGTAACACTTGTTCAGACGAAAGAAAGCACAGAGCCCCAGATTTTATGTTGTCCTGGAGAGCTTGCAGAGCACTGGGGAAAAGCAGGCAGAGAATTCCCTGCTAGCACCTTCTCTGTGCCTGGGAAGCAGAAGTCTTCACATTGCTTCGCAGAATCGCTTTTGTGCAGAAAACAATAACACTTGTTCAGAACGAAAGAAAGCACAGAGCCCCAGATTTTATGTTGTCCTGGAGAGCTTGCAGAGCACTGGGGAAAAGCAGGCAGAGAATTCCCTGCTAGCACCTTCTCTGTGCCTGGGAAACAGAAGTGTTCACATTGCTTCGCAGAATCGCTTTTGTGCAGAAAACAGTAACACTTGTTCAGAACGAAAGAAAGCACAGAGCCCCAGATTTTATGTTGTCCTGGAGAGCTTGCAGAGCACTGGGGAAAGGCAGGCAGAGAATTCCCTGCTAGCACCTTCTCTGTGCCTTGGAAGCAGAAGTGTTCACATTGCTTCGCAGAATCGTTTTGTGCAGAAAACAATAACACCTGTTCAGAACGAAAGAAAGCACAGAGCCCCAGATTTTATGTTGTCCTGGAGAGCTTGCAGAGCACTGGGGAAAGGCAGGCAGAGAATTCCCTGCTAGCACGTTCTCGGTGCCTGGGAAGCAGAAGTGTTCACATTTCTTAGCAGTATCGCTTTTGTGCAGAAAACAGTAACACTTGTTCAGAAGGAAAGAAAGCACAGAGCCCCATATTTTATGTTGTGCTGGAGAGCTTGCAGAGTACTGGGGAAAAGCAGGCAGAGAATTCCCTGCTAGCACCTTCTCTGTGCCTGGGAAACAGAAGTGTTCACATTGCTTCGCAGAATCGCTTTTGTGCAGAAAACAGTAACACTTGTTCAGAACAAAAGAAAGCACAGAGCCCCAGATTTTATGTTGTCCTGGAGAGCTTGCAGAGCACTGGGGAAAAGCAGGCAGAGAATTCCCTGCTAGCACCTTCTCTGTGCCTGGGAAACAGAAGTGTTCACATTGCTTCGCAGAATCGCTTTTGTGCAGAAAACAGTAACACTTGTTCAGACGAAAGAAAGCACAGAGCCCCAGATTTTATGTTGTCCTGGAGAGCTTGCAGAGCACTGGGGAAAGGCAGGCAGAGAATTCCCTGCTAGCACCTTCTCTGTGCCTGGGAAGCAGAAGTCTTCACATTGCTTCGCAGAATCGCTTTTGTGCAGAAAACAGTAACACTTGTTCAGAACGAAAGAAAGCACAGAGCCCCAGATTTTATGTTGTCCTGGAGAGCTTGCAGAGCACTGGGGAAAAGCAGGCAGAGAATTCCCTGCTAGCACCTTCTCTGTGCCTGGGAAACAGAAGTGTTCACATTGCTTCGCAGAATCGCTTTTGTGCAGAAAACAGTAACACTTGTTCAGAACGAAAGAAAGCACAGAGCCCCAGATTTTATGTTGTCCTGGAGAGCTTGCAGAGCACTGGGGAAAGGCAGGCAGAGAATTCCCTGCTAGCACCTTCTCTGTGCCTGGGAAGCAGAAGTGTTCACATTGCTTGGCAGAATCGCTTTTGTGCAGAAAACAGTAACACTTGTTCAGAACGAAAGAAAGCACAGAGCCCCAGATTCTATGTTGTCCTGGAGAGCTTGCAGAGCACTGGGGAAAAGCAGGCAGAGAATTCCCTGCTAGCACCTTCTCTGTGCCTGGGAAACAGAAGTGTTCACATTGCTTCGCAGAATCGCTTTTGTGCAGAAAACAGTAACACTTGTTCAGAAGGAAAGAAAGCACAGAGCCCCATATTTTATGTTGTGCTGGAGAGCTTGCAGAGTACTGGGGAAAAGCAGGCAGAGAATTCCCTGCTAGCACCTTCTCTGTGCCTGGGAAACAGAAGTGTTCACATTGCTTCGCAGAATCGTTTTTGTGCAGAAAACAGTAACACTTGTTCAGAATGAAAGAAAGCACAGAGCCCCAGATTTTATGTTGTCCTGGAGAGCTTGCAGAGCACTGGGGAAAGGCAGGCAGAGAATTCCCTGCTAGCACCTTCTCTGTGCCTGTTCACATTGCATCGCAGAATCGCTTTTGTGCAGAAAACAGTAACACTTGTTCAGACGAAAGAAAGCACAGAGCCCCAGATTTTATGTTGTGCTGGAGAGCTTGCAGAGCACTGGGGAAAGGCAGGCAGAGAATTCCCTGCTAGCACCTTCTCTGTGCCTGGGAAGCAGAAGTCTTCACATTGCTTCGCAGAATCGCTTTTGTGCAGAAAACAGTAACAGTTGTTCAGAACGAAAGAAAGCACAGAGCCCCAGATTTTATGTTGTCCTGGAGAGCTTGCAGAGCACTGGGGAAAAGCAGGCAGAGAATTCCCTGCTAGCACCTTCTCTGTGCCTGGGAAACAGAAGTGTTCACATTGCTTCGCAGAATCGCTTTTGTGCAGAAAACAGTAACACTTGTTCAGAACGAAAGAAAGCACAGAGCCCCAGATTTTATGTTGTCCTGGAGAGCTTGCAGAGCACTGGGGAAAGGCAGGCAGAGAATTCCCTGCTAGCACCTTCTCTGTGCCTGTTCACATTGCTTCGCAGAATCGCTTTTGTGCAGAAAACAGTAACACTTGTTCAGACGAAAGAAAGCACAGAGCCCCAGATTTTATGTTGTCCTGGAGAGCTTGCAGAGCACTGGGGAAAGGCAGGCAGAGAATTTCCTGCTAGCACCTTCTCTGTGCCTGGGAAGCAGAAGTGTTCACATTGCTTGGCAGAATCGCTTTTGTGCAGAAAACAGTAACACTTGTTCAGAACGAAAGAAAGCACAGAGCCCCAGATTCTATGTTGTCCTGGAGAGCTTGCAGAGCACTGGGGAAAAGCAGGCAGAGAATTCCCTGCTAGCACCTTCTCTGTGCCTGGGAAACAGAAGTGTTCACATTGCTTCGCAGAATCGCTTTTGTGCAGAAAACAGTAACACTTGTTCAGAAGGAAAGAAAGCACAGAGCCCCATATTTTATGTTGTGCTGGAGAGCTTGCAGAGTACTGGGGAAAAGCAGGCAGAGAATTCCCTGCTAGCACCTTCTCTGTGCCTGGGAAACAGAAGTGTTCACATTGCTTCGCAGAATCGCTTTTGTGCAGAAAACAGTAACACTTGTTCAGAATGAAAGAAAGCACAGAGCCCCAGATTTTATGTTGTCCTGGAGAGCTTGCAGAGCACTGGGGAAAGGCAGGCAGAGAATTCCCTGCTAGCACCTTCTCTGTGCCTGTTCACATTCCTTCGCAGAATCGCTTTTGTGCAGAAAACTGTAACACTTGTTCAGAACGAAAGAAAGCACAGAGCCCCAGATTTTATGTTGTCCTGGAGAGCTTGCAGAGCACTGGGGAAAGGCAGGCAGAGAATTCCCTGCTAGCACCTTCTCTGTGCCTGGGAAACAGAAGTGTTCACATTTCTTAGCAGTATCGCTTTTGTGCAGAAAACAGTAACACTTGTTCAGAAGGAAAGAAAGCACAGAGCCCCATATTTTATGTTGTGCTGGAGAGCTTGCAGAGTACTGGGGAAAAGCAGGCAGAGAATTCCCTGCTAGCACCTTCTCTGTGCCTGGGAAACAGAAGTGTTCACATTGCTTCGCAGAATCGCTTTTGTGCAGATAACAGTAACACTTGTTCAGAACAAAAGAAAGCACAGAGCCCCAGATTTTATGTTGTCCTGGAGAGCTTGCAGAGCACTGGGGAAAAGCAGGCAGAGAATTCCCTGCTAGCACCTTCTCTGTGCCTGGGAAACAGAAGTGTTCACATTGCTTCGCAGAATCGCTTTTGTGCAGAAAACAGTAACACTTGTTCAGACGAAAGAAAGCACAGAGCCCCAGATTTTATGTTGTGCTGGAGAGCTTGCAGAGCACTGGGGAAAGGCAGGCAGAGAATTCCCTGCTAGCACGTTCTCGGTGCCTGGGAAGCAGAAGTCTTCACATTGCTTCGCAGAATCGCTTTTGTGCAGAAAACAGTAACACTTGTTCAGAACGAAAGAAAGCACAGAGCCCCAGATTTTATGTTGTCCTGGAGAGCTTGCAGAGCACTGGGGAAAAGCAGGCAGAGAATTCCCTGCTAGCACCTTCTCTGTGCCTGGGAAACAGAAGTGTTCACATTGCTTCGCAGAATCGCTTTTGTGCAGAAAACAGTAACACTTGTTCAGAACGAAAGAAAGCACAGAGCCCCAGATTTTATGTTGTCCTGGAGAGCTTGCAGAGCACTGGGGAAAGGCAGGCAGAGAATTCCCTGCTAGCACCTTCTCTGTGCCTGGGAAGCAGAAGTGTTCACATTGCTTCGCAGAATCGCTTTTGTGCAGAAAACAGTAACACTTGTTCAGAACGAAAGAAAGCACAGAGCCCCAGATTTTATGTTGTCCTGGAGAGCTTGCAGAGCACTGGGGAAAGGCAGGCAGAGAATTCCCTGCTAGCACCTTCCCTGTGCCTGGGAAACAGAAGTGTTCACATTGCTTCGCAGAATCGCTTTTGTGCAGAAAACAGTAACACTTGTTCAGAAGGAAAGAAAGCACAGAGCCCCATATTTTATGTTGTGCTGGAGAGCTTGCAGAGTACTGGGGAAAAGCAGGCAGAGAATTCCCTGCTAGCACCTTCTCTGTGCCTGGGAAACAGAAGTGTTCACATTGCTTCGCAGAATCGCTTTTGTGCAGATAACAGTAACACTTGTTCAGAACAAAAGAAAGCACAGAGCCCCAGATTTTATGTTGTCCTGGAGAGCTTGCAGAGCACTGGGGAAAAGCAGGCAGAGAATTCCCTGCTAGCACCTTCTCTGTGCCTGGGAAACAGAAGTGTTCACATTGCTTCGCAGAATCGCTTTTGTGCAGAAAACAGTAACACTTGTTCAGACGAAAGAAAGCACAGAGCCCCAGATTTTATGTTGTCCTGGAGAGCTTGCAGAGCACTGGGGAAAGGCAGGCAGAGAATTCCCTGCTAGCACCTTCTCTGTGCCTGGGAAGCAGAAGTCTTCACATTGCTTCGCAGAATCGCTTTTGTGCAGAAAACAGTAACACTTGTTCAGAACGAAAGAAAGCACAGAGCCCCAGATTTTATGTTGTCCTGGAGAGCTTGCAGAGCACTGGGGAAAAGCAGGCAGAGAATTCCCTGCTAGCACCTTCTCTGTGCCTGGGAAACAGAAGTGTTCACATTGCTTCGCAGAATCGCTTTTGTGCAGAAAACAGTAACACTTGTTCAGAACGAAAGAAAGCACAGAGCCCCAGATTTTATGTTGTCCTGGAGAGCTTGCAGAGCACTGGGGAAAGGCAGGCAGAGAATTCCCTGCTAGCACCTTCTCTGTGCCTGGGAAGCAGAAGTGTTCACATTGCTTGGCAGAATCGCTTTTGTGCAGAAAACAGTAACACTTGTTCAGAACGAAAGAAAGCACAGAGCCCCAGATTCTATGTTGTCCTGGAGAGCTTGCAGAGCACTGGGGAAAAGCAGGCAGAGAATTCCCTGCTAGCACCTTCTCTGTGCCTGGGAAACAGAAGTGTTCACATTGCTTCGCAGAATCGCTTTTGTGCAGAAAACAGTAACACTTGTTCAGAAGGAAAGAAAGCACAGAGCCCCATATTTTATGTTGTGCTGGAGAGCTTGCAGAGTACTGGGGAAAAGCAGGCAGAGAATTCCCTGCTAGCACCTTCTCTGTGCCTGGGAAACAGAAGTGTTCACATTGCTTCGCAGAATCGTTTTTGTGCAGAAAACAGTAACACTTGTTCAGAATGAAAGAAAGCACAGAGCCCCAGATTTTATGTTGTCCTGGAGAGCTTGCAGAGCACTGGGGAAAGGCAGGCAGAGAATTCCCTGCTAGCACCTTCTCTGTGCCTGTTCACATTGCATCGCAGAATCGCTTTTGTGCAGAAAACAGTAACACTTGTTCAGACGAAAGAAAGCACAGAGCCCCAGATTTTATGTTGTGCTGGAGAGCTTGCAGAGCACTGGGGAAAGGCAGGCAGAGAATTCCCTGCTAGCACCTTCTCTGTGCCTGGGAAGCAGAAGTCTTCACATTGCTTCGCAGAATCGCTTTTGTGCAGAAAACAGTAACAGTTGTTCAGAACGAAAGAAAGCACAGAGCCCCAGATTTTATGTTGTCCTGGAGAGCTTGCAGAGCACTGGGGAAAAGCAGGCAGAGAATTCCCTGCTAGCACCTTCTCTGTGCCTGGGAAACAGAAGTGTTCACATTGCTTCGCAGAATCGCTTTTGTGCAGAAAACAGTAACACTTGTTCAGAACGAAAGAAAGCACAGAGCCCCAGATTTTATGTTGTCCTGGAGAGCTTGCAGAGCACTGGGGAAAGGCAGGCAGAGAATTCTCTGCTAGCACCTTCTCTGTGCCTGGGAAGCAGAAGTGTTCACATTGCTTCGCAGAATCGCTTTTGTGCAGAAAACAATAACACCTGTTCAGAACGAAAGAAAGCACAGAGCCCCAGATTTTATGTTGTCCTGGAGAGCTTGCAGAGTACTGGGGAAAAGCAGGCAGAGAATTCCCTGCTAGCACCTTCTCTGTGCCTGGGAAACAGAAGTGTTCACATTGCTTCGCAGAATCGCTTTTGTGCAGAAAACAGTAACACTTGTTCAGAACGAAAGAAAGCACAGAGCCCCAGATTTTATGTTGTCCTGGAGAGCTTGCAGAGCACTGGGGAAAGGCAGGCAGAGAATTCCCTGCTAGCACCTTGTCTGTGCCTGGGAAACAGAAGTGTTCACATTGCTTCGCAGAATCGCTTTTGTGCAGAAAACAGTAACACTTGTTCAGAAGGAAAGAAAGCACAGAGCCCCATATTTTATGTTGTGCTGGAGAGCTTGCAGAGTACTGGGGAAAAGCAGGCAGAGAATTCCCTGCTAGCACCTTCTCTGTGCCTGGGAAGCAGAAGTGTTCACATTGCTTGGCAGAATCGCTTTTGTGCAGAAAACAGTAACACTTGTTCAGAACAAAAGAAAGCACAGAGCCCCAGATTTTATGTTGTCCTGGAGAGCTTGCAGAGCACTGGGGAAAGGCAGGCAGAGAATTTCCTGCTAGCACCTTCTCTGTGCCTGGGAAGCAGAAGTGTTCACATTGCTTCGCAGAATCGCTTTTGTGCAGAAAACAGTAACACTTGTTCAGAAGGAAAGAAAGCACAGAGCCCCAGATTCTATGTTGTCCTGGAGAGCTTGCAGAGCACTGGGGAAAAGCAGGCAGAGAATTCCCTGCTAGCACCTTCTCTGTGCCTGTTCACATTGCTTCGCAGAATCGCTTTTGTGCAGAAAACAGTAACACTTGTTCAGACGTAAGAAAGCACATAGCCCCAGATTTTATGTTGTCCTGGAGAGCTTGCAGAGCACTGGGGAAAGGCAGGCAGAGAATTCCCTGCTAGCACCTTCTCTGTGCCTGTTCACATTCCTTCGCAGAATCGCTTTTGTGAAGAAAACTGTAACACTTGTTCAGAACGAAAGAAAGCACAGAGCCCCAGATTTTATGTTGTCCTGGAGAGCTTGCAGAGCACTGGGGAAAGGCAGGCAGAGAATTCCCTGCTAGCACGTTCTCTGTGCCTGGGAAGCAGAAGTGTTCACATTTCTTAGCAGTATCGCTTTTGTGCAGAAAACAGTAACACTTGTTCAGAAGGAAAGAAAGCACAGAGCCCCATATTTTATGTTGTGCTGGAGAGCTTGCAGAGTACTGGGGAAAAGCAGGCAGAGAATTCCCTGCTAGCACCTTCTCTGTGCCTGGGAAACAGAAGTGTTCACATTGCTTCGCAGAATCGCTTTTGTGCAGATAACAGTAACACTTGTTCAGAACAAAAGAAAGCACAGAGCCCCAGATTTTATGTTGTCCTGGAGAGCTTGCAGAGCACTGGGGAAAAGCAGGCAGAGAATTCCCTGCTAGCACCTTCTCTGTGCCTGGGAAACAGAAGTGTTCACATTGCTTCGCAGAATCGCTTTTGTGCAGAAAACAGTAACACTTGTTCAGACGAAAGAAAGCACAGAGCCCCAGATTTTATGTTGTGCTGGAGAGCTTGCAGAGCACTGGGGAAAGGCAGGCATAGAATTCCCTGCTAGCACCTTCTCTGTGCCTGGGAAGCAGAAGTCTTCACATTGCTTCGCAGAATCGCTTTTGTGCAGAAAACAGTAACACTTGTTCAGAACGAAAGAAAGCACAGAGCCCCAGATTTTATGTTGTCCTGGAGAGCTTGCAGAGCACTGGGGAAAAGCAGGCAGAGAATTCCCTGCTAGCACCTTCTCTGTGCCTGGGAAGCAGAAGTGTTCACATTGCTTGGCAGAATCGCTTTTGTGCAGAAAACAGTAACACTTGTTCAGAACGAAAGAAAGCACAGAGCCCCAGATTTTATGTTGTCCTGGAGAGCTTGCAGAGCACTGGGGAAAAGCAGGCAGAGAATTCCCTGCTAGCACCTTCTCTGTGCCTGGGAAGCAGAAGTGTTCACATTGCTTGGCAGAATCGCTTTTGTGCAGAAAACAGTAACACTTGTTCAGAAGGAAAGAAAGCACAGAGCCCCATATTTTATGTTGTGCTGGAGAGCTTGCAGAGTACTGGGGAAAAGCAGGCAGAGAATTCCCTGCTAGCACCTTCTCTGTGCCTGGGAAACAGAAGTGTTCACATTGCTTCGCAGAATCGTTTTTGTGCAGAAAACAGTAACACTTGTTCAGAATGAAAGAAAGCACAGAGCCCCAGATTTTATGTTGTCCTGGAGAGCTTGCAGAGCACTGGGGAAAGGCAGGCAGAGAATTCCCTGCTAGCACCTTCTCTGTGCCTGTTCACATTGCATCGCAGAATCGCTTTTGTGCAGAAAACAGTAACACTTGTTCAGACGAAAGAAAGCACAGAGCCCCAGATTTTATGTTGTCCTGGAGAGCTTGCAGAGCACTGGGGAAAGGCAGGCAGAGAATTCCCTGCTAGCACCTTCTCTGTGCCTGTTCACATTCCTTCGCAGAATCGCTTTTGTGCAGAAAACAGTAACACTTGTTCAGAACGAAAGAAAGCACAGAGCCCCAGATTTTATGTTGTCCTGGAGAGCTTGCAGAGCACTGGGGAAAGGCAGGCAGAGAATTCCCTGCTAGCACGTTCTCGGTGCCTGGGAAGCAGAAGTGTTCACATTTCTTAGCAGTATCGCTTTTGTGCAGAAAACAGTAACACTTGTTCAGAACGAAAGAAAGCACAGAGCCCCAGATTTTATGTTGTCCTGGAGAGCTTGCAGAGCACTGGGGAAAGGCAGGCAGAGAATTCTCTGCTAGCACCTTCTCTGTGCCTGGGAAGCAGAAGTGTTCACATTGCTTCGCAGAATCGCTTTTGTGCAGAAAACAATAACACCTGTTCAGAACGAAAGAAAGCACAGAGCCCCAGATTTTATGTTGTCCTGGAGAGCTTGCAGAGTACTGGGGAAAAGCAGGCAGAGAATTCCCTGCTAGCACCTTCTCTGTGCCTGGGAAACAGAAGTGTTCACATTGCTTCGCAGAATCGCTTTTGTGCAGAAAACAGTAACACTTGTTCAGAACGAAAGAAAGCACAGAGCCCCAGATTTTATGTTGTCCTGGAGAGCTTGCAGAGCACTGGGGAAAGGCAGGCAGAGAATTCCCTGCTAGCACCTTGTCTGTGCCTGGGAAACAGAAGTGTTCACATTGCTTCGCAGAATCGCTTTTGTGCAGAAAACAGTAACACTTGTTCAGAAGGAAAGAAAGCACAGAGCCCCATATTTTATGTTGTGCTGGAGAGCTTGCAGAGTACTGGGGAAAAGCAGGCAGAGAATTCCCTGCTAGCACCTTCTCTGTGCCTGGGAAGCAGAAGTGTTCACATTGCTTGGCAGAATCGCTTTTGTGCAGAAAACAGTAACACTTGTTCAGAACAAAAGAAAGCACAGAGCCCCAGATTTTATGTTGTCCTGGAGAGCTTGCAGAGCACTGGGGAAAGGCAGGCAGAGAATTTCCTGCTAGCACCTTCTCTGTGCCTGGGAAGCAGAAGTGTTCACATTGCTTCGCAGAATCGCTTTTGTGCAGAAAACAGTAACACTTGTTCAGAAGGAAAGAAAGCACAGAGCCCCAGATTCTATGTTGTCCTGGAGAGCTTGCAGAGCACTGGGGAAAAGCAGGCAGAGAATTCCCTGCTAGCACCTTCTCTGTGCCTGTTCACATTGCTTCGCAGAATCGCTTTTGTGCAGAAAACAGTAACACTTGTTCAGACGTAAGAAAGCACATAGCCCCAGATTTTATGTTGTCCTGGAGAGCTTGCAGAGCACTGGGGAAAGGCAGGCAGAGAATTCCCTGCTAGCACCTTCTCTGTGCCTGTTCACATTCCTTCGCAGAATCGCTTTTGTGAAGAAAACTGTAACACTTGTTCAGAACGAAAGAAAGCACAGAGCCCCAGATTTTATGTTGTCCTGGAGAGCTTGCAGAGCACTGGGGAAAGGCAGGCAGAGAATTCCCTGCTAGCACGTTCTCTGTGCCTGGGAAGCAGAAGTGTTCACATTTCTTAGCAGTATCGCTTTTGTGCAGAAAACAGTAACACTTGTTCAGAAGGAAAGAAAGCACAGAGCCCCATATTTTATGTTGTGCTGGAGAGCTTGCAGAGTACTGGGGAAAAGCAGGCAGAGAATTCCCTGCTAGCACCTTCTCTGTGCCTGGGAAACAGAAGTGTTCACATTGCTTCGCAGAATCGCTTTTGTGCAGATAACAGTAACACTTGTTCAGAACAAAAGAAAGCACAGAGCCCCAGATTTTATGTTGTCCTGGAGAGCTTGCAGAGCACTGGGGAAAAGCAGGCAGAGAATTCCCTGCTAGCACCTTCTCTGTGCCTGGGAAACAGAAGTGTTCACATTGCTTCGCAGAATCGCTTTTGTGCAGAAAACAGTAACACTTGTTCAGACGAAAGAAAGCACAGAGCCCCAGATTTTATGTTGTGCTGGAGAGCTTGCAGAGCACTGGGGAAAGGCAGGCATAGAATTCCCTGCTAGCACCTTCTCTGTGCCTGGGAAGCAGAAGTCTTCACATTGCTTCGCAGAATCGCTTTTGTGCAGAAAACAGTAACACTTGTTCAGAACGAAAGAAAGCACAGAGCCCCAGATTTTATGTTGTCCTGGAGAGCTTGCAGAGCACTGGGGAAAAGCAGGCAGAGAATTCCCTGCTAGCACCTTCTCTGTGCCTGGGAAGCAGAAGTGTTCACATTGCTTGGCAGAATCGCTTTTGTGCAGAAAACAGTAACACTTGTTCAGAACGAAAGAAAGCACAGAGCCCCAGATTCTATGTTGTCCTGGAGAGCTTGCAGAGCACTGGGGAAAAGCAGGCAGAGAATTCCCTGCTAGCACCTTCTCTGTGCCTGGGAAGCAGAAGTGTTCACATTGCTTGACAGAATCGCTTTTGTGCAGAAAACAGTAACACTTGTTCAGAAGGAAAGAAAGCACAGAGCCCCATATTTTATGTTGTGCTGGAGAGCTTGCAGAGTACTGGGGAAAAGCAGGCAGAGAATTCCCTGCTAGCACCTTCTCTGTGCCTGGGAAACAGAAGTGTTCACATTGCTTCGCAGAATCGTTTTTGTGCAGAAAACAGTAACACTTGTTCAGAATGAAAGAAAGCACAGAGCCCCAGATTTTATGTTGTCCTGGAGAGCTTGCAGAGCACTGGGGAAAGGCAGGCAGAGAATTCCCTGCTAGCACCTTCTCTGTGCCTGTTCACATTGCATCGCAGAATCGCTTTTGTGCAGAAAACAGTAACACTTGTTCAGACGAAAGAAAGCACAGAGCCCCAGATTTTATGTTGTCCTGGAGAGCTTGCAGAGCACTGGGGAAAGGCAGGCAGAGAATTCCCTGCTAGCACCTTCTCTGTGCCTGTTCACATTCCTTCGCAGAATCGCTTTTGTGCAGAAAACAGTAACACTTGTTCAGAACGAAAGAAAGCACAGAGCCCCAGATTTTATGTTGTCCTGGAGAGCTTGCAGAGCACTGGGGAAAGGCAGGCAGAGAATTCCCTGCTAGCACGTTCTCGGTGCCTGGGAAGCAGAAGTGTTCACATTTCTTAGCAGTATCGCTTTTGTGCAGAAAACAGTAACACTTGTTCAGAAGGAAAGAAAGCACAGAGCCCCATATTTTATGTTGTGCTGGAGAGCTTGCAGAGTACTGGGGAAAAGCAGGCAGAGAATTCCCTGCTAGCACCTTCTCTGTGCCTGGGAAACAGAAGTGTTCACATTGCTTCGCAGAATCGCTTTTGTGCAGAAAACAGTAACACTTGTTCAGACGAAAGAAAGCACAGAGCCCCAGATTTTATGTTGTGCTGGAGAGCTTGCAGAGCACTGGGGAAAGGCAGGCAGAGAATTCCCTGCTAGCACCTTCTCTGTGCCTGGGAAGCAGAAGTCTTCACATTGCTTCGCAGAATCGCTTTTGTGCAGAAAACAGTAACAGTTGTTCAGAACGAAAGAAAGCACAGAGCCCCAGATTTTATGTTGTCCTGGAGAGCTTGCAGAGCACTGGGGAAAAGCAGGCAGAGAATTCCCTGCTAGCACCTTCTCTGTGCCTGGGAAACAGAAGTGTTCACATTGCTTCGCAGAATCGCTTTTGTGCAGAAAACAGTAACACTTGTTCAGAACGAAAGAAAGCACAGAGCCCCAGATTTTATGTTGTCCTGGAGAGCTTGCAGAGCACTGGGGAAAGGCAGGCAGAGAATTCTCTGCTAGCACCTTCTCTGTGCCTGGGAAGCAGAAGTGTTCACATTGCTTCGCAGAATCGCTTTTGTGCAGAAAACAATAACACCTGTTCAGAACGAAAGAAAGCACAGAGCCCCAGATTTTATGTTGTCCTGGAGAGCTTGCAGAGTACTGGGGAAAAGCAGGCAGAGAATTCCCTGCTAGCACCTTCTCTGTGCCTGGGAAACAGAAGTGTTCACATTGCTTCGCAGAATCGCTTTTGTGCAGAAAACAGTAACACTTGTTCAGAACGAAAGAAAGCACAGAGCCCCAGATTTTATGTTGTCCTGGAGAGCTTGCAGAGCACTGGGGAAAGGCAGGCAGAGAATTCCCTGCTAGCACCTTGTCTGTGCCTGGGAAACAGAAGTGTTCACATTGCTTCGCAGAATCGCTTTTGTGCAGAAAACAGTAACACTTGTTCAGAAGGAAAGAAAGCACAGAGCCCCATATTTTATGTTGTGCTGGAGAGCTTGCAGAGTACTGGGGAAAAGCAGGCAGAGAATTCCCTGCTAGCACCTTCTCTGTGCCTGGGAAGCAGAAGTGTTCACATTGCTTGGCAGAATCGCTTTTGTGCAGAAAACAGTAACACTTGTTCAGAACAAAAGAAAGCACAGAGCCCCAGATTTTATGTTGTCCTGGAGAGCTTGCAGAGCACTGGGGAAAGGCAGGCAGAGAATTTCCTGCTAGCACCTTCTCTGTGCCTGGGAAGCAGAAGTGTTCACATTGCTTCGCAGAATCGCTTTTGTGCAGAAAACAGTAACACTTGTTCAGAAGGAAAGAAAGCACAGAGCCCCAGATTCTATGTTGTCCTGGAGAGCTTGCAGAGCACTGGGGAAAAGCAGGCAGAGAATTCCCTGCTAGCACCTTCTCTGTGCCTGTTCACATTGCTTCGCAGAATCGCTTTTGTGCAGAAAACAGTAACACTTGTTCAGACGTAAGAAAGCACATAGCCCCAGATTTTATGTTGTCCTGGAGAGCTTGCAGAGCACTGGGGAAAGGCAGGCAGAGAATTTCCTGCTAGCACCTTCTCTGTGCCTGGGAAGCAGAAGTGTTCACATTGCTTGGCAGAATCGCTTTTGTGCAGAAAACAGTAACACTTGTTCAGAACGAAAGAAAGCACAGAGCCCCAGATTCTATGTTGTCCTGGAGAGCTTGCAGAGCACTGGGGAAAAGCAGGCAGAGAATTCCCTGCTAGCACCTTCTCTGTGCCTGGGAAACAGAAGTGTTCACATTGCTTCGCAGAATCGCTTTTGTGCAGAAAACAGTAACACTTGTTCAGAAGGAAAGAAAGCACAGAGCCCCATATTTTATGTTGTGCTGGAGAGCTTGCAGAGTACTGGGGAAAAGCAGGCAGAGAATTCCCTGCTAGCACCTTCTCTGTGCCTGGGAAACAGAAGTGTTCACATTGCTTCGCAGAATCGCTTTTGTGCAGAAAACAGTAACACTTGTTCAGAATGAAAGAAAGCACAGAGCCCCAGATTTTATGTTGTCCTGGAGAGCTTGCAGAGCACTGGGGAAAGGCAGGCAGAGAATTCCCTGCTAGCACCTTCTCTGTGCCTGTTCACATTCCTTCGCAGAATCGCTTTTGTGAAGAAAACTGTAACACTTGTTCAGAACGAAAGAAAGCACAGAGCCCCAGATTTTATGTTGTCCTGGAGAGCTTGCAGAGCACTGGGGAAAGGCAGGCAGAGAATTCCCTGCTAGCACGTTCTCTGTGCCTGGGAAGCAGAAGTGTTCACATTTCTTAGCAGTATCGCTTTTGTGCAGAAAACAGTAACACTTGTTCAGAAGGAAAGAAAGCACAGAGCCCCATATTTTATGTTGTGCTGGAGAGCTTGCAGAGCACTGGGGAAAAGCAGGCAGAGAATTCCCTGCTAGCACCTTCTCTGTGCCTGGGAAACAGAAGTGTTCACATTGCTTCGCAGAATCGCTTTTGTGCAGATAACAGTAACACTTGTTCAGAACAAAAGAAAGCACAGAGCCCCAGATTTTATGTTGTCCTGGAGAGCTTGCAGAGCACTGGGGAAAAGCAGGCAGAGAATTCCCTGCTAGCACCTTCTCTGTGCCTGGGAAACAGAAGTGTTCACATTGCTTCGCAGAATCGCTTTTGTGCAGAAAACAGTAACACTTGTTCAGACGAAAGAAAGCACAGAGCCCCAGATTTTATGTTGTCCTGGAGAGCTTGCAGAGCACTGGGGAAAGGCAGGCATAGAATTCCCTGCTAGCACCTTCTCTGTGCCTGGGAAGCAGAAGTCTTCACATTGCTTCGCAGAATCGCTTTTGTGCAGAAAACAGTAACACTTGTTCAGAACGAAAGAAAGCACAGAGCCCCAGATTTTATGTTGTCCTGGAGAGCTTGCAGAGCACTGGGGAAAAGCAGGCAGAGAATTCCCTGCTAGCACCTTCTCTGTGCCTGGGAAGCAGAAGTGTTCACATTGCTTCGCAGAATCGCTTTTGTGCAGAAAACAATAACACCTGTTCAGAACGAAAGAAAGCACAGAGCCCCAGATTTTATGTTGTCCTGGAGAGCTTGCAGAGTACTGGGGAAAAGCAGGCAGAGAATTCCCTGCTAGCACCTTCTCTGTGCCTGGGAAACAGAAGTGTTCACATTGCTTCGCAGAATCGCTTTTGTGCAGAAAACAGTAACACTTGTTCAGAACAAAAGAAAGCACAGAGCCCCAGATTTTATGTTGTCCTGGAGAGCTTGCAGAGCACTGGGGAAAAGCAGGCAGAGAATTCCCTGCTAGCACCTTCTCTGTGCCTGGGAAACAGAAGTGTTCACATTGCTTCGCAGAATCGCTTTTGTGCAGAAAACAGTAACACTTGTTCAGACGAAAGAAAGCACAGAGCCCCAGATTTTATGTTGTCCTGGAGAGCTTGCAGAGCACTGGGGAAAGGCAGGCAGAGAATTCCCTGCTAGCACCTTCTCTGTGCCTGGGAAGCAGAAGTGTTCACATTGCTTCGCAGAATCGCTTTTGTGCAGAAAACAGTAACACTTGTTCAGAACGAAAGAAAGCACAGAGCCCCAGATTTTATGTTGTCCTGGAGAGCTTGCAGAGCACTGGGGAAAGGCAGGCAGAGAATTCCCTGCTAGCACCTTCTCTGTGCCTGGGAAGCAGAAGTGTTCACATTGCTTGGCAGAATCGCTTTTGTGCAGAAAACAGTAACACTTGTTCAGAACGAAAGAAAGCACAGAGCCCCAGATTCTATGTTGTCCTGGAGAGCTTGCAGAGCACTGGGGAAAAGCAGGCAGAGAATTCCCTGCTAGCACCTTCTCTGTGCCTGGGAAACAGAAGTGTTCACATTGCTTCGCAGAATCGCTTTTGTGCAGAAAACAGTAACACTTGTTCAGAACGAAAGAAAGCACAGAGCCCCATATTTTGTGTTGTGCTGGAGAGCTTGCAGAGTACTGGGGAAAAGCAGGCAGAGAATTCCCAGCTAGCACCTTCTCTGTGCCTGGGAAACAGAAGTGTTCACATTGCTTCGCAGAATCGTTTTTGTGCAGAAAACAGTAACACTTGTTCAGAATGAAAGAAAGCACAGAGCCCCAGATTTTATGTTGTCCTGGAGAGCTTGCAGAGCACTGGGGAAAGGCAGGCAGAGAATTCCCTGCTAGCACCTTCTCTGTGCCTGTTCACATTGCATCGCAGAATCGCTTTTGTGCAGAAAACAGTAACACTTGTTCAGACGAAAGAAAGCACAGAGCCCCAGATTTTATGTTGTCCTGGAGAGCTTGCAGAGCACTGGGGAAAGGCAGGCAGAGAATTCCCTGCTAGCACCTTCTCTGTGCCTGTTCACATTCCTTCGCAGAATCGCTTTTGTGCAGAAAACTGTAACACTTGTTCAGAACGAAAGAAAGCACAGAGCCCCAGATTTTATGTTGTCCTGGAGAGCTTGCAGAGCACTGGGGAAAGGCAGGCAGAGAATTCCCTGCTAGCACGTTCTCGGTGCCTGGGAAGCAGAAGTGTTCACATTTCTTAGCAGTATCGCTTTTGTGCAGAAAACAGTAACACTTGTTCAGAAGGAAAGAAAGCACAGAGCCCCATATTTTATGTTGTGCTGGAGAGCTTGCAGAGTACTGGGGAAAAGCAGGCAGAGAATTCCCTGCTAGCACCTTCTCTGTGCCTGGGAAACAGAAGTGTTCACATTGCTTCGCAGAATCGCTTTTGTGCAGAAAACAGTAACACTTGTTCAGAAGGAAAGAAAGCACAGAGCCCCATATTTTATGTTGTGCTGGAGAGCTTGCAGAGTACTGGGGAAAAGCAGGCAGAGAATTCCCTGCTAGCACCTTCTCTGTGCCTGGGAAGCAGAAGTGTTCAGATTGCTTGGCAGAATCGCTTTTGTGCAGAAAACAGTAACACTTGTTCAGAACAAAAGAAAGCACAGAGCCCCAGATTTTATGTTGTCCTGGAGAGCTTGCAGAGCACTTGGGTAAAGCAGGCAGAGAATTCCCTGCTAGCACCTTCTCTGTGCCTGGGAAGCAGAAGTCTTCACATTGCTTCGCAGAATCGCTTTTGTGCAGACAACAGTAACACTTTTTCAGAACAAAAGAAAGCACAGAGCCTCAGATTTTATGTTGTCCTGGAGAGCTTGCAGAGCACTGGGGAAAAGCAAGCAGAGAATTCCCTGCTAGCACCTTCTCTGTGCCTGGGAAACAGAAGTGTTCACATTGCTTCGCAGAATCGCTTTTGTGCAGAAAACAGTAACACTTGTTCAGAACGAAAGAAAGCACAGAGCCCCAGATTTTATGTTGTCCTGGAGAGCTTGCAGAGCACTGGGGAAAGGCAGGCAGAGAATTCCCTGCTAGCACCTTCCCTGTGCCTGGGAAAGAGAAGTGTTCCCATTGCTTCGCAGAATCGCTTTTGTGCAGAAAACAGTAACACTTGTTCAGAAGGAAAGAAAGCACAGAGCCCCAGATTTTATGTTGTCCTGGAGAGCTTGCAGAGCACTGGGGAAAAGCAGGCAGAGAATTCCCTGCTAGCACCTTCTCTGTGCCTGGGAAGCAGAAGTCTTCACATTGCTTCGCAGAATCGCTTTTGTGCAGATAACAGTAACACTTTTTCAGAACAAAAGAAAGCACAGAGCCCCAGATTTTATGTTGTCCTGGAGAGCTTGCAGAGCACTGGGGAAAAGCAGGCAGAGAATTCCCTGCTAGCACCTTCTCTGTGCCTGGGAAGCAGAAGTGTTCACATTGCTTCGCAGAATCGCTTTTGTGCAGAAAACAGTAACACTTGTTCAGAAGGAAAGAAAGCACAGAGCCCCATATTTTATGTTGTCCTGGAGAGCTTGCAGAGCACTGGGGAAAAGCAGGCAGAGAATTCCCTGCTAGCACCTTCTCTGTGCCTGGGAAGCAGAAGTCTTCACATTGCTTCGCAGAATCGCTTTTGTGCAGAAAACAATAACACTTGTTCAGAACGAAAGAAAGCACAGAGCCCCAGATTTTATGTTGTCCTGGAGAGCTTGCAGAGCACTGGGGAAAAGCAGGCAGAGAATTCCCTGCTAGCACCTTCTCTGTGCCTGGGAAACAGAAGTGTTCACATTGCTTCGCAGAATCGCTTTTGTGCAGAAAACAGTAACACTTGTTCAGAACGAAAGAAAGCACAGAGCCCCAGATTTTATGTTGTCCTGGAGAGCTTGCAGAGCACTGGGGAAAGGCAGGCAGAGAATTCCCTGCTAGCACCTTCTCTGTGCCTTGGAAGCAGAAGTGTTCACATTGCTTCGCAGAATCGTTTTGTGCAGAAAACAATAACACCTGTTCAGAACGAAAGAAAGCACAGAGCCCCAGATTTTATGTTGTCCTGGAGAGCTTGCAGAGCACTGGGGAAAGGCAGGCAGAGAATTCCCTGCTAGCACGTTCTCGGTGCCTGGGAAGCAGAAGTGTTCACATTTCTTAGCAGTATCGCTTTTGTGCAGAAAACAGTAACACTTGTTCAGAAGGAAAGAAAGCACAGAGCCCCATATTTTATGTTGTGCTGGAGAGCTTGCAGAGTACTGGGGAAAAGCAGGCAGAGAATTCCCTGCTAGCACCTTCTCTGTGCCTGGGAAACAGAAGTGTTCACATTGCTTCGCAGAATCGCTTTTGTGCAGATAACAGTAACACTTGTTCAGAACAAAAGAAAGCACAGAGCCCCAGATTTTATGTTGTCCTGGAGAGCTTGCAGAGCACTGGGGAAAAGCAGGCAGAGAATTCCCTGCTAGCACCTTCTCTGTGCCTGGGAAACAGAAGTGTTCACATTGCTTCGCAGAATCGCTTTTGTGCAGAAAACAGTAACACTTGTTCAGACGAAAGAAAGCACAGAGCCCCAGATTTTATGTTGTCCTGGAGAGCTTGCAGAGCACTGGGGAAAGGCAGGCAGAGAATTCCCTGCTAGCACCTTCTCTGTGCCTGGGAAGCAGAAGTCTTCACATTGCTTCGCAGAATCGCTTTTGTGCAGAAAACAGTAACACTTGTTCAGAACGAAAGAAAGCACAGAGCCCCAGATTTTATGTTGTCCTGGAGAGCTTGCAGAGCACTGGGGAAAAGCAGGCAGAGAATTCCCTGCTAGCACCTTCTCTGTGCCTGGGAAACAGAAGTGTTCACATTGCTTCGCAGAATCGCTTTTGTGCAGAAAACAGTAACACTTGTTCAGAACGAAAGAAAGCACAGAGCCCCAGATTTTATGTTGTCCTGGAGAGCTTGCAGAGCACTGGGGAAAGGCAGGCAGAGAATTCCCTGCTAGCACCTTCTCTGTGCCTGGGAAGCAGAAGTGTTCACATTGCTTGGCAGAATCGCTTTTGTGCAGAAAACAGTAACACTTGTTCAGAACGAAAGAAAGCACAGAGCCCCAGATTCTATGTTGTCCTGGAGAGCTTGCAGAGCACTGGGGAAAAGCAGGCAGAGAATTCCCTGCTAGCACCTTCTCTGTGCCTGGGAAACAGAAGTGTTCACATTGCTTCGCAGAATCGCTTTTGTGCAGAAAACAGTAACACTTGTTCAGAAGGAAAGAAAGCACAGAGCCCCATATTTTATGTTGTGCTGGAGAGCTTGCAGAGTACTGGGGAAAAGCAGGCAGAGAATTCCCTGCTAGCACCTTCTCTGTGCCTGGGAAACAGAAGTGTTCACATTGCTTCGCAGAATCGTTTTTGTGCAGAAAACAGTAACACTTGTTCAGAATGAAAGAAAGCACAGAGCCCCAGATTTTATGTTGTCCTGGAGAGCTTGCAGAGCACTGGGGAAAGGCAGGCAGAGAATTCCCTGCTAGCACCTTCTCTGTGCCTGTTCACATTGCATCGCAGAATCGCTTTTGTGCAGAAAACAGTAACACTTGTTCAGACGAAAGAAAGCACAGAGCCCCAGATTTTATGTTGTGCTGGAGAGCTTGCAGAGCACTGGGGAAAGGCAGGCAGAGAATTCCCTGCTAGCACCTTCTCTGTGCCTGGGAAGCAGAAGTCTTCACATTGCTTCGCAGAATCGCTTTTGTGCAGAAAACAGTAACACTTGTTCAGAACGAAAGAAAGCACAGAGCCCCAGATTTTATGTTGTCCTGGAGAGCTTGCAGAGCACTGGGGAAAAGCAGGCAGAGAATTCCCTGCTAGCACCTTCTCTGTGCCTGGGAAACAGAAGTGTTCACATTGCTTCGCAGAATCGCTTTTGTGCAGAAAACAGTAACACTTGTTCAGAACGAAAGAAAGCACAGAGCCCCAGATTTTATGTTGTCCTGGAGAGCTTGCAGAGCACTGGGGAAAGGCAGGCAGAGAATTCCCTGCTAGCACCTTCTCTGTGCCTGGGAAGCAGAAGTGTTCACATTGCTTCGCAGAATCGCTTTTGTGCAGAAAACAATAACACCTGTTCAGAACGAAAGAAAGCACAGAGCCCCAGATTTTATGTTGTCCTGGAGAGCTTGCAGAGTACTGGGGAAAAGCAGGCAGAGAATTCCCTGCTAGCACCTTCTCTGTGCCTGGGAAACAGAAGTGTTCACATTGCTTCGCAGAATCGCTTTTGTGCAGAAAACAGTAACACTTGTTCAGAACGAAAGAAAGCACAGAGCCCCAGATTTTATGTTGTCCTGGAGAGCTTGCAGAGCACTGGGGAAAGGCAGGCAGAGAATTCCCTGCTAGCACCTTGTCTGTGCCTGGGAAACAGAAGTGTTCACATTGCTTCGCAGAATCGCTTTTGTGCAGAAAACAGTAACACTTGTTCAGAAGGAAAGAAAGCACAGAGCCCCATATTTTATGTTGTGCTGGAGAGCTTGCAGAGTACTGGGGAAAAGCAGGCAGAGAATTCCCTGCTAGCACCTTCTCTGTGCCTGGGAAGCAGAAGTGTTCACATTGCTTGGCAGAGTCGCTTTTGTGCAGAAAACAGTAACACTTGTTCAGAACAAAAGAAAGCACAGAGCCCCAGATTTTATGTTGTCCTGGAGAGCTTGCATAGCACTGGGGAAAAGCAGGCAGAGAATTCCCTGCTAGCACCTTCTCTGTGCCTGGGAAACAGAAGTGTTCACATTGCTTCGCAGAATCGCTTTTGTGCAGAAAACAGTAACACTTGTTCAGAAGGAAAGAAAGCACAGAGCCCCATATTTTATGTTGTGCTGGAGAGCTTGCAGAGTACTGGGGAAAAGCAGGCAGAGAATTCCCTGCTAGCACCTTCTCTGTGCCTGGGAAACAGAAGTGTTCACATTGCTTCGCAGAATCGCTTTTGTGCAGAAAACAGTAACACTTGTTCAGAATGAAAGAAAGCACAGAGCCCCAGATTTTATGTTGTCCTGGAGAGCTTGCAGAGCACTGGGGAAAGGCAGGCAGAGAATTCCCTGCTAGCACCTTCTCTGTGCCTGTTCACATTGCATCGCAGAATCGCTTTTGTGCAGAAAACAGTAACACTTGTTCAGACGAAAGAAAGCACAGAGCCCCAGATTTTATGTTGTGCTGGAGAGCTTGCAGAGCACTGGGGAAAGGCAGGCAGAGAATTCCCTGCTAGCACCTTCTCTGTGCCTGGGAAGCAGAAGTCTTCACATTGCTTCGCAGAATCGCTTTTGTGCAGAAAACAGTAACAGTTGTTCAGAACGAAAGAAAGCACAGAGCCCCAGATTTTATGTTGTCCTGGAGAGCTTGCAGAGCACTGGGGAAAAGCAGGCAGAGAATTCCCTGCTAGCACCTTCTCTGTGCCTGGGAAACAGAAGTGTTCACATTGCTTCGCAGAATCGCTTTTGTGCAGAAAACAGTAACACTTGTTCAGAACGAAAGAAAGCACAGAGCCCCAGATTTTATGTTGTCCTGGAGAGCTTGCAGAGCACTGGGGAAAGGCAGGCAGAGAATTCCCTGCTAGCACCTTCTCTGTGCCTGGGAAGCAGAAGTGTTCACATTGCTTCGCAGAATCGCTTTTGTGCAGAAAACAATAACACCTGTTCAGAACGAAAGAAAGCACAGAGCCCCAGATTTTATGTTGTCCTGGAGAGCTTGCAGAGTACTGGGGAAAAGCAGGCAGAGAATTCCCTGCTAGCACCTTCTCTGTGCCTGGGAAACAGAAGTGTTCACATTGCTTCGCAGAATCGCTTTTGTGCAGAAAACAGTAACACTTGTTCAGAACGAAAGAAAGCACAGAGCCCCAGATTTTATGTTGTCCTGGAGAGCTTGCAGAGCACTGGGGAAAGGCAGGCAGAGAATTCCCTGCTAGCACCTTGTCTGTGCCTGGGAAACAGAAGTGTTCACATTGCTTCGCAGAATCGCTTTTGTGCAGAAAACAGTAACACTTGTTCAGAAGGAAAGAAAGCACAGAGCCCCATATTTTATGTTGTGCTGGAGAGCTTGCAGAGTACTGGGGAAAAGCAGGCAGAGAATTCCCTGCTAGCACCTTCTCTGTGCCTGGGAAGCAGAAGTGTTCACATTGCTTGGCAGAATCGCTTTTGTGCAGAAAACAGTAACACTTGTTCAGAACAAAAGAAAGCACAGAGCCCCAGATTTTATGTTGTCCTGGAGAGCTTGCATAGCACTGGGGAAAAGCAGGCAGAGAATTCCCTGCTAGCACCTTCTCTGTGCCTGGGAAACAGAAGTGTTCACATTGCTTCGCAGAATCGCTTTTGTGCAGATAACAGTAACACTTGTTCAGAACAAAAGAAAGCACAGAGCCCCAGATTTTATGTTGTCCTGGAGAGCTTGCAGAGCACTGGGGAAAAGCAGGCAGAGAATTCCCTGCTAGCACCTTCTCTGTGCCTGGGAAACAGAAGTGTTCACATTGCTTCGCAGAATCGCTTTTGTGCAGAAAACAGTAACACTTGTTCAGACGAAAGAAAGCACAGAGCCCCAGATTTTATGTTGTGCTGGAGAGCTTGCAGAGCACTGGGGAAAGGCAGGCAGAGAATTCCCTGCTAGCACCTTCTCTGTGCCTGGGAAGCAGAAGTCTTCACATTGCTTCGCAGAATCGCTTTTGTGCAGAAAACAGTAACACTTGTTCAGAACAAAAGAAAGCACAGAGCCCCAGATTTTATGTTGTGCTGGAGAGCTTGCAGAGCACTGGGGAAAAGCAGGCAGAGAATTCCCTGCTAGCACCTTCTCTGTGCCTGGGAAACAGAAGTGTTCACATTGCTTCGCAGAATCGCTTTTGTGCAGAAAACAGTAACACTTGTTCAGAACGAAAGAAAGCACAGAGCCCCAGATTTTATGTTGTCCTGGAGAGCTTGCAGAGCACTGGGGAAAGGCAGGCAGAGAATTCCCTGCTAGCACCTTCTCTGTGCCTGGGAAGCAGAAGTGTTCACATTGCTTCGCAGAATCGCTTTTGTGCAGAAAACAATAACACCTGTTCAGAACGAAAGAAAGCACAGAGCCCCAGATTTTATGTTGTCCTGGAGAGCTTGCAGAGTACTGGGGAAAAGCAGGCAGAGAATTCCCTGCTAGCACCTTCTCTGTGCCTGGGAAACAGAAGTGTTCACATTGCTTCGCAGAATCGCTTTTGTGCAGAAAACAGTAACACTTGTTCAGAACGAAAGAAAGCACAGAGCCCCAGATTTTATGTTGTCCTGGAGAGCTTGCAGAGCACTGGGGAAAGGCAGGCAGAGAATTCCCTGCTAGCACCTTGTCTGTGCCTGGGAAACAGAAGTGTTCACATTGCTTCGCAGAATCGCTTTTGTGCAGAAAACAGTAACACTTGTTCAGAAGGAAAGAAAGCACAGAGCCCCATATTTTATGTTGTGCTGGAGAGCTTGCAGAGTACTGGGGAAAAGCAGGCAGAGAATTCCCTGCTAGCACCTTCTCTGTGCCTGGGAAACAGAAGTGTTCACATTGCTTCGCAGAATCGCTTTTGTGCAGATAACAGTAACACTTGTTCAGAACAAAAGAAAGCACAGAGCCCCAGATTTTATGTTGTCCTGGAGAGCTTGCAGAGCACTGGGGAAAAGCAGGCAGAGAATTCCCTGCTAGCACCTTCTCTGTGCCTGGGAAACAGAAGTGTTCACATTGCTTCGCAGAATCGCTTTTGTGCAGAAAACAGTAACACTTGTTCAGACGAAAGAAAGCACAGAGCCCCAGATTTTATGTTGTCCTGGAGAGCTTGCAGAGCACTGGGGAAAGGCAGGCAGAGAATTCCCTGCTAGCACCTTCTCTGTGCCTGGGAAACAGAAGTGTTCACATTGCTTCGCAGAATCGCTTTTGTGCAGAAAACAGTAACACTTGTTCAGAATGAAAGAAAGCACAGAGCCCCAGATTTTATGTTGTCCTGGAGAGCTTGCAGAGCACTGGGGAAAGGCAGGCAGAGAATTCCCTGCTAGCACCTTCTCTGTGCCTGTTCACATTGCATCGCAGAATCGCTTTTGTGCAGAAAACAGTAACACTTGTTCAGACGAAAGAAAGCACAGAGCCCCAGATTTTATGTTGTGCTGGAGAGCTTGCAGAGCACTGGGGAAAGGCAGGCAGAGAATTCCCTGCTAGCACCTTCTCTGTGCCTGGGAAGCAGAAGTCTTCACATTGCTTCGCAGAATCGCTTTTGTGCAGAAAACAGTAACAGTTGTTCAGAACGAAAGAAAGCACAGAGCCCCAGATTTTATGTTGTCCTGGAGAGCTTGCAGAGCACTGGGGAAAAGCAGGCAGAGAATTCCCTGCTAGCACCTTCTCTGTGCCTGGGAAACAGAAGTGTTCACATTGCTTCGCAGAATCGCTTTTGTGCAGAAAACAGTAACACTTGTTCAGAACGAAAGAAAGCACAGAGCCCCAGATTTTATGTTGTCCTGGAGAGCTTGCAGAGCACTGGGGAAAGGCAGGCAGAGAATTCCCTGCTAGCACCTTCTCTGTGCCTGGGAAGCAGAAGTGTTCACATTGCTTCGCAGAATCGCTTTTGTGCAGAAAACAATAACACCTGTTCAGAACGAAAGAAAGCACAGAGCCCCAGATTTTATGTTGTCCTGGAGAGCTTGCAGAGTACTGGGGAAAAGCAGGCAGAGAATTCCCTGCTAGCACCTTCTCTGTGCCTGGGAAACAGAAGTGTTCACATTGCTTCGCAGAATCGCTTTTGTGCAGAAAACAGTAACACTTGTTCAGAACGAAAGAAAGCACAGAGCCCCAGATTTTATGTTGTCCTGGAGAGCTTGCAGAGCACTGGGGAAAGGCAGGCAGAGAATTCCCTGCTAGCACCTTGTCTGTGCCTGGGAAACAGAAGTGTTCACATTGCTTCGCAGAATCGCTTTTGTGCAGAAAACAGTAACACTTGTTCAGAAGGAAAGAAAGCACAGAGCCCCATATTTTATGTTGTGCTGGAGAGCTTGCAGAGTACTGGGGAAAAGCAGGCAGAGAATTCCCTGCTAGCACCTTCTCTGTGCCTGGGAAGCAGAAGTGTTCACATTGCTTGGCAGAATCGCTTTTGTGCAGAAAACAGTAACACTTGTTCAGAACAAAAGAAAGCACAGAGCCCCAGATTTTATGTTGTCCTGGAGAGCTTGCATAGCACTGGGGAAAAGCAGGCAGAGAATTCCCTGCTAGCACCTTCTCTGTGCCTGGGAAACAGAAGTGTTCACATTGCTTCGCAGAATCGCTTTTGTGCAGATAACAGTAACACTTGTTCAGAACAAAAGAAAGCACAGAGCCCCAGATTTTATGTTGTCCTGGAGAGCTTGCAGAGCACTGGGGAAAAGCAGGCAGAGAATTCCCTGCTAGCACCTTCTCTGTGCCTGGGAAACAGAAGTGTTCACATTGCTTCGCAGAATCGCTTTTGTGCAGAAAACAGTAACACTTGTTCAGACGAAAGAAAGCACAGAGCCCCAGATTTTATGTTGTGCTGGAGAGCTTGCAGAGCACTGGGGAAAGGCAGGCAGAGAATTCCCTGCTAGCACCTTCTCTGTGCCTGGGAAGCAGAAGTCTTCACATTGCTTCGCAGAATCGCTTTTGTGCAGAAAACAGTAACACTTGTTCAGAACAAAAGAAAGCACAGAGCCCCAGATTTTATGTTGTGCTGGAGAGCTTGCAGAGCACTGGGGAAAAGCAGGCAGAGAATTCCCTGCTAGCACCTTCTCTGTGCCTGGGAAACAGAAGTGTTCACATTGCTTCGCAGAATCGCTTTTGTGCAGAAAACAGTAACACTTGTTCAGAACGAAAGAAAGCACAGAGCCCCAGATTTTATGTTGTCCTGGAGAGCTTGCAGAGCACTGGGGAAAGGCAGGCAGAGAATTCCCTGCTAGCACCTTCTCTGTGCCTGGGAAGCAGAAGTGTTCACATTGCTTCGCAGAATCGCTTTTGTGCAGAAAACAATAACACCTGTTCAGAACGAAAGAAAGCACAGAGCCCCAGATTTTATGTTGTCCTGGAGAGCTTGCAGAGTACTGGGGAAAAGCAGGCAGAGAATTCCCTGCTAGCACCTTCTCTGTGCCTGGGAAACAGAAGTGTTCACATTGCTTCGCAGAATCGCTTTTGTGCAGAAAACAGTAACACTTGTTCAGAACGAAAGAAAGCACAGAGCCCCAGATTTTATGTTGTCCTGGAGAGCTTGCAGAGCACTGGGGAAAGGCAGGCAGAGAATTCCCTGCTAGCACCTTGTCTGTGCCTGGGAAACAGAAGTGTTCACATTGCTTCGCAGAATCGCTTTTGTGCAGAAAACAGTAACACTTGTTCAGAAGGAAAGAAAGCACAGAGCCCCATATTTTATGTTGTGCTGGAGAGCTTGCAGAGTACTGGGGAAAAGCAGGCAGAGAATTCCCTGCTAGCACCTTCTCTGTGCCTGGGAAACAGAAGTGTTCACATTGCTTCGCAGAATCGCTTTTGTGCAGATAACAGTAACACTTGTTCAGAACAAAAGAAAGCACAGAGCCCCAGATTTTATGTTGTCCTGGAGAGCTTGCAGAGCACTGGGGAAAAGCAGGCAGAGAATTCCCTGCTAGCACCTTCTCTGTGCCTGGGAAACAGAAGTGTTCACATTGCTTCGCAGAATCGCTTTTGTGCAGAAAACAGTAACACTTGTTCAGACGAAAGAAAGCACAGAGCCCCAGATTTTATGTTGTCCTGGAGAGCTTGCAGAGCACTGGGGAAAGGCAGGCAGAGAATTCCCTGCTAGCACCTTCTCTGTGCCTGGGAAGCAGAAGTGTTCACATTGCTTGGCAGAATCGCTTTTGTGCAGAAAACAGTAACACTTGTTCAGAACGAAAGAAAGCACAGAGCCCCAGATTCTATGTTGTCCTGGAGAGCTTGCAGAGCACTGGGGAAAAGCAGGCAGAGAATTCCCTGCTAGCACCTTCTCTGTGCCTGGGAAACAGAAGTGTTCACATTGCTTCGCAGAATCGCTTTTGTGCAGAAAACAGTAACACTTGTTCAGAAGGAAAGAAAGCACAGAGCCCCATATTTTATGTTGTGCTGGAGAGCTTGCAGAGTACTGGGGAAAAGCAGGCAGAGAATTCCCTGCTAGCACCTTCTCTGTGCCTGGGAAACAGAAGTGTTCACATTGCTTCGCAGAATCGTTTTTGTGCAGAAAACAGTAACACTTGTTCAGAATGAAAGAAAGCACAGAGCCCCAGATTTTATGTTGTCCTGGAGAGCTTGCAGAGCACTGGGGAAAGGCAGGCAGAGAATTCCCTGCTAGCACCTTCTCTGTGCCTGTTCACATTGCATCGCAGAATCGCTTTTGTGCAGAAAACAGTAACACTTGTTCAGACGAAAGAAAGCACAGAGCCCCATATTTTATGTTGTCCTGGAGAGCTTGCATAGCACTGGGGAAAAGCAGGCAGAGAATTCCCTGCTAGCACCTTCTCTGTGCCTGGGAAACAGAAGTGTTCACATTGCTTCGCAGAATCGCTTTTGTGCAGAAAACAGTAACACTTGTTCAGAAGGAAAGAAAGCACAGAGCCCCATATTTTATGTTGTGCTGGAGAGCTTGCAGAGTACTGGGGAAAAGCAGGCAGAGAATTCCCTGCTAGCACCTTCTCTGTGCCTGGGAAACAGAAGTGTTCACATTGCTTCGCAGAATCGCTTTTGTGCAGAAAACAGTAACACTTGTTCAGAATGAAAGAAAGCACAGAGCCCCAGATTTTATGTTGTCCTGGAGAGCTTGCAGAGCACTGGGGAAAGGCAGGCAGAGAATTCCCTGCTAGCACCTTCTCTGTGCCTGTTCACATTGCATCGCAGAATCGCTTTTGTGCAGAAAACAGTAACACTTGTTCAGACGAAAGAAAGCACAGAGCCCCAGATTTTATGTTGTGCTGGAGAGCTTGCAGAGCACTGGGGAAAGGCAGGCAGAGAATTCCCTGCTAGCACCTTCTCTGTGCCTGGGAAGCAGAAGTCTTCACATTGCTTCGCAGAATCGCTTTTGTGCAGAAAACAGTAACAGTTGTTCAGAACGAAAGAAAGCACAGAGCCCCAGATTTTATGTTGTCCTGGAGAGCTTGCAGAGCACTGGGGAAAAGCAGGCAGAGAATTCCCTGCTAGCACCTTCTCTGTGCCTGGGAAACAGAAGTGTTCACATTGCTTCGCAGAATCGCTTTTGTGCAGAAAACAGTAACACTTGTTCAGAACGAAAGAAAGCACAGAGCCCCAGATTTTATGTTGTCCTGGAGAGCTTGCATAGCACTGGGGAAAAGCAGGCAGAGAATTCCCTGCTAGCACCTTCTCTGTGCCTGGGAAGCAGAAGTGTTCACATTGCTTCGCAGAATCGCTTTTGTGCAGAAAACAATAACACCTGTTCAGAACGAAAGAAAGCACAGAGCCCCAGATTTTATGTTGTCCTGGAGAGCTTGCATAGCACTGGGGAAAAGCAGGCAGAGAATTCCCTGCTAGCACCTTCTCTGTGCCTGGGAAGCACAAGTGTTCACATTGCTTCGCAGAATCGCTTTTGTGCAGAAAACAGTAACACTTGTTCAGAACGAAAGAAAGCACAGAGCCCCAGATTTTATGTTGTCCTGGAGAGCTTGCAGAGCACTGGGGAAAGGCAGGCAGAGAATTCCCTGCTAGCACCTTGTCTGTGCCTGGGAAACAGAAGTGTTCACATTGCTTCGCAGAATCGCTTTTGTGCAGAAAACAGTAACACTTGTTCAGAAGGAAAGAAAGCACAGAGCCCCATATTTTATGTTGTGCTGGAGAGCTTGCAGAGTACTGGGGAAAAGCAGGCAGAGAATTCCCTGCTAGCACCTTCTCTGTGCCTGGGAAGCAGAAGTGTTCACATTGCTTGGCAGAATCGCTTTTGTGCAGAAAACAGTAACACTTGTTCAGACGAAAGAAAGCACAGAGCCCCAGATTTTATGTTGTGCTGGAGAGCTTGCAGAGCACTGGGGAAAGGCAGGCAGAGAATTCCCTGCTAGCACCTTCTCTGTGCCTGGGAAGCAGAAGTCTTCACATTGCTTCGCAGAATCGCTTTTGTGCAGAAAACAGTAACACTTGTTCAGAACAAAAGAAAGCACAGAGCCCCAGATTTTATGTTGTGCTGGAGAGCTTGCAGAGCACTGGGGAAAAGCAGGCAGAGAATTCCCTGCTAGCACCTTCTCTGTGCCTGGGAAACAGAAGTGTTCACATTGCTTCGCAGAATCGCTTTTGTGCAGAAAACAGTAACACTTGTTCAGAACGAAAGAAAGCACAGAGCCCCAGATTTTATGTTGTCCTGGAGAGCTTGCAGAGCACTGGGGAAAGGCAGGCAGAGAATTCCCTGCTAGCACCTTCTCTGTGCCTGTTCACATTCCTTCGCAGAATCGCTTTTGTGCAGAAAACTGTAACACTTGTTCAGAACGAAAGAAAGCACAGAGCCCCAGATTTTATGTTGTCCTGGAGAGCTTGCAGAGCACTGGGGAAAGGCAGGCAGAGAATTCCCTGCTAGCACGTTCTCGGTGCCTGGGAAACAGAAGTGTTCACATTTCTTAGCAGTATCGCTTTTGTGCAGAAAACAGTAACACTTGTTCAGAAGGAAAGAAAGCACAGAGCCCCATATTTTATGTTGTGCTGAGAGCTTGCAGAGTACTGGGGAAAAGCAGGCAGAGAATTCCCTGCTAGCACCTTCTCTGTGCCTGGGAAGCAGAAGTGTTCACATTGCTTCGCAGAATCGCTTTTGTGCAGATAACAGTAACACTTGTTCAGAACAAAAGAAAGCACAGAGCCCCAGATTTTATGTTGTCCTGGAGAGCTTGCAGAGCACTGGGGAAAAGCAGGCAGAGAATTCCCTGCTAGCACCTTCTCTGTGCCTGGGAAACAGAAGTGTTCACATTGCTTCGCAGAATCGCTTTTGTGCAGAAAACAGTAACACTTGTTCAGACGAAAGAAAGCACAGAGCCCCAGATTTTATGTTGTCCTGGAGAGCTTGCAGAGCACTGGGGAAAAGCAGGCAGAGAATTCCCTGCTAGCACCTTCTCTGTGCCTGGGAAACAGAAGTGTTCACATTGCTTCGCAGAATCGCTTTTGTGCAGAAAACAGTAACACTTGTTCAGACGAAAGAAAGCACAGAGCCCCAGATTTTATGTTGTGCTGGAGAGCTTGCAGAGCACTGGGGAAAGGCAGGCAGAGAATTCCCTGCTAGCACCTTCTCTGTGCCTGGGAAGCAGAAGTCTTCACATTGCTTCGCAGAATCGCTTTTGTGCAGAAAACAGTAACACTTGTTCAGAACGAAAGAAAGCACAGAGCCCCAGATTTTATGTTGTGCTGGAGAGCTTGCAGAGCACTGGGGAAAAGCAGGCAGAGAATTCCCTGCTAGCACCTTCTCTGTGCCTGGGAAACAGAAGTGTTCACATTGCTTCGCAGAATCGCTTTTGTGCAGAAAACAGTAACACTTGTTCAGAACGAAAGAAAGCACAGAGCCCCAGATTTTATGTTGTCCTGGAGAGCTTGCAGAGCACTGGGGAAAGGCAGGCAGAGAATTCCCTGCTAGCACCTTCTCTGTGCCTGGGAAGCAGAAGTGTTCACATTGCTTCGCAGAATCGCTTTTGTGCAGAAAACAATAACACCTGTTCAGAACGAAAGAAAGCACAGAGCCCCAGATTTTATGTTGTCCTGGAGAGCTTGCAGAGTACTGGGGAAAAGCAGGCAGAGAATTCCCTGCTAGCACCTTCTCTGTGCCTGGGAAACAGAAGTGTTCACATTGCTTCGCAGAATCGCTTTTGTGCAGAAAACAGTAACACTTGTTCAGAACGAAAGAAAGCACAGAGCCCCAGATTTTATGTTGTCCTGGAGAGCTTGCAGAGCACTGGGGAAAGGCAGGCAGAGAATTCCCTGCTAGCACCTTGTCTGTGCCTGGGAAACAGAAGTGTTCACATTGCTTCGCAGAATCGCTTTTGTGCAGAAAACAGTAACACTTGTTCAGAAGGAAAGAAAGCACAGAGCCCCATATTTTATGTTGTGCTGGAGAGCTTGCAGAGTACTGGGGAAAAGCAGGCAGAGAATTCCCTGCTAGCACCTTCTCTGTGCCTGGGAAACAGAAGTGTTCACATTGCTTCGCAGAATCGCTTTTGTGCAGATAACAGTAACACTTGTTCAGAACAAAAGAAAGCACAGAGCCCCAGATTTTATGTTGTCCTGGAGAGCTTGCAGAGCACTGGGGAAAAGCAGGCAGAGAATTCCCTGCTAGCACCTTCTCTGTGCCTGGGAAACAGAAGTGTTCACATTGCTTCGCAGAATCGCTTTTGTGCAGAAAACAGTAACACTTGTTCAGACGAAAGAAAGCACAGAGCCCCAGATTTTATGTTGTCCTGGAGAGCTTGCAGAGCACTGGGGAAAGGCAGGCAGAGAATTCCCTGCTAGCACCTTCTCTGTGCCTGGGAAGCAGAAGTGTTCACATTGCTTGGCAGAATCGCTTTTGTGCAGAAAACAGTAACACTTGTTCAGAACGAAAGAAAGCACAGAGCCCCAGATTCTATGTTGTCCTGGAGAGCTTGCAGAGCACTGGGGAAAAGCAGGCAGAGAATTCCCTGCTAGCACCTTCTCTGTGCCTGGGAAACAGAAGTGTTCACATTGCTTCGCAGAATCGCTTTTGTGCAGAAAACAGTAACACTTGTTCAGAAGGAAAGAAAGCACAGAGCCCCATATTTTATGTTGTGCTGGAGAGCTTGCAGAGTACTGGGGAAAAGCAGGCAGAGAATTCCCTGCTAGCACCTTCTCTGTGCCTGGGAAACAGAAGTGTTCACATTGCTTCGCAGAATCGTTTTTGTGCAGAAAACAGTAACACTTGTTCAGAATGAAAGAAAGCACAGAGCCCCAGATTTTATGTTGTCCTGGAGAGCTTGCAGAGCACTGGGGAAAGGCAGGCAGAGAATTCCCTGCTAGCACCTTCCCTGTGCCTGGGAAAGAGAAGTGTTCCCATTGCTTCGCAGAATCGCTTTTGTGCAGAAAACAGTAACACTTGTTCAGAAGGAAAGAAAGCACAGAGCCCCAGATTTTATGTTGTCCTGGAGAGCTTGCAGAGCACTGGGGAAAAGCAGGCAGAGAATTCCCTGCTAGCACCTTCTCTGTGCCTGGGAAGCAGAAGTGTTCACATTGCTTCGCAGAATCGCTTTTGTGCAGAAAACAGTAACACTTGTTCAGAAGGAAAGAAAGCACAGAGCCCCATATTTTATGTTGTCCTGGAGAGCTTGCAGAGCACTGGGGAAAAGCAGGCAGAGAATTCCCTGCTAGCACCTTCTCTGTGCCTGGGAAGCAGAAGTCTTCACATTGCTTCGCAGAATCGCTTTTGTGCAGAAAACAATAACACTTGTTCAGAACGAAAGAAAGCACAGAGCCCCAGATTTTATGTTGTCCTGGAGAGCTTGCAGAGCACTGGGGAAAAGCAGGCAGAGAATTCCCTGCTAGCACCTTCTCTGTGCCTGGGAAACAGAAGTGTTCACATTGCTTCGCAGAATCGCTTTTGTGCAGAAAACAGTAACACTTGTTCAGAACGAAAGAAAGCACAGAGCCCCAGATTTTATGTTGTCCTGGAGAGCTTGCAGAGCACTGGGGAAAGGCAGGCAGAGAATTCCCTGCTAGCACCTTCTCTGTGCCTTGGAAGCAGAAGTGTTCACATTGCTTCGCAGAATCGTTTTGTGCAGAAAACAATAACACCTGTTCAGAACGAAAGAAAGCACAGAGCCCCAGATTTTATGTTGTCCTGGAGAGCTTGCAGAGCACTGGGGAAAGGCAGGCAGAGAATTCCCTGCTAGCACGTTCTCGGTGCCTGGGAAACAGAAGTGTTCACATTTCTTAGCAGTATCGCTTTTGTGCAGAAAACAGTAACACTTGTTCAGAAGGAAAGAAAGCACAGAGCCCCATATTTTATGTTGTGCTGGAGAGCTTGCAGAGTACTGGGGAAAAGCAGGCAGAGAATTCCCTGCTAGCACCTTCTCTGTGCCTGGGAAACAGAAGTGTTCACATTGCTTCGCAGAATCGCTTTTGTGCAGATAACAGTAACACTTGTTCAGAACAAAAGAAAGCACAGAGCCCCAGATTTTATGTTGTCCTGGAGAGCTTGCAGAGCACTGGGGAAAAGCAGGCAGAGAATTCCCTGCTAGCACCTTCTCTGTGCCTGGGAAACAGAAGTGTTCACATTGCTTCGCAGAATCGCTTTTGTGCAGAAAACAGTAACACTTGTTCAGACGAAAGAAAGCACAGAGCCCCAGATTTTATGTTGTCCTGGAGAGCTTGCAGAGCACTGGGGAAAGGCAGGCAGAGAATTCCCTGCTAGCACCTTCTCTGTGCCTGGGAAGCAGAAGTCTTCACATTGCTTCGCAGAATCGCTTTTGTGCAGAAAACAGTAACACTTGTTCAGAACGAAAGAAAGCACAGAGCCCCAGATTTTATGTTGTCCTGGAGAGCTTGCAGAGCACTGGGGAAAAGCAGGCAGAGAATTCCCTGCTAGCACCTTCTCTGTGCCTGGGAAACAGAAGTGTTCACATTGCTTCGCAGAATCGCTTTTGTGCAGAAAACAGTAACACTTGTTCAGAACGAAAGAAAGCACAGAGCCCCAGATTTTATGTTGTCCTGGAGAGCTTGCAGAGCACTGGGGAAAGGCAGGCAGAGAATTCCCTGCTAGCACCTTCTCTGTGCCTGGGAAGCAGAAGTGTTCACATTGCTTGGCAGAATCGCTTTTGTGCAGAAAACAGTAACACTTGTTCAGAACGAAAGAAAGCACAGAGCCCCAGATTCTATGTTGTCCTGGAGAGCTTGCAGAGCACTGGGGAAAAGCAGGCAGAGAATTCCCTGCTAGCACCTTCTCTGTGCCTGGGAAACAGAAGTGTTCACATTGCTTCGCAGAATCGCTTTTGTGCAGAAAACAGTAACACTTGTTCAGAAGGAAAGAAAGCACAGAGCCCCATATTTTATGTTGTGCTGGAGAGCTTGCAGAGTACTGGGGAAAAGCAGGCAGAGAATTCCCTGCTAGCACCTTCTCTGTGCCTGGGAAACAGAAGTGTTCACATTGCTTCGCAGAATCGTTTTTGTGCAGAAAACAGTAACACTTGTTCAGAATGAAAGAAAGCACAGAGCCCCAGATTTTATGTTGTCCTGGAGAGCTTGCAGAGCACTGGGGAAAGGCAGGCAGAGAATTCCCTGCTAGCACCTTCTCTGTGCCTGTTCACATTGCATCGCAGAATCGCTTTTGTGCAGAAAACAGTAACACTTGTTCAGACGAAAGAAAGCACAGAGCCCCAGATTTTATGTTGTGCTGGAGAGCTTGCAGAGCACTGGGGAAAGGCAGGCAGAGAATTCCCTGCTAGCACCTTCTCTGTGCCTGGGAAGCAGAAGTCTTCACATTGCTTCGCAGAATCGCTTTTGTGCAGAAAACAGTAACAGTTGTTCAGAACGAAAGAAAGCACAGAGCCCCAGATTTTATGTTGTCCTGGAGAGCTTGCAGAGCACTGGGGAAAAGCAGGCAGAGAATTCCCTGCTAGCACCTTCTCTGTGCCTGGGAAACAGAAGTGTTCACATTGCTTCGCAGAATCGCTTTTGTGCAGAAAACAGTAACACTTGTTCAGAACGAAAGAAAGCACAGAGCCCCAGATTTTATGTTGTCCTGGAGAGCTTGCAGAGCACTGGGGAAAGGCAGGCAGAGAATTCCCTGCTAGCACCTTCTCTGTGCCTGGGAAGCAGAAGTGTTCACATTGCTTCGCAGAATCGCTTTTGTGCAGAAAACAATAACACCTGTTCAGAACGAAAGAAAGCACAGAGCCCCAGATTTTATGTTGTCCTGGAGAGCTTGCAGAGTACTGGGGAAAAGCAGGCAGAGAATTCCCTGCTAGCACCTTCTCTGTGCCTGGGAAACAGAAGTGTTCACATTGCTTCGCAGAATCGCTTTTGTGCAGAAAACAGTAACACTTGTTCAGAACGAAAGAAAGCACAGAGCCCCAGATTTTATGTTGTCCTGGAGAGCTTGCAGAGCACTGGGGAAAGGCAGGCAGAGAATTCCCTGCTAGCACCTTGTCTGTGCCTGGGAAACAGAAGTGTTCACATTGCTTCGCAGAATCGCTTTTGTGCAGAAAACAGTAACACTTGTTCAGAAGGAAAGAAAGCACAGAGCCCCATATTTTATGTTGTGCTGGAGAGCTTGCAGAGTACTGGGGAAAAGCAGGCAGAGAATTCCCTGCTAGCACCTTCTCTGTGCCTGGGAAGCAGAAGTGTTCACATTGCTTGGCAGAATCGCTTTTGTGCAGAAAACAGTAACACTTGTTCAGAACAAAAGAAAGCACAGAGCCCCAGATTTTATGTTGTCCTGGAGAGCTTGCATAGCACTGGGGAAAAGCAGGCAGAGAATTCCCTGCTAGCACCTTCTCTGTGCCTGGGAAACAGAAGTGTTCACATTGCTTCGCAGAATCGCTTTTGTGCAGAAAACAGTAACACTTGTTCAGAAGGAAAGAAAGCACAGAGCCCCATATTTTATGTTGTGCTGGAGAGCTTGCAGAGTACTGGGGAAAAGCAGGCAGAGAATTCCCTGCTAGCACCTTCTCTGTGCCTGGGAAACAGAAGTGTTCACATTGCTTCGCAGAATCGCTTTTGTGCAGAAAACAGTAACACTTGTTCAGAATGAAAGAAAGCACAGAGCCCCAGATTTTATGTTGTCCTGGAGAGCTTGCAGAGCACTGGGGAAAGGCAGGCAGAGAATTCCCTGCTAGCACCTTCTCTGTGCCTGTTCACATTGCATCGCAGAATCGCTTTTGTGCAGAAAACAGTAACACTTGTTCAGACGAAAGAAAGCACAGAGCCCCAGATTTTATGTTGTGCTGGAGAGCTTGCAGAGCACTGGGGAAAGGCAGGCAGAGAATTCCCTGCTAGCACCTTCTCTGTGCCTGGGAAGCAGAAGTCTTCACATTGCTTCGCAGAATCGCTTTTGTGCAGAAAACAGTAACAGTTGTTCAGAACGAAAGAAAGCACAGAGCCCCAGATTTTATGTTGTCCTGGAGAGCTTGCAGAGCACTGGGGAAAAGCAGGCAGAGAATTCCCTGCTAGCACCTTCTCTGTGCCTGGGAAACAGAAGTGTTCACATTGCTTCGCAGAATCGCTTTTGTGCAGAAAACAGTAACACTTGTTCAGAACGAAAGAAAGCACAGAGCCCCAGATTTTATGTTGTCCTGGAGAGCTTGCAGAGCACTGGGGAAAGGCAGGCAGAGAATTCCCTGCTAGCACCTTCTCTGTGCCTGGGAAGCAGAAGTGTTCACATTGCTTCGCAGAATCGCTTTTGTGCAGAAAACAATAACACCTGTTCAGAACGAAAGAAAGCACAGAGCCCCAGATTTTATGTTGTCCTGGAGAGCTTGCAGAGTACTGGGGAAAAGCAGGCAGAGAATTCCCTGCTAGCACCTTCTCTGTGCCTGGGAAACAGAAGTGTTCACATTGCTTCGCAGAATCGCTTTTGTGCAGAAAACAGTAACACTTGTTCAGAACGAAAGAAAGCACAGAGCCCCAGATTTTATGTTGTCCTGGAGAGCTTGCAGAGCACTGGGGAAAGGCAGGCAGAGAATTCCCTGCTAGCACCTTGTCTGTGCCTGGGAAACAGAAGTGTTCACATTGCTTCGCAGAATCGCTTTTGTGCAGAAAACAGTAACACTTGTTCAGAAGGAAAGAAAGCACAGAGCCCCATATTTTATGTTGTGCTGGAGAGCTTGCAGAGTACTGGGGAAAAGCAGGCAGAGAATTCCCTGCTAGCACCTTCTCTGTGCCTGGGAAGCAGAAGTGTTCACATTGCTTGGCAGAATCGCTTTTGTGCAGAAAACAGTAACACTTGTTCAGAACAAAAGAAAGCACAGAGCCCCAGATTTTATGTTGTCCTGGAGAGCTTGCATAGCACTGGGGAAAAGCAGGCAGAGAATTCCCTGCTAGCACCTTCTCTGTGCCTGGGAAACAGAAGTGTTCACATTGCTTCGCAGAATCGCTTTTGTGCAGATAACAGTAACACTTGTTCAGAACAAAAGAAAGCACAGAGCCCCAGATTTTATGTTGTCCTGGAGAGCTTGCAGAGCACTGGGGAAAAGCAGGCAGAGAATTCCCTGCTAGCACCTTCTCTGTGCCTGGGAAACAGAAGTGTTCACATTGCTTCGCAGAATCGCTTTTGTGCAGAAAACAGTAACACTTGTTCAGACGAAAGAAAGCACAGAGCCCCAGATTTTATGTTGTGCTGGAGAGCTTGCAGAGCACTGGGGAAAGGCAGGCAGAGAATTCCCTGCTAGCACCTTCTCTGTGCCTGGGAAGCAGAAGTGTTCACATTGCTTCGCAGAATCGCTTTTGTGCAGAAAACAGTAACACTTGTTCAGAACAAAAGAAAGCACAGAGCCCCAGATTTTATGTTGTGCTGGAGAGCTTGCAGAGCACTGGGGAAAAGCAGGCAGAGAATTCCCTGCTAGCACCTTCTCTGTGCCTGGGAAACAGAAGTGTTCACATTGCTTCGCAGAATCGCTTTTGTGCAGAAAACAGTAACACTTGTTCAGAACGAAAGAAAGCACAGAGCCCCAGATTTTATGTTGTCCTGGAGAGCTTGCAGAGCACTGGGGAAAGGCAGGCAGAGAATTCCCTGCTAGCACCTTCTCTGTGCCTGGGAAGCAGAAGTGTTCACATTGCTTCGCAGAATCGCTTTTGTGCAGAAAACAATAACACCTGTTCAGAACGAAAGAAAGCACAGAGCCCCAGATTTTATGTTGTCCTGGAGAGCTTGCAGAGTACTGGGGAAAAGCAGGCAGAGAATTCCCTGCTAGCACCTTCTCTGTGCCTGGGAAACAGAAGTGTTCACATTGCTTCGCAGAATCGCTTTTGTGCAGAAAACAGTAACACTTGTTCAGAACGAAAGAAAGCACAGAGCCCCAGATTTTATGTTGTCCTGGAGAGCTTGCAGAGCACTGGGGAAAGGCAGGCAGAGAATTCCCTGCTAGCACCTTGTCTGTGCCTGGGAAACAGAAGTGTTCACATTGCTTCGCAGAATCGCTTTTGTGCAGAAAACAGTAACACTTGTTCAGAAGGAAAGAAAGCACAGAGCCCCATATTTTATGTTGTGCTGGAGAGCTTGCAGAGTACTGGGGAAAAGCAGGCAGAGAATTCCCTGCTAGCACCTTCTCTGTGCCTGGGAAACAGAAGTGTTCACATTGCTTCGCAGAATCGCTTTTGTGCAGATAACAGTAACACTTGTTCAGAACAAAAGAAAGCACAGAGCCCCAGATTTTATGTTGTCCTGGAGAGCTTGCAGAGCACTGGGGAAAAGCAGGCAGAGAATTCCCTGCTAGCACCTTCTCTGTGCCTGGGAAACAGAAGTGTTCACATTGCTTCGCAGAATCGCTTTTGTGCAGAAAACAGTAACACTTGTTCAGACGAAAGAAAGCACAGAGCCCCAGATTTTATGTTGTCCTGGAGAGCTTGCAGAGCACTGGGGAAAGGCAGGCAGAGAATTCCCTGCTAGCACCTTCTCTGTGCCTGGGAAGCAGAAGTGTTCACATTGCTTGGCAGAATCGCTTTTGTGCAGAAAACAGTAACACTTGTTCAGAACGAAAGAAAGCACAGAGCCCCAGATTCTATGTTGTCCTGGAGAGCTTGCAGAGCACTGGGGAAAAGCAGGCAGAGAATTCCCTGCTAGCACCTTCTCTGTGCCTGGGAAACAGAAGTGTTCACATTGCTTCGCAGAATCGCTTTTGTGCAGAAAACAGTAACACTTGTTCAGAAGGAAAGAAAGCACAGAGCCCCATATTTTATGTTGTGCTGGAGAGCTTGCAGAGTACTGGGGAAAAGCAGGCAGAGAATTCCCTGCTAGCACCTTCTCTGTGCCTGGGAAACAGAAGTGTTCACATTGCTTCGCAGAATCGTTTTTGTGCAGAAAACAGTAACACTTGTTCAGAATGAAAGAAAGCACAGAGCCCCAGATTTTATGTTGTCCTGGAGAGCTTGCAGAGCACTGGGGAAAGGCAGGCAGAGAATTCCCTGCTAGCACCTTCTCTGTGCCTGTTCACATTGCATCGCAGAATCGCTTTTGTGCAGAAAACAGTAACACTTGTTCAGACGAAAGAAAGCACAGAGCCCCAGATTTTATGTTGTCCTGGAGAGCTTGCAGAGCACTGGGGAAAGGCAGGCAGAGAATTCCCTGCTAGCACCTTCTCTGTGCCTGTTCACATTCCTTCGCAGAATCGCTTTTGTGCAGAAAACTGTAACACTTGTTCAGAACGAAAGAAAGCACAGAGCCCCAGATTTTATGTTGTCCTGGAGAGCTTGCAGAGCACTGGGGAAAGGCAGGCAGAGAATTCCCTGCTAGCACGTTCTCGGTGCCTGGGAAACAGAAGTGTTCACATTTCTTAGCAGTATCGCTTTTGTGCAGAAAACAGTAACACTTGTTCAGAAGGAAAGAAAGCACAGAGCCCCATATTTTATGTTGTGCTGAGAGCTTGCAGAGTACTGGGGAAAAGCAGGCAGAGAATTCCCTGCTAGCACCTTCTCTGTGCCTGGGAAACAGAAGTGTTCACATTGCTTCGCAGAATCGCTTTTGTGCAGATAACAGTAACACTTGTTCAGAACAAAAGAAAGCACAGAGCCCCAGATTTTATGTTGTCCTGGAGAGCTTGCAGAGCACTGGGGAAAAGCAGGCAGAGAATTCCCTGCTAGCACCTTCTCTGTGCCTGGGAAACAGAAGTGTTCACATTGCTTCGCAGAATCGCTTTTGTGCAGAAAACAGTAACACTTGTTCAGACGAAAGAAAGCACAGAGCCCCAGATTTTATGTTGTCCTGGAGAGCTTGCAGAGCACTGGGGAAAAGCAGGCAGAGAATTCCCTGCTAGCACCTTCTCTGTGCCTGGGAAACAGAAGTGTTCACATTGCTTCGCAGAATCGCTTTTGTGCAGAAAACAGTAACACTTGTTCAGAACGAAAGAAAGCACAGAGCCCCAGATTTTATGTTGTGCTGGAGAGCTTGCAGAGCACTGGGGAAAAGCAGGCAGAGAATTCCCTGCTAGCACCTTCTCTGTGCCTGGGAAACAGAAGTGTTCACATTGCTTCGCAGAATCGCTTTTGTGCAGAAAACAGTAACACTTGTTCAGAACGAAAGAAAGCACAGAGCCCCAGATTTTATGTTGTCCTGGAGAGCTTGCAGAGCACTGGGGAAAGGCAGGCAGAGAATTCCCTGCTAGCACCTTCTCTGTGCCTGGGAAGCAGAAGTGTTCACATTGCTTCGCAGAATCGCTTTTGTGCAGAAAACAATAACACCTGTTCAGAACGAAAGAAAGCACAGAGCCCCAGATTTTATGTTGTCCTGGAGAGCTTGCAGAGTACTGGGGAAAAGCAGGCAGAGAATTCCCTGCTAGCACCTTCTCTGTGCCTGGGAAACAGAAGTGTTCACATTGCTTCGCAGAATCGCTTTTGTGCAGAAAACAGTAACACTTGTTCAGAACGAAAGAAAGCACAGAGCCCCAGATTTTATGTTGTCCTGGAGAGCTTGCAGAGCACTGGGGAAAGGCAGGCAGAGAATTCCCTGCTAGCACCTTGTCTGTGCCTGGGAAACAGAAGTGTTCACATTGCTTCGCAGAATCGCTTTTGTGCAGAAAACAGTAACACTTGTTCAGAAGGAAAGAAAGCACAGAGCCCCATATTTTATGTTGTGCTGGAGAGCTTGCAGAGCACTGGGGAAAAGCAGGCAGAGAATTCCCTGCTAGCACCTTCTCTGTGCCTGGGAAACAGAAGTGTTCACATTGCTTCGCAGAATCGCTTTTGTGCAGATAACAGTAACACTTGTTCAGAACAAAAGAAAGCACAGAGCCCCAGATTTTATGTTGTCCTGGAGAGCTTGCAGAGCACTGGGGAAAAGCAGGCAGAGAATTCCCTGCTAGCACCTTCTCTGTGCCTGGGAAACAGAAGTGTTCACATTGCTTCGCAGAATCGCTTTTGTGCAGAAAACAGTAACACTTGTTCAGACGAAAGAAAGCACAGAGCCCCAGATTTTATGTTGTCCTGGAGAGCTTGCAGAGCACTGGGGAAAGGCAGGCAGAGAATTCCCTGCTAGCACCTTCTCTGTGCCTGGGAAGCAGAAGTGTTCACATTGCTTGGCAGAATCGCTTTTGTGCAGAAAACAGTAACACTTGTTCAGAACGAAAGAAAGCACAGAGCCCCAGATTCTATGTTGTCCTGGAGAGCTTGCAGAGCACTGGGGAAAAGCAGGCAGAGAATTCCCTGCTAGCACCTTCTCTGTGCCTGGGAAACAGAAGTGTTCACATTGCTTCGCAGAATCGCTTTTGTGCAGAAAACAGTAACACTTGTTCAGAAGGAAAGAAAGCACAGAGCCCCATATTTTATGTTGTGCTGGAGAGCTTGCAGAGTACTGGGGAAAAGCAGGCAGAGAATTCCCTGCTAGCACCTTCTCTGTGCCTGGGAAACAGAAGTGTTCACATTGCTTCGCAGAATCGTTTTTGTGCAGAAAACAGTAACACTTGTTCAGAATGAAAGAAAGCACAGAGCCCCAGATTTTATGTTGTCCTGGAGAGCTTGCAGAGCACTGGGGAAAGGCAGGCAGAGAATTCCCTGCTAGCACCTTCTCTGTGCCTGTTCACATTGCATCGCAGAATCGCTTTTGTGCAGAAAACAGTAACACTTGTTCAGACGAAAGAAAGCACAGAGCCCCAGATTTTATGTTGTCCTGGAGAGCTTGCAGAGCACTGGGGAAAGGCAGGCAGAGAATTCCCTGCTAGCACCTTCTCTGTGCCTGTTCACATTCCTTCGCAGAATCGCTTTTGTGCAGAAAACTGTAACACTTGTTCAGAACGAAAGAAAGCACAGAGCCCCAGATTTTATGTTGTCCTGGAGAGCTTGCAGAGCACTGGGGAAAGGCAGGCAGAGAATTCCCTGCTAGCACGTTCTCGGTGCCTGGGAAACAGAAGTGTTCACATTTCTTAGCAGTATCGCTTTTGTGCAGAAAACAGTAACACTTGTTCAGAAGGAAAGAAAGCACAGAGCCCCATATTTTATGTTGTGCTGAGAGCTTGCAGAGTACTGGGGAAAAGCAGGCAGAGAATTCCCTGCTAGCACCTTCTCTGTGCCTGGGAAACAGAAGTGTTCACATTGCTTCGCAGAATCGCTTTTGTGCAGAAAACAGTAACACTTGTTCAGACGAAAGAAAGCACAGAGCCCCAGATTTTATGTTGTCCTGGAGAGCTTGCAGAGCACTGGGGAAAGGCAGGCAGAGAATTCCCTGCTAGCACCTTCTCTGTGCCTGGGAAGCAGAAGTGTTCACATTGCTTGGCAGAATCGCTTTTGTGCAGAAAACAGTAACACTTGTTCAGAACGAAAGAAAGCACAGAGCCCCAGATTCTATGTTGTCCTGGAGAGCTTGCAGAGCACTGGGGAAAAGCAGGCAGAGAATTCCCTGCTAGCACCTTCTCTGTGCCTGGGAAACAGAAGTGTTCACATTGCTTCGCAGAATCGCTTTTGTGCAGAAAACAGTAACACTTGTTCAGAAGGAAAGAAAGCACAGAGCCCCATATTTTATGTTGTGCTGGAGAGCTTGCAGAGTACTGGGGAAAAGCAGGCAGAGAATTCCCTGCTAGCACCTTCTCTGTGCCTGGGAAACAGAAGTGTTCACATTGCTTCGCAGAATCGTTTTTGTGCAGAAAACAGTAACACTTGTTCAGAATGAAAGAAAGCACAGAGCCCCAGATTTTATGTTGTCCTGGAGAGCTTGCAGAGCACTGGGGAAAGGCAGGCAGAGAATTCCCTGCTAGCACCTTCTCTGTGCCTGTTCACATTGCATCGCAGAATCGCTTTTGTGCAGAAAACAGTAACACTTGTTCAGACGAAAGAAAGCACAGAGCCCCAGATTTTATGTTGTCCTGGAGAGCTTGCAGAGCACTGGGGAAAGGCAGGCAGAGAATTCCCTGCTAGCACCTTCTCTGTGCCTGTTCACATTCCTTCGCAGAATCGCTTTTGTGCAGAAAACTGTAACACTTGTTCAGAACGAAAGAAAGCACAGAGCCCCAGATTTTATGTTGTCCTGGAGAGCTTGCAGAGCACTGGAGAAAGGCAGGCAGAGAATTCCCTGCTAGCACGTTCTCGGTGCCTGGGAAACAGAAGTGTTCACATTTCTTAGCAGTATCGCTTTTGTGCAGAAAACAGTAACACTTGTTCAGAAGGAAAGAAAGCACAGAGCCCCATATTTTATGTTGTGCTGAGAGCTTGCAGAGTACTGGGGAAAAGCAGGCAGAGAATTCCCTGCTAGCACCTTCTCTGTGCCTGGGAAACAGAAGTGTTCACATTGCTTCGCAGAATCGCTTTTGTGCAGATAACAGTAACACTTGTTCAGAACAAAAGAAAGCACAGAGCCCCAGATTTTATGTTGTCCTGGAGAGCTTGCAGAGCACTGGGGAAAAGCAGGCAGAGAATTCCCTGCTAGCACCTTCTCTGTGCCTGGGAAACAGAAGTGTTCACATTGCTTCGCAGAATCGCTTTTGTGCAGAAAACAGTAACACTTGTTCAGACGAAAGAAAGCACAGAGCCCCAGATTTTATGTTGTGCTGGAGAGCTTGCAGAGCACTGGGGAAAGGCAGGCAGAGAATTCCCTGCTAGCACCTTCTCTGTGCCTGGGAAGCAGAAGTCTTCACATTGCTTCGCAGAATCGCTTTTGTGCAGAAAACAGTAACACTTGTTCAGAACGAAAGAAAGCACAGAGCCCCAGATTTTATGTTGTCCTGGAGAGCTTGCAGAGCACTGGGGAAAAGCAGGCAGAGAATTCCCTGCTAGCACCTTCTCTGTGCCTGGGAAACAGAAGTGTTCACATTGCTTCGCAGAATCGCTTTTGTGCAGAAAACAGTAACACTTGTTCAGAACGAAAGAAAGCACAGAGCCCCAGATTTTATGTTGTCCTGGAGAGCTTGCAGAGCACTGGGGAAAGGCAGGCAGAGAATTCCCTGCTAGCACCTTCTCTGTGCCTGGGAAGCAGAAGTGTTCACATTGCTTCGCAGAATCGCTTTTGTGCAGAAAACAATAACACCTGTTCAGAACGAAAGAAAGCACAGAGCCCCAGATTTTATGTTGTCCTGGAGAGCTTGCAGAGTACTGGGGAAAAGCAGGCAGAGAATTCCCTGCTAGCACCTTCTCTGTGCCTGGGAAACAGAAGTGTTCACATTGCTTCGCAGAATCGCTTTTGTGCAGAAAACAGTAACACTTGTTCAGAACGAAAGAAAGCACAGAGCCCCAGATTTTATGTTGTCCTGGAGAGCTTGCAGAGCACTGGGGAAAGGCAGGCAGAGAATTCCCTGCTAGCACCTTCTCTGTGCCTGTTCACATTGCTTGGCAGAATCGCTTTTGTGCAGAAAACAGTAACACTTGTTCAGACGAAAGAAAGCACAGAGCCCCAGATTTTATGTTGTCCTGGAGAGCTTGCAGAGCACTGGGGAAAGGCAGGCAGAGAATTTCCTGCTAGCACCTTCTCTGTGCCTGGGAAGCAGAAGTGTTTACATTGCTTGGCAGAATCGCTTTTGTGCAGAAAACAGTAACACTTGTTCAGAACGAAAGAAAGCACAGAGCCCCAGATTCTATGTTGTCCTGGAGAGCTTGCAGAGCACTGGGGAAAAGCAGGCAGAGAATTCCCTGCTAGCACCTTCTCTGTTTCTGGGAAACAGAAGTGTTCACATTGCTTCGCAGAATCGCTTTTGTGCAGAAAACAGTAACACTTGTTCAGAAGGAAAGAAAGCACAGAGCCCCATATTTTATGTTGTGCTGGAGAGCTTGCAGAGTACTGGGGAAAAGCAGGCAGAGAATTCCCTGCTAGCACCTTCTCTGTGCCTGGGAAACAGAAGTGTTCACATTGCTTCGCAGAATCGCTTTTGTGCAGAAAACAGTAACACTTGTTCAGAATGAAAGAAAGCACAGAGCCCCAGATTTTATGTTGTCCTGGAGAGCTTGCAGAGCACTGGGGAAAGGCAGGCAGAGAATTCCCTGCTAGCACCTTCTCTGTGCCTGTTCACATTCCTTCGCAGAATCGCTTTTGTGCAGAAAACTGTAACACTTGTTCAGAACGAAAGAAAGCACAGAGCCCCAGATTTTATGTTGTCCTGGAGAGCTTGCAGAGCACTGGGGAAAGGCAGGCAGAGAATTCCCTGCTAGCACGTTCTCGGTGCCTGGGAAGCAGAAGTGTTCACATTTCTTAGCAGTATCGCTTTTGTGCAGAAAACAGTAACACTTGTTTAGAAGAAAAGAAAGCACAGAGCCCCATATTTTATGTTGTGCTGGAGAGCTTGCAGAGCACTGGGGAAAAGCAGGCAGAGAATTCCCTGCTAGCACCTTCTCTGTGCCTGGGAAACAGAAGTGTTCACATTGCTTCGCAGAATCGCTTTTGTGTAGATAAAAGTAACACTTGTTCAGAACAAAAGAAAGCACAGAGCCCCAGATTTTATGTTGTCCTGGAGAGCTTGCAGAGCACTGGGGAAAAGCAGGCAGAGAATTCCCTGCTAGCACCTTCTCTGTGCCTGGGAAACAGAAGTGTTCACATTGCTTCGCAGAATCGCTTTTGTGCAGAAAACAGTAACACTTGTTCAGACGAAAGAAAGCACAGAGCCCCAGATTTTATGTTGTCCTGGAGAGCTTGCAGAGCACTGGGGAAAGGCAGGCAGAGAATTCCCTGCTAGCACCTTCTCTGTGCCTGGGAAGCAGAAGTCTTCACATTGCTTCGCAGAATCGCTTTTGTGCAGAAAACAGTAACACTTGTTCAGAACGAAAGAAAGCACAGAGCCCCAGATTTTATGTTGTCCTGGAGAGCTTGCAGAGCACTGGGGAAAAGCAGGCAGAGAATTCCCTGCTAGCACCTTCTCTGTGCCTGGGAAACAGAAGTGTTCACATTGCTTCGCAGAATCGCTTTTGTGCAGAAAACAGTAACACTTGTTCAGAACGAAAGAAAGCACAGAGCCCCAGATTTTATGTTGTCCTGGAGAGCTTGCAGAGCACTGGGGAAAGGCAGGCAGAGAATTCCCTGCTAGCACCTTCTCTGTGCCTGGGAAACAGAAGTGTTCACATTGCTTCGCAGAATCGTTTTTGTGCAGAAAACAATAACACCTGTTCAGAACGAAAGAAAGCACAGAGCCCCAGATTTTATGTTGTCCTGGAGAGCTTGCAGAGTACTGGGGAAAAGCAGGCAGAGAATTCCCTGCTAGCACCTTCTCTGTGCCTGGGAAACAGAAGTGTTCACATTGCTTCGCAGAATCGCTTTTGTGCAGAAAACAGTAACACTTGTTCAGAACAAAAGAAAGCACAGAGCCCCAGATTTTATGTTGTCCTGGAGAGCTTGCAGAGCACTGGGGAAAGGCAGGGAGAGAATTCCCTGCTAGCACCTTCCCTGTGCCTGGGAAACAGAAGTGTTCACATTGCTTCGCAGAATCGCTTTTGTGCAGAAAACAGTAACACTTGTTCAGAACGAAAGAAAGCACAGAGCCCCAGATTTTATGTTGTCCTGGAGAGCTTGCAGAGCACTGGGGAAAAGCAGGCAGAGAATTCCCTGCTAGCACCTTCTCTGTGCCTGGGAAGGAGAAGTGTTCACATTGCTTCGCAGAATCGCTTTTGTGCAGAAAACAGTAACACTTGTTCAGACGAAAGAAAGCACAGAGCCCCAGATTTTATGTTGTGCTGGAGAGCTTGCAGAGCACTGGGGAAAGGCAGGCAGAGAATTCCCTGCTAGCACCTTCTCTGTGCCTGGGAAGTAGAAGTCTTCACATTGCTTTGCAGAATCGCTTTTGTGCAGAAAACAATAACACCTGTTCAGAACGAAAGAAAGCACAGAGCCCCAGATTTTATGTTGTGCTGGAGAGCTTGCAGAGTACTGGGGAAAAGCAGGCAGAGAATTCCCTGCTAGCACCTTCTCTGTGCCTGGGAAACAGAAGTGTTCACATTGCTTCGCAGAATCGCTTTTGTGCAGAAAACAGTAACACTTGTTCAGAACGAAAGAAAGCACAGAGCCCCAGATTTTATGTTGTCCTGGAGAGCTTGCAGAGCACTGGGGAAAGGCAGGCAGAGAATTCCCTGCTAGCACCTTGTCTGTGCCTGGGAAACAGAAGTGTTCACATTGCTTCGCAGAATCGCTTTTGTGCAGAAAACAGTAACACTTGTTCAGAAGGAAAGAAAGCACAGAGCCCCATATTTTATGTTGTGCTGGAGAGCTTGCAGAGTACTGGGGAAAAGCAAGCAGAGAATTCCCTGCTAGCACCTTCTCTGTGCCTGGGAAACAGAAGTGTTCACATTGCTTCGCAGAATCGCTTTTGTGCAGAAAACAGTAACACTTGTTCAGAACGAAAGAAAGCACAGAGCCCCAGATTTTATGTTGTCCTGGAGAGCTTGCAGAGCACTGGGGAAAGGCAGGCAGAGAATTCCCTGCTAGCACCTTCCCTGTGCCTGGGAAAGAGAAGTGTTCCCATTGCTTCGCAGAATCGCTTTTGTGCAGAAAACAGTAACACTTGTTCAGAAGGAAAGAAAGCACAGAGCCCCAGATTTTATGTTGTGCTGGAGAGCTTGCAGAGCACTGGGGAAAAGCAGGCAGAGAATTCCCTGCTAGCACCTTCTCTGTGCCTGGGAAGCAGAAGTCTTCACATTGCTTCGCAGAATCGCTTTTGTGCAGATAACAGTAACACTTTTTCAGAACAAAAGAAAGCACAGAGCCCCAGATTTTATGTTGTCCTGGAGAGCTTGCAGAGCACTGGGGAAAAGCAGGCAGAGAATTCCCTGCTAGCACCTTCTCTGTGCCTGGGAAACAGAAGTGTTCACATTGCTTCGCAGAATCGCTTTTGTGCAGAAAACAGTAACACTTGTTCAGAAGGAAAGAAAGCACAGAGCCCCATATTTTATGTTGTGCTGGAGAGCTTGCAGAGTACTGGGGAAAAGCAGGCAGAGAATTCCCTGCTAGCACCTTCTCTGTGCCTGGGAAACAGAAGTGTTCACATTGCTTCGCAGAATCGCTTTTGTGCAGATAACAGTAACACTTTTTCAGAACAAAAGAAAGCACAGAGCCCCAGATTTTATGTTGTCCTGGAGAGCTTGCAGAGCACTGGGGAAAAGCAGGCAGAGAATTCCCTGCTAGCACCTTCTCTGTGCCTGGGAAACAGAAGTGTTCACATTGCTTCGCAGAATCGCTTTTGTGCAGAAAACAGTAACACTTGTTCAGAACGAAAGAAAGCACAGAGCCCCAGATTTTATGTTGTCCTGGAGAGCTTGCAGAGCACTGGGGAAAGGCAGGCAGAGAATTCCCTGCTAGCACCTTCTCTGTGCCTGTTCACATTCCTTCGCAGAATCGCTTTTGTGCAGAAAACTGTAACACTTGTTCAGAACAAAAGAAAGCACAGAGCCCCAGATTTTATGTTGTCCTGGAGAGCTTGCAGAGCACTGGGGAAAGGCAGGCAGAGAATTCCCTGCTAGCACGTTCTCGGTGCCTGGGAAGCAGAAGTGTTCACATTTCTTAGCAGTATCGCTTTTGTGCAGAAAACAGTAACACTTGTTCAGAAGGAAAGAAAGCACAGAGCCCCATATTTTATGTTGTGCTGGAGAGCTTGCAGAGTACTGGGGAAAAGCAGGCAGAGAATTCCCTGCTAGCACCTTCTCTGTGCCTGGGAAACAGAAGTGTTCACATTGCTTCGCAGAATCGCTTTTGTGCAGATAACAGTAACACTTGTTCAGAACAAAAGAAAGCACAGAGCCCCAGATTTTATGTTGTCCTGGAGAGCTTGCAGAGCACTGGGGAAAAGCAGGCAGAGAATTCCCTGCTAGCACCTTCTCTGTGCCTGGGAAACAGAAGTGTTCACATTGCTTCGCAGAATCGCTTTTGTGCAGAAAACAGTAACACTTGTTCAGACGAAAGAAAGCACAGAGCCCCAGATTTTATGTTGTCCTGGAGAGCTTGCAGAGCACTGGGGAAAGGCAGGCAGAGAATTCCCTGCTAGCACCTTCTCTGTGCCTGGGAAGCAGAAGTCTTCACATTGCTTCGCAGAATCGCTTTTATGCAGAAAACAGTAACACTTGTTCAGAACGAAAGAAAGCACAGAGCCCCAGATTTTATGTTGTCCTGGAGAGCTTGCAGAGCACTGGGGAAAAGCAGGCAGAGAATTCCCTGCTAGCACCTTCTCTGTGCCTGGGAAACAGAAGTGTTCACATTGCTTCGCAGAATCGCTTTTGTGCAGAAAACAGTAACACTTGTTCAGAACGAAAGAAAGCACAGAGCCCCAGATTTTATGTTGTCCTGGAGAGCTTGCAGAGCACTGGGGAAAGGCAGGCAGAGAATTCCCTGCTAGCACCTTCTCTGTGCCTGGGAAGCAGAAGTGTTCACATTGCTTCGCAGAATCGCTTTTGTGCAGAAAACAGTAACACTTGTTCAGAAGGAAAGAAAGCACAGAGCCCCATATTTTATGTTGTGCTGGAGAGCTTGCAGAGTACTGGGGAAAAGCAGGCAGAGAATTCCCTGCTAGCACCTTCTCTGTGCCTGGGAAACAGAAGTGTTCACATTGCTTCGCAGAATCGCTTTTGTGCAGATAACAGTAACACTTGTTCAGAACAAAAGAAAGCACAGAGCCCCAGATTTTATGTTGTGCTGGAGAGCTTGCAGAGCACTGGGGAAAAGCAGGCAGAGAATTCCCTGCTAGCACCTTCTCTGTGCCTGGGAAACAGAAGTGTTCACATTGCTTCGCAGAATCGCTTTTGTGCAGAAAACAGTAACACTTGTTCAGACGAAAGAAAGCACAGAGCCCCAGATTTTATGTTGTCCTGGAGAGCTTGCAGAGCACTGGGGAAAAGCAGGCAGAGAATTCCCTGCTAGCACCTTCTCTGTGCCTGGGAAGCAGAAGTCTTCACATTGCTTCGCAGAATCGCTTTTGTGCAGAAAACTGTAACACTTGTTCAGAACGAAAGAAAGCACAGAGCCCCAGATTTTATGTTGTCCTGGAGAGCTTGCAGAGCACTGGGGAAAAGCAGGCAGAGAATTCCCTGCTAGCACCTTCTCTGTGCCTGGGAAACAGAAGTGTTCACATTGCTTCGCAGAATCGCTTTTGTGCAGAAAACAGTAACACTTGTTCAGAACGAAAGAAAGCACAGAGCCCCAGATTTTGTGTTGTCCTGGAGAGCTTGCAGAGCACTGGGGAAAGGCAGGCAGAGAATTCCCTGCTAGCACCTTCTCTGTGCCTGGGAAGCAGAAGTGTTCACATTGCTTCGCAGAATCGTTTTGTGTAGAAAACAATAACACCTGTTCAGAACGAAAGAAAGCACAGAGCCCCAGATTTTATGTTGTCCTGGAGAGCTTGCAGAGCACTGGGGAAAAGCAGGCAGAGAATTCCCTGCTAGCACCTTCTCTGTGCCTGGGAAACAGAAGTGTTCACATTTCTTCGCAGAATCGCTTTTGTGCAGAAAACAGTAACACTTGTTCAGAACGAAAGAAAGCACAGAGCCCCAGATTTTATGTTGTCCTGGAGAGCTTGCAGAGCACTGGGGAAAGGCAGGCAGAGAATTCCCTGCTAGCACCTTCTCTGTGCCTGTTCACATTCCTTCGCAGAATCGCTTTTGTGCAGAAAACTGTAACACTTGTTCAGAACAAAAGAAAGCACAGAGCCCCAGATTTTATGTTGTCCTGGAGAGCTTGCAGAGCACTGGGGAAAGGCAGGCAGAGAATTCCCTGCTAGCACGTTCTCGGTGCCTGGGAAGCAGAAGTGTTCACATTTCTTAGCAGTATCGCTTTTGTGCAGAAAACAGTAACACTTGTTCAGACGAAAGAAAGCACAGAGCCCCAGATTTTATGTTGTCCTGGAGAGCTTGCAGAGCACTGGGGAAAGGCAGGCAGAGAATTCCCTGCTAGCACCTTCTCTGTGCCTGGGAAGCAGAAGTCTTCACATTGCTTCGCAGAATCGCTTTTGTGCAGAAAACAGTAACACTTGTTCAGAACGAAAGAAAGCACAGAGCCCCAGATTTTATGTTGTCCTGGAGAGCTTGCAGAGCACTGGGGAAAAGCAGGCAGAGAATTCCCTGCTAGCACCTTCTCTGTGCCTGGGAAACAGAAGTGTTCACATTGCTTCGCAGAATCGCTTTTGTGCAGAAAACAGTAACACTTGTTCAGAACGAAAGAAAGCACAGAGCCCCAGATTTTATGTTGTCCTGGAGAGCTTGCAGAGCACTGGGGAAAGGCAGGCAGAGAATTCCCTGCTAGCACCTTCTCTGTGCCTGGGAAGCAGAAGTGTTCACATTGCTTGGCAGAATCGCTTTTGTGCAGAAAACAGTAACACTTGTTCAGAAGGAAAGAAAGCACAGAGCCCCATATTTTATGTTGTGCTGGAGAGCTTGCAGAGTACTGGGGAAAAGCAGGCAGAGAATTCCCTGCTAGCACCTTCTCTGTGCCTGGGAAACAGAAGTGTTCACATTGCTTCGCAGAATCGCTTTTGTGCAGATAACAGTAACACTTGTTCAGAACAAAAGAAAGCACAGAGCCCCAGATTTTATGTTGTCCTGGAGAGCTTGCAGAGCACTGGGGAAAAGCAGGCAGAGAATTCCCTGCTAGCACCTTCTCTGTGCCTGGGAAACAGAAGTGTTCACATTGCTTCGCAGAATCGCTTTTGTGCAGAAAACAGTAACACTTGTTCAGACGAAAGAAAGCACAGAGCCCCAGATTTTATGTTGTCCTGGAGAGCTTGCAGAGCACTGGGGAAAAGCAGGCAGAGAATTCCCTGCTAGCACCTTCTCTGTGCCTGCGAAGCAGAAGTCTTCACATTGCTTCGCAGAATCGCTTTTGTGCAGAAAACAATAACACTTGTTCAGAACGAAAGAAAGCACAGAGCCCCAGATTTTATGTTGTCCTGGAGAGCTTGCAGAGCACTGGGGAAAAGCAGGCAGAGAATTCCCTGCTAGCACCTTCTCTGTGCCTGGGAAACAGAAGTGTTCACATTGCTTCGCAGAATCGCTTTTGTGCAGAAAACAGTAACACTTGTTCAGAACGAAAGAAAGCACAGAGCCCCAGATTTTGTGTTGTCCTGGAGAGCTTGCAGAGCACTGGGGAAAGGCAGGCAGAGAATTCCCTGCTAGCACCTTCTCTGTGCCTTGGAAGCAGAAGTGTTCACATTGCTTCGCAGAATCGTTTTGTGTAGAAAACAATAACACCTGTTCAGAACGAAAGAAAGCACAGAGCCCCAGATTTTATGTTGTCCTGGAGAGCTTGCAGAGCACTGGGGAAAAGCAGGCAGAGAATTCCCTGCTAGCACCTTCTCTGTGCCTGGGAAACAGAAGTGTTCACATTTCTTCGCAGAATCGCTTTTGTGCAGAAAACAGTAACACTTGTTCAGAACGAAAGAAAGCACAGAGCCCCAGATTTTATGTTGTCCTGGAGAGCTTGCAGAGCACTGGGGAAAGGCAGGCAGAGAATTCCCTGCTAGCACCTTCTCTGTGCCTGTTCACATTCCTTCGCAGAATCGCTTTTGTGCAGAAAACTGTAACTCTTGTTCAGAACAAAAGAAAGCACAGAGCCCCAGATTTTATGTTGTCCTGGAGAGCTTGCAGAGCACTGGGGAAAGGCAGGCAGAGAATTCCCTGCTAGCACGTTCTCGGTGCCTGGGAAGCAGAAGTGTTCACATTTCTTAGCAGTATCGCTTTTGTGCAGAAAACAGTAACACTTGTTCAGAAGGAAAGAAAGCACAGAGCCCCATATTTTATGTTGTGCTGGAGAGCTTGCAGAGTACTGGGGAAAAGCAGGCAGAGAATTCCCTGCTAGCACCTTCTCTGTGCCTGGGAAACAGAAGTGTTCACATTGCTTCGCAGAATCGCTTTTGTGCAGAAAACAGTAACACTTGTTCAGACGAAAGAAAGCACAGAGCCCCAGATTTTATGTTGTCCTGGAGAGCTTGCAGAGCACTGGGGAAAGGCAGGCAGAGAATTCCCTGCTAGCACCTTCTCTGTGCCTGGGAAGCAGAAGTCTTCACATTGCTTCGCAGAATCGCTTTTGTGCAGAAAACAGTAACACTTGTTCAGAACGAAAGAAAGCACAGAGCCCCAGATTTTATGTTGTCCTGGAGAGCTTGCAGAGCACTGGGGAAAAGCAGGCAGAGAATTCCCTGCTAGCACCTTCTCTGTGCCTGGGAAACAGAAGTGTTCACATTGCTTCGCAGAATCGCTTTTGTGCAGAAAACAGTAACACTTGTTCAGAACGAAAGAAAGCACAGAGCCCCAGATTTTATGTTGTCCTGGAGAGCTTGCAGAGCACTGGGGAAAGGCAGGCAGAGAATTCCCTGCTAGCACCTTCTCTGTGCCTGGGAAGCAGAAGTGTTCACATTGCTTGGCAGAATCGCTTTTGTGCAGAAAACAGTAACACTTGTTCAGAACGAAAGAAAGCACAGAGCCCCAGATTCTATGTTGTCCTGGAGAGCTTGCAGAGCACTGGGGAAAAGCAGGCAGAGAATTCCCTGCTAGCACCTTCTCTGTGCCTGGGAAACAGAAGTGTTCACATTGCTTCGCAGAATCGCTTTTGTGCAGAAAACAGTAACACTTGTTCAGAAGGAAAGAAAGCACAGAGCCCCATATTTTATGTTGTGCTGGAGAGCTTGCAGAGTACTGGGGAAAAGCAGGCAGAGAATTCCCTGCTAGCACCTTCTCTGTGCCTGGGAAACAGAAGTGTTCACATTGCTTCGCAGAATCGTTTTTGTGCAGAAAACAGTAACACTTGTTCAGAATGAAAGAAAGCACAGAGCCCCAGATTTTATGTTGTCCTGGAGAGCTTGCAGAGCACTGGGGAAAGGCAGGCAGAGAATTCCCTGCTAGCACCTTCTCTGTGCCTGTTCACATTGCATCGCAGAATCGCTTTTGTGCAGAAAACAGTAACACTTGTTCAGACGAAAGAAAGCACAGAGCCCCAGATTTTATGTTGTCCTGGAGAGCTTGCAGAGCACTGGGGAAAGGCAGGCAGAGAATTCCCTGCTAGCACCTTCTCTGTGCCTGTTCACATTCCTTCGCAGAATCGCTTTTGTGCAGAAAACTGTAACACTTGTTCAGAACGAAAGAAAGCACAGAGCCCCAGATTTTATGTTGTCCTGGAGAGCTTGCAGAGCACTGGGGAAAGGCAGGCAGAGAATTCCCTGCTAGCACGTTCTCGGTGCCTGGGAAGCAGAAGTGTTCACATTTCTTAGCAGTATCGCTTTTGTGCAGAAAACAGTAACACTTGTTCAGAAGGAAAGAAAGCACAGAGCCCCATATTTTATGTTGTGCTGGAGAGCTTGCAGAGTACTGGGGAAAAGCAGGCAGAGAATTCCCTGCTAGCACCTTCTCTGTGCCTGGGAAACAGAAGTGTTCACATTGCTTCGCAGAATCGCTTTTGTGCAGATAACAGTAACACTTGTTCAGAAGGAAAGAAAGCACAGAGCCCCAGATTTTATGTTGTCCTGGAGAGCTTGCAGAGCACTGGGGAAAAGCAGGCAGAGAATTCCCTGCTAGCACCTTCCCTGTGCCTGGGAAACAGAAGTGTTCACATTGCTTCGCAGAATCGCTTTTGTGCAGAAAACAGTAACACTTGTTCAGACGAAAGAAAGCACAGAGCCCCAGATTTTATGTTGTGCTGGAGAGCTTGCAGAGCACTGGGGAAAGGCAGGCAGAGAATTCCCTGCTAGCACCTTCTCTGTTCCTGGGAAGCAGAAGTCTTCACATTGCTTCGCAGAATCGCTTTTGTGCAGATAACAGTAACACTTTTTCAGAACAAAAGAAAGCACAGAGCCCCAGATTTTATGTTGTCCTGGAGAGCTTGCAGAGCACTGGGGAAAAGCAGGCAGAGAATTCCCTGCTAGCACCTTCTCTGTGCCTGGGAAGCAGAAGTCTTCACATTGCTTCGCAGAATCGCTTTTGTGCAGAAAACAGTAACACTTGTTCAGAAGGAAAGAAAGCACAGAGCCCCATATTTTATGTTGTGCTGGAGAGCTTGCAGAGTACTGGGGAAAAGCAGGCAGAGAATTCCCTGCTAGCACCTTCTCTGTGCCTGGGAAACAGAAGTGTTCACATTGCTTCGCAGAATCGCTTTTGTGCAGAAAACAGTAACACTTGTTCAGACGAAAGAAAGCACAGAGCCCCAGATTTTATGTTGTCCTGGAGAGCTTGCAGAGCACTGGGGAAAAGCAGGCAGAGAATTCCCTGCTAGCACCTTCTCTGTGCCTGGGAAGCAGAAGTCTTCACATTGCTTCGCAGAATCGCTTTTGTGCAGAAAACAATAACACTTGTTCAGAACGAAAGAAAGCACAGAGCCCCAGATTTTATGTTGTCCTGGAGAGCTTGCAGAGCACTGGGGAAAAGCAGGCAGAGAATTCCCTGCTAGCACCTTCTCTGTGCCTGGGAAACAGAAGTGTTCACATTGCTTCGCAGAATCGCTTTTGTGCAGAAAACAGTAACACTTGTTCAGACGAAAGAAAGCACAGAGCCCCAGATTTTATGTTGTCCTGGAGAGCTTGCAGAGCACTGGGGAAAGGCAGGCAGAGAATTCCCTGCTAGCACCTTCTCTGTGCCTGTTCACATTGCTTCGCAGAATCGCTTTTGTGCAGAAAACAGTAACACTTGTTCAGACGAAAGAAAGCACAGAGCCCCAGATTTTATGTTGTCCTGGAGAGCTTGCAGAGCACTGGGGAAAGGCAGGCAGAGAATTTCCTGCTAGCACCTTCTCTGTGCCTGGGAAGCAGAAGTGTTCACATTGCTTGGCAGAATCGCTTTTGTGCAGAAAACAGTAACACTTGTTCAGAACGAAAGAAAGCACAGAGCCCCAGATTCTATGTTGTCCTGGAGAGCTTGCAGAGCACTGGGGAAAAGCAGGCAGAGAATTCCCTGCTAGCACCTTCTCTGTGCCTGGGAAACAGAAGTGTTCACATTGCTTCGCAGAATCGCTTTTGTGCAGAAAACAGTAACACTTGTTCAGAAGGAAAGAAAGCACAGAGCCCCATATTTTATGTTGTGCTGGAGAGCTTGCAGAGTACTGGGGAAAAGCAGGCAGAGAATTCCCTGCTAGCACCTTCTCTGTGCCTGGGAAACAGAAGTGTTCACATTGCTTCGCAGAATCGCTTTTGTGCAGAAAACAGTAACACTTGTTCAGAATGAAAGAAAGCACAGAGCCCCAGATTTTATGTTGTCCTGGAGAGCTTGCAGAGCACTGGGGAAAGGCAGGCAGAGAATTCCCTGCTAGCACCTTCTCTGTGCCTGTTCACATTCCTTCGCAGAATCGCTTTTGTGCAGAAAACTGTAACACTTGTTCAGAACGAAAGAAAGCACAGAGCCCCAGATTTTATGTTGTCCTGGAGAGCTTGCAGAGCACTGGGGAAAGGCAGGCAGAGAATTCCCTGCTAGCACGTTCTCGGTGCCTGGGAAGCAGAAGTGTTCACATTTCTTAGCAGTATCGCTTTTGTGCAGAAAACAGTAACACTTGTTCAGAAGGAAAGAAAGCACAGAGCCCCATATTTTATGTTGTGCTGGAGAGCTTGCAGAGTACTGGGGAAAAGCAGGCAGAGAATTCCCTGCTAGCACCTTCTCTGTGCCTGGGAAGCAGAAGTGTTCAGATTGCTTGGCAGAATCGCTTTTGTGCAGATAACAGTAACACTTGTTCAGAAGGAAAGAAAGCACAGAGACCCAGATTTTATGTTGTCCTGGAGAGCTTGCAGAGCACTGGGGAAAAGCAGGCAGAGAATTCCCTGCTAGCACCTTCTCTGTGCCTGGGAAACAGAAGTGTTCACATTGCTTCGCAGAATCGCTTTTGTGCAGAAAACAGTAACACTTGTTCAGACGAAAGAAAGCACAGAGCCCCAGATTTTATGTTGTGCTGGAGAGCTTGCAGAGCACTGGGGAAAGGCAGGCAGAGAATTCCCTGCTAGCACCTTCTCTGTGCCTGGGAAGCAGAAGTCTTCACATTGCTTCGCAGAATCGCTTTTGTGCAGAAAACAGTAACACTTGTTCAGAACGAAAGAAAGCACAGAGCCCCAGATTTTATGTTGTCCTGGAGAGCTTGCAGAGCACTGGGGAAAAGCAGGCAGAGAATTCCCTGCTAGCACCTTCTCTGTGCCTGGGAAACAGAAGTGTTCACATTGCTTCGCAGAATCGCTTTTGTGCAGAAAACAGTAACACTTGTTCAGAACGAAAGAAAGCACAGAGCCCCAGATTTTATGTTGTCCTGGAGAGCTTGCAGAGCACTGGGGAAAGGCAGGCAGAGAATTCCCTGCTAGCACCTTCTCTGTGCCTGGGAAGCAGAAGTGTTCACATTGCTTCGCAGAATCGCTTTTGTGCAGAAAACAATAACACCTGTTCAGAACGAAAGAAAGCACAGAGCCCCAGATTTTATGTTGTCCTGGAGAGCTTGCAGAGTACTGGGGAAAAGCAGGCAGAGAATTCCCTGCTAGCACCTTCTCTGTGCCTGGGAAACAGAAGTGTTCACATTTCTTCGCAGAATCGCTTTTGTGCAGAAAACAGTAACACTTGTTCAGAACAAAAGAAAGCACAGAGCCCCAGATTTTATGTTGTCCTGGAGAGCTTGCAGAGCACTGGGGAAAGGCAGGCAGAGAATTCCCTGCTAGCACCTTCTCTGTGCCTGGGAAGCAGAAGTGTTCACATTGCTTCGCAGAATCGCTTTTGTGCAGAAAACAGTAACACTTGTTCAGAAGGAAAGAAAGCACAGAGCCCCATATTTTATGTTGTCCTGGAGAGCTTGCAGAGTACTGGGGAAAAGCAGGCAGAGAATTCCCTGCTAGCACCTTCTCTGTGCCTGGGAAGCAGAAGTGTTCACATTGCTTCGCAGAATCGCTTTTGTGCAGAAAACAGTAACACTTGTTCAGAACAAAAGAAAGCACAGAGCCCCAGATTTTATGTTGTCCTGGAGAGCTTGCAGAGCACTGGGGAAAAGCAGGCAGAGAATTCCCTGCTAGCACCTTCTCTGTGCCTGGGAAACAGAAGTGTTCACATTGCTTCGCAGAATCGCTTTTGTGCAGAAAACAGTAACACTTGTTCAGACGAAAGAAAGCACAGAGCCCCAGATTTTATGTTGTCCTGGAGAGCTTGCAGAGCACTGGGGAAAAGCAGGCAGAGAATTCCCTGCTAGCACCTTCTCTGTGCCTGGGAAGCAGAAGTCTTCACATTGCTTCGCAGAATCGCTTTTGTGCAGAAAACAATAACACTTGTTCAGAACGAAAGAAAGCACAGAGCCCCAGATTTTATGTTGTCCTGGAGAGCTTGCAGAGCACTGGGGAAAAGCAGGCAGAGAATTCCCTGCTAGCACCTTCTCTGTGCCTGGGAAACAGAAGTGTTCACATTGCTTCGCAGAATCGCTTTTGTGCAGAAAACAGTAACACTTGTTCAGACGAAAGAAAGCACAGAGCCCCAGATTTTATGTTGTCCTGGAGAGCTTGCAGAGCACTGGGGAAAGGCAGGCAGAGAATTCCCTGCTAGCACCTTCTCTGTGCCTGTTCACATTGCTTCGCAGAATCGCTTTTGTGCAGAAAACAGTAACACTTGTTCAGACGAAAGAAAGCACAGAGCCCCAGATTTTATGTTGTCCTGGAGAGCTTGCAGAGCACTGGGGAAAGGCAGGCAGAGAATTTCCTGCTAGCACCTTCTCTGTGCCTGGGAAGCAGAAGTGTTCACATTGCTTGGCAGAATCGCTTTTGTGCAGAAAACAGTAACACTTGTTCAGAACGAAAGAAAGCACAGAGCCCCAGATTCTATGTTGTCCTGGAGAGCTTGCAGAGCACTGGGGAAAAGCAGGCAGAGAATTCCCTGCTAGCACCTTCTCTGTGCCTGGGAAACAGAAGTGTTCACATTGCTTCGCAGAATCGCTTTTGTGCAGAAAACAGTAACACTTGTTCAGAAGGAAAGAAAGCACAGAGCCCCATATTTTATGTTGTGCTGGAGAGCTTGCAGAGTACTGGGGAAAAGCAGGCAGAGAATTCCCTGCTAGCACCTTCTCTGTGCCTGGGAAACAGAAGTGTTCACATTGCTTCGCAGAATCGCTTTTGTGCAGAAAACAGTAACACTTGTTCAGAATGAAAGAAAGCACAGAGCCCCAGATTTTATGTTGTCCTGGAGAGCTTGCAGAGCACTGGGGAAAGGCAGGCAGAGAATTCCCTGCTAGCACCTTCTCTGTGCCTGTTCACATTCCTCCGCAGAATCGCTTTTGTGCAGAAAACAGTAACACTTGTTCAGAACGAAAGAAAGCACAGAGCCCCAGATTTTATGTTGTCCTGGAGAGCTTGCAGAGTACTGGGGAAAAGCAGGCAGAGAATTCCCTGCTAGCACCTTCTCTGTGCCTGGGAAACAGAAGTGTTCACATTTCTTCGCAGAATCGCTTTTGTGCAGAAATCAGTAACACTTGTTCAGAACGAAAGAAAGCACAGAGCCCCAGATTTTATGTTGTCCTGGAGAGCTTGCAGAGCACTGGGGAAAGGCAGGCAGAGAATTCCCTGCTAGCACCTTCTCTGTGCCTGGGAAACAGAAGTGTTCACATTGCTTCGCAGAATCGCTTTTGTGCAGATAACAGTAACACTTGTTCAGAACAAAAGAAAGCACAGAGCCCCAGATTTTATGTTGTCCTGGAGAGCTTGCAGAGCACTGGGGAAAAGCAGGCAGAGAATTCCCTGCTAGCACCTTCTCTGTGCCTGGGAAACAGAAGTGTTCACATTGCTTCGCAGAATCGCTTTTGTGCAGAAAACAGTAACACTTGTTCAGACGAAAGAAAGCACAGAGCCCCAGATTTTATGTTGTCCTGGAGAGCTTGCAGAGCACTGGGGAAAGGCAGGCAGAGAATTCCCTGCTAGCACCTTCTCTGTGCCTGGGAAGCAGAAGTGTTCACATTGCTTCGCAGAATCGCTTTTGTGCAGAAAACAGTAACACTTGTTCAGAACGAAAGAAAGCACAGAGCCCCAGATTTTATGTTGTCCTGGAGAGCTTGCAGAGCACTGGGGAAAGGCAGGCAGAGAATTCCCTGCTAGCACCTTCTCTGTGCCTGGGAAGCAGAAGTGTTCACATTGCTTGGCAGAATCGCTTTTGAGCAGAAAACAGTAACACTTGTTCAGAACGAAAGAAAGCACAGAGCCCCAGATTCTATGTTGTCCTGGAGAGCTTGCAGAGCACTGGGGAAAAGCAGGCAGAGAATTCCCTGCTAGCACCTTCTCTGTGCCTGGGAAACAGAAGTGTTCACATTGCTTCGCAGAATCGCTTTTGTGCAGAAAACAGTAACACTTGTTCAGAAGGAAAGAAAGCACAGAGCCCCATATTTTATGTTGTGCTGGAGAGCTTGCAGAGTACTGGGGAAAAGCAGGCAGAGAATTCCCTGCTAGCACCTTCTCTGTGCCTGGGGAAACAGAAGTGTTCACATTGCTTCGCAGAATCGTTTTTGTGCAGAAAACAGTAACACTTGTTCAGAATGAAAGAAAGCACAGAGCCCCAGATTTTATGTTGTCCTGGAGAGCTTGCAGAGCACTGGGGAAAGGCAGGCAGAGAATTCCCTGCTAGCACCTTCTCTGTGCCTGTTCACATTGCATCGCAGAATCGCTTTTGTGCAGAAAACAGTAACACTTGTTCAGACGAAAGAAAGCACAGAGCCCCAGATTTTATGTTGTCCTGGAGAGCTTGCAGAGCACTGGGGAAAGGCAGGCAGAGAATTCCCTGCTAGCACCTTCTCTGTGCCTGTTCACATTCCTTCGCAGAATCGCTTTTGTGCAGAAAACTGTAACACTTGTTCAGAACGAAAGAAAGCACAGAGCCCCAGATTTTATGTTGTCCTGGAGAGCTTGCAGAGCACTGGGGAAAGGCAGGCAGAGAATTCCCTGCTAGCACGTTCTCGGTGCCTGGGAAGCCGAAGTGTTCACATTTCTTAGCAGTATCGCTTTTGTGCAGAAAACAGTAACACTTGTTCAGAAGGAAAGAAAGCACAGAGCCCCATATTTTATGTTGTGCTGGAGAGCTTGCAGAGTACTGGGGAAAAGCAGGCAGAGAATTCCCTGCTAGCACCTTCTCTGTGCCTGGGAAACAGAAGTGTTCACATTGCTTCGCAGAATCGCTTTTGTGCAGATAACAGTAACACTTGTTCAGAACAAAAGAAAGCACAGAGCCCCAGATTTTATGTTGTCCTGGAGAGCTTGCAGAGCACTGGGGAAAAGCAGGCAGAGAATTCCCTGCTAGCACCTTCTCTGTGCCTGGGAAACAGAAGTGTTCACATTGCTTCGCAGAATCGCTTTTGTGCAGAAAACAGTAACACTTGTTCAGACGAAAGAAAGCACAGAGCCCCAGATTTTATGTTGTGCTGGAGAGCTTGCAGAGCACTGGGGAAAGGCAGGCAGAGAATTCCCTGCTAGCACCTTCTCTGTGCCTGGGAAGCAGAAGTCTTCACATTGCTTCGCAGAATCGCTTTTGTGCAGAAAACAGTAACACTTGTTCAGAACGAAAGAAAGCACAGAGCCCCAGATTTTATGTTGTCCTGGAGAGCTTGCAGAGCACTGGGGAAAAGCAGGCAGAGAATTCCCTGCTAGCACCTTCTCTGTGCCTGGGAAACAGAAGTGTTCACATTGCTTCGCAGAATCGCTTTTGTGCAGAAAACAGTAACACTTGTTCAGAACGAAAGAAAGCACAGAGCCCCAGATTTTATGTTGTCCTGGAGAGCTTGCAGAGCACTGGGGAAAGGCAGGCAGAGAATTCCCTGCTAGCACCTTCTCTGTGCCTGGGAAGCAGAAGTGTTCACATTGCTTCGCAGAATCGCTTTTGTGCAGAAAACAATAACACCTGTTCAGAACGAAAGAAAGCACAGAGCCCCAGATTTTATGTTGTCCTGGAGAGCTTGCAGAGTACTGGGGAAAAGCAGGCAGAGAATTCCCTGCTAGCACCTTCTCTGTGCCTGGGAAACAGAAGTGTTCACATTGCTTCGCAGAATCGCTTTTGTGCAGAAAACAGTAACACTTGTTCAGAACGAAAGAAAGCACAGAGCCCCAGATTTTATGTTGTCCTGGAGAGCTTGCAGAGCACTGGGGAAAGGCAGGCAGAGAATTCCCTGCTAGCACCTTGTCTGTGCCTGGGAAACAGAAGTGTTCACATTGCTTCGCAGAATCGCTTTTGTGCAGAAAACAGTAACACTTGTTCAGAACGAAAGAAAGCACAGAGCCCCAGATTTTATGTTGTCCTGGAGAGCTTGCAGAGCACTGGGGAAAGGCAGGCAGAGAATTCCCTGCTAGCACCTTCTCTGTGCCTGTTCACATTGCTTCGCAGAATCGCTTTTGTGCAGAAAACAGTAACACTTGTTCAGACGAAAGAAAGCACAGAGCCCCAGATTTTATGTTGTCCTGGAGAGCTTGCAGAGCACTGGGGAAAGGCAGGCAGAGAATTTCCTGCTAGCACCTTCTCTGTGCCTGGGAAGCAGAAGTGTTCACATTGCTTGGCAGAATCGCTTTTGTGCAGAAAACAGTAACACTTGTTCAGAACGAAAGAAAGCACAGAGCCCCAGATTCTATGTTGTCCTGGAGAGCTTGCAGAGCACTGGGGAAAAGCAGGCAGAGAATTCCCTGCTAGCACGTCTCTGTGCCTGGGAAACAGAAGTGTTCACATTGCTTCGCAGAATCGCTTTTGTGCAGAAAACAGTAACACTTGTTCAGAAGGAAAGAAAGCACAGAGCCCCATATTTTATGTTGTGCTGGAGAGCTTGCAGAGTACTGGGGAAAAGCAGGCAGAGAATTCCCTGCTAGCACCTTCTCTGTGCCTGGGAAACAGAAGTGTTCACATTGCTTCGCAGAATCGCTTTTGTGCAGAAAACAGTAACACTTGTTCAGAACGAAAGAAAGCACAGAGCCCCAGATTTTATGTTGTCCTGGAGAGCTTGCAGAGCACTGGGGAAAGGCAGGCAGAGAATTCCCTGCTAGCACCTTCTCTGTGCCTGGGAAGCAGAAGTGTTCACATTGCTTCGCAGAATCGCTTTTGTGCAGAAAACAATAACACCTGTTCAGAACGAAAGAAAGCACAGAGCCCCAGATTTTATGTTGTCCTGGAGAGCTTGCAGAGTACTGGGGAAAAGCAGGCAGAGAATTCCCTGCTAGCACCTTCTCTGTGCCTGGGAAACAGAAGTGTTCACATTGCTTCGCAGAATCGCTTTTGTGCAGAAAACAGTAACACTTGTTCAGAACGAAAGAAAGCACAGAGCCCCAGATTTTATGTTGTCCTGGAGAGCTTGCAGAGCACTGGGGAAAGGCAGGCAGAGAATTCCCTGCTAGCACCTTGTCTGTGCCTGGGAAACAGAAGTGTTCACATTGCTTCGCAGAATCGCTTTTGTGCAGAAAACAGTAACACTTGTTCAGAAGGAAAGAAAGCACAGAGCCCCATATTTTATGTTGTGCTGGAGAGCTTGCAGAGTACTGGGGAAAAGCAGGCAGAGAATTCCCTGCTAGCACCTTCTCTGTGCCTGGGAAACAGAAGTCTTCACATTGCTTCGCAGAATCGCTTTTGTGCAGAAAACAGTAACACTTGTTCAGAACAAAAGAAAGCACAGAGCCCCAGATTTTATGTTGTCCTGGAGAGCTTGCAGAGCACTGGGGAAAAGCAGGCAGAGAATTCCCTGCTAGCACCTTCTCTGTGCCTGGGAAACAGAAGTGTTCACATTGCTTCGCAGAATCGCTTTTGTGCAGATAACAGTAACACTTGTTCAGAACAAAAGAAAGCACAGAGCCCCAGATTTTATGTTGTCCTGGAGAGCTTGCAGAGCACTGGGGAAAAGCAGGCAGAGAATTCCCTGCTAGCACCTTCTCTGTGCCTGGGAAACAGAAGTGTTCACATTGCTTCGCAGAATCGCTTTTGTGCAGAAAACAGTAACACTTGTTCAGACGAAAGAAAGCACAGAGCCCCAGATTTTATGTTGTCCTGGAGAGCTTGCAGAGCACTGGGGAAAGGCAGGCAGAGAATTCCCTGCTAGCACCTTCTCTGTGCCTGGGAAGCAGAAGTGTTCACATTGCTTCGCAGAATCGCTTTTGTGCAGAAAACAGTAACACTTGTTCAGAACGAAAGAAAGCACAGAGCCCCAGATTTTATGTTGTCCTGGAGAGCTTGCAGAGCACTGGGGAAAGGCAGGCAGAGAATTCCCTGCTAGCACCTTCTCTGTGCCTGGGAAGCAGAAGTGTTCACATTGCTTGGCAGAATCGCTTTTGAGCAGAAAACAGTAACACTTGTTCAGAACGAAAGAAAGCACAGAGCCCCAGATTCTATGTTGTCCTGGAGAGCTTGCAGAGCACTGGGGAAAAGCAGGCAGAGAATTCCCTGCTAGCACCTTCTCTGTGCCTGGGAAACAGAAGTGTTCACATTGCTTCGCAGAATCGCTTTTGTGCAGAAAACAGTAACACTTGTTCAGAAGGAAAGAAAGCACAGAGCCCCATATTTTATGTTGTGCTGGAGAGCTTGCAGAGTACTGGGGAAAAGCAGGCAGAGAATTCCCTGCTAGCACCTTCTCTGTGCCTGGGAAACAGAAGTGTTCACATTGCTTCGCAGAATCGCTTTTGTGCAGAAAACAGTAACACTTGTTCAGAACGAAAGAAAGCACAGAGCCCCAGATTTTATGTTGTCCTGGAGAGCTTGCAGAGCACTGGGGAAAGGCAGGCAGAGAATTCCCTGCTAGCACCTTCTCTGTGCCTGTTCACATTCCTTCGCAGAATCGCTTTTGTGCAGAAAACTGTAACACTTGTTCAGAACGAAAGAAAGCACAGAGCCCCAGATTTTATGTTGTCCTGGAGAGCTTGCAGAGCACTGGGGAAAGGCAGGCAGAGAATTCCCTGCTAGCACGTTCTCGGTGCCTGGGAAGCCGAAGTGTTCACATTTCTTAGCAGTATCGCTTTTGTGCAGAAAACAGTAACACTTGTTCAGAAGGAAAGAAAGCACAGAGCCCCATATTTTATGTTGTGCTGGAGAGCTTGCAGAGTACTGGGGAAAAGCAGGCAGAGAATTCCCTGCTAGCACCTTCTCTGTGCCTGGGAAACAGAAGTGTTCACATTGCTTCGCAGAATCGCTTTTGTGCAGAAAACAGTAACACTTGTTCAGACGAAAGAAAGCACAGAGCCCCAGATTTTATGTTGTGCTGGAGAGCTTGCAGAGCACTGGGGAAAGGCAGGCAGAGAATTCCCTGCTAGCACCTTCTCTGTGCCTGGGAAGCAGAAGTCTTCACATTGCTTCGCAGAATCGCTTTTGTGCAGAAAACAGTAACACTTGTTCAGAACGAAAGAAAGCACAGAGCCCCAGATTTTATGTTGTCCTGGAGAGCTTGCAGAGCACTGGGGAAAAGCAGGCAGAGAATTCCCTGCTAGCACCTTCTCTGTGCCTGGGAAACAGAAGTGTTCACATTGCTTCGCAGAATCGCTTTTGTGCAGAAAACAGTAACACTTGTTCAGAACGAAAGAAAGCACAGAGCCCCAGATTTTATGTTGTCCTGGAGAGCTTGCAGAGCACTGGGGAAAGGCAGGCAGAGAATTCCCTGCTAGCACCTTCTCTGTGCCTGGGAAGCAGAAGTGTTCACATTGCTTCGCAGAATCGCTTTTGTGCAGAAAACAGTAACACCTGTTCAGAACGAAAGAAAGCACAGAGCCCCAGATTTTATGTTGTCCTGGAGAGCTTGCAGAGTACTGGGGAAAAGCAGGCAGAGAATTCCCTGCTAGCACCTTCTCTGTGCCTGGGAAACAGAAGTGTTCACATTTCTTCGCAGAATCGCTTTTGTGCAGAAATCAGTAACACTTGTTCAGAACGAAAGAAAGCACAGAGCCCCAGATTTTATGTTGTCCTGGAGAGCTTGCAGAGCACTGGGGAAAGGCAGGCAGAGAATTCCCTGCTAGCACCTTCTCTGTGCCTGGGAAACAGAAGTGTTCACATTGCTTCGCAGAATCGCTTTTGTGCAGATAACAGTAACACTTGTTCAGAACAAAAGAAAGCACAGAGCCCCAGATTTTATGTTGTCCTGGAGAGCTTGCAGAGCACTGGGGAAAAGCAGGCAGAGAATTCCCTGCTAGCACCTTCTCTGTGCCTGGGAAACAGAAGTGTTCACATTGCTTCGCAGAATCGCTTTTGTGCAGAAAACAGTAACACTTGTTCAGACGAAAGAAAGCACAGAGCCCCAGATTTTATGTTGTCCTGGAGAGCTTGCAGAGCACTGGGGAAAGGCAGGCAGAGAATTCCCTGCTAGCACCTTCTCTGTGCCTGGGAAGCAGAAGTGTTCACATTGCTTCGCAGAATCGCTTTTGTGCAGAAAACAGTAACACTTGTTCAGAACGAAAGAAAGCACAGAGCCCCAGATTTTATGTTGTCCTGGAGAGCTTGCAGAGCACTGGGGAAAGGCAGGCAGAGAATTCCCTGCTAGCACCTTCTCTGTGCCTGGGAAGCAGAAGTGTTCACATTGCTTGGCAGAATCGCTTTTGAGCAGAAAACAGTAACACTTGTTCAGAACGAAAGAAAGCACAGAGCCCCAGATTCTATGTTGTCCTGGAGAGCTTGCAGAGCACTGGGGAAAAGCAGGCAGAGAATTCCCTGCTAGCACCTTCTCTGTGCCTGGGAAACAGAAGTGTTCACATTGCTTCGCAGAATCGCTTTTGTGCAGAAAACAGTAACACTTGTTCAGAAGGAAAGAAAGCACAGAGCCCCATATTTTATGTTGTGCTGGAGAGCTTGCAGAGCACTGGGGAAAAGCAGGCAGAGAATTCCCTGCTAGCACCTTCTCTGTGCCTGGGGAAACAGAAGTGTTCACATTGCTTCGCAGAATCGTTTTTGTGCAGAAAACAGTAACACTTGTTCAGAATGAAAGAAAGCACAGAGCCCCAGATTTTATGTTGTCCTGGAGAGCTTGCAGAGCACTGGGGAAAGGCAGGCAGAGAATTCCCTGCTAGCACCTTCTCTGTGCCTGTTCACATTGCATCGCAGAATCGCTTTTGTGCAGAAAACAGTAACACTTGTTCAGACGAAAGAAAGCACAGAGCCCCAGATTTTATGTTGTCCTGGAGAGCTTGCAGAGCACTGGGGAAAGGCAGGCAGAGAATTCCCTGCTAGCACCTTCTCTGTGCCTGTTCACATTCCTTCGCAGAATCGCTTTTGTGCAGAAAACTGTAACACTTGTTCAGAACGAAAGAAAGCACAGAGCCCCAGATTTTATGTTGTCCTGGAGAGCTTGCAGAGCACTGGGGAAAGGCAGGCAGAGAATTCCCTGCTAGCACGTTCTCGGTGCCTGGGAAGCCGAAGTGTTCACATTTCTTAGCAGTATCGCTTTTGTGCAGAAAACAGTAACACTTGTTCAGAAGGAAAGAAAGCACAGAGCCCCATATTTTATGTTGTGCTGGAGAGCTTGCAGAGTACTGGGGAAAAGCAGGCAGAGAATTCCCTGCTAGCACCTTCTCTGTGCCTGGGAAACAGAAGTGTTCACATTGCTTCGCAGAATCGCTTTTGTGCAGATAACAGTAACACTTGTTCAGAACAAAAGAAAGCACAGAGCCCCAGATTTTATGTTGTCCTGGAGAGCTTGCAGAGCACTGGGGAAAAGCAGGCAGAGAATTCCCTGCTAGCACCTTCTCTGTGCCTGGGAAACAGAAGTGTTCACATTGCTTCGCAGAATCGCTTTTGTGCAGAAAACAGTAACACTTGTTCAGACGAAAGAAAGCACAGAGCCCCAGATTTTATGTTGTGCTGGAGAGCTTGCAGAGCACTGGGGAAAGGCAGGCAGAGAATTCCCTGCTAGCACCTTCTCTGTGCCTGGGAAGCAGAAGTCTTCACATTGCTTCGCAGAATCGCTTTTGTGCAGAAAACAGTAACACTTGTTCAGAACGAAAGAAAGCACAGAGCCCCAGATTTTATGTTGTCCTGGAGAGCTTGCAGAGCACTGGGGAAAAGCAGGCAGAGAATTCCCTGCTAGCACCTTCTCTGTGCCTGGGAAACAGAAGTGTTCACATTGCTTCGCAGAATCGCTTTTGTGCAGAAAACAGTAACACTTGTTCAGAACGAAAGAAAGCACAGAGCCCCAGATTTTATGTTGTCCTGGAGAGCTTGCAGAGCACTGGGGAAAGGCAGGCAGAGAATTCCCTGCTAGCACCTTCTCTGTGCCTGGGAAGCAGAAGTGTTCACATTGCTTCGCAGAATCGCTTTTGTGCAGAAAACAATAACACCTGTTCAGAACGAAAGAAAGCACAGAGCCCCAGATTTTATGTTGTCCTGGAGAGCTTGCAGAGTACTGGGGAAAAGCAGGCAGAGAATTCCCTGCTAGCACCTTCTCTGTGCCTGGGAAACAGAAGTGTTCACATTGCTTCGCAGAATCGCTTTTGTGCAGAAAACAGTAACACTTGTTCAGAACGAAAGAAAGCACAGAGCCCCAGATTTTATGTTGTCCTGGAGAGCTTGCAGAGCACTGGGGAAAGGCAGGCAGAGAATTCCCTGCTAGCACCTTGTCTGTGCCTGGGAAACAGAAGTGTTCACATTGCTTCGCAGAATCGCTTTTGTGCAGAAAACAGTAACACTTGTTCAGAACGAAAGAAAGCACAGAGCCCCAGATTTTATGTTGTCCTGGAGAGCTTGCAGAGCACTGGGGAAAGGCAGGCAGAGAATTCCCTGCTAGCACCTTCTCTGTGCCTGTTCACATTGCTTCGCAGAATCGCTTTTGTGCAGAAAACAGTAACACTTGTTCAGACGAAAGAAAGCACAGAGCCCCAGATTTTATGTTGTCCTGGAGAGCTTGCAGAGCACTGGGGAAAGGCAGGCAGAGAATTTCCTGCTAGCACCTTCTCTGTGCCTGGGAAGCAGAAGTGTTCACATTGCTTGGCAGAATCGCTTTTGTGCAGAAAACAGTAACACTTGTTCAGAACGAAAGAAAGCACAGAGCCCCAGATTCTATGTTGTCCTGGAGAGCTTGCAGAGCACTGGGGAAAAGCAGGCAGAGAATTCCCTGCTAGCACGTCTCTGTGCCTGGGAAACAGAAGTGTTCACATTGCTTCGCAGAATCGCTTTTGTGCAGAAAACAGTAACACTTGTTCAGAACGAAAGAAAGCACAGAGCCCCAGATTTTATGTTGTCCTGGAGAGCTTGCAGAGCACTGGGGAAAGGCAGGCAGAGAATTCCCTGCTAGCACCTTCTCTGTGCCTGGGAAGCAGAAGTGTTCACATTGCTTCGCAGAATCGCTTTTGTGCAGAAAACAATAACACCTGTTCAGAACGAAAGAAAGCACAGAGCCCCAGATTTTATGTTGTCCTGGAGAGCTTGCAGAGTACTGGGGAAAAGCAGGCAGAGAATTCCCTGCTAGCACCTTCTCTGTGCCTGGGAAACAGAAGTGTTCACATTGCTTCGCAGAATCGCTTTTGTGCAGATAACAGTAACACTTGTTCAGAACAAAAGAAAGCACAGAGCCCCAGATTTTATGTTGTCCTGGAGAGCTTGCAGAGCACTGGGGAAAAGCAGGCAGAGAATTCCCTGCTAGCACCTTCTCTGTGCCTGGGAAACAGAAGTGTTCACATTGCTTCGCAGAATCGCTTTTGTGCAGAAAACAGTAACACTTGTTCAGACGAAAGAAAGCACAGAGCCCCAGATTTTATGTTGTCCTGGAGAGCTTGCAGAGCACTGGGGAAAGGCAGGCAGAGAATTCCCTGCTAGCACCTTCTCTGTGCCTGGGAAGCAGAAGTGTTCACATTGCTTCGCAGAATCGCTTTTGTGCAGAAAACAGTAACACTTGTTCAGAACGAAAGAAAGCACAGAGCCCCAGATTTTATGTTGTCCTGGAGAGCTTGCAGAGCACTGGGGAAAAGCAGGCAGAGAATTCCCTGCTAGCACCTTCTCTGTGCCTGGGAAGCAGAAGTGTTCACATTGCTTGGCAGAATCGCTTTTGAGCAGAAAACAGTAACACTTGTTCAGAACGAAAGAAAGCACAGAGCCCCAGATTCTATGTTGTCCTGGAGAGCTTGCAGAGCACTGGGGAAAAGCAGGCAGAGAATTCCCTGCTAGCACCTTGTCTGTGCCTGGGAAACAGAAGTGTTCACATTGCTTCGCAGAATCGCTTTTGTGCAGAAAACAGTAACACTTGTTCAGAAGGAAAGAAAGCACAGAGCCCCATATTTTATGTTGTGCTGGAGAGCTTGCAGAGTACTGGGGAAAAGCAGGCAGAGAATTCCCTGCTAGCACCTTCTCTGTGCCTGGGAAACAGAAGTGTTCACATTGCTTCGCAGAATCGTTTTTGTGCAGAAAACAGTAACACTTGTTCAGAATGAAAGAAAGCACAGAGCCCCAGATTTTATGTTGTCCTGGAGAGCTTGCAGAGCACTGGGGAAAGGCAGGCAGAGAATTCCCTGCTAGCACCTTCTCTGTGCCTGTTCACATTGCATCGCAGAATCGCTTTTGTGCAGAAAACAGTAACACTTGTTCAGACGAAAGAAAGCACAGAGCCCCAGATTTTATGTTGTCCTGGAGAGCTTGCAGAGCACTGGGGAAAGGCAGGCAGAGAATTCCCTGCTAGCACCTTCTCTGTGCCTGTTCACATTCCTTCGCAGAATCGCTTTTGTGCAGAAAACTGTAACACTTGTTCAGAACGAAAGAAAGCACAGAGCCCCAGATTTTATGTTGTCCTGGAGAGCTTGCAGAGCACTGGGGAAAGGCAGGCAGAGAATTCCCTGCTAGCACCTTCTCTGTGCCTGTTCACATTGCTTCGCAGAATCGCTTTTGTGCAGAAAACAGTAACACTTGTTCAGACGAAAGAAAGCACAGAGCCCCAGATTTTATGTTGTCCTGGAGAGCTTGCAGAGCACTGGGGAAAGGCAGGCAGAGAATTTCCTGCTAGCACCTTCTCTGTGCCTGGGAAGCAGAAGTGTTCACATTGCTTGGCAGAATCGCTTTTGTGCAGAAAACAGTAACACTTGTTCAGAAGGAAAGAAAGCACAGAGCCCCAGATTCTATGTTGTCCTGGAGAGCTTGCAGAGCACTGGGGAAAAGCAGGCAGAGAATTCCCTGCTAGCACGTCTCTGTGCCTGGGAAACAGAAGTGTTCACATTGCTTCGCAGAATCGCTTTTGTGCAGAAAACAGTAACACTTGTTCAGAAGGAAAGAAAGCACAGAGCCCCATATTTTATGTTGTGCTGGAGAGCTTGCAGAGTACTTGGGAAAAGCAGGCAGAGAATTCCCTGCTAGCACCTTCTCTGTGCCTGGGAAACAGAAGTGTTCACATTGCTTCGCAGAATCGCTTTTGTGCAGAAAACAGTAACACTTGTTCAGAATGAAAGAAAGCACAGAGCCCCAGATTTTATGTTGTCCTGGAGAGCTTGCAGAGCACTGGGGAAAGGCAGGCAGAGAATTCCCTGCTAGCACCTTCTCTGTGCCTGTTCACATTCCTTCGCAGAATCGCTTTTGTGCAGAAAACTGTAACACTTGTTCAGAACGAAAGAAAGCACAGAGCCCCAGATTTTATGTTGTCCTGGAGAGCTTGCAGAGCACTGGGGAAAGGCAGGCAGAGAATTCCCTGCTAGCACGTTCTCGGTGCCTGGGAAGCAGAAGTGTTCACATTTCTTAGCAGTATCCCTTTTGTGCAGAAAACAGTAACACTTGTTCAGAAGGAAAGAAAGCACAGAGCCCCATATTTTATGTTGTGCTGGAGAGCTTGCAGAGCACTGGGAAAAAGCAGGCAGAGAATTCCCTGCTAGCACCTTCTCTGTGCCTGGGAAACAGAAGTGTTCACATTGCTTCGCAGAATCGCTTTTGTGCAGATAACAGTAACACTTGTTCAGAACAAAAGAAAGCACAGAGCCCCAGATTTTATGTTGTCCTGGAGAGCTTGCAGAGCACTGGGGAAAAGCAGGCAGAGAATTCCCTGCTAGCACCTTCTCTGTGCCTGGGAAACAGAAGTGTTCACATTGCTTCGCAGAATCGCTTTTGTGCAGAAAACAGTAACACTTGTTCAGACGAAAGAAAGCACAGAGCCCCAGATTTTATGTTGTGCTGGAGAGCTTGCAGAGCACTGGGGAAAGGCAGGCAGAGAATTCCCTGCTAGCACCTTCTCTGTGCCTGGGAAGCAGAAGTCTTCACATTGCTTCGCAGAATCGCTTTTGTGCAGAAAACAGTAACACTTGTTCAGAAGGAAAGAAAGCACAGAGCCCCAGATTTTATGTTGTCCTGGAGAGCTTGCAGAGCACTGGGGAAAGGCAGGCAGAGAATTCCCTGCTAGCACCTTCCCTGTGCCTGGGAAAGAGAAGTGTTCCCATTGCTTCGCAGAATCGCTTTTGTGCAGAAAACAGTAACACTTGTTCAGAAGGAAAGAAAGCACAGAGCCCCAGATTTTATGTTGTCCTGGAGAGCTTGCAGAGCACTGGGGAAAAGCAGGCAGAGAATTCCCTGCTAGCACCTTCTCTGTGCCTGGGAAGCAGAAGTCTTCACATTGCTTCGCAGAATCGCTTTTGTGCAGATAACAGTAACACTTTTTCAGAACAAAAGAAAGCACAGAGCCCCAGATTTTATGTTGTCCTGGAGAGCTTGCAGAGCACTGGGGAAAAGCAGGCAGAGAATTCCCTGCTAGCACCTTCTCTGTGCCTGGGAAGCAGAAGTGTTCACATTGCTTCGCAGAATCGCTTTTGTGCAGATAACAGTAACACTTGTTCAGAACAAAAGAAAGCACAGAGCCCCAGATTTTATGTTGTCCTGGAGAGCTTGCAGAGCACTGGGGAAAAGCAGGCAGAGAATTCCCTGCTAGCACCTTCTCTGTGCCTGGGAAACAGAAGTGTTCACATTGCTTCGCAGAATCGCTTTTGTGCAGAAAACAGTAACACTTGTTCAGACGAAAGAAAGCACAGAGCCCCAGATTTTATGTTGTCCTGGAGAGCTTGCAGAGCACTGGGGAAAAGCAGGCAGAGAATTCCCTGCTAGCACCTTCTCTGTGCCTGGGAAGCAGAAGTCTTCACATTGCTTCGCAGAATCGCTTTTGTGCAGAAAACAATAACACTTGTTCAGAACGAAAGAAAGCACAGAGCCCCAGATTTTATGTTGTCCTGGAGAGCTTGCAGAGCACTGGGGAAAAGCAGGCAGAGAATTCCCTGCTAGCACCTTCTCTGTGCCTGGGAAACAGAAGTGTTCACATTGCTTCGCAGAATCGCTTTTGTGCAGAAAACAGTAACACTTGTTCAGACGAAAGAAAGCACAGAGCCCCAGATTTTATGTTGTCCTGGAGAGCTTGCAGAGCACTGGGGAAAGGCAGGCAGAGAATTCCCTGCTAGCACCTTCTCTGTGCCTGTTCACATTGCTTCGCAGAATCGCTTTTGTGCAGAAAACAGTAACACTTGTTCAGACGAAAGAAAGCACAGAGCCCCAGATTTTATGTTGTCCTGGAGAGCTTGCAGAGCACTGGGGAAAGGCAGGCAGAGAATTTCCTGCTAGCACCTTCTCTGTGCCTGGGAAGCAGAAGTGTTCACATTGCTTGGCAGAATCGCTTTTGTGCAGAAAACAGTAACACTTGTTCAGAACGAAAGAAAGCACAGAGCCCCAGATTCTATGTTGTCCTGGAGAGCTTGCAGAGCACTGGGGAAAAGCAGGCAGAGAATTCCCTGCTAGCACCTTCTCTGTGCCTGGGAAACAGAAGTGTTCACATTGCTTCGCAGAATCGCTTTTGTGCAGAAAACAGTAACACTTGTTCAGAAGGAAAGAAAGCACAGAGCCCCATATTTTATGTTGTGCTGGAGAGCTTGCAGAGTACTGGGGAAAAGCAGGCAGAGAATTCCCTGCTAGCACCTTCTCTGTGCCTGGGAAACAGAAGTGTTCACATTGCTTCGCAGAATCGCTTTTGTGCAGAAAACTGTAACACTTGTTCAGAACGAAAGAAAGCACAGAGCCCCAGATTTTATGTTGTCCTGGAGAGCTTGCAGAGCACTGGGGAAAGGCAGGCAGAGAATTCCCTGCTAGCACCTTCTCTGTGCCTGTTCACATTGCTTCGCAGAATCGCTTTTGTGCAGAAAACAGTAACACTTGTTCAGACGAAAGAAAGCACAGAGCCCCAGATTTTATGTTGTCCTGGAGAGCTTGCAGAGCACTGGGGAAAGGCAGGCAGAGAATTCCCTGCTAGCACCTTCTCTGTGCCTGGGAAGCAGAAGTGTTCACATTGCTTGGCAGAATCGCTTTTGTGCAGAAAACAGTAACACTTGTTCAGAAGGAAAGAAAGCACAGAGCCCCAGATTCTATGTTGTCCTGGAGAGCTTGCAGAGCACTGGGGAAAAGCAGGCAGAGAATTCCCTGCTAGCACGTCTCTGTGCCTGGGAAACAGAAGTGTTCACATTGCTTCGCAGAATCGCTTTTGTGCAGAAAACAGTAACACTTGTTCAGAAGGAAAGAAAGCACAGAGCCCCATATTTTATGTTGTGCTGGAGAGCTTGCAGAGTACTTGGGAAAAGCAGGCAGAGAATTCCCTGCTAGCACCTTCTCTGTGCCTGGGAAACAGAAGTGTTCACATTGCTTCGCAGAATCGCTTTTGTGCAGAAAACAGTAACACTTGTTCAGAATGAAAGAAAGCACAGAGCCCCAGATTTTATGTTGTCCTGGAGAGCTTGCAGAGCACTGGGGAAAGGCAGGCAGAGAATTCCCTGCTAGCACCTTCTCTGTGCCTGTTCACATTCCTTCGCAGAATCGCTTTTGTGCAGAAAACTGTAACACTTGTTCAGAACGAAAGAAAGCACAGAGCCCCAGATTTTATGTTGTCCTGGAGAGCTTGCAGAGCACTGGGGAAAGGCAGGCAGAGAATTCCCTGCTAGCACGTTCTCGGTGCCTGGGAAGCAGAAGTGTTCACATTTCTTAGCAGTATCGCTTTTGTGCAGAAAACAGTAACACTTGTTCAGAAGGAAAGAAAGCACAGAGCCCCATATTTTATGTTGTGCTGGAGAGCTTGCAGAGCACTGGGAAAAAGCAGGCAGAGAATTCCCTGCTAGCACCTTCTCTGTGCCTGGGAAACAGAAGTGTTCACATTGCTTCGCAGAATCGCTTTTGTGCAGATAACAGTAACACTTGTTCAGAACAAAAGAAAGCACAGAGCCCCAGATTTTATGTTGTCCTGGAGAGCTTGCAGAGCACTGGGGAAAAGCAGGCAGAGAATTCCCTGCTAGCACCTTCTCTGTGCCTGGGAAACAGAAGTGTTCACATTGCTTCGCAGAATCGCTTTTGTGCAGAAAACAGTAACACTTGTTCAGACGAAAGAAAGCACAGAGCCCCAGATTTTATGTTGTGCTGGAGAGCTTGCAGAGCACTGGGGAAAGGCAGGCAGAGAATTCCCTGCTAGCACCTTCTCTGTGCCTGGGAAGCAGAAGTCTTCACATTGCTTCGCAGAATCGCTTTTGTGCAGAAAACAGTAACACTTGTTCAGAAGGAAAGAAAGCACAGAGCCCCAGATTTTATGTTGTCCTGGAGAGCTTGCAGAGCACTGGGGAAAGGCAGGCAGAGAATTCCCTGCTAGCACCTTCCCTGTGCCTGGGAAAGAGAAGTGTTCCCATTGCTTCGCAGAATCGCTTTTGTGCAGAAAACAGTAACACTTGTTCAGAAGGAAAGAAAGCACAGAGCCCCAGATTTTATGTTGTCCTGGAGAGCTTGCAGAGCACTGGGGAAAAGCAGGCAGAGAATTCCCTGCTAGCACCTTCTCTGTGCCTGGGAAGCAGAAGTCTTCACATTGCTTCGCAGAATCGCTTTTGTGCAGATAACAGTAACACTTTTTCAGAACAAAAGAAAGCACAGAGCCCCAGATTTTATGTTGTCCTGGAGAGCTTGCAGAGCACTGGGGAAAAGCAGGCAGAGAATTCCCTGCTAGCACCTTCTCTGTGCCTGGGAAGCAGAAGTGTTCACATTGCTTCGCAGAATCGCTTTTGTGCAGATAACAGTAACACTTGTTCAGAACAAAAGAAAGCACAGAGCCCCAGATTTTATGTTGTCCTGGAGAGCTTGCAGAGCACTGGGGAAAAGCAGGCAGAGAATTCCCTGCTAGCACCTTCTCTGTGCCTGGGAAACAGAAGTGTTCACATTGCTTCGCAGAATCGCTTTTGTGCAGAAAACAGTAACACTTGTTCAGACGAAAGAAAGCACAGAGCCCCAGATTTTATGTTGTCCTGGAGAGCTTGCAGAGCACTGGGGAAAAGCAGGCAGAGAATTCCCTGCTAGCACCTTCTCTGTGCCTGGGAAACAGAAGTGTTCCCATTGCTTCGCAGAATCGCTTTTGTGCAGAAAACAGTAACACTTGTTCAGAAGGAAAGAAAGCACAGAGCCCCATATTTTATGTTGTGCTGGAGAGCTTGCAGAGTACTGGGGAAAAGCAGGCAGAGAATTCCCTGCTAGCACCTTCTCTGTGCCTGGGAAACAGAAGTGTTCACATTGCTTCGCAGAATCGCTTTTGTGCAGAAAACAGTAACACTTGTTCAGAATGAAAGAAAGCACAGAGCCCCAGATTTTATGTTGTCCTGGAGAGCTTGCAGAGCACTGGGGAAAGGCAGGCAGAGAATTCCCTGCTAGCACCTTCTCTGTGCCTGTTCACATTCCTTCGCAGAATCGCTTTTGTGCAGAAAACTGTAACACTTGTTCAGACGAAAGAAAGCACAGAGCCCCAGATTTTATGTTGTCCTGGAGAGCTTGCAGAGCACTGGGGAAAGGCAGGCAGAGAATTTCCTGCTAGCACCTTCTCTGTGCCTGGGAAGCAGAAGTGTTCACATTGCTTGGCAGAATCGCTTTTGTGCAGAAAACAGTAACACTTGTTCAGAACGAAAGAAAGCACAGAGCCCCAGATTCTATGTTGTCCTGGAGAGCTTGCAGAGCACTGGGGAAAAGCAGGCAGAGAATTCCCTGCTAGCACCTTCTCTGTGCCTGGGAAACAGAAGTGTTCACATTGCTTCGCAGAATCGCTTTTGTGCAGAAAACAGTAACACTTGTTCAGAAGGAAAGAAAGCACAGAGCCCCAGATTTTATGTTGTGCTGGAGAGCTTGCAGAGTACTGGGGAAAAGCAGGCAGAGAATTCCCTGCTAGCACCTTCTCTGTGCCTGGGAAACAGAAGTGTTCACATTGCTTCGCAGAATCGCTTTTGTGCAGAAAACAGTAACACTTGTTCAGAATGAAAGAAAGCACAGAGCCCCAGATTTTATGTTGTCCTGGAGAGCTTGCAGAGCACTGGGGAAAGGCAGGCAGAGAATTCCCTGCTAGCACCTTCTCTGTGCCTGTTCACATTCCTTCGCAGAATCGCTTTTGTGCAGAAAACTGTAACACTTGTTCAGAACGAAAGAAAGCACAGAGCCCCAGATTTTATGTTGTCCTGGAGAGCTTGCAGAGCACTGGGGAAAGGCAGGCAGAGAATTCCCTGCTAGCACGTTCTCGGTGCCTGGGAAGCAGAAGTGTTCACATTTCTTAGCAGTATCGCTTTTGTGCAGAAAACAGTAACACTTGTTCAGAAGGAAAGAAAGCACAGAGCCCCATATTTTATGTTGTGCTGGAGAGCTTGCAGAGTACTGGGGAAAAGCAGGCAGAGAATTCCCTGCTAGCACCTTCTCTGTGCCTGGGAAACAGAAGTGTTCACATTGCTTCGCAGAATCGCTTTTGTGCAGATAACAGTAACACTTGTTCAGAAGGAAAGAAAGCACAGAGCCCCAGATTTTATGTTGTCCTGGAGAGCTTGCAGAGCACTGGGGAAAAGCAGGCAGAGAATTCCCTGCTAGCACCTTCTCTGTGCCTGGGAAACAGAAGTGTTCACATTGCTTCGCAGAATCGCTTTTGTGCAGAAAACAGTAACACTTGTTCAGACGAAAGAAAGCACAGAGCCCCAGATTTTATGTTGTGCTGGAGAGCTTGCAGAGCACTGGGGAAAGGCAGGCAGAGAATTCCCTGCTAGCACCTTCTCTGTGCCTGGGAAGCAGAAGTGTTCACATTGCTTCGCAGAATCGCTTTTGTGCAGAAAACAGTAACACTTGTTCAGAACGAAAGAAAGCACAGAGCCCCAGATTTTATGTTGTCCTGGAGAGCTTGCAGAGCACTGGGGAAAAGCAGGCAGAGAATTCCCTGCTAGCACCTTCTCTGTGCCTGGGAAGCAGAAGTCTTCACATTGCTTCGCAGAATCGCTTTTGTGCAGAAAACAGTAACACTTGTTCAGACGAAAGAAAGCACAGAGCCCCAGATTTTATGTTGTCCTGGAGAGCTTGCAGAGCACTGGGGAAAAGCAGGCAGAGAATTCCCTGCTAGCACCTTCTCTGTGCCTGGGAAGCAGAAGTCTTCACATTGCTTCGCAGAATCGCTTTTGTGCAGAAAACAATAACACTTGTTCAGAACGAAAGAAAGCACAGAGCCCCAGATTTTATGTTGTCCTGGAGAGCTTGCAGAGCACTGGGGAAAAGCAGGCAGAGAATTCCCTGCTAGCACCTTCTCTGTGCCTGGGAAACAGAAGTGTTCACATTGCTTCGCAGAATCGCTTTTGTGCAGAAAACAGTAACACTTGTTCAGACGAAAGAAAGCACAGAGCCCCAGATTTTATGTTGTCCTGGAGAGCTTGCAGAGCACTGGGGAAAGGCAGGCAGAGAATTCCCTGCTAGCACCTTCTCTGTGCCTGTTCACATTGCTTCGCAGAATCGCTTTTGTGCAGAAAACAGTAACACTTGTTCAGAACGAAAGAAAGCACAGAGCCCCAGATTTTATGTTGTCCTGGAGAGCTTGCAGAGCACTGGGGAAAGGCAGGCAGAGAATTTCCTGCTAGCACCTTCTCTGTGCCTGGGAAGCAGAAGTGTTCACATTGCTTGGCAGAATCGCTTTTGTGCAGAAAACAGTAACACTTGTTCAGAACGAAAGAAAGCACAGAGCCCCAGATTCTATGTTGTCCTGGAGAGCTTGCAGAGCACTGGGGAAAAGCAGGCAGAGAATTCCCTGCTAGCACCTTCTCTGTGCCTGGGAAACAGAAGTGTTCACATTGCTTCGCAGAATCGCTTTTGTGCAGAAAACAGTAACACTTGTTCAGAAGGAAAGAAAGCACAGAGCCCCATATTTTATGTTGTGCTGGAGAGCTTGCAGAGTACTGGGGAAAAGCAGGCAGAGAATTCCCTGCTAGCACCTTCTCTGTGCCTGGGAAACAGAAGTGTTCACATTGCTTCGCAGAATCGCTTTTGTGCAGAAAACAGTAACACTTGTTCAGAATGAAAGAAAGCACAGAGCCCCAGATTTTATGTTGTCCTGGAGAGCTTGCAGAGCACTGGGGAAAGGCAGGCAGAGAATTCCCTGCTAGCACCTTCTCTGTGCCTGTTCACATTCCTTCGCAGAATCGCTTTTGTGCAGAAAACTGTAACACTTGTTCAGAACGAAAGAAAGCACAGAGCCCCAGATTTTATGTTGTCCTGGAGAGCTTGCAGAGCACTGGGGAAAGGCAGGCAGAGAATTCCCTGCTAGCACGTTCTCGGTGCCTGGGAAGCAGAAGTGTTCACATTTCTTAGCAGTATCGCTTTTGTGCAGAAAACAGTAACACTTGTTCAGAAGGAAAGAAAGCACAGAGCCCCATATTTTATGTTGTGCTGGAGAGCTTGCAGAGTACTGGGGAAAAGCAGGCAGAGAATTCCCTGCTAGCACCTTCTCTGTGCCTGGGAAACAGAAGTGTTCACATTGCTTCGCAGAATCGCTTTTGTGCAGAAAACAGTAACACTTGTTCAGACGAAAGAAAGCACAGAGCCCCAGATTTTATGTTGTCCTGGAGAGCTTGCAGAGCACTGGGGAAAAGCAGGCAGAGAATTCCCTGCTAGCACCTTCTCTGTGCCTGGGAAACAGAAGTGTTCACATTGCTTCGCAGAATCGCTTTTGTGCAGAAAACAGTAACACTTGTTCAGAAGGAAAGAAAGCACAGAGCCCCAGATTTTATGTTGTGCTGGAGAGCTTGCAGAGCACTGGGGAAAGGCAGGCAGAGAATTCCCTGCTAGCACCTTCTCTGTGCCTGGGAAGCAGAAGTGTTCACATTGCTTCGCAGAATCGCTTTTGTGCAGAAAACAGTAACACTTGTTCAGAACGAAAGAAAGCACAGAGCCCCAGATTTTATGTTGTCCTGGAGAGCTTGCAGAGCACTGGGGAAAAGCAGGCAGAGAATTCCCTGCTAGCACCTTCTCTGTGCCTGGGAAGCAGAAGTCTTCACATTGCTTCGCAGAATCGCTTTTGTGCAGAAAACAATAACACTTGTTCAGAAGGAAAGAAAGCACAGAGCCCCAGATTTTATGTTGTCCTGGAGAGCTTGCAGAGCACTGGGGAAAAGCAGGCAGAGAATTCCCTGCTAGCACCTTCTCTGTGCCTGGGAAACAGAAGTGTTCACATTGCTTCGCAGAATCGCTTTTGTGCAGAAAACAGTAACACTTGTTCAGAACGAAAGAAAGCACAGAGCCCCAGATTTTATGTTGTCCTGGAGAGCTTGCAGAGCACTGGGGAAAGGCAGGCAGAGAATTCCCTGCTAGCACCTTCTCTGTGCCTGTTCACATTCCTTCGCAGAATCGCTTTTGTGCAGAAAACAGTAACACTTGTTCAGACGAAAGAAAGCACAGAGCCCCAGATTTTATGTTGTCCTGGAGAGCTTGCAGAGCACTGGGGAAAGGCAGGCAGAGAATTTCCTGCTAGCACCTTCTCTGTGCCTGGGAAGCAGAAGTGTTCACATTGCTTGGCAGAATCGCTTTTGTGCAGAAAACAGTAACACTTGTTCAGAACGAAAGAAAGCACAGAGCCCCAGATTCTATGTTGTCCTGGAGAGCTTGCAGAGTACTGGGGAAAAGCAGGCAGAGAATTCCCTGCTAGCACGTCTCTGTGCCTGGGAAACAGAAGTGTTCACATTGCTTCGCAGAATCGCTTTTGTGCAGAAAACAGTAACACTTGTTCAGAAGGAAAGAAAGCACAGAGCCCCATATTTTATGTTGTGCTGGAGAGCTTGCAGAGTACTGGGGAAAAGCAGGCAGAGAATTCCCTGCTAGCACCTTCTCTGTGCCTGGGAAACAGAAGTGTTCACATTGCTTCGCAGAATCGCTTTTGTGCAGAAAACAGTAACACTTGTTCAGAATGAAAGAAAGCACAGAGCCCCAGATTTTATGTTGTCCTGGAGAGCTTGCAGAGCACTGGGGAAAGGCAGGCAGAGAATTCCCTGCTAGCACCTTCTCTGTGCCTGTTCACATTCCTTCGCAGAATCGCTTTTGTGCAGAAAACTGTAACACTTGTTCAGAACGAAAGAAAGCACAGAGCCCCAGATTTTATGTTGTCCTGGAGAGCTTGCAGAGCACTGGGGAAAGGCAGGCAGAGAATTCCCTGCTAGCACGTTCTCGGTGCCTGGGAAGCAGAAGTGTTCACATTTCTTAGCAGTATCGCTTTTGTGCAGAAAACAGTAACACTTGTTCAGAAGGAAAGAAAGCACAGAGCCCCATATTTTATGTTGTGCTGGAGAGCTTGCAGAGCACTGGGAAAAAGCAGGCAGAGAATTCCCTGCTAGCACCTTCTCTGTGCCTGGGAAACAGAAGTGTTCACATTGCTTCGCAGAATCGCTTTTGTGCAGATAACAGTAACACTTGTTCAGAACAAAAGAAAGCACAGAGCCCCAGATTTTATGTTGTCCTGGAGAGCTTGCAGAGCACTGGGGAAAAGCAGGCAGAGAATTCCCTGCTAGCACCTTCTCTGTGCCTGGGAAACAGAAGTGTTCACATTGCTTCGCAGAATCGCTTTTGTGCAGAAAACAGTAACACTTGTTCAGACGAAAGAAAGCACAGAGCCCCAGATTTTATGTTGTGCTGGAGAGCTTGCAGAGCACTGGGGAAAGGCAGGCAGAGAATTCCCTGCTAGCACCTTCTCTGTGCCTGGGAAACAGAAGTGTTCACATTGCTTCGCAGAATCGCTTTTGTGCAGAAAACAGTAACACTTGTTCAGAACGAAAGAAAGCACAGAGCCCCAGATTTTATGTTGTCCTGGAGAGCTTGCAGAGCACTGGGGAAAGGCAGGCAGAGAATTCCCTGCTAGCACCTTCTCTGTGCCTGTTCACATTGCTTCGCAGAATCGCTTTTGTGCAGAAAACAGTAACACTTGTTCAGACGAAAGAAAGCACAGAGCCCCAGATTTTATGTTGTCCTGGAGAGCTTGCAGAGCACTGGGGAAAGGCAGGCAGAGAATTTCCTGCTAGCACCTTCTCTGTGCCTGGGAAGCAGAAGTGTTCACATTGCTTGGCAGAATCGCTTTTGTGCAGAAAACAGTAACACTTGTTCAGAACGAAAGAAAGCACAGAGCCCCAGATTCTATGTTGTCCTGGAGAGCTTGCAGAGTACTGGGGAAAAGCAGGCAGAGAATTCCCTGCTAGCACGTCTCTGTGCCTGGGAAACAGAAGTGTTCACATTGCTTCGCAGAATCGCTTTTGTGCAGAAAACAGTAACACTTGTTCAGAAGGAAAGAAAGCACAGAGCCCCATATTTTATGTTGTGCTGGAGAGCTTGCAGAGTACTGGGGAAAAGCAGGCAGAGAATTCCCTGCTAGCACCTTCTCTGTGCCTGGGAAACAGAAGTGTTCACATTGCTTCGCAGAATCGCTTTTGTGCAGAAAACAGTAACACTTGTTCAGAATGAAAGAAAGCACAGAGCCCCAGATTTTATGTTGTCCTGGAGAGCTTGCAGAGCACTGGGGAAAGGCAGGCAGAGAATTCCCTGCTAGCACCTTCTCTGTGCCTGTTCACATTCCTTCGCAGAATCGCTTTTGTGCAGAAAACTGTAACACTTGTTCAGAACGAAAGAAAGCACAGAGCCCCAGATTTTATGTTGTCCTGGAGAGCTTGCAGAGCACTGGGGAAAGGCAGGCAGAGAATTCCCTGCTAGCACGTTCTCGGTGCCTGGGAAGCAGAAGTGTTCACATTTCTTAGCAGTATCGCTTTTGTGCAGAAAACAGTAACACTTGTTCAGAAGGAAAGAAAGCACAGAGCCCCATATTTTATGTTGTGCTGGAGAGCTTGCAGAGCACTGGGAAAAAGCAGGCAGAGAATTCCCTGCTAGCACCTTCTCTGTGCCTGGGAAACAGAAGTGTTCACATTGCTTCGCAGAATCGCTTTTGTGCAGATAACAGTAACACTTGTTCAGAACAAAAGAAAGCACAGAGCCCCAGATTTTATGTTGTCCTGGAGAGCTTGCAGAGCACTGGGGAAAAGCAGGCAGAGAATTCCCTGCTAGCACCTTCTCTGTGCCTGGGAAGCAGAAGTGTTCACATTGCTTGGCAGAATCGCTTTTGTGCAGAAAACAGTAACACTTGTTCAGAACGAAAGAAAGCACAGAGCCCCAGATTCTATGTTGTCCTGGAGAGCTTGCAGAGCACTGGGGAAAAGCAGGCAGAGAATTCCCTGCTAGCACCTTCTCTGTGCCTGGGAAACAGAAGTGTTCACATTGCTTCGCAGAATCGCTTTTGTGCAGAAAACAGTAACACTTGTTCAGAAGGAAAGAAAGCACAGAGCCCCATATTTTATGTTGTGCTGGAGAGCTTGCAGAGTACTGGGGAAAAGCAGGCAGAGAATTCCCTGCTAGCGCCTTCTCTGTGCCTGGGAAACAGAAGTGTTCACATTGCTTCGCAGAATCGCTTTTGTGCAGAAAACAGTAACACTTGTTCAGAATGAAAGAAAGCACAGAGCCCCAGATTTTATGTTGTCCTGGAGAGCTTGCAGAGCACTGGGGAAAGGCAGGCAGAGAATTCCCTGCTAGCACCTTCTCTGTGCCTGTTCACATTCCTTCGCAGAATCGCTTTTGTGCAGAAAACTGTAACACTTGTTCAGAACGAAAGAAAGCACAGAGCCCCAGATTTTATGTTGTCCTGGAGAGCTTGCAGAGCACTGGGGAAAGGCAGGCAGAGAATTCCCTGCTAGCACGTTCTCGGTGCCTGGGAAGCAGAAGTGTTCACATTTCTTAGCAGTATCGCTTTTGTGCAGAAAACAGTAACACTTGTTCAGAAGGAAAGAAAGCACAGAGCCCCATATTTTATGTTGTGCTGGAGAGCTTGCAGAGCACTGGGAAAAAGCAGGCAGAGAATTCCCTGCTAGCACCTTCTCTGTGCCTGGGAAACAGAAGTGTTCACATTGCTTCGCAGAATCGCTTTTGTGCAGATAACAGTAACACTTGTTCAGAACAAAAGAAAGCACAGAGCCCCAGATTTTATGTTGTCCTGGAGAGCTTGCAGAGCACTGGGGAAAAGCAGGCAGAGAATTCCCTGCTAGCACCTTCTCTGTGCCTGGGAAGCAGAAGTGTTCACATTGCTTGGCAGAATCGCTTTTGTGCAGAAAACAGTAACACTTGTTCAGAACGAAAGAAAGCACAGAGCCCCAGATTCTATGTTGTCCTGGAGAGCTTGCAGAGCACTGGGGAAAAGCAGGCAGAGAATTCCCTGCTAGCACCTTCTCTGTGCCTGGGAAACAGAAGTGTTCACATTGCTTCGCAGAATCGCTTTTGTGCAGAAAACAGTAACACTTGTTCAGAAGGAAAGAAAGCACAGAGCCCCATATTTTATGTTGTGCTGGAGAGCTTGCAGAGTACTGGGGAAAAGCAGGCAGAGAATTCCCTGCTAGCACCTTCTCTGTGCCTGGGAAACAGAAGTGTTCACATTGCTTCGCAGAATCGCTTTTGTGCAGAAAACAGTAACACTTGTTCAGAATGAAAGAAAGCACAGAGCCCCAGATTTTATGTTGTCCTGGAGAGCTTGCAGAGCACTGGGGAAAGGCAGGCAGAGAATTCCCTGCTAGCACCTTCTCTGTGCCTGTTCACATTCCTTCGCAGAATCGCTTTTGTGCAGAAAACTGTAACACTTGTTCAGAACGAAAGAAAGCACAGAGCCCCAGATTTTATGTTGTCCTGGAGAGCTTGCAGAGCACTGGGGAAAGGCAGGCAGAGAATTCCCTGCTAGCACGTTCTCGGTGCCTGGGAAGCAGAAGTGTTCACATTTCTTAGCAGTATCGCTTTTGTGCAGAAAACAGTAACACTTGTTCAGAAGGAAAGAAAGCACAGAGCCCCATATTTTATGTTGTGCTGGAGAGCTTGCAGAGTACTGGGGAAAAGCAGGCAGAGAATTCCCTGCTAGCACCTTCTCTGTGCCTGGGAAACAGAAGTGTTCACATTGCTTCGCAGAATCGCTTTTGTGCAGATAACAGTAACACTTGTTCAGAAGGAAAGAAAGCACAGAGCCCCAGATTTTATGTTGTCCTGGAGAGCTTGCAGAGCACTGGGGAAAAGCAGGCAGAGAATTCCCTGCTAGCACCTTCTCTGTGCCTGGGAAACAGAAGTGTTCACATTGCTTCGCAGAATCGCTTTTGTGCAGAAAACAGTAACACTTGTTCAGACGAAAGAAAGCACAGAGCCCCAGATTTTATGTTGTGCTGGAGAGCTTGCAGAGCACTGGGGAAAGGCAGGCAGAGAATTCCCTGCTAGCACCTTCTCTGTGCCTGGGAAGCAGAAGTGTTCACATTGCTTCGCAGAATCGCTTTTGTGCAGAAAACAGTAACACTTGTTCAGAACGAAAGAAAGCACAGAGCCCCAGATTTTATGTTGTCCTGGAGAGCTTGCAGAGCACTGGGGAAAAGCAGGCAGAGAATTCCCTGCTAGCACCTTCTCTGTGCCTGGGAAGCAGAAGTCTTCACATTGCTTCGCAGAATCGCTTTTGTGCAGAAAACAATAACACTTGTTCAGAAGGAAAGAAAGCACAGAGCCCCAGATTTTATGTTGTCCTGGAGAGCTTGCAGAGCACTGGGGAAAAGCAGGCAGAGAATTCCCTGCTAGCACCTTCTCTGTGCCTGGGAAACAGAAGTGTTCACATTGCTTCGCAGAATCGCTTTTGTGCAGAAAACAGTAACACTTGTTCAGAACGAAAGAAAGCACAGAGCCCCAGATTTTATGTTGTCCTGGAGAGCTTGCAGAGCACTGGGGAAAGGCAGGCAGAGAATTCCCTGCTAGCACCTTCTCTGTGCCTGTTCACATTGCTTCGCAGAATCGCTTTTGTGCAGAAAACAGTAACACTTGTTCAGACGAAAGAAAGCACAGAGCCCCAGATTTTATGTTGTCCTGGAGAGCTTGCAGAGCACTGGGGAAAGGCAGGCAGAGAATTTCCTGCTAGCACCTTCTCTGTGCCTGGGAAGCAGAAGTGTTCACATTGCTTGGCAGAATCGCTTTTGTGCAGAAAACAGTAACACTTGTTCAGAACGAAAGAAAGCACAGAGCCCCAGATTCTATGTTGTCCTGGAGAGCTTGCAGAGTACTGGGGAAAAGCAGGCAGAGAATTCCCTGCTAGCACGTCTCTGTGCCTGGGAAACAGAAGTGTTCACATTGCTTCGCAGAATCGCTTTTGTGCAGAAAACAGTAACACTTGTTCAGAAGGAAAGAAAGCACAGAGCCCCATATTTTATGTTTTGCTGGAGAGCTTGCAGAGTACTGGGGAAAAGCAGGCAGAGAATTCCCTGCTAGCACCTTCTCTGTGCCTGGGAAACAGAAGTGTTCACATTGCTTCGCAGAATCGCTTTTGTGCAGAAAACAGTAACACTTGTTCAGAATGAAAGAAAGCACAGAGCCCCAGATTTTATGTTGTCCTGGAGAGCTTGCAGAGCACTGGGGAAAGGCAGGCAGAGAATTCCCTGCTAGCACCTTCTCTGTGCCTGTTCACATTCCTTCGCAGAATCGCTTTTGTGCAGAAAACTGTAACACTTGTTCAGAACGAAAGAAAGCACAGAGCCCCAGATTTTATGTTGTCCTGGAGAGCTTGCAGAGCACTGGGGAAAGGCAGGCAGAGAATTCCCTGCTAGCACGTTCTCGGTGCCTGGGAAGCAGAAGTGTTCACATTTCTTAGCAGTATCGCTTTTGTGCAGAAAACAGTAACACTTGTTCAGAAGGAAAGAAAGCACAGAGCCCCATATTTTATGTTGTGCTGGAGAGCTTGCAGAGCACTGGGAAAAAGCAGGCAGAGAATTCCCTGCTAGCACCTTCTCTGTGCCTGGGAAACAGAAGTGTTCACATTGCTTCGCAGAATCGCTTTTGTGCAGATAACAGTAACACTTGTTCAGAACAAAAGAAAGCACAGAGCCCCAGATTTTATGTTGTCCTGGAGAGCTTGCAGAGCACTGGGGAAAAGCAGGCAGAGAATTCCCTGCTAGCACCTTCTCTGTGCCTGGGAAACAGAAGTGTTCACATTGCTTCGCAGAATCGCTTTTGTGCAGAAAACAGTAACACTTGTTCAGAACGAAAGAAAGCACAGAGCCCCAGATTTTATGTTGTGCTGGAGAGCTTGCAGAGCACTGGGGAAAGGCAGGCAGAGAATTCCCTGCTAGCACCTTCTCTGTGCCTGGGAAGCAGAAGTCTTCACATTGCTTCGCAGAATCGCTTTTGTGCAGAAAACAGTAACACTTGTTCAGAACGAAAGAAAGCACAGAGCCCCAGATTTTATGTTGTCCTGGAGAGCTTGCAGAGCACTGGGGAAAAGCAGGCAGAGAATTCCCTGCTAGCACCTTCTCTGTGCCTGGGAAGCAGAAGTGTTCACATTGCTTCGCAGAATCGCTTTTGTGCAGAAAACAGTAACACTTGTTCAGAAGGAAAGAAAGCACAGAGCCCCAGATTTTATGTTGTCCTGGAGAGCTTGCAGAGCACTGGGGAAAGGCAGGCAGAGAATTCCCTGCTAGCACCTTCCCTGTGCCTGGGAAAGAGAAGTGTTCCCATTGCTTCGCAGAATCGCTTTTGTGCAGAAAACAGTAACACTTGTTCAGAAGGAAAGAAAGCACAGAGCCCCAGATTTTATGTTGTCCTGGAGAGCTTGCAGAGCACTGGGGAAAAGCAGGCAGAGAATTCCCTGCTAGCACCTTCTCTGTGCCTGGGAAGCAGAAGTCTTCACATTGCTTCGCAGAATCGCTTTTGTGCAGATAACAGTAACACTTTTTCAGAACAAAAGAAAGCACAGAGCCCCAGATTTTATGTTGTCCTGGAGAGCTTGCAGAGCACTGGGGAAAAGCAGGCAGAGAATTCCCTGCTAGCACCTTCTCTGTGCCTGGGAAGCAGAAGTCTTCACATTGCTTCGCAGAATCGCTTTTGTGCAGAAAACAGTAACACTTGTTCAGAAGGAAAGAAAGCACAGAGCCCCATATTTTATGTTGTGCTGGAGAGCTTGCAGAGTACTGGGGAAAAGCAGGCAGAGAATTCCCTGCTAGCACCTTCTCTGTGCCTGGGAAACAGAAGTGTTCACATTGCTTCGCAGAATCGCTTTTGTGCAGATAACAGTAACACTTGTTCAGAACAAAAGAAAGCACAGAGCCCCAGATTTTATGTTGTCCTGGAGAGCTTGCAGAGCACTGGGGAAAAGCAGGCAGAGAATTCCCTGCTAGCACCTTCTCTGTGCCTGGGAAACAGAAGTGTTCACATTGCTTCGCAGAATCGCTTTTGTGCAGAAAACAGTAACACTTGTTCAGACGAAAGAAAGCACAGAGCCCCAGATTTTATGTTGTCCTGGAGAGCTTGCAGAGCACTGGGGAAAAGCAGGCAGAGAATTCCCTGCTAGCACCTTCTCTGTGCCTGGGAAGCAGAAGTCTTCACATTGCTTCGCAGAATCGCTTTTGTGCAGAAAACAATAACACTTGTTCAGAACGAAAGAAAGCACAGAGCCCCAGATTTTATGTTGTCCTGGAGAGCTTGCAGAGCACTGGGGAAAAGCAGGCAGAGAATTCCCTGCTAGCACCTTCTCTGTGCCTGGGAAACAGAAGTGTTCACATTGCTTCGCAGAATCGCTTTTGTGCAGAAAACAGTAACACTTGTTCAGACGAAAGAAAGCACAGAGCCCCAGATTTTATGTTGTCCTGGAGAGCTTGCAGAGCACTGGGGAAAGGCAGGCAGAGAATTCCCTGCTAGCACCTTCTCTGTGCCTGTTCACATTGCTTCGCAGAATCGCTTTTGTGCAGAAAACAGTAACACTTGTTCAGACGAAAGAAAGCACAGAGCCCCAGATTTTATGTTGTCCTGGAGAGCTTGCAGAGCACTGGGGAAAGGCAGGCAGAGAATTTCCTGCTAGCACCTTCTCTGTGCCTGGGAAGCAGAAGTGTTCACATTGCTTGGCAGAATCGCTTTTGTGCAGAAAACAGTAACACTTGTTCAGAACGAAAGAAAGCACAGAGCCCCAGATTCTATGTTGTCCTGGAGAGCTTGCAGAGCACTGGGGAAAAGCAGGCAGAGAATTCCCTGCTAGCACCTTCTCTGTGCCTGGGAAACAGAAGTGTTCACATTGCTTCGCAGAATCGCTTTTGTGCAGAAAACAGTAACACTTGTTCAGAAGGAAAGAAAGCACAGAGCCCCATATTTTATGTTGTGCTGGAGAGCTTGCAGAGTACTGGGGAAAAGCAGGCAGAGAATTCCCTGCTAGCACCTTCTCTGTGCCTGGGAAGCAGAAGTGTTCACATTGCTTCGCAGAATCGCTTTTGTGCAGAAAACAGTAACACTTGTTCAGAATGAAAGAAAGCACAGAGCCCCAGATTTTATGTTGTCCTGGAGAGCTTGCAGAGCACTGGGGAAAGGCAGGCAGAGAATTCCCTGCTAGCACCTTCTCTGTGCCTGTTCACATTCCTTCGCAGAATCGCTTTTGTGCAGAAAACTGTAACACTTGTTCAGAACGAAAGAAAGCACAGAGCCCCAGATTTTATGTTGTCCTGGAGAGCTTGCAGAGCACTGGGGAAAGGCAGGCAGAGAATTCCCTGCTAGCACGTTCTCGGTGCCTGGGAAGCAGAAGTGTTCACATTTCTTAGCAGTATCGCTTTTGTGCAGAAAACAGTAACACTTGTTCAGAACGAAAGAAAGCACAGAGCCCCAGATTTTATGTTGTCCTGGAGAGCTTGCAGAGCACTGGGGAAAAGCAGGCAGAGAATTCCCTGCTAGCACCTTCTCTGTGCCTGGGAAGCAGAAGTCTTCACATTGCTTCGCAGAATCGCTTTTGTGCAGAAAACAATAACACTTGTTCAGAAGGAAAGAAAGCACAGAGCCCCAGATTTTATGTTGTCCTGGAGAGCTTGCAGAGCACTGGGGAAAAGCAGGCAGAGAATTCCCTGCTAGCACCTTCTCTGTGCCTGGGAAACAGAAGTGTTCACATTGCTTCGCAGAATCGCTTTTGTGCAGAAAACAGTAACACTTGTTCAGACGAAAGAAAGCACAGAGCCCCAGATTTTATGTTGTCCTGGAGAGCTTGCAGAGCACTGGGGAAAGGCAGGCAGAGAATTCCCTGCTAGCACCTTCTCTGTGCCTGTTCACATTGCTTCGCAGAATCGCTTTTGTGCAGAAAACAGTAACACTTGTTCAGACGAAAGAAAGCACAGAGCCCCAGATTTTATGTTGTCCTGGAGAGCTTGCAGAGCACTGGGGAAAGGCAGGCAGAGAATTTCCTGCTAGCACCTTCTCTGTGCCTGGGAAGCAGAAGTGTTCACATTGCTTCGCAGAATCGCTTTTGTGCAGAAAACAGTAACACTTGTTCAGAACGAAAGAAAGCACAGAACCCCAGATTCTATGTTGTCCTGGAGAGCTTGCAGAGCACTGGGGAAAAGCAGGCAGAGAATTCCCTGCTAGCACCTTCTCTGTGCCTGGGAAACAGAAGTGTTCACATTGCTTCGCAGAATCGCTTTTGTGCAGAAAACAGTAACACTTGTTCAGAAGGAAAGAAAGCACAGAGCCCCATATTTTATGTTGTGCTGGAGAGCTTGCAGAGTACTGGGGAAAAGCAGGCAGAGAATTCCCTGCTAGCACCTTCTCTGTGCCTGGGAAACAGAAGTGTTCACATTGCTTCGCAGAATCGCTTTTGTGCAGAAAACAGTAACACTTGTTCAGAATGAAAGAAAGCACAGAGCCCCAGATTTTATGTTGTCCTGGAGAGCTTGCAGAGCACTGGGGAAAGGCAGGCAGAGAATTCCCTGCTAGCACCTTCTCTGTGCCTGTTCACATTCCTTCGCAGAATCGCTTTTGTGCAGAAAACTGTAACACTTGTTCAGAACGAAAGAAAGCACAGAGCCCCAGATTTTATGTTGTCCTGGAGAGCTTGCAGAGCACTGGGGAAAGGCAGGCAGAGAATTCCCTGCTAGCACGTTCTCGGTGCCTGGGAAGCAGAAGTGTTCACATTTCTTAGCAGTATCGCTTTTGTGCAGAAAACAGTAACACTTGTTCAGAAGGAAAGAAAGCACAGAGCCCCATATTTTATGTTGTGCTGGAGAGCTTGCAGAGTACTGGGGAAAAGCAGGCAGAGAATTCCCTGCTAGCACCTTCTCTGTGCCTGGGAAACAGAAGTGTTCACATTGCTTCGCAGAATCGCTTTTGTGCAGAAAACAGTAACACTTGTTCAGAACGAAAGAAAGCACAGAGCCCCAGATTTTATGTTGTCCTGGAGAGCTTGCAGAGCACTGGGGAAAAGCAGGCAGAGAATTCCCTGCTAGCACCTTCTCTGTGCCTGGGAAACAGAAGTGTTCACATTGCTTCGCAGAATCGCTTTTGTGCAGAAAACAGTAACACTTGTTCAGAACGAAAGAAAGCACAGAGCCCCATATTTTATGTTGTGCTGGAGAGCTTGCAGAGTACTGGGGAAAAGCAGGCAGAGAATTCCCTGCTAGCACCTTCTCTGTGCTTGGGAAGCAGAAGTGTTCACATTGCTTCGCAGAATCGCTTTTGTGCAGAAAACAATAACACCTGTTCAGAACAAAAGAAAGCACAGAGCCCCAGATTTTATGTTGTCCTGGAGAGCTTGCAGAGTACTGGGGAAAAGCAGGCAGAGAATTCCCTGCTAGCACCTTCTCTGTGCCTGGGAAACAGAAGTGTTCACATTTCTTCGCAGAATCGCTTTTGTGCAGAAAACAGTAACACTTGTTCAGAACGAAAGAAAGCACAGAGACCCAGATTTTATGTTGTCCTGGAGAGCTTGCAGAGCACTGGGGAAAGGCAGGCAGAGAATTCCCTGCTAGCACCTTCCCTGTGCCTGGGAAACAGAAGTGTTCACATTGCTTCGCAGAATCGCTTTTGTGCAGAAAACAGTAACACTTGTTCAGAAGGAAAGAAAGCACAGAGCCCCAGATTTTATGTTGTGCTGGAGAGCTTGCAGAGTACTGGGGAAAAGCAGGCAGAGAATTCCCTGCTAGCACCTTCTCTGTGCCTGGGAAACAGAAGTGTTCACATTGCTTCGCAGAATCGCTTTTGTGCAGATAACAGTAACACTTGTTCAGAACAAAAGAAAGCACAGAGCCCCAGATTTTATGTTGTCCTGGAGAGCTTGCAGAGCACTGGGGAAAAGCAGGCAGAGAATTCCCTGCTAGCACCTTCTCTGTGCCTGGGAAACAGAAGTGTTCACATTGCTTCGCAGAATCACTTTTGTGCAGAAAACAGTAACACTTGTTCAGAAGGAAAGAAAGCACAGAGCCCCATATTTTATGTTGTGCTGGAGAGCTTGCAGAGTACTGGGGAAAAGCAGGCAGAGAATTCCCTGCTAGCACCTTCTCTGTGCCTGGGAAGCAGAAGTGTTCACATTGCTTGGCAGAATCGCTTTTGTGCAGAAAACAGTAACACTTGTTCAGAACGAAAGAAAGCACAGAGCCCCAGATTTTATGTTGTCCTGGAGAGCTTGCAGAGCACTGGGGAAAGGCAGGCAGAGAATTCCCTGCTAGCACCTTCCCTGTGCCTGGGAAAGAGAAGTGTTCCCATTGCTTCGCAGAATCGCTTTTGTGCAGAAAACAGTAACACTTGTTCAGAAGGAAAGAAAGCACAGAGCCCCAGATTTTATGTTGTCCTGGAGAGCTTGCAGAGCACTGGGGAAAAGCAGGCAGAGAATTCCCTGCTAGCACCTTCTCTGTGCCTGGGAAGCAGAAGTCTTCACATTGCTTCGCAGAATCGCTTTTGTGCAGATAACAGTAACACTTTTTCAGAACAAAAGAAAGCACAGAGCCCCAGATTTTATGTTGTCCTGGAGAGCTTGCAGAGCACTGGGGAAAAGCAGGCAGAGAATTCCCTGCTAGCACCTTCTCTGTGCCTGGGAAGCAGAAGTCTTCACATTGCTTCGCAGAATCGCTTTTGTGCAGAAAACAGTAACACTTGTTCAGAAGGAAAGAAAGCACAGAGCCCCATATTTTATGTTGTGCTGGAGAGCTTGCAGAGTACTGGGGAAAAGCAGGCAGAGAATTCCCTGCTAGCACCTTCTCTGTGCCTGTTCACATTCCTTCGCAGAATCGCTTTTGTGCAGAAAACTGTAACACTTGTTCAGAACGAAAGAAAGCACAGAGCCCCAGATTTTATGTTGTCCTGGAGAGCTTGCAGAGCACTGGGGAAAGGCAGGCAGAGAATTCCCTGCTAGCACGTTCTCGGTGCCTGGGAAGCAGAAGTGTTCACATTTCTTAGCAGTATCGCTTTTGTGCAGAAAACAGTAACACTTGTTCAGAAGGAAAGAAAGCACAGAGCCCCATATTTTATGTTGTGCTGGAGAGCTTGCAGAGCACTGGGAAAAAGCAGGCAGAGAATTCCCTGCTAGCACCTTCTCTGTGCCTGGGAAACAGAAGTGTTCACATTGCTTCGCAGAATCGCTTTTGTGCAGATAACAGTAACACTTGTTCAGAACAAAAGAAAGCACAGAGCCCCAGATTTTATGTTGTCCTGGAGAGCTTGCAGAGCACTGGGGAAAAGCAGGCAGAGAATTCCCTGCTAGCACCTTCTCTGTGCCTGGGAAACAGAAGTGTTCACATTGCTTCGCAGAATCGCTTTTGTGCAGAAAACAGTAACACTTGTTCAGAACGAAAGAAAGCACAGAGCCCCAGATTTTATGTTGTGCTGGAGAGCTTGCAGAGCACTGGGGAAAGGCAGGCAGAGAATTCCCTGCTAGCACCTTCTCTGTGCCTGGGAAGCAGAAGTCTTCACATTGCTTCGCAGAATCGCTTTTGTGCAGAAAACAGTAACACTTGTTCAGAACGAAAGAAAGCACAGAGCCCCAGATTTTATGTTGTCCTGGAGAGCTTGCAGAGCACTGGGGAAAAGCAGGCAGAGAATTCCCTGCTAGCACCTTCTCTGTGCCTGGGAAGCAGAAGTGTTCACATTGCTTCGCAGAATCGCTTTTGTGCAGAAAACAGTAACACTTGTTCAGAAGGAAAGAAAGCACAGAGCCCCAGATTTTATGTTGTCCTGGAGAGCTTGCAGAGCACTGGGGAAAGGCAGGCAGAGAATTCCCTGCTAGCACCTTCCCTGTGCCTGGGAAAGAGAAGTGTTCCCATTGCTTCGCAGAATCGCTTTTGTGCAGAAAACAGTAACACTTGTTCAGAAGGAAAGAAAGCACAGAGCCCCAGATTTTATGTTGTCCTGGAGAGCTTGCAGAGCACTGGGGAAAAGCAGGCAGAGAATTCCCTGCTAGCACCTTCTCTGTGCCTGGGAAGCAGAAGTCTTCACATTGCTTCGCAGAATCGCTTTTGTGCAGATAACAGTAACACTTTTTCAGAACAAAAGAAAGCACAGAGCCCCAGATTTTATGTTGTCCTGGAGAGCTTGCAGAGCACTGGGGAAAAGCAGGCAGAGAATTCCCTGCTAGCACCTTCTCTGTGCCTGGGAAGCAGAAGTCTTCACATTGCTTCGCAGAATCGCTTTTGTGCAGAAAACAGTAACACTTGTTCAGAAGGAAAGAAAGCACAGAGCCCCATATTTTATGTTGTGCTGGAGAGCTTGCAGAGTACTGGGGAAAAGCAGGCAGAGAATTCCCTGCTAGCACCTTCTCTGTGCCTGGGAAACAGAAGTGTTCACATTGCTTCGCAGAATCGCTTTTGTGCAGATAACAGTAACACTTGTTCAGAACAAAAGAAAGCACAGAGCCCCAGATTTTATGTTGTCCTGGAGAGCTTGCAGAGCACTGGGGAAAAGCAGGCAGAGAATTCCCTGCTAGCACCTTCTCTGTGCCTGGGAAACAGAAGTGTTCACATTGCTTCGCAGAATCGCTTTTGTGCAGAAAACAGTAACACTTGTTCAGACGAAAGAAAGCACAGAGCCCCAGATTTTATGTTGTCCTGGAGAGCTTGCAGAGCACTGGGGAAAAGCAGGCAGAGAATTCCCTGCTAGCACCTTCTCTGTGCCTGGGAAGCAGAAGTCTTCACATTGCTTCGCAGAATCGCTTTTGTGCAGAAAACAATAACACTTGTTCAGAACGAAAGAAAGCACAGAGCCCCAGATTTTATGTTGTCCTGGAGAGCTTGCAGAGCACTGGGGAAAAGCAGGCAGAGAATTCCCTGCTAGCACCTTCTCTGTGCCTGGGAAACAGAAGTGTTCACATTGCTTCGCAGAATCGCTTTTGTGCAGAAAACAGTAACACTTGTTCAGACGAAAGAAAGCACAGAGCCCCAGATTTTATGTTGTCCTGGAGAGCTTGCAGAGCACTGGGGAAAGGCAGGCAGAGAATTCCCTGCTAGCACCTTCTCTGTGCCTGTTCACATTGCTTCGCAGAATCGCTTTTGTGCAGAAAACAGTAACACTTGTTCAGACGAAAGAAAGCACAGAGCCCCAGATTTTATGTTGTCCTGGAGAGCTTGCAGAGCACTGGGGAAAGGCAGGCAGAGAATTTCCTGCTAGCACCTTCTCTGTGCCTGGGAAGCAGAAGTGTTCACATTGCTTGGCAGAATCGCTTTTGTGCAGAAAACAGTAACACTTGTTCAGAACGAAAGAAAGCACAGAGCCCCAGATTCTATGTTGTCCTGGAGAGCTTGCAGAGCACTGGGGAAAAGCAGGCAGAGAATTCCCTGCTAGCACCTTCTCTGTGCCTGGGAAACAGAAGTGTTCACATTGCTTCGCAGAATCGCTTTTGTGCAGAAAACAGTAACACTTGTTCAGAAGGAAAGAAAGCACAGAGCCCCATATTTTATGTTGTGCTGGAGAGCTTGCAGAGTACTGGGGAAAAGCAGGCAGAGAATTCCCTGCTAGCACCTTCTCTGTGCCTGGGAAGCAGAAGTGTTCACATTGCTTCGCAGAATCGCTTTTGTGCAGAAAACAGTAACACTTGTTCAGAATGAAAGAAAGCACAGAGCCCCAGATTTTATGTTGTCCTGGAGAGCTTGCAGAGCACTGGGGAAAGGCAGGCAGAGAATTCCCTGCTAGCACCTTCTCTGTGCCTGTTCACATTCCTTCGCAGAATCGCTTTTGTGCAGAAAACTGTAACACTTGTTCAGAACGAAAGAAAGCACAGAGCCCCAGATTTTATGTTGTCCTGGAGAGCTTGCAGAGCACTGGGGAAAGGCAGGCAGAGAATTCCCTGCTAGCACGTTCTCGGTGCCTGGGAAGCAGAAGTGTTCACATTTCTTAGCAGTATCGCTTTTGTGCAGAAAACAGTAACACTTGTTCAGAACGAAAGAAAGCACAGAGCCCCAGATTTTATGTTGTCCTGGAGAGCTTGCAGAGCACTGGGGAAAAGCAGGCAGAGAATTCCCTGCTAGCACCTTCTCTGTGCCTGGGAAGCAGAAGTCTTCACATTGCTTCGCAGAATCGCTTTTGTGCAGAAAACAATAACACTTGTTCAGAAGGAAAGAAAGCACAGAGCCCCAGATTTTATGTTGTCCTGGAGAGCTTGCAGAGCACTGGGGAAAAGCAGGCAGAGAATTCCCTGCTAGCACCTTCTCTGTGCCTGGGAAACAGAAGTGTTCACATTGCTTCGCAGAATCGCTTTTGTGCAGAAAACAGTAACACTTGTTCAGACGAAAGAAAGCACAGAGCCCCAGATTTTATGTTGTCCTGGAGAGCTTGCAGAGCACTGGGGAAAGGCAGGCAGAGAATTCCCTGCTAGCACCTTCTCTGTGCCTGTTCACATTGCTTCGCAGAATCGCTTTTGTGCAGAAAACAGTAACACTTGTTCAGACGAAAGAAAGCACAGAGCCCCAGATTTTATGTTGTCCTGGAGAGCTTGCAGAGCACTGGGGAAAGGCAGGCAGAGAATTTCCTGCTAGCACCTTCTCTGTGCCTGGGAAGCAGAAGTGTTCACATTGCTTGGCAGAATCGCTTTTGTGCAGAAAACAGTAACACTTGTTCAGAACGAAAGAAAGCACAGAACCCCAGATTCTATGTTGTCCTGGAGAGCTTGCAGAGCACTGGGGAAAAGCAGGCAGAGAATTCCCTGCTAGCACCTTCTCTGTGCCTGGGAAACAGAAGTGTTCACATTGCTTCGCAGAATCGCTTTTGTGCAGAAAACAGTAACACTTGTTCAGAAGGAAAGAAAGCACAGAGCCCCATATTTTATGTTGTGCTGGAGAGCTTGCAGAGTACTGGGGAAAAGCAGGCAGAGAATTCCCTGCTAGCACCTTCTCTGTGCCTGGGAAACAGAAGTGTTCACATTGCTTCGCAGAATCGCTTTTGTGCAGAAAACAGTAACACTTGTTCAGAATGAAAGAAAGCACAGAGCCCCAGATTTTATGTTGTCCTGGAGAGCTTGCAGAGCACTGGGGAAAGGCAGGCAGAGAATTCCCTGCTAGCACCTTCTCTGTGCCTGTTCACATTCCTTCGCAGAATCGCTTTTGTGCAGAAAACTGTAACACTTGTTCAGAACGAAAGAAAGCACAGAGCCCCAGATTTTATGTTGTCCTGGAGAGCTTGCAGAGCACTGGGGAAAGGCAGGCAGAGAATTCCCTGCTAGCACGTTCTCGGTGCCTGGGAAGCAGAAGTGTTCACATTTCTTAGCAGTATCGCTTTTGTGCAGAAAACAGTAACACTTGTTCAGAAGGAAAGAAAGCACAGAGCCCCATATTTTATGTTGTGCTGGAGAGCTTGCAGAGTACTGGGGAAAAGCAGGCAGAGAATTCCCTGCTAGCACCTTCTCTGTGCCTGGGAAACAGAAGTGTTCACATTGCTTCGCAGAATCGCTTTTGTGCAGAAAACAGTAACACTTGTTCAGAACGAAAGAAAGCACAGAGCCCCAGATTTTATGTTGTCCTGGAGAGCTTGCAGAGCACTGGGGAAAAGCAGGCAGAGAATTCCCTGCTAGCACCTTCTCTGTGCCTGGGAAACAGAAGTGTTCACATTGCTTCGCAGAATCGCTTTTGTGCAGAAAACAGTAACACTTGTTCAGAACGAAAGAAAGCACAGAGCCCCATATTTTATGTTGTGCTGGAGAGCTTGCAGAGTACTGGGGAAAAGCAGGCAGAGAATTCCCTGCTAGCACCTTCTCTGTGCTTGGGAAGCAGAAGTGTTCACATTGCTTCGCAGAATCGCTTTTGTGCAGAAAACAATAACACCTGTTCAGAACAAAAGAAAGCACAGAGCCCCAGATTTTATGTTGTCCTGGAGAGCTTGCAGAGTACTGGGGAAAAGCAGGCAGAGAATTCCCTGCTAGCACCTTCTCTGTGCCTGGGAAACAGAAGTGTTCACATTTCTTCGCAGAATCGCTTTTGTGCAGAAAACAGTAACACTTGTTCAGAACGAAAGAAAGCACAGAGACCCAGATTTTATGTTGTCCTGGAGAGCTTGCAGAGCACTGGGGAAAGGCAGGCAGAGAATTCCCTGCTAGCACCTTCCCTGTGCCTGGGAAACAGAAGTGTTCACATTGCTTCGCAGAATCGCTTTTGTGCAGAAAACAGTAACACTTGTTCAGAAGGAAAGAAAGCACAGAGCCCCAGATTTTATGTTGTGCTGGAGAGCTTGCAGAGTACTGGGGAAAAGCAGGCAGAGAATTCCCTGCTAGCACCTTCTCTGTGCCTGGGAAACAGAAGTGTTCACATTGCTTCGCAGAATCGCTTTTGTGCAGATAACAGTAACACTTGTTCAGAACAAAAGAAAGCACAGAGCCCCAGATTTTATGTTGTCCTGGAGAGCTTGCAGAGCACTGGGGAAAAGCAGGCAGAGAATTCCCTGCTAGCACCTTCTCTGTGCCTGGGAAACAGAAGTGTTCACATTGCTTCGCAGAATCACTTTTGTGCAGAAAACAGTAACACTTGTTCAGAAGGAAAGAAAGCACAGAGCCCCATATTTTATGTTGTGCTGGAGAGCTTGCAGAGTACTGGGGAAAAGCAGGCAGAGAATTCCCTGCTAGCACCTTCTCTGTGCCTGGGAAGCAGAAGTGTTCACATTGCTTGGCAGAATCGCTTTTGTGCAGAAAACAGTAACACTTGTTCAGAACGAAAGAAAGCACAGAGCCCCAGATTTTATGTTGTCCTGGAGAGCTTGCAGAGCACTGGGGAAAGGCAGGCAGAGAATTCCCTGCTAGCACCTTCCCTGTGCCTGGGAAAGAGAAGTGTTCCCATTGCTTCGCAGAATCGCTTTTGTGCAGAAAACAGTAACACTTGTTCAGAAGGAAAGAAAGCACAGAGCCCCAGATTTTATGTTGTCCTGGAGAGCTTGCAGAGCACTGGGGAAAAGCAGGCAGAGAATTCCCTGCTAGCACCTTCTCTGTGCCTGGGAAGCAGAAGTCTTCACATTGCTTCGCAGAATCGCTTTTGTGCAGATAACAGTAACACTTTTTCAGAACAAAAGAAAGCACAGAGCCCCAGATTTTATGTTGTCCTGGAGAGCTTGCAGAGCACTGGGGAAAAGCAGGCAGAGAATTCCCTGCTAGCACCTTCTCTGTGCCTGGGAAGCAGAAGTCTTCACATTGCTTCGCAGAATCGCTTTTGTGCAGAAAACAGTAACACTTGTTCAGAAGGAAAGAAAGCACAGAGCCCCATATTTTATGTTGTGCTGGAGAGCTTGCAGAGTACTGGGGAAAAGCAGGCAGAGAATTCCCTGCTAGCACCTTCTCTGTGCCTGGGAAACAGAAGTGTTCACATTGCTTCGCAGAATCGCTTTTGTGCAGATAACAATAACACTTGTTCAGAACAAAAGAAAGCACAGAGCCCCAGATTTTATGTTGTCCTGGAGAGCTTGCAGAGCACTGGGGAAAAGCAGGCAGAGAATTCCCTGCTAGCACCTTCTCTGTGCCTGGGAAACAGAAGTGTTCACATTGCTTCGCAGAATCGCTTTTGTGCAGAAAACAGTAACACTTGTTCAGACGAAAGAAAGCACAGAGCCCCAGATTTTATGTTGTCCTGGAGAGCTTGCAGAGCACTGGGGAAAAGCAGGCAGAGAATTCCCTGCTAGCACCTTCTCTGTGCCTGGGAAGCAGAAGCCTTCACATTGCTTCGCAGAATCGCTTTTGTGCAGAAAACAATAACACTTGTTCAGAACGAAAGAAAGCACAGAGCCCCAGATTTTATGTTGTCCTGGAGAGCTTGCAGAGCACTGGGGAAAAGCAGGCAGAGAATTCCCTGCTAGCACCTTCTCTGTGCCTGGGAAACAGAAGTGTTCACATTGCTTCGCAGAATCGCTTTTGTGCAGAAAACAGTAACACTTGTTCAGACGAAAGAAAGCACAGAGCCCCAGATTTTATGTTGTCCTGGAGAGCTTGCAGAGCACTGGGGAAAGGCAGGCAGAGAATTCCCTGCTAGCACCTTCTCTGTGCCTGTTCACATTGCTTCGCAGAATCGCTTTTGTGCAGAAAACAGTAACACTTGTTCAGACGAAAGAAAGCACAGAGCCCCAGATTTTATGTTGTCCTGGAGAGCTTGCAGAGCACTGGGGAAAGGCAGGCAGAGAATTTCCTGCTAGCACCTTCTCTGTGCCTGGGAAGCAGAAGTGTTCACATTGCTTGGCAGAATCGCTTTTGTGCAGAAAACAGTAACACTTGTTCAGAACGAAAGAAAGCACAGAGCCCCAGATTCTATGTTGTCCTGGAGAGCTTGCAGAGCACTGGGGAAAAGCAGGCAGAGAATTCCCTGCTAGCACCTTCTCTGTGCCTGGGAAACAGAAGTGTTCACATTGCTTCGCAGAATCGCTTTTGTGCAGAAAACAGTAACACTTGTTCAGAACGAAAGAAAGCACAGAGCCCCATATTTTATGTTGTGCTGGAGAGCTTGCAGAGTACTGGGGAAAAGCAGGCAGAGAATTCCCTGCTAGCACCTTCTCTGTGCCTGGGAAACAGAAGTGTTCACATTGCTTCGCAGAATCGCTTTTGTGCAGAAAACAGTAACACTTGTTCAGAATGAAAGAAAGCACAGAGCCCCAGATTTTATGTTGTCCTGGAGAGCTTGCAGAGCACTGGGGAAAGGCAGGCAGAGAATTCCCTGCTAGCACCTTCTCTGTGCCTGTTCACATTCCTTCGCAGAATCGCTTTTGTGCAGAAAACTGTAACACTTGTTCAGAACGAAAGAAAGCACAGAGCCCCAGATTTTATGTTGTCCTGGAGAGCTTGCAGAGCACTGGGGAAAGGCAGGCAGAGAATTCCCTGCTAGCACGTTCTCGGTGCCTGGGAAGCAGAAGTGTTCACATTTCTTAGCAGTATCGCTTTTGTGCAGAAAACAGTAACACTTGTTCAGAAGGAAAGAAAGCACAGAGCCCCATATTTTATGTTGTGCTGGAGAGCTTGCAGAGTACTGGGGAAAAGCAGGCAGAGAATTCCCTGCTAGCACCTTCTCTGTGCCTGGGAAACAGAAGTGTTCACATTGCTTCGCAGAATCGCTTTTGTGCAGATAACAGTAACACTTGTTCAGAACAAAAGAAAGCACAGAGCCCCAGATTTTATGTTGTCCTGGAGAGCTTGCAGAGCACTGGGGAAAAGCAGGCAGAGAATTCCCTGCTAGCACCTTCTCTGTGCCTGGGAAACAGAAGTGTTCACATTGCTTCGCAGAATCGCTTTTGTGCAGAAAACAGTAACACTTGTTCAGACGAAAGAAAGCACAGAGCCCCAGATTTTATGTTGTGCTGGAGAGCTTGCAGAGCACTGGGGAAAGGCAGGCAGAGAATTCCCTGCTAGCACCTTCTCTGTGCCTGGGAAGCAGAAGTCTTCACATTGCTTCGCAGAATCGCTTTTGTGCAGAAAACAGTAACACTTGTTCAGAACGAAAGAAAGCACAGAGCCCCAGATTTTATGTTGTCCTGGAGAGCTTGCAGAGCACTGGGGAAAAGCAGGCAGAGAATTCCCTGCTAGCACCTTCTCTGTGCCTGGGAAACAGAAGTGTTCACATTGCTTCGCAGAATCGCTTTTGTGCAGAAAACAGTAACACTTGTTCAGAACGAAAGAAAGCACAGAGCCCCAGATTTTATGTTGTCCTGGAGAGCTTGCAGAGCACTGGGGAAAGGCAGGCAGAGAATTCCCTGCTAGCACCTTCTCTGTGCCTGGGAAGCAGAAGTGTTCACATTGCTTCGCAGAATCGCTTTTGTGCAGAAAACAGTAACACCTGTTCAGAACGAAAGAAAGCACAGAGCCCCAGATTTTATGTTGTCCTGGAGAGCTTGCAGAGTACTGGGGAAAAGCAGGCAGAGAATTCCCTGCTAGCACCTTCTCTGTGCCTGGGAAACAGAAGTGTTGACATTTCTTCGCAGAATCGCTTTTGTGCAGAAAACAGTAACACTTGTTCAGAACGAAAGAAAGCACAGAGCCCCAGATTTTATGTTGTCCTGGAGAGCTTGCAGAGCACTGGGGAAAGGCAGGCAGAGAATTCCCTGCTAGCACCTTCTCTGTGCCTGGGAAACAGAAGTGTTCACATTGCTTCGCAGAATCGCTTTTGTGCAGATAACAGTAACACTTTTTCAGAACAAAAGAAAGCACAGAGCCCCAGATTTTATGTTGTCCTGGAGAGCTTGCAGAGCACTGGGGAAAAGCAGGCAGAGAATTCCCTGCTAGCACCTTCTCTGTGCCTGGGAAACAGAAGTGTTCACATTGCTTCGCAGAATCGCTTTTGTGCAGAAAACAGTAACACTTGTTCAGAACGAAAGAAAGCACAGAGCCCCAGATTTTATGTTGTCCTGGAGAGCTTGCAGAGCACTGGGGAAAGGCAGGCAGAGAATTCCCTGCTAGCACGTTCTCGGTGCCTGGGAAGCAGAAGTGTTCACATTTCTTAGCAGTATCGCTTTTGTGCAGAAAACAGTAACACTTGTTCAGAACGAAAGAAAGCACAGAGCCCCAGATTTTATGTTGTCCTGGAGAGCTTGCAGAGTACTGGGGAAAAGCAGGCAGAGAATTCCCTGCTAGCACCTTCTCTGTGCCTGGGAAACAGAAGTGTTCACATTGCTTCGCAGAATCGCTTTTGTGCAGATAACAGTAACACTTGTTCAGAAGGAAAGAAAGCACAGAGCCCCAGATTTTATGTTGTCCTGGAGAGCTTGCAGAGCACTGGGGAAAAGCAGGCAGAGAATTCCCTGCTAGCACCTTCTCTGTGCCTGGGAAAGAGAAGTGTTCCCATTGCTTCGCAGAATCGCTTTTGTGCAGAAAACAGTAACACTTGTTCAGACGAAAGAAAGCACAGAGCCCCAGATTTTATGTTGTGCTGGAGAGCTTGCAGAGCACTGGGGAAAGGCAGGCAGAGAATTCCCTGCTAGCACCTTCTCTGTGCCTGGGAAGCAGAAGTCTTCACATTGCTTCGCAGAATCGCTTTTGTGCAGAAAACAGTAACACTTGTTCAGAACGAAAGAAAGCACAGAGCCCCAGATTTTATGTTGTCCTGGAGAGCTTGCAGAGCACTGGGGAAAAGCAGGCAGAGAATTCCCTGCTAGCACCTTCTCTGTGCCTGGGAAACAGAAGTGTTCACATTGCTTCGCAGAATCGCTTTTGTGCAGAAAACAGTAACACTTGTTCAGAACGAAAGAAAGCACAGAGCCCCATATTTTATGTTGTGCTGGAGAGCTTGCAGAGTACTGGGGAAAAGCAGGCAGAGAATTCCCTGCTAGCACCTTCTCTGTGCTTGGGAAGCAGAAGTGTTCACATTGCTTCGCAGAATCGCTTTTGTGCAGAAAACAATAACACCTGTTCAGAACAAAAGAAAGCACAGAGCCCCAGATTTTATGTTGTCCTGGAGAGCTTGCAGAGTACTGGGGAAAAGCAGGCAGAGAATTCCCTGCTAGCACCTTCTCTGTGCCTGGGAAACAGAAGTGTTCACATTTCTTCGCAGAATCGCTTTTGTGCAGAAAACAGTAACACTTGTTCAGAACGAAAGAAAGCACAGAGCCCCAGATTTTATGTTGTCCTGGAGAGCTTGCAGAGCACTGGGGAAAGGCAGGCAGAGAATTCCCTGCTAGCACCTTCCCTGTGCCTGGGAAACAGAAGTGTTCACATTGCTTCGCAGAATCGCTTTTGTGCAGAAAACAGTAACACTTGTTCAGAAGGAAAGAAAGCACAGAGCCCCAGATTTTATGTTGTGCTGGAGAGCTTGCAGAGTACTGGGGAAAAGCAGGCAGAGAATTCCCTGCTAGCACCTTCTCTGTGCCTGGGAAACAGAAGTGTTCACATTGCTTCGCAGAATCGCTTTTGTGCAGATAACAGTAACACTTGTTCAGAACAAAAGAAAGCACAGAGCCCCAGATTTTATGTTGTCCTGGAGAGCTTGCAGAGCACTGGGGAAAAGCAGGCAGAGAATTCCCTGCTAGCACCTTCTCTGTGCCTGGGAAACAGAAGTGTTCACATTGCTTCGCAGAATCACTTTTGTGCAGAAAACAGTAACACTTGTTCAGAAGGAAAGAAAGCACAGAGCCCCATATTTTATGTTGTGCTGGAGAGCTTGCAGAGTACTGGGGAAAAGCAGGCAGAGAATTCCCTGCTAGCACCTTCTCTGTGCCTGGGAAGCAGAAGTGTTCACATTGCTTGGCAGAATCGCTTTTGTGCAGAAAACAGTAACACTTGTTCAGAACGAAAGAAAGCACAGAGCCCCAGATTTTATGTTGTCCTGGAGAGCTTGCAGAGCACTGGGGAAAGGCAGGCAGAGAATTCCCTGCTAGCACCTTCCCTGTGCCTGGGAAAGAGAAGTGTTCCCATTGCTTCGCAGAATCGCTTTTGTGCAGAAAACAGTAACACTTGTTCAGAAGGAAAGAAAGCACAGAGCCCCAGATTTTATGTTGTCCTGGAGAGCTTGCAGAGCACTGGGGAAAAGCAGGCAGAGAATTCCCTGCTAGCACCTTCTCTGTGCCTGGGAAGCAGAAGTCTTCACATTGCTTCGCAGAATCGCTTTTGTGCAGATAACAGTAACACTTTTTCAGAACAAAAGAAAGCACAGAGCCCCAGATTTTATGTTGTCCTGGAGAGCTTGCAGAGCACTGGGGAAAAGCAGGCAGAGAATTCCCTGCTAGCACCTTCTCTGTGCCTGGGAAGCAGAAGTCTTCACATTGCTTCGCAGAATCGCTTTTGTGCAGAAAACAGTAACACTTGTTCAGAAGGAAAGAAAGCACAGAGCCCCATATTTTATGTTGTGCTGGAGAGCTTGCAGAGTACTGGGGAAAAGCAGGCAGAGAATTCCCTGCTAGCACCTTCTCTGTGCCTGGGAAACAGAAGTGTTCACATTGCTTCGCAGAATCGCTTTTGTGCAGATAACAATAACACTTGTTCAGAACAAAAGAAAGCACAGAGCCCCAGATTTTATGTTGTCCTGGAGAGCTTGCAGAGCACTGGGGAAAAGCAGGCAGAGAATTCCCTGCTAGCACCTTCTCTGTGCCTGGGAAACAGAAGTGTTCACATTGCTTCGCAGAATCGCTTTTGTGCAGAAAACAGTAACACTTGTTCAGACGAAAGAAAGCACAGAGCCCCAGATTTTATGTTGTCCTGGAGAGCTTGCAGAGCACTGGGGAAAAGCAGGCAGAGAATTCCCTGCTAGCACCTTCTCTGTGCCTGGGAAGCAGAAGCCTTCACATTGCTTCGCAGAATCGCTTTTGTGCAGAAAACAATAACACTTGTTCAGAACGAAAGAAAGCACAGAGCCCCAGATTTTATGTTGTCCTGGAGAGCTTGCAGAGCACTGGGGAAAAGCAGGCAGAGAATTCCCTGCTAGCACCTTCTCTGTGCCTGGGAAACAGAAGTGTTCACATTGCTTCGCAGAATCGCTTTTGTGCAGAAAACAGTAACACTTGTTCAGACGAAAGAAAGCACAGAGCCCCAGATTTTATGTTGTCCTGGAGAGCTTGCAGAGCACTGGGGAAAGGCAGGCAGAGAATTCCCTGCTAGCACCTTCTCTGTGCCTGTTCACATTGCTTCGCAGAATCGCTTTTGTGCAGAAAACAGTAACACTTGTTCAGACGAAAGAAAGCACAGAGCCCCAGATTTTATGTTGTCCTGGAGAGCTTGCAGAGCACTGGGGAAAGGCAGGCAGAGAATTTCCTGCTAGCACCTTCTCTGTGCCTGGGAAGCAGAAGTGTTCACATTGCTTGGCAGAATCGCTTTTGTGCAGAAAACAGTAACACTTGTTCAGAACGAAAGAAAGCACAGAGCCCCAGATTCTATGTTGTCCTGGAGAGCTTGCAGAGCACTGGGGAAAAGCAGGCAGAGAATTCCCTGCTAGCACCTTCTCTGTGCCTGGGAAACAGAAGTGTTCACATTGCTTCGCAGAATCGCTTTTGTGCAGAAAACAGTAACACTTGTTCAGAACGAAAGAAAGCACAGAGCCCCATATTTTATGTTGTGCTGGAGAGCTTGCAGAGTACTGGGGAAAAGCAGGCAGAGAATTCCCTGCTAGCACCTTCTCTGTGCCTGGGAAACAGAAGTGTTCACATTGCTTCGCAGAATCGCTTTTGTGCAGAAAACAGTAACACTTGTTCAGAATGAAAGAAAGCACAGAGCCCCAGATTTTATGTTGTCCTGGAGAGCTTGCAGAGCACTGGGGAAAGGCAGGCAGAGAATTCCCTGCTAGCACCTTCTCTGTGCCTGTTCACATTCCTTCGCAGAATCGCTTTTGTGCAGAAAACTGTAACACTTGTTCAGAACGAAAGAAAGCACAGAGCCCCAGATTTTATGTTGTCCTGGAGAGCTTGCAGAGCACTGGGGAAAGGCAGGCAGAGAATTCCCTGCTAGCACGTTCTCGGTGCCTGGGAAGCAGAAGTGTTCACATTTCTTAGCAGTATCGCTTTTGTGCAGAAAACAGTAACACTTGTTCAGAAGGAAAGAAAGCACAGAGCCCCATATTTTATGTTGTGCTGGAGAGCTTGCAGAGTACTGGGGAAAAGCAGGCAGAGAATTCCCTGCTAGCACCTTCTCTGTGCCTGGGAAACAGAAGTGTTCACATTGCTTCGCAGAATCGCTTTTGTGCAGATAACAGTAACACTTGTTCAGAACAAAAGAAAGCACAGAGCCCCAGATTTTATGTTGTCCTGGAGAGCTTGCAGAGCACTGGGGAAAAGCAGGCAGAGAATTCCCTGCTAGCACCTTCTCTGTGCCTGGGAAACAGAAGTGTTCACATTGCTTCGCAGAATCGCTTTTGTGCAGAAAACAGTAACACTTGTTCAGACGAAAGAAAGCACAGAGCCCCAGATTTTATGTTGTGCTGGAGAGCTTGCAGAGCACTGGGGAAAGGCAGGCAGAGAATTCCCTGCTAGCACCTTCTCTGTGCCTGGGAAGCAGAAGTCTTCACATTGCTTCGCAGAATCGCTTTTGTGCAGAAAACAGTAACACTTGTTCAGAACGAAAGAAAGCACAGAGCCCCAGATTTTATGTTGTCCTGGAGAGCTTGCAGAGCACTGGGGAAAAGCAGGCAGAGAATTCCCTGCTAGCACCTTCTCTGTGCCTGGGAAGCAGAAGTGTTCACATTGCTTCGCAGAATCGCTTTTGTGCAGAAAACAGTAACACTTGTTCAGAACGAAAGAAAGCACAGAGCCCCAGATTTTATGTTGTCCTGGAGAGCTTGCAGAGCACTGGGGAAAGGCAGGCAGAGAATTCCCTGCTAGCACCTTCTCTGTGCCTGGGAAGCAGAAGTGTTCACATTGCTTCGCAGAATCGCTTTTGTGCAGAAAACAGTAACACCTGTTCAGAACGAAAGAAAGCACAGAGCCCCAGATTTTATGTTGTCCTGGAGAGCTTGCAGAGTACTGGGGAAAAGCAGGCAGAGAATTCCCTGCTAGCACCTTCTCTGTGCCTGGGAAACAGAAGTCTTCACATTGCTTCGCAGAATCGCTTTTGTGCAGAAAACAGTAACACTTGTTCAGAACGAAAGAAAGCACAGAGCCCCAGATTTTATGTTGTCCTGGAGAGCTTGCAGAGCACTGGGGAAAGGCAGGCAGAGAATTCCCTGCTAGCACCTTCTCTGTGCCTGGGAAACAGAAGTGTTCACATTGCTTCGCAGAATCGCTTTTGTGCAGATAACAGTAACACTTGTTCAGAACAAAAGAAAGCACAGAGCCCCAGATTTTATGTTGTCCTGGAGAGCTTGCAGAGCACTGGGGAAAAGCAGGCAGAGAATTCCCTGCTAGCACCTTCTCTGTGCCTGGGAAACAGAAGTGTTCACATTGCTTCGCAGAATCGCTTTTGTGCAGAAAACAGTAACACTTGTTCAGACGAAAGAAAGCACAGAGCCCCAGATTTTATGTTGTCCTGGAGAGCTTGCAGAGCACTGGGGAAAGGCAGGCAGAGAATTCCCTGCTAGCACCTTCTCTGTGCCTGGGAAGCAGAAGTGTTCACATTGCTTGGCAGAATCGCTTTTGAGCAGAAAACAGTAACACTTGTTCAGAACGAAAGAAAGCACAGAGCCCCAGATTCTATGTTGTCCTGGAGAGCTTGCAGAGCACTGGGGAAAAGCAGGCAGAGAATTCCCTGCTAGCACCTTCTCTGTGCCTGGGAAACAGAAGTGTTCACATTGCTTCGCAGAATCGCTTTTGTGCAGAAAACAGTAACACTTGTTCAGAACGAAAGAAAGCACAGAGCCCCATATTTTATGTTGTGCTGGAGAGCTTGCAGAGTACTGGGGAAAAGCAGGCAGAGAATTCCCTGCTAGCACCTTCTCTGTGCCTGGGGAAACAGAAGTGTTCACATTGCTTCGCAGAATCGTTTTTGTGCAGAAAACAGTAACACTTGTTCAGAATGAAAGAAAGCACAGAGCCCCAGATTTTATGTTGTCCTGGAGAGCTTGCAGAGCACTGGGGAAAGGCAGGCAGAGAATTCCCTGCTAGCACCTTCTCTGTGCCTGTTCACATTGCATCGCAGAATCGCTTTTGTGCAGAAAACAGTAACACTTGTTCAGACGAAAGAAAGCACAGAGCCCCAGATTTTATGTTGTCCTGGAGAGCTTGCAGAGCACTGGGGAAAGGCAGGCAGAGAATTCCCTGCTACCACCTTCTCTGTGCCTGTTCACATTCCTTCGCAGAATCGCTTTTGTGCAGAAAACTGTAACACTTGTTCAGAACGAAAGAAAGCACAGAGCCCCAGATTTTATGTTGTCCTGGAGAGCTTGCAGAGCACTGGGGAAAGGCAGGCAGAGAATTCCCTGCTAGCACCTTCTCTGTGCCTGTTCACATTCCTTCGCAGAATCGCTTTTGTGCAGAAAACTGTAACACTTGTTCAGAACGAAAGAAAGCACAGAGCCCCAGATTTTATGTTGTCCTGGAGAGCTTGCAGAGCACTGGGGAAAGGCAGGCAGAGAATTCCCTGCTAGCACGTTCTCGGTGCCTGGGAAGCAGAAGTGTTCACATTTCTTAGCAGTATCGCTTTTGTGCAGAAAACAGTAACACTTGTTCAGAAGGAAAGAAAGCACAGAGCCCCAGATTTTATGTTGTGCTGGAGAGCTTGCAGAGTACTGGGGAAAAGCAGGCAGAGAATTCCCTGCTAGCACCTTCTCTGTGCCTGGGAAACAGAAGTGTTCACATTGCTTCGCAGAATCGCTTTTGTGCAGATAACAGTAACACTTGTTCAGAACAAAAGAAAGCACAGAGCCCCAGATTTTATGTTGTCCTGGAGAGCTTGCAGAGCACTGGGGAAAAGCAGGCAGAGAATTCCCTGCTAGCACCTTCTCTGTGCCTGGGAAACAGAAGTGTTCACATTGCTTCGCAGAATCGCTTTTGTGCAGAAAACAGTAACACTTGTTCAGACGAAAGAAAGCACAGAGCCCCAGATTTTATGTTGTGCTGGAGAGCTTGCAGAGCACTGGGGAAAGGCAGGCAGAGAATTCCCTGCTAGCACCTTCTCTGTGCCTGGGAAGCAGAAGTCTTCACATTGCTTCGCAGAATCGCTTTTGTGCAGAAAACAGTAACACTTGTTCAGAACGAAAGAAAGCACAGAGCCCCAGATTTTATGTTGTCCTGGAGAGCTTGCAGAGCACTGGGGAAAAGCAGGCAGAGAATTCCCTGCTAGCACCTTCTCTGTGCCTGGGAAACAGAAGTGTTCACATTGCTTCGCAGAATCGCTTTTGTGCAGAAAACAGTAACACTTGTTCAGAACGAAAGAAAGCACAGAGCCCCAGATTTTATGTTGTCCTGGAGAGCTTGCAGAGCACTGGGGAAAGGCAGGCAGAGAATTCCCTGCTAGCACCTTCTCTGTGCCTGGGAAGCAGAAGTGTTCACATTGCTTCGCAGAATCGCTTTTGTGCAGAAAACAGTAACACCTGTTCAGAACGAAAGAAAGCACAGAGCCCCAGATTTTATGTTGTCCTGGAGAGCTTGCAGAGTACTGGGGAAAAGCAGGCAGAGAATTCCCTGCTAGCACCTTCTCTGTGCCTGGGAAACAGAAGTGTTGACATTTCTTCGCAGAATCGCTTTTGTGCAGAAAACAGTAACACTTGTTCAGAACGAAAGAAAGCACAGAGCCCCAGATTTTATGTTGTCCTGGAGAGCTTGCAGAGCACTGGGGAAAGGCAGGCAGAGAATTCCCTGCTAGCACCTTCTCTGTGCCTGGGAAACAGAAGTGTTCACATTGCTTCGCAGAATCGCTTTTGTGCAGATAACAGTAACACTTGTTCAGAACAAAAGAAAGCACAGAGCCCCAGATTTTATGTTGTCCTGGAGAGCTTGCAGAGCACTGGGGAAAAGCAGGCAGAGAATTCCCTGCTAGCACCTTCTCTGTGCCTGGGAAACAGAAGTGTTCACATTGCTTCGCAGAATCGCTTTTGTGCAGAAAACAGTAACACTTGTTCAGACGAAAGAAAGCACAGAGCCCCAGATTTTATGTTGTCCTGGAGAGCTTGCAGAGCACTGGGGAAAGGCAGGCAGAGAATTCCCTGCTAGCACCTTCTCTGTGCCTGGGAAGCAGAAGTGTTCACATTGCTTGGCAGAATCGCTTTTGAGCAGAAAACAGTAACACTTGTTCAGAACGAAAGAAAGCACAGAGCCCCAGATTCTATGTTGTCCTGGAGAGCTTGCAGAGCACTGGGGAAAAGCAGGCAGAGAATTCCCTGCTAGCACCTTCTCTGTGCCTGGGAAACAGAAGTGTTCACATTGCTTCGCAGAATCGCTTTTGTGCAGAAAACAGTAACACTTGTTCAGAACGAAAGAAAGCACAGAGCCCCAGATTTTATGTTGTCCTGGAGAGCTTGCAGAGCACTGGGGAAAGGCAGGCAGAGAATTCCCTGCTAGCACCTTCTCTGTGCCTGTTCACATTCCTTCGCAGAATCGCTTTTGTGCAGAAAACTGTAACACTTGTTCAGAACGAAAGAAAGCACAGAGCCCCAGATTTTATGTTGTCCTGGAGAGCTTGCAGAGCACTGGGGAAAGGCAGGCAGAGAATTCCCTGCTAGCACGTTCTCGGTGCCTGGGAAGCCGAAGTGTTCACATTTCTTAGCAGTATCGCTTTTGTGCAGAAAACAGTAACACTTGTTCAGAAGGAAAGAAAGCACAGAGCCCCATATTTTATGTTGTGCTGGAGAGCTTGCAGAGTACTGGGGAAAAGCAGGCAGAGAATTCCCTGCTAGCACCTTCTCTGTGCCTGGGAAACAGAAGTGTTCACATTGCTTCGCAGAATCGCTTTTGTGCAGATAACAGTAACACTTGTTCAGAACAAAAGAAAGCACAGAGCCCCAGATTTTATGTTGTCCTGGAGAGCTTGCAGAGCACTGGGGAAAAGCAGGCAGAGAATTCCCTGCTAGCACCTTCTCTGTGCCTGGGAAACAGAAGTGTTCACATTGCTTCGCAGAATCGCTTTTGTGCAGAAAACAGTAACACTTGTTCAGACGAAAGAAAGCACAGAGCCCCAGATTTTATGTTGTGCTGGAGAGCTTGCAGAGCACTGGGGAAAGGCAGGCAGAGAATTCCCTGCTAGCACCTTCTCTGTGCCTGGGAAGCAGAAGTCTTCACATTGCTTCGCAGAATCGCTTTTGTGCAGAAAACAGTAACACTTGTTCAGAACGAAAGAAAGCACAGAGCCCCAGATTTTATGTTGTCCTGGAGAGCTTGCAGAGCACTGGGGAAAAGCAGGCAGAGAATTCCCTGCTAGCACCTTCTCTGTGCCTGGGAAACAGAAGTGTTCACATTGCTTCGCAGAATCGCTTTTGTGCAGAAAACAGTAACACTTGTTCAGAACGAAAGAAAGCACAGAGCCCCAGATTTTATGTTGTCCTGGAGAGCTTGCAGAGCACTGGGGAAAGGCAGGCAGAGAATTCCCTGCTAGCACCTTCTCTGTGCCTGGGAAGCAGAAGTGTTCACATTGCTTCGCAGAATCGCTTTTGTGCAGAAAACAATAACACCTGTTCAGAACGAAAGAAAGCACAGAGCCCCAGATTTTATGTTGTGCTGGAGAGCTTGCAGAGTACTGGGGAAAAGCAGGCAGAGAATTCCCTGCTAGCACCTTCTCTGTGCCTGGGAAACAGAAGTGTTCACATTGCTTCGCAGAATCGCTTTTGTGCAGAAAACAGTAACACTTGTTCAGAACGAAAGAAAGCACAGAGCCCCAGATTTTATGTTGTCCTGGAGAGCTTGCAGAGCACTGGGGAAAAGCAGGCAGAGAATTCCCTGCTAGCACCTTCTCTGTGCCTGGGAAGCAGAAGCCTTCACATTGCTTCGCAGAATCGCTTTTGTGCAGAAAACAATAACACTTGTTCAGAACGAAAGAAAGCACAGAGCCCCAGATTTTATGTTGTCCTGGAGAGCTTGCAGAGCACTGGGGAAAAGCAGGCAGAGAATTCCCTGCTAGCACCTTCTCTGTGCCTGGGAAACAGAAGTGTTCACATTGCTTCGCAGAATCGCTTTTGTGCAGAAAACAGTAACACTTGTTCAGACGAAAGAAAGCACAGAGCCCCAGATTTTATGTTGTCCTGGAGAGCTTGCAGAGCACTGGGGAAAGGCAGGCAGAGAATTCCCTGCTAGCACCTTCTCTGTGCCTGTTCACATTGCTTCGCAGAATCGCTTTTGTGCAGAAAACAGTAACACTTGTTCAGACGAAAGAAAGCACAGAGCCCCAGATTTTATGTTGTCCTGGAGAGCTTGCAGAGCACTGGGGAAAGGCAGGCAGAGAATTTCCTGCTAGCACCTTCTCTGTGCCTGGGAAGCAGAAGTGTTCACATTGCTTGGCAGAATCGCTTTTGTGCAGAAAACAGTAACACTTGTTCAGAACGAAAGAAAGCACAGAGCCCCAGATTCTATGTTGTCCTGGAGAGCTTGCAGAGCACTGGGGAAAGGCAGGCAGAGAATTCCCTGCTAGCACCTTCTCTGTGCCTGTTCACATTCCTTCGCAGAATCGCTTTTGTGCAGAAAACTGTAACACTTGTTCAGAACGAAAGAAAGCACAGAGCCCCAGATTTTATGTTGTCCTGGAGAGCTTGCAGAGCACTGGGGAAAGGCAGGCAGAGAATTCCCTGCTAGCACCTTCTCTGTGCCTGTTCACATTCCTTCGCAGAATCGCTTTTGTGCAGAAAACTGTAACACTTGTTCAGAACGAAAGAAAGCACAGAGCCCCAGATTTTATGTTGTCCTGGAGAGCTTGCAGAGCACTGGGGAAAGGCAGGCAGAGAATTCCCTGCTAGCACGTTCTCGGTGCCTGGGAAGCAGAAGTGTTCACATTTCTTAGCAGTATCGCTTTTGTGCAGAAAACAGTAACACTTGTTCAGAAGGAAAGAAAGCACAGAGCCCCAGATTTTATGTTGTGCTGGAGAGCTTGCAGAGTACTGGGGAAAAGCAGGCAGAGAATTCCCTGCTAGCACCTTCTCTGTGCCTGGGAAACAGAAGTGTTCACATTGCTTCGCAGAATCGCTTTTGTGCAGATAACAGTAACACTTGTTCAGAACAAAAGAAAGCACAGAGCCCCAGATTTTATGTTGTCCTGGAGAGCTTGCAGAGCACTGGGGAAAAGCAGGCAGAGAATTCCCTGCTAGCACCTTCTCTGTGCCTGGGAAACAGAAGTGTTCACATTGCTTCGCAGAATCGCTTTTGTGCAGAAAACAGTAACACTTGTTCAGACGAAAGAAAGCACAGAGCCCCAGATTTTATGTTGTGCTGGAGAGCTTGCAGAGCACTGGGGAAAGGCAGGCAGAGAATTCCCTGCTAGCACCTTCTCTGTGCCTGGGAAGCAGAAGTCTTCACATTGCTTCGCAGAATCGCTTTTGTGCAGAAAACAGTAACACTTGTTCAGAACGAAAGAAAGCACAGAGCCCCAGATTTTATGTTGTCCTGGAGAGCTTGCAGAGCACTGGGGAAAAGCAGGCAGAGAATTCCCTGCTAGCACCTTCTCTGTGCCTGGGAAACAGAAGTGTTCACATTGCTTCGCAGAATCGCTTTTGTGCAGAAAACAGTAACACTTGTTCAGAACGAAAGAAAGCACAGAGCCCCAGATTTTATGTTGTCCTGGAGAGCTTGCAGAGCACTGGGGAAAGGCAGGCAGAGAATTCCCTGCTAGCACCTTCTCTGTGCCTGGGAAGCAGAAGTGTTCACATTGCTTCGCAGAATCGCTTTTGTGCAGAAAACAGTAACACCTGTTCAGAACGAAAGAAAGCACAGAGCCCCAGATTTTATGTTGTCCTGGAGAGCTTGCAGAGTACTGGGGAAAAGCAGGCAGAGAATTCCCTGCTAGCACCTTCTCTGTGCCTGGGAAACAGAAGTGTTGACATTTCTTCGCAGAATCGCTTTTGTGCAGAAAACAGTAACACTTGTTCAGAACGAAAGAAAGCACAGAGCCCCAGATTTTATGTTGTCCTGGAGAGCTTGCAGAGCACTGGGGAAAGGCAGGCAGAGAATTCCCTGCTAGCACCTTCTCTGTGCCTGGGAAACAGAAGTGTTCACATTGCTTCGCAGAATCGCTTTTGTGCAGATAACAGTAACACTTGTTCAGAACAAAAGAAAGCACAGAGCCCCAGATTTTATGTTGTCCTGGAGAGCTTGCAGAGCACTGGGGAAAAGCAGGCAGAGAATTCCCTGCTAGCACCTTCTCTGTGCCTGGGAAACAGAAGTGTTCACATTGCTTCGCAGAATCGCTTTTGTGCAGAAAACAGTAACACTTGTTCAGACGAAAGAAAGCACAGAGCCCCAGATTTTATGTTGTCCTGGAGAGCTTGCAGAGCACTGGGGAAAGGCAGGCAGAGAATTCCCTGCTAGCACCTTCTCTGTGCCTGGGAAGCAGAAGTGTTCACATTGCTTGGCAGAATCGCTTTTGAGCAGAAAACAGTAACACTTGTTCAGAACGAAAGAAAGCACAGAGCCCCAGATTCTATGTTGTCCTGGAGAGCTTGCAGAGCACTGGGGAAAAGCAGGCAGAGAATTCCCTGCTAGCACCTTCTCTGTGCCTGGGAAACAGAAGTGTTCACATTGCTTCGCAGAATCGCTTTTGTGCAGAAAACAGTAACACTTGTTCAGAACGAAAGAAAGCACAGAGCCCCAGATTTTATGTTGTCCTGGAGAGCTTGCAGAGCACTGGGGAAAGGCAGGCAGAGAATTCCCTGCTAGCACCTTCTCTGTGCCTGTTCACATTCCTTCGCAGAATCGCTTTTGTGCAGAAAACTGTAACACTTGTTCAGAACGAAAGAAAGCACAGAGCCCCAGATTTTATGTTGTCCTGGAGAGCTTGCAGAGCACTGGGGAAAGGCAGGCAGAGAATTCCCTGCTAGCACGTTCTCGGTGCCTGGGAAGCCGAAGTGTTCACATTTCTTAGCAGTATCGCTTTTGTGCAGAAAACAGTAACACTTGTTCAGAAGGAAAGAAAGCACAGAGCCCCATATTTTATGTTGTGCTGGAGAGCTTGCAGAGTACTGGGGAAAAGCAGGCAGAGAATTCCCTGCTAGCACCTTCTCTGTGCCTGGGAAACAGAAGTGTTCACATTGCTTCGCAGAATCGCTTTTGTGCAGATAACAGTAACACTTGTTCAGAACAAAAGAAAGCACAGAGCCCCAGATTTTATGTTGTCCTGGAGAGCTTGCAGAGCACTGGGGAAAAGCAGGCAGAGAATTCCCTGCTAGCACCTTCTCTGTGCCTGGGAAACAGAAGTGTTCACATTGCTTCGCAGAATCGCTTTTGTGCAGAAAACAGTAACACTTGTTCAGACGAAAGAAAGCACAGAGCCCCAGATTTTATGTTGTGCTGGAGAGCTTGCAGAGCACTGGGGAAAGGCAGGCAGAGAATTCCCTGCTAGCACCTTCTCTGTGCCTGGGAAGCAGAAGTCTTCACATTGCTTCGCAGAATCGCTTTTGTGCAGAAAACAGTAACACTTGTTCAGAACGAAAGAAAGCACAGAGCCCCAGATTTTATGTTGTCCTGGAGAGCTTGCAGAGCACTGGGGAAAAGCAGGCAGAGAATTCCCTGCTAGCACCTTCTCTGTGCCTGGGAAACAGAAGTGTTCACATTGCTTCGCAGAATCGCTTTTGTGCAGAAAACAGTAACACTTGTTCAGAACGAAAGAAAGCACAGAGCCCCAGATTTTATGTTGTCCTGGAGAGCTTGCAGAGCACTGGGGAAAGGCAGGCAGAGAATTCCCTGCTAGCACCTTCTCTGTGCCTGGGAAGCAGAAGTGTTCACATTGCTTCGCAGAATCGCTTTTGTGCAGAAAACAATAACACCTGTTCAGAACGAAAGAAAGCACAGAGCCCCAGATTTTATGTTGTGCTGGAGAGCTTGCAGAGTACTGGGGAAAAGCAGGCAGAGAATTCCCTGCTAGCACCTTCTCTGTGCCTGGGAAACAGAAGTGTTCACATTGCTTCGCAGAATCGCTTTTGTGCAGAAAACAGTAACACTTGTTCAGAACGAAAGAAAGCACAGAGCCCCAGATTTTATGTTGTCCTGGAGAGCTTGCAGAGCACTGGGGAAAAGCAGGCAGAGAATTCCCTGCTAGCACCTTCTCTGTGCCTGGGAAGCAGAAGCCTTCACATTGCTTCGCAGAATCGCTTTTGTGCAGAAAACAATAACACTTGTTCAGAACGAAAGAAAGCACAGAGCCCCAGATTTTATGTTGTCCTGGAGAGCTTGCAGAGCACTGGGGAAAAGCAGGCAGAGAATTCCCTGCTAGCACCTTCTCTGTGCCTGGGAAACAGAAGTGTTCACATTGCTTCGCAGAATCGCTTTTGTGCAGAAAACAGTAACACTTGTTCAGACGAAAGAAAGCACAGAGCCCCAGATTTTATGTTGTCCTGGAGAGCTTGCAGAGCACTGGGGAAAGGCAGGCAGAGAATTCCCTGCTAGCACCTTCTCTGTGCCTGTTCACATTGCTTCGCAGAATCGCTTTTGTGCAGAAAACAGTAACACTTGTTCAGACGAAAGAAAGCACAGAGCCCCAGATTTTATGTTGTCCTGGAGAGCTTGCAGAGCACTGGGGAAAGGCAGGCAGAGAATTTCCTGCTAGCACCTTCTCTGTGCCTGGGAAGCAGAAGTGTTCACATTGCTTGGCAGAATCGCTTTTGTGCAGAAAACAGTAACACTTGTTCAGAACGAAAGAAAGCACAGAGCCCCAGATTCTATGTTGTCCTGGAGAGCTTGCAGAGCACTGGGGAAAAGCAGGCAGAGAATTCCCTGCTAGCACCTTCTCTGTGCCTGGGAAACAGAAGTGTTCACATTGCTTCGCAGAATCGCTTTTGTGCAGAAAACAGTAACACTTGTTCAGAAGGAAAGAAAGCACAGAGCCCCATATTTTATGTTGTGCTGGAGAGCTTGCAGAGTACTGGGGAAAAGCAGGCAGAGAATTCCCTGCTAGCACCTTCTCTGTGCCTGGGAAACAGAAGTGTTCACATTGCTTCGCAGAATCGCTTTTGTGCAGAAAACAGTAACACTTGTTCAGAATGAAAGAAAGCACAGAGCCCCAGATTTTATGTTGTCCTGGAGAGCTTGCAGAGCACTGGGGAAAGGCAGGCAGAGAATTCCCTGCTAGCACCTTCTCTGTGCCTGTTCACATTCCTTCGCAGAATCGCTTTTGTGCAGAAAACTGTAACACTTGTTCAGAACGAAAGAAAGCACAGAGCCCCAGATTTTATGTTGTCCTGGAGAGCTTGCAGAGCACTGGGGAAAGGCAGGCAGAGAATTCCCTGCTAGCACCTTCTCTGTGCCTGGGAAACAGAAGTGTTCACATTGCTTCGCAGAATCGCTTTTGTGCAGAAAACAATAACACCTGTTCAGAACGAAAGAAAGCACAGAGCCCCAGATTTTATGTTGTCCTGGAGAGCTTGCAGAGTACTGGGGAAAAGCAGGCAGAGAATTCCCTGCTAGCACCTTCTCTGTGCCTGGGAAACAGAAGTGTTCACATTGCTTCGCAGAATCGCTTTTGTGCAGATAACAGTAACACTTGTTCAGAACAAAAGAAAGCACAGAGCCCCAGATTTTATGTTGTCCTGGAGAGCTTGCAGAGCACTGGGGAAAAGCAGGCAGAGAATTCCCTGCTAGCACCTTCTCTGTGCCTGGGAAACAGAAGTGTTCACATTGCTTCGCAGAATCGCTTTTGTGCAGAAAACAGTAACACTTGTTCAGACGAAAGAAAGCACAGAGCCCCAGATTTTATGTTGTGCTGGAGAGCTTGCAGAGCACTGGGGAAAGGCAGGCAGAGAATTCCCTGCTAGCACCTTCTCTGTGCCTGGGAAGCAGAAGTCTTCACATTGCTTCGCAGAATCGCTTTTGTGCAGAAAACAGTAACACTTGTTCAGAACGAAAGAAAGCACAGAGCCCCAGATTTTATTTTGTCCTGGAGAGCTTGCAGAGCACTGGGGAAAAGCAGGCAGAGAATTCCCTGCTAGCACCTTCTCTGTGCCTGGGAAACAGAAGTGTTCACATTGCTTCGCAGAATCGCTTTTGTGCAGAAAACAGTAACACTTGTTCAGAACGAAAGAAAGCACAGAGCCCCAGATTTTATGTTGTCCTGGAGAGCTTGCAGAGCACTGGGGAAAGGCAGGCAGAGAATTCCCTGCTAGCACCTTCTCTGTGCCTGGGAAGCAGAAGTGTTCACATTGCTTCGCAGAATCGCTTTTGTGCAGAAAACAGTAACACCTGTTCAGAACGAAAGAAAGCACAGAGCCCCAGATTTTATGTTGTCCTGGAGAGCTTGCAGAGTACTGGGGAAAAGCAGGCAGAGAATTCCCTGCTAGCACCTTCTCTGTGCCTGGGAAACAGAAGTGTTGACATTTCTTCGCAGAATCGCTTTTGTGCAGAAAACAGTAACACTTGTTCAGAACGAAAGAAAGCACAGAGCCCCAGATTTTATGTTGTCCTGGAGAGCTTGCAGAGCACTGGGGAAAGGCAGGCAGAGAATTCCCTGCTAGCACCTTCTCTGTGCCTGGGAAACAGAAGTGTTCACATTGCTTCGCAGAATCGCTTTTGTGCAGATAACAGTAACACTTGTTCAGAACAAAAGAAAGCACAGAGCCCCAGATTTTATGTTGTCCTGGAGAGCTTGCAGAGCACTGGGGAAAAGCAGGCAGAGAATTCCCTGCTAGCACCTTCTCTGTGCCTGGGAAACAGAAGTGTTCACATTGCTTCGCAGAATCGCTTTTGTGCAGAAAACAGTAACACTTGTTCAGACGAAAGAAAGCACAGAGCCCCAGATTTTATGTTGTCCTGGAGAGCTTGCAGAGCACTGGGGAAAGGCAGGCAGAGAATTCCCTGCTAGCACCTTCTCTGTGCCTGGGAAGCAGAAGTGTTCACATTGCTTGGCAGAATCGCTTTTGAGCAGAAAACAGTAACACTTGTTCAGAACGAAAGAAAGCACAGAGCCCCAGATTCTATGTTGTCCTGGAGAGCTTGCAGAGCACTGGGGAAAAGCAGGCAGAGAATTCCCTGCTAGCACCTTCTCTGTGCCTGGGAAACAGAAGTGTTCACATTGCTTCGCAGAATCGCTTTTGTGCAGAAAACAGTAACACTTGTTCAGAACGAAAGAAAGCACAGAGCCCCATATTTTATGTTGTGCTGGAGAGCTTGCAGAGTACTGGGGAAAAGCAGGCAGAGAATTCCCTGCTAGCACCTTCTCTGTGCCTGGGGAAACAGAAGTGTTCACATTGCTTCGCAGAATCGTTTTTGTGCAGAAAACAGTAACACTTGTTCAGAATGAAAGAAAGCACAGAGCCCCAGATTTTATGTTGTCCTGGAGAGCTTGCAGAGCACTGGGGAAAGGCAGGCAGAGAATTCCCTGCTAGCACCTTCTCTGTGCCTGTTCACATTGCATCGCAGAATCGCTTTTGTGCAGAAAACAGTAACACTTGTTCAGACGAAAGAAAGCACAGAGCCCCAGATTTTATGTTGTCCTGGAGAGCTTGCAGAGCACTGGGGAAAGGCAGGCAGAGAATTCCCTGCTAGCACCTTCTCTGTGCCTGTTCACATTCCTTCGCAGAATCGCTTTTGTGCAGAAAACTGTAACACTTGTTCAGAACGAAAGAAAGCACAGAGCCCCAGATTTTATGTTGTCCTGGAGAGCTTGCAGAGCACTGGGGAAAGGCAGGCAGAGAATTCCCTGCTAGCACCTTCTCTGTGCCTGTTCACATTCCTTCGCAGAATCGCTTTTGTGCAGAAAACTGTAACACTTGTTCAGAACGAAAGAAAGCACAGAGCCCCAGATTTTATGTTGTCCTGGAGAGCTTGCAGAGCACTGGGGAAAGGCAGGCAGAGAATTCCCTGCTAGCACGTTCTCGGTGCCTGGGAAGCAGAAGTGTTCACATTTCTTAGCAGTATCGCTTTTGTGCAGAAAACAGTAACACTTGTTCAGAAGGAAAGAAAGCACAGAGCCCCATATTTTATGTTGTGCTGGAGAGCTTGCAGAGTACTGGGGAAAAGCAGGCAGAGAATTCCCTGCTAGCACCTTCTCTGTGCCTGGGAAACAGAAGTGTTCACATTGCTTCGCAGAATCGCTTTTGTGCAGATAACAGTAACACTTGTTCAGAACAAAAGAAAGCACAGAGCCCCAGATTTTATGTTGTCCTGGAGAGCTTGCAGAGCACTGGGGAAAAGCAGGCAGAGAATTCCCTGCTAGCACCTTCTCTGTGCCTGGGAAACAGAAGTGTTCACATTGCTTCGCAGAATCGCTTTTGTGCAGAAAACAGTAACACTTGTTCAGACGAAAGAAAGCACAGAGCCCCAGATTTTATGTTGTGCTGGAGAGCTTGCAGAGCACTGGGGAAAGGCAGGCAGAGAATTCCCTGCTAGCACCTTCTCTGTGCCTGGGAAGCAGAAGTCTTCACATTGCTTCGCAGAATCGCTTTTGTGCAGAAAACAGTAACACTTGTTCAGAACGAAAGAAAGCACAGAGCCCCAGATTTTATGTTGTCCTGGAGAGCTTGCAGAGCACTGGGGAAAAGCAGGCAGAGAATTCCCTGCTAGCACCTTCTCTGTGCCTGGGAAACAGAAGTGTTCACATTGCTTCGCAGAATCGCTTTTGTGCAGAAAACAGTAACACTTGTTCAGAACGAAAGAAAGCACAGAGCCCCAGATTTTATGTTGTCCTGGAGAGCTTGCAGAGCACTGGGGAAAGGCAGGCAGAGAATTCCCTGCTAGCACCTTCTCTGTGCCTGGGAAGCAGAAGTGTTCACATTGCTTCGCAGAATCGCTTTTGTGCAGAAAACAGTAACACCTGTTCAGAACGAAAGAAAGCACAGAGCCCCAGATTTTATGTTGTCCTGGAGAGCTTGCAGAGTACTGGGGAAAAGCAGGCAGAGAATTCCCTGCTAGCACCTTCTCTGTGCCTGGGAAACAGAAGTGTTGACATTTCTTCGCAGAATCGCTTTTGTGCAGAAAACAGTAACACTTGTTCAGAACGAAAGAAAGCACAGAGCCCCAGATTTTATGTTGTCCTGGAGAGCTTGCAGAGCACTGGGGAAAGGCAGGCAGAGAATTCCCTGCTAGCACCTTCTCTGTGCCTGGGAAACAGAAGTGTTCACATTGCTTCGCAGAATCGCTTTTGTGCAGATAACAGTAACACTTGTTCAGAACAAAAGAAAGCACAGAGCCCCAGATTTTATGTTGTCCTGGAGAGCTTGCAGAGCACTGGGGAAAAGCAGGCAGAGAATTCCCTGCTAGCACCTTCTCTGTGCCTGGGAAACAGAAGTGTTCACATTGCTTCGCAGAATCGCTTTTGTGCAGAAAACAGTAACACTTGTTCAGACGAAAGAAAGCACAGAGCCCCAGATTTTATGTTGTCCTGGAGAGCTTGCAGAGCACTGGGGAAAGGCAGGCAGAGAATTCCCTGCTAGCACCTTCTCTGTGCCTGGGAAGCAGAAGTGTTCACATTGCTTGGCAGAATCGCTTTTGAGCAGAAAACAGTAACACTTGTTCAGAACGAAAGAAAGCACAGAGCCCCAGATTCTATGTTGTCCTGGAGAGCTTGCAGAGCACTGGGGAAAAGCAGGCAGAGAATTCCCTGCTAGCACCTTCTCTGTGCCTGGGAAACAGAAGTGTTCACATTGCTTCGCAGAATCGCTTTTGTGCAGAAAACAGTAACACTTGTTCAGAACGAAAGAAAGCACAGAGCCCCATATTTTATGTTGTGCTGGAGAGCTTGCAGAGTACTGGGGAAAAGCAGGCAGAGAATTCCCTGCTAGCACCTTCTCTGTGCCTGGGGAAACAGAAGTGTTCACATTGCTTCGCAGAATCGTTTTTGTGCAGAAAACAGTAACACTTGTTCAGAATGAAAGAAAGCACAGAGCCCCAGATTTTATGTTGTCCTGGAGAGCTTGCAGAGCACTGGGGAAAGGCAGGCAGAGAATTCCCTGCTAGCACCTTCTCTGTGCCTGTTCACATTGCATCGCAGAATCGCTTTTGTGCAGAAAACAGTAACACTTGTTCAGACGAAAGAAAGCACAGAGCCCCAGATTTTATGTTGTCCTGGAGAGCTTGCAGAGCACTGGGGAAAGGCAGGCAGAGAATTCCCTGCTAGCACCTTCTCTGTGCCTGTTCACATTCCTTCGCAGAATCGCTTTTGTGCAGAAAACTGTAACACTTTTTCAGAACGAAAGAAAGCACAGAGCCCCAGATTTTATGTTGTCCTGGAGAGCTTGCAGAGCACTGGGGAAAGGCAGGCAGAGAATTCCCTGCTAGCACGTTCTCGGTGCCTGGGAAGCCGAAGTGTTCACATTTCTTAGCAGTATCGCTTTTGTGCAGAAAACAGTAACACTTGTTCAGAAGGAAAGAAAGCACAGAGCCCCATATTTTATGTTGTGCTGGAGAGCTTGCAGAGTACTGGGGAAAAGCAGGCAGAGAATTCCCTGCTAGCACCTTCTCTGTGCCTGGGAAACAGAAGTGTTCACATTGCTTCGCAGAATCGCTTTTGTGCAGATAACAGTAACACTTGTTCAGAACAAAAGAAAGCACAGAGCCCCAGATTTTATGTTGTCCTGGAGAGCTTGCAGAGCACTGGGGAAAAGCAGGCAGAGAATTCCCTGCTAGCACCTTCTCTGTGCCTGGGAAACAGAAGTGTTCACATTGCTTCGCAGAATCGCTTTTGTGCAGAAAACAGTAACACTTGTTCAGACGAAAGAAAGCACAGAGCCCCAGATTTTATGTTGTGCTGGAGAGCTTGCAGAGCACTGGGGAAAGGCAGGCAGAGAATTCCCTGCTAGCACCTTCTCTGTGCCTGGGAAGCAGAAGTCTTCACATTGCTTCGCAGAATCGCTTTTGTGCAGAAAACAGTAACACTTGTTCAGAACGAAAGAAAGCACAGAGCCCCAGATTTTATGTTGTCCTGGAGAGCTTGCAGAGCACTGGGGAAAAGCAGGCAGAGAATTCCCTGCTAGCACCTTCTCTGTGCCTGGGAAACAGAAGTGTTCACATTGCTTCGCAGAATCGCTTTTGTGCAGAAAACAGTAACACTTGTTCAGAACGAAAGAAAGCACAGAGCCCCAGATTTTATGTTGTCCTGGAGAGCTTGCAGAGCACTGGGGAAAGGCAGGCAGAGAATTCCCTGCTAGCACCTTCTCTGTGCCTGGGAAGCAGAAGTGTTCACATTGCTTCGCAGAATCGCTTTTGTGCAGAAAACAATAACACCTGTTCAGAACGAAAGAAAGCACAGAGCCCCAGATTTTATGTTGTGCTGGAGAGCTTGCAGAGTACTGGGGAAAAGCAGGCAGAGAATTCCCTGCTAGCACCTTCTCTGTGCCTGGGAAACAGAAGTGTTCACATTGCTTCGCAGAATCGCTTTTGTGCAGAAAACAGTAACACTTGTTCAGAACGAAAGAAAGCACAGAGCCCCAGATTTTATGTTGTCCTGGAGAGCTTGCAGAGCACTGGGGAAAGGCAGGCAGAGAATTCCCTGCTAGCACCTTGTCTGTGCCTGGGAAACAGAAGTGTTCACATTGCTTTGCAGAATCGCTTTTGTGCAGAAAACAGTAACACTTGTTCAGAAGGAAAGAAAGCACAGAGCCCCATATTTTATGTTGTGCTGGAGAGCTTGCAGAGTACTGGGGAAAAGCAGGCAGAGAATTCCCTGCTAGCACCTTCTCTGTGCCTGGGAAGCAGAAGTGTTCACATTGCTTGGCAGAATCGCTTTTGTGCAGAAAACAGTAACACTTGTTCAGAACAAAAGAAAGCACAGAGCCCCAGATTTTATGTTGTCCTGGAGAGCTTGCAGAGCACTGGGGAAAAGCAGGCAGAGAATTCCCTGCTAGCACCTTCTCTGTGCCTGGGAAGCAGAAGTCTTCACATTGCTTCGCAGAATCGCTTTTGTGCAGAAAACAGTAACACTTGTTCAGAACGAAAGAAAGCACAGAGCCCCAGATTTTATGTTGTCCTGGAGAGCTTGCAGAGCACTGGGGAAAGGCAGGCAGAGAATTCCCTGCTAGCACCTTCTCTGTGCCTGTTCACATTGCTTCGCAGAATCGCTTTTGTGCAGAAAACAGTAACACTTGTTCAGACGAAAGAAAGCACAGAGCCCCAGATTTTATGTTGTCCTGGAGAGCTTGCAGAGCACTGGGGAAAGGCAGGCAGAGAATTTCCTGCTAGCACCTTCTCTGTGCCTGGGAAGCAGAAGTGTTCACATTGCTTGGCAGAATCGCTTTTGTGCAGAAAACAGTAACACTTGTTCAGAACGAAAGAAAGCACAGAGCCCCAGATTCTATGTTGTCCTGGAGAGCTTGCAGAGCACTGGGGAAAAGCAGGCAGAGAATTCCCTGCTAGCACGTCTCTGTGCCTGGGAAACAGAAGTGTTCACATTGCTTCGCAGAATCGCTTTTGTGCAGAAAACAGTAACACTTGTTCAGAAGGAAAGAAAGCACAGAGCCCCATATTTTATGTTGTGCTGGAGAGCTTGCAGAGTACTGGGGAAAAGCAGGCAGAGAATTCCCTGCTAGCACCTTCTCTGTGCCTGGGAAACAGAAGTGTTCACATTGCTTCGCAGAATCGCTTTTGTGCAGAAAACAGTAACACTTGTTCAGAACGAAAGAAAGCACAGAGCCCCAGATTTTATGTTGTCCTGGAGAGCTTGCAGAGCACTGGGGAAAGGCAGGCAGAGAATTCCCTGCTAGCACCTTCTCTGTGCCTGGGAAGCAGAAGTGTTCACATTGCTTCGCAGAATCGCTTTTGTGCAGAAAACAATAACACCTGTTCAGAACGAAAGAAAGCACAGAGCCCCAGATTTTATGTTGTCCTGGAGAGCTTGCAGAGTACTGGGGAAAAGCAGGCAGAGAATTCCCTGCTAGCACCTTCCCTGTGCCTGGGAAACAGAAGTGTTCACATTGCTTCGCAGAATCGCTTTTGTGCAGAAAACAGTAACACTTGTTCAGAACGAAAGAAAGCACAGAGCCCCATATTTTATGTTGTGCTGGAGAGCTTGCAGAGTACTGGGGAAAAGCAGGCAGAGAATTCCCTGCTAGCACCTTCTCTGTGCCTGGGAAACAGAAGTGTTCACATTGCTTCGCAGAATCGCTTTTGTGCAGATAACAGTAACACTTGTTCAGAAGGAAAGAAAGCACAGAGCCCCAGATTTTATGTTGTCCTGGAGAGCTTGCAGAGCACTGGGGAAAAGCAGGCAGAGAATTCCCTGCTAGCACCTTCTCTGTGCCTGGGAAACAGAAGTGTTCACATTGCTTCGCAGAATCGCTTTTGTGCAGAAAACAGTAACACTTGTTCAGACGAAAGAAAGCACAGAGCCCCAGATTTTATGTTGTCCTGGAGAGCTTTCAGAGCACTGGGGAAAGGCAGGCAGAGAATTCCCTGCTAGCACCTTCTCTGTGCCTGGGAAGCAGAAGTGTTCACATTGCTTCGCAGAATCGCTTTTGTGCAGAAAACAGTAACACTTGTTCAGAACGAAAGAAAGCACAGAGCCCCAGATTTTATGTTGTCCTGGAGAGCTTGCAGAGCACTGGGGAAAGGCAGGCAGAGAATTCCCTGCTAGCACCTTCTCTGTGCCTGGGAAACAGAAGTGTTCACATTGCTTCGCAGAATCGCTTTTGTGCAGAAAACAGTAACACTTGTTCAGACGAAAGAAAGCACAGAGCCCCAGATTTTATGTTGTGCTGGAGAGCTTGCAGAGCACTGGGGAAAGGCAGGCAGAGAATTCCCTGCTAGCACCTTCTCTGTGCCTGGGAAGCAGAAGTCTTCACATTGCTTCGCAGAATCGCTTTTGTGCAGAAAACAGTAACACTTGTTCAGAACGAAAGAAAGCACAGAGCCCCAGATTTTATGTTGTCCTGGAGAGCTTGCAGAGCACTGGGGAAAAGCAGGCAGAGAATTCCCTGCTAGCACCTTCTCTGTGCCTGGGAAACAGAAGTGTTCACATTGCTTCGCAGAATCGCTTTTGTGCAGAAAACAGTAACACTTGTTCAGAACGAAAGAAAGCACAGAGCCCCAGATTTTATGTTGTCCTGGAGAGCTTGCAGAGCACTGGGGAAAGGCAGGCAGAGAATTCCCTGCTAGCACCTTCTCTGTGCCTGGGAAGCAGAAGTGTTCACATTGCTTCGCAGAATCGCTTTTGTGCAGAAAACAATAACACCTGTTCAGAACGAAAGAAAGCACAGAGCCCCAGATTTTATGTTGTGCTGGAGAGCTTGCAGAGTACTGGGGAAAAGCAGGCAGAGAATTCCCTGCTAGCACCTTCTCTGTGCCTGGGAAACAGAAGTGTTCACATTGCTTCGCAGAATCGCTTTTGTGCAGAAAACAGTAACACTTGTTCAGAACGAAAGAAAGCACAGAGCCCCAGATTTTATGTTGTCCTGGAGAGCTTGCAGAGCACTGGGGAAAGGCAGGCAGAGAATTCCCTGCTAGCACCTTGTCTGTGCCTGGGAAACAGAAGTGTTCACATTGCTTTGCAGAATCGCTTTTGTGCAGAAAACAGTAACACTTGTTCAGAAGGAAAGAAAGCACAGAGCCCCATATTTTATGTTGTGCTGGAGAGCTTGCAGAGTACTGGGGAAAAGCAGGCAGAGAATTCCCTGCTAGCACCTTCTCTGTGCCTGGGAAGCAGAAGTGTTCACATTGCTTGGCAGAATCGCTTTTGTGCAGAAAACAGTAACACTTGTTCAGAACAAAAGAAAGCACAGAGCCCCAGATTTTATGTTGTCCTGGAGAGCTTGCAGAGCACTGGGGAAAAGCAGGCAGAGAATTCCCTGCTAGCACCTTCTCTGTGCCTGGGAAGCAGAAGTCTTCACATTGCTTCGCAGAATCGCTTTTGTGCAGAAAACAGTAACACTTGTTCAGAACGAAAGAAAGCACAGAGCCCCAGATTTTATGTTGTCCTGGAGAGCTTGCAGAGCACTGGGGAAAGGCAGGCAGAGAATTCCCTGCTAGCACCTTCTCTGTGCCTGTTCACATTGCTTCGCAGAATCGCTTTTGTGCAGAAAACAGTAACACTTGTTCAGACGAAAGAAAGCACAGAGCCCCAGATTTTATGTTGTCCTGGAGAGCTTGCAGAGCACTGGGGAAAGGCAGGCAGAGAATTCCCTGCTAGCACCTTCTCTGTGCCTGTTCACATTGCTTCGCAGAATCGCTTTTGTGCAGAAAACAGTAACACTTGTTCAGACGAAAGAAAGCACAGAGCCCCAGATTTTATGTTGTCCTGGAGAGCTTGCAGAGCACTGGGGAAAGGCAGGCAGAGAATTCCCTGCTAGCACCTTCTCTGTGCCTGTTCACATTGCTTCGCAGAATCGCTTTTGTGCAGAAAACAGTAACACTTGTTCAGACGAAAGAAAGCACAGAGCCCCAGATTTTATGTTGTCCTGGAGAGCTTGCAGAGCACTGGGGAAAGGCAGGCAGAGAATTCCCTGCTAGCACCTTCTCTGTGCCTGGGAAGCAGAAGTCTTCACATTGCTTCGCAGAATCGCTTTTGTGCAGAAAACAGTAACACTTGTTCAGACGAAAGAAAGCACAGAGCCCCAGATTTTATGTTGTCCTGGAGAGCTTGCAGAGCACTGGGGAAAAGCAGGCAGAGAATTCCCTGCTAGCACCTTCTCTGTGCCTGGGAAGCAGAAGTCTTCACATTGCTTCGCAGAATCGCTTTTGTGCAGAAAACAATAACACTTGTTCAGAACGAAAGAAAGCACAGAGCCCCAGATTTTATGTTGTCCTGGAGAGCTTGCAGAGCACTGGGGAAAAGCAGGCAGAGAATTCCCTGCTAGCACCTTCTCTGTGCCTGGGAAACAGAAGTGTTCACATTGCTTCGCAGAATCGCTTTTGTGCAGAAAACAGTAACACTTGTTCAGACGAAAGAAAGCACAGAGCCCCAGATTTTATGTTGTCCTGGAGAGCTTGCAGAGCACTGGGGAAAGGCAGGCAGAGAATTCCCTGCTAGCACCTTCTCTGTGCCTGTTCACATTGCTTCGCAGAATCGCTTTTGTGCAGAAAACAGTAACACTTGTTCAGACGAAAGAAAGCACAGAGCCCCAGATTTTATGTTGTCCTGGAGAGCTTGCAGAGCACTGGGGAAAGGCAGGCAGAGAATTTCCTGCTAGCACCTTCTCTGTGCCTGGGAAGCAGAAGTGTTCACATTGCTTGGCAGAATCGCTTTTGTGCAGAAAACAGTAACACTTGTTCAGAACGAAAGAAAGCACAGAGCCCCAGATTCTATGTTGTCCTGGAGAGCTTGCAGAGCACTGGGGAAAAGCAGGCAGAGAATTCCCTGCTAGCACCTTCTCTGTGCCTGGGAAACAGAAGTGTTCACATTGCTTCGCAGAATCGCTTTTGTGCAGAAAACAGTAACACTTGTTCAGAAGGAAAGAAAGCACAGAGCCCCATATTTTATGTTGTGCTGGAGAGCTTGCAGAGTACTGGGGAAAAGCAGGCAGAGAATTCCCTGCTAGCACCTTCTCTGTGCCTGGGAAACAGAAGTGTTCACATTGCTTCGCAGAATCGCTTTTGTGCAGAAAACAGTAACACTTGTTCAGAATGAAAGAAAGCACAGAGCCCCAGATTTTATGTTGTCCTGGAGAGCTTGCAGAGCACTGGGGAAAGGCAGGCAGAGAATTCCCTGCTAGCACCTTCTCTGTGCCTGTTCACATTCCTTCGCAGAATCGCTTTTGTGCAGAAAACTGTAACACTTGTTCAGAACGAAAGAAAGCACAGAGCCCCAGATTTTATGTTGTCCTGGAGAGCTTGCAGAGCACTGGGGAAAGGCAGGCAGAGAATTCCCTGCTAGCACGTTCTCGGTGCCTGGGAAGCAGAAGTGTTCACATTTCTTAGCAGTATCGCTTTTGTGCAGAAAACAGTAACACTTGTTCAGAAGGAAAGAAAGCACAGAGCCCCATATTTTATGTTGTGCTGGAGAGCTTGCAGAGTACTGGGGAAAAGCAGGCAGAGAATTCCCTGCTAGCACCTTCTCTGTGCCTGGGAAACAGAAGTGTTCACATTGCTTCGCAGAATCGCTTTTGTGCAGAAAACAGTAACACTTGTTCAGACGAAAGAAAGCACAGAGCCCCAGATTTTATGTTGTCCTGGAGAGCTTGCAGAGCACTGGGGAAAAGCAGGCAGAGAATTCCCTGCTAGCACCTTCTCTGTGCCTGGGAAACAGAAGTGTTCACATTGCTTCGCAGAATCGCTTTTGTGCAGAAAACAGTAACACTTGTTCAGACGAAAGAAAGCACAGAGCCCCAGATTTTATGTTGTGCTGGAGAGCTTGCAGAGCACTGGGGAAAGGCAGGCAGAGAATTCCCTGCTAGCACCTTCTCTGTGCCTGGGAAGCAGAAGTGTTCACATTGCTTCGCAGAATCGCTTTTGTGCAGAAAACAGTAACACTTGTTCAGAACGAAAGAAAGCACAGAGCCCCAGATTTTATGTTGTCCTGGAGAGCTTGCAGAGCACTGGGGAAAAGCAGGCAGAGAATTCCCTGCTAGCACCTTCTCTGTGCCTGGGAAGCAGAAGTCTTCACATTGCTTCGCAGAATCGCTTTTGTGCAGAAAACAATAACACTTGTTCAGAAGGAAAGAAAGCACAGAGCCCCAGATTTTATGTTGTCCTGGAGAGCTTGCAGAGCACTGGGGAAAAGCAGGCAGAGAATTCCCTGCTAGCACCTTCTCTGTGCCTGGGAAACAGAAGTGTTCACATTGCTTCGCAGAATCGCTTTTGTGCAGAAAACAGTAACACTTGTTCAGAACGAAAGAAAGCACAGAGCCCCAGATTTTATGTTGTCCTGGAGAGCTTGCAGAGCACTGGGGAAAGGCAGGCAGAGAATTCCCTGCTAGCACCTTCTCTGTGCCTGTTCACATTGCTTCGCAGAATCGCTTTTGTGCAGAAAACAGTAACACTTGTTCAGACGAAAGAAAGCACAGAGCCCCAGATTTTATGTTGTCCTGGAGAGCTTGCAGAGCACTGGGGAAAGGCAGGCAGAGAATTTCCTGCTAGCACCTTCTCTGTGCCTGGGAAGCAGAAGTGTTCACATTGCTTGGCAGAATCGCTTTTGTGCAGAAAACAGTAACACTTGTTCAGAACGAAAGAAAGCACAGAGCCCCAGATTCTATGTTGTCCTGGAGAGCTTGCAGAGTACTGGGGAAAAGCAGGCAGAGAATTCCCTGCTAGCACGTCTCTGTGCCTGGGAAACAGAAGTGTTCACATTGCTTCGCAGAATCGCTTTTGTGCAGAAAACAGTAACACTTGTTCAGAAGGAAAGAAAGCACAGAGCCCCATATTTTATGTTGTGCTGGAGAGCTTGCAGAGTACTGGGGAAAAGCAGGCAGAGAATTCCCTGCTAGCACCTTCTCTGTGCCTGGGAAACAGAAGTGTTCACATTGCTTCGCAGAATCGCTTTTGTGCAGAAAACAGTAACACTTGTTCAGAATGAAAGAAAGCACAGAGCCCCAGATTTTATGTTGTCCTGGAGAGCTTGCAGAGCACTGGGGAAAGGCAGGCAGAGAATTCCCTGCTAGCACCTTCTCTGTGCCTGTTCACATTCCTTCGCAGAATCGCTTTTGTGCAGAAAACTGTAACACTTGTTCAGAACGAAAGAAAGCACAGAGCCCCAGATTTTATGTTGTCCTGGAGAGCTTGCAGAGCACTGGGGAAAGGCAGGCAGAGAATTCCCTGCTAGCACGTTCTCGGTGCCTGGGAAGCAGAAGTGTTCACATTTCTTAGCAGTATCGCTTTTGTGCAGAAAACAGTAACACTTGTTCAGAAGGAAAGAAAGCACAGAGCCCCATATTTTATGTTGTGCTGGAGAGCTTGCAGAGCACTGGGAAAAAGCAGGCAGAGAATTCCCTGCTAGCACCTTCTCTGTGCCTGGGAAACAGAAGTGTTCACATTGCTTCGCAGAATCGCTTTTGTGCAGATAACAGTAACACTTGTTCAGAACAAAAGAAAGCACAGAGCCCCAGATTTTATGTTGTCCTGGAGAGCTTGCAGAGCACTGGGGAAAAGCAGGCAGAGAATTCCCTGCTAGCACCTTCTCTGTGCCTGGGAAACAGAAGTGTTCACATTGCTTCGCAGAATCGCTTTTGTGCAGAAAACAGTAACACTTGTTCAGACGAAAGAAAGCACAGAGCCCCAGATTTTATGTTGTGCTGGAGAGCTTGCAGAGCACTGGGGAAAGGCAGGCAGAGAATTCCCTGCTAGCACCTTCTCTGTGCCTGGGAAACAGAAGTGTTCACATTGCTTCGCAGAATCGCTTTTGTGCAGAAAACAGTAACACTTGTTCAGAACGAAAGAAAGCACAGAGCCCCAGATTTTATGTTGTCCTGGAGAGCTTGCAGAGCACTGGGGAAAGGCAGGCAGAGAATTCCCTGCTAGCACCTTCTCTGTGCCTGTTCACATTGCTTCGCAGAATCGCTTTTGTGCAGAAAACAGTAACACTTGTTCAGACGAAAGAAAGCACAGAGCCCCAGATTTTATGTTGTCCTGGAGAGCTTGCAGAGCACTGGGGAAAGGCAGGCAGAGAATTTCCTGCTAGCACCTTCTCTGTGCCTGGGAAGCAGAAGTGTTCACATTGCTTGGCAGAATCGCTTTTGTGCAGAAAACAGTAACACTTGTTCAGAACGAAAGAAAGCACAGAGCCCCAGATTCTATGTTGTCCTGGAGAGCTTGCAGAGTACTGGGGAAAAGCAGGCAGAGAATTCCCTGCTAGCACGTCTCTGTGCCTGGGAAACAGAAGTGTTCACATTGCTTCGCAGAATCGCTTTTGTGCAGAAAACAGTAACACTTGTTCAGAAGGAAAGAAAGCACAGAGCCCCATATTTTATGTTGTGCTGGAGAGCTTGCAGAGTACTGGGGAAAAGCAGGCAGAGAATTCCCTGCTAGCACCTTCTCTGTGCCTGGGAAACAGAAGTGTTCACATTGCTTCGCAGAATCGCTTTTGTGCAGAAAACAGTAACACTTGTTCAGAATGAAAGAAAGCACAGAGCCCCAGATTTTATGTTGTCCTGGAGAGCTTGCAGAGCACTGGGGAAAGGCAGGCAGAGAATTCCCTGCTAGCACCTTCTCTGTGCCTGTTCACATTCCTTCGCAGAATCGCTTTTGTGCAGAAAACTGTAACACTTGTTCAGAACGAAAGAAAGCACAGAGCCCCAGATTTTATGTTGTCCTGGAGAGCTTGCAGAGCACTGGGGAAAGGCAGGCAGAGAATTCCCTGCTAGCACGTTCTCGGTGCCTGGGAAGCAGAAGTGTTCACATTTCTTAGCAGTATCGCTTTTGTGCAGAAAACAGTAACACTTGTTCAGAAGGAAAGAAAGCACAGAGCCCCATATTTTATGTTGTGCTGGAGAGCTTGCAGAGCACTGGGAAAAAGCAGGCAGAGAATTCCCTGCTAGCACCTTCTCTGTGCCTGGGAAACAGAAGTGTTCACATTGCTTCGCAGAATCGCTTTTGTGCAGATAACAGTAACACTTGTTCAGAACAAAAGAAAGCACAGAGCCCCAGATTTTATGTTGTCCTGGAGAGCTTGCAGAGCACTGGGGAAAAGCAGGCAGAGAATTCCCTGCTAGCACCTTCTCTGTGCCTGGGAAGCAGAAGTGTTCACATTGCTTGGCAGAATCGCTTTTGTGCAGAAAACAGTAACACTTGTTCAGAACGAAAGAAAGCACAGAGCCCCAGATTCTATGTTGTCCTGGAGAGCTTGCAGAGCACTGGGGAAAAGCAGGCAGAGAATTCCCTGCTAGCACCTTCTCTGTGCCTGGGAAACAGAAGTGTTCACATTGCTTCGCAGAATCGCTTTTGTGCAGAAAACAGTAACACTTGTTCAGAAGGAAAGAAAGCACAGAGCCCCATATTTTATGTTGTGCTGGAGAGCTTGCAGAGTACTGGGGAAAAGCAGGCAGAGAATTCCCTGCTAGCACCTTCTCTGTGCCTGGGAAACAGAAGTGTTCACATTGCTTCGCAGAATCGCTTTTGTGCAGAAAACAGTAACACTTGTTCAGAATGAAAGAAAGCACAGAGCCCCAGATTTTATGTTGTCCTGGAGAGCTTGCAGAGCACTGGGGAAAGGCAGGCAGAGAATTCCCTGCTAGCACCTTCTCTGTGCCTGTTCACATTCCTTCGCAGAATCGCTTTTGTGCAGAAAACTGTAACACTTGTTCAGAACGAAAGAAAGCACAGAGCCCCAGATTTTATGTTGTCCTGGAGAGCTTGCAGAGCACTGGGGAAAGGCAGGCAGAGAATTCCCTGCTAGCACGTTCTCGGTGCCTGGGAAGCAGAAGTGTTCACATTTCTTAGCAGTATCGCTTTTGTGCAGAAAACAGTAACACTTGTTCAGAAGGAAAGAAAGCACAGAGCCCCATATTTTATGTTGTGCTGGAGAGCTTGCAGAGCACTGGGAAAAAGCAGGCAGAGAATTCCCTGCTAGCACCTTCTCTGTGCCTGGGAAACAGAAGTGTTCACATTGCTTCGCAGAATCGCTTTTGTGCAGATAACAGTAACACTTGTTCAGAACAAAAGAAAGCACAGAGCCCCAGATTTTATGTTGTCCTGGAGAGCTTGCAGAGCACTGGGGAAAAGCAGGCAGAGAATTCCCTGCTAGCACCTTCTCTGTGCCTGGGAAGCAGAAGTGTTCACATTGCTTGGCAGAATCGCTTTTGTGCAGAAAACAGTAACACTTGTTCAGAACGAAAGAAAGCACAGAGCCCCAGATTCTATGTTGTCCTGGAGAGCTTGCAGAGCACTGGGGAAAAGCAGGCAGAGAATTCCCTGCTAGCACCTTCTCTGTGCCTGGGAAACAGAAGTGTTCACATTGCTTCGCAGAATCGCTTTTGTGCAGAAAACAGTAACACTTGTTCAGAAGGAAAGAAAGCACAGAGCCCCATATTTTATGTTGTGCTGGAGAGCTTGCAGAGTACTGGGGAAAAGCAGGCAGAGAATTCCCTGCTAGCACCTTCTCTGTGCCTGGGAAACAGAAGTGTTCACATTGCTTCGCAGAATCGCTTTTGTGCAGAAAACAGTAACACTTGTTCAGAATGAAAGAAAGCACAGAGCCCCAGATTTTATGTTGTCCTGGAGAGCTTGCAGAGCACTGGGGAAAGGCAGGCAGAGAATTCCCTGCTAGCACCTTCTCTGTGCCTGTTCACATTCCTTCGCAGAATCGCTTTTGTGCAGAAAACTGTAACACTTGTTCAGAACGAAAGAAAGCACAGAGCCCCAGATTTTATGTTGTCCTGGAGAGCTTGCAGAGCACTGGGGAAAGGCAGGCAGAGAATTCCCTGCTAGCACGTTCTCGGTGCCTGGGAAGCAGAAGTGTTCACATTTCTTAGCAGTATCGCTTTTGTGCAGAAAACAGTAACACTTGTTCAGAAGGAAAGAAAGCACAGAGCCCCATATTTTATGTTGTGCTGGAGAGCTTGCAGAGTACTGGGGAAAAGCAGGCAGAGAATTCCCTGCTAGCACCTTCTCTGTGCCTGGGAAACAGAAGTGTTCACATTGCTTCGCAGAATCGCTTTTGTGCAGATAACAGTAACACTTGTTCAGAAGGAAAGAAAGCACAGAGCCCCAGATTTTATGTTGTCCTGGAGAGCTTGCAGAGCACTGGGGAAAAGCAGGCAGAGAATTCCCTGCTAGCACCTTCTCTGTGCCTGGGAAACAGAAGTGTTCACATTGCTTCGCAGAATCGCTTTTGTGCAGAAAACAGTAACACTTGTTCAGACGAAAGAAAGCACAGAGCCCCAGATTTTATGTTGTGCTGGAGAGCTTGCAGAGCACTGGGGAAAGGCAGGCAGAGAATTCCCTGCTAGCACCTTCTCTGTGCCTGGGAAGCAGAAGTGTTCACATTGCTTCGCAGAATCGCTTTTGTGCAGAAAACAGTAACACTTGTTCAGAACGAAAGAAAGCACAGAGCCCCAGATTTTATGTTGTCCTGGAGAGCTTGCAGAGCACTGGGGAAAAGCAGGCAGAGAATTCCCTGCTAGCACCTTCTCTGTGCCTGGGAAGCAGAAGTGTTCACATTGCTTCGCAGAATCGCTTTTGTGCAGAAAACAATAACACTTGTTCAGAAGGAAAGAAAGCACAGAGCCCCAGATTTTATGTTGTCCTGGAGAGCTTGCAGAGCACTGGGGAAAAGCAGGCAGAGAATTCCCTGCTAGCACCTTCTCTGTGCCTGGGAAACAGAAGTGTTCACATTGCTTCGCAGAATCGCTTTTGTGCAGAAAACAGTAACACTTGTTCAGAACGAAAGAAAGCACAGAGCCCCAGATTTTATGTTGTCCTGGAGAGCTTGCAGAGCACTGGGGAAAGGCAGGCAGAGAATTCCCTGCTAGCACCTTCTCTGTGCCTGTTCACATTGCTTCGCAGAATCGCTTTTGTGCAGAAAACAGTAACACTTGTTCAGACGAAAGAAAGCACAGAGCCCCAGATTTTATGTTGTCCTGGAGAGCTTGCAGAGCACTGGGGAAAGGCAGGCAGAGAATTTCCTGCTAGCACCTTCTCTGTGCCTGGGAAGCAGAAGTGTTCACATTGCTTGGCAGAATCGCTTTTGTGCAGAAAACAGTAACACTTGTTCAGAACGAAAGAAAGCACAGAGCCCCAGATTCTATGTTGTCCTGGAGAGCTTGCAGAGTACTGGGGAAAAGCAGGCAGAGAATTCCCTGCTAGCACGTCTCTGTGCCTGGGAAACAGAAGTGTTCACATTGCTTCGCAGAATCGCTTTTGTGCAGAAAACAGTAACACTTGTTCAGAAGGAAAGAAAGCACAGAGCCCCATATTTTATGTTTTGCTGGAGAGCTTGCAGAGTACTGGGGAAAAGCAGGCAGAGAATTCCCTGCTAGCACCTTCTCTGTGCCTGGGAAACAGAAGTGTTCACATTGCTTCGCAGAATCGCTTTTGTGCAGAAAACAGTAACACTTGTTCAGAATGAAAGAAAGCACAGAGCCCCAGATTTTATGTTGTCCTGGAGAGCTTGCAGAGCACTGGGGAAAGGCAGGCAGAGAATTCCCTGCTAGCACCTTCTCTGTGCCTGTTCACATTCCTTCGCAGAATCGCTTTTGTGCAGAAAACTGTAACACTTGTTCAGAACGAAAGAAAGCACAGAGCCCCAGATTTTATGTTGTCCTGGAGAGCTTGCAGAGCACTGGGGAAAGGCAGGCAGAGAATTCCCTGCTAGCACGTTCTCGGTGCCTGGGAAGCAGAAGTGTTCACATTTCTTAGCAGTATCGCTTTTGTGCAGAAAACAGTAACACTTGTTCAGAAGGAAAGAAAGCACAGAGCCCCATATTTTATGTTGTGCTGGAGAGCTTGCAGAGCACTGGGAAAAAGCAGGCAGAGAATTCCCTGCTAGCACCTTCTCTGTGCCTGGGAAACAGAAGTGTTCACATTGCTTCGCAGAATCGCTTTTGTGCAGATAACAGTAACACTTGTTCAGAACAAAAGAAAGCACAGAGCCCCAGATTTTATGTTGTCCTGGAGAGCTTGCAGAGCACTGGGGAAAAGCAGGCAGAGAATTCCCTGCTAGCACCTTCTCTGTGCCTGGGAAACAGAAGTGTTCACATTGCTTCGCAGAATCGCTTTTGTGCAGAAAACAGTAACACTTGTTCAGACGAAAGAAAGCACAGAGCCCCAGATTTTATGTTGTGCTGGAGAGCTTGCAGAGCACTGGGGAAAGGCAGGCAGAGAATTCCCTGCTAGCACCTTCTCTGTGCCTGGGAAGCAGAAGTCTTCACATTGCTTCGCAGAATCGCTTTTGTGCAGAAAACAGTAACACTTGTTCAGAACGAAAGAAAGCACAGAGCCCCAGATTTTATGTTGTCCTGGAGAGCTTGCAGAGCACTGGGGAAAAGCAGGCAGAGAATTCCCTGCTAGCACCTTCTCTGTGCCTGGGAAGCAGAAGTGTTCACATTGCTTCGCAGAATCGCTTTTGTGCAGAAAACAGTAACACTTGTTCAGAAGGAAAGAAAGCACAGAGCCCCAGATTTTATGTTGTCCTGGAGAGCTTGCAGAGCACTGGGGAAAGGCAGGCAGAGAATTCCCTGCTAGCACCTTCCCTGTGCCTGGGAAAGAGAAGTGTTCCCATTGCTTCGCAGAATCGCTTTTGTGCAGAAAACAGTAACACTTGTTCAGAAGGAAAGAAAGCACAGAGCCCCAGATTTTATGTTGTCCTGGAGAGCTTGCAGAGCACTGGGGAAAAGCAGGCAGAGAATTCCCTGCTAGCACCTTCTCTGTGCCTGGGAAGCAGAAGTCTTCACATTGCTTCGCAGAATCGCTTTTGTGCAGATAACAGTAACACTTTTTCAGAACAAAAGAAAGCACAGAGCCCCAGATTTTATGTTGTCCTGGAGAGCTTGCAGAGCACTGGGGAAAAGCAGGCAGAGAATTCCCTGCTAGCACCTTCTCTGTGCCTGGGAAACAGAAGTGTTCACATTGCTTCGCAGAATCGCTTTTGTGCAGAAAACAGTAACACTTGTTCAGAAGGAAAGAAAGCACAGAGCCCCATATTTTATGTTGTGCTGGAGAGCTTGCAGAGTACTGGGGAAAAGCAGGCAGAGAATTCCCTGCTAGCACCTTCTCTGTGCCTGGGAAACAGAAGTGTTCACATTGCTTCGCAGAATCGCTTTTGTGCAGATAACAGTAACACTTGTTCAGAACAAAAGAAAGCACAGAGCCCCAGATTTTATGTTGTCCTGGAGAGCTTGCAGAGCACTGGGGAAAAGCAGGCAGAGAATTCCCTGCTAGCACCTTCTCTGTGCCTGGGAAACAGAAGTGTTCACATTGCTTCGCAGAATCGCTTTTGTGCAGAAAACAGTAACACTTGTTCAGACGAAAGAAAGCACAGAGCCCCAGATTTTATGTTGTCCTGGAGAGCTTGCAGAGCACTGGGGAAAAGCAGGCAGAGAATTCCCTGCTAGCACCTTCTCTGTGCCTGGGAAGCAGAAGTCTTCACATTGCTTCGCAGAATCGCTTTTGTGCAGAAAACAATAACACTTGTTCAGAACGAAAGAAAGCACAGAGCCCCAGATTTTATGTTGTCCTGGAGAGCTTGCAGAGCACTGGGGAAAAGCAGGCAGAGAATTCCCTGCTAGCACCTTCTCTGTGCCTGGGAAACAGAAGTGTTCACATTGCTTCGCAGAATCGCTTTTGTGCAGAAAACAGTAACACTTGTTCAGACGAAAGAAAGCACAGAGCCCCAGATTTTATGTTGTCCTGGAGAGCTTGCAGAGCACTGGGGAAAGGCAGGCAGAGAATTCCCTGCTAGCACCTTCTCTGTGCCTGTTCACATTGCTTCGCAGAATCGCTTTTGTGCAGAAAACAGTAACACTTGTTCAGACGAAAGAAAGCACAGAGCCCCAGATTTTATGTTGTCCTGGAGAGCTTGCAGAGCACTGGGGAAAGGCAGGCAGAGAATTTCCTGCTAGCACCTTCTCTGTGCCTGGGAAGCAGAAGTGTTCACATTGCTTGGCAGAATCGCTTTTGTGCAGAAAACAGTAACACTTGTTCAGAACGAAAGAAAGCACAGAGCCCCAGATTCTATGTTGTCCTGGAGAGCTTGCAGAGCACTGGGGAAAAGCAGGCAGAGAATTCCCTGCTAGCACCTTCTCTGTGCCTGGGAAACAGAAGTGTTCACATTGCTTCGCAGAATCGCTTTTGTGCAGAAAACAGTAACACTTGTTCAGAAGGAAAGAAAGCACAGAGCCCCATATTTTATGTTGTGCTGGAGAGCTTGCAGAGTACTGGGGAAAAGCAGGCAGAGAATTCCCTGCTAGCACCTTCTCTGTGCCTGGGAAGCAGAAGTGTTCACATTGCTTCGCAGAATCGCTTTTGTGCAGAAAACAGTAACACTTGTTCAGAATGAAAGAAAGCACAGAGCCCCAGATTTTATGTTGTCGTGGAGAGCTTGCAGAGCACTGGGGAAAGGCAGGCAGAGAATTCCCTGCTAGCACCTTCTCTGTGCCTGTTCACATTCCTTCGCAGAATCGCTTTTGTGCAGAAAACTGTAACACTTGTTCAGAACGAAAGAAAGCACAGAGCCCCAGATTTTATGTTGTCCTGGAGAGCTTGCAGAGCACTGGGGAAAGGCAGGCAGAGAATTCCCTGCTAGCACGTTCTCGGTGCCTGGGAAGCAGAAGTGTTCACATTTCTTAGCAGTATCGCTTTTGTGCAGAAAACAGTAACACTTGTTCAGAACGAAAGAAAGCACAGAGCCCCAGATTTTATGTTGTCCTGGAGAGCTTGCAGAGCACTGGGGAAAAGCAGGCAGAGAATTCCCTGCTAGCACCTTCTCTGTGCCTGGGAAGCAGAAGTCTTCACATTGCTTCGCAGAATCGCTTTTGTGCAGAAAACAATAACACTTGTTCAGAAGGAAAGAAAGCACAGAGCCCCAGATTTTATGTTGTCCTGGAGAGCTTGCAGAGCACTGGGGAAAAGCAGGCAGAGAATTCCCTGCTAGCACCTTCTCTGTGCCTGGGAAACAGAAGTGTTCACATTGCTTCGCAGAATCGCTTTTGTGCAGAAAACAGTAACACTTGTTCAGACGAAAGAAAGCACAGAGCCCCAGATTTTATGTTGTCCTGGAGAGCTTGCAGAGCACTGGGGAAAGGCAGGCAGAGAATTCCCTGCTAGCACCTTCTCTGTGCCTGTTCACATTGCTTCGCAGAATCGCTTTTGTGCAGAAAACAGTAACACTTGTTCAGACGAAAGAAAGCACAGAGCCCCAGATTTTATGTTGTCCTGGAGAGCTTGCAGAGCACTGGGGAAAGGCAGGCAGAGAATTTCCTGCTAGCACCTTCTCTGTGCCTGGGAAGCAGAAGTGTTCACATTGCTTGGCAGAATCGCTTTTGTGCAGAAAACAGTAACACTTGTTCAGAACGAAAGAAAGCACAGAACCCCAGATTCTATGTTGTCCTGGAGAGCTTGCAGAGCACTGGGGAAAAGCAGGCAGAGAATTCCCTGCTAGCACCTTCTCTGTGCCTGGGAAACAGAAGTGTTCACATTGCTTCGCAGAATCGCTTTTGTGCAGAAAACAGTAACACTTGTTCAGAAGGAAAGAAAGCACAGAGCCCCATATTTTATGTTGTGCTGGAGAGCTTGCAGAGTACTGGGGAAAAGCAGGCAGAGAATTCCCTGCTAGCACCTTCTCTGTGCCTGGGAAACAGAAGTGTTCACATTGCTTCGCAGAATCGCTTTTGTGCAGAAAACAGTAACACTTGTTCAGAATGAAAGAAAGCACAGAGCCCCAGATTTTATGTTGTCCTGGAGAGCTTGCAGAGCACTGGGGAAAGGCAGGCAGAGAATTCCCTGCTAGCACCTTCTCTGTGCCTGTTCACATTCCTTCGCAGAATCGCTTTTGTGCAGAAAACTGTAACACTTGTTCAGAACGAAAGAAAGCACAGAGCCCCAGATTTTATGTTGTCCTGGAGAGCTTGCAGAGCACTGGGGAAAGGCAGGCAGAGAATTCCCTGCTAGCACGTTCTCGGTGCCTGGGAAGCAGAAGTGTTCACATTTCTTAGCAGTATCGCTTTTGTGCAGAAAACAGTAACACTTGTTCAGAAGGAAAGAAAGCACAGAGCCCCATATTTTATGTTGTGCTGGAGAGCTTGCAGAGTACTGGGGAAAAGCAGGCAGAGAATTCCCTGCTAGCACCTTCTCTGTGCCTGGGAAACAGAAGTGTTCACATTGCTTCGCAGAATCGCTTTTGTGCAGATAACAGTAACACTTGTTCAGAAGGAAAGAAAGCACAGAGCCCCAGATTTTATGTTGTCCTGGAGAGCTTGCAGAGCACTGGGGAAAAGCAGGCAGAGAATTCCCTGCTAGCACCTTCTCTGTGCCTGGGAAAGAGAAGTGTTCCCATTGCTTCGCAGAATCGCTTTTGTGCAGAAAACAGTAACACTTGTTCAGACGAAAGAAAGCACAGAGCCCCAGATTTTATGTTGTGCTGGAGAGCTTGCAGAGCACTGGGGAAAGGCAGGCAGAGAATTCCCTGCTAGCACCTTCTCTGTGCCTGGGAAGCAGAAGTCTTCACATTGCTTCGCAGAATCGCTTTTGTGCAGAAAACAGTAACACTTGTTCAGAACGAAAGAAAGCACAGAGCCCCAGATTTTATGTTGTCCTGGAGAGCTTGCAGAGCACTGGGGAAAAGCAGGCAGAGAATTCCCTGCTAGCACCTTCTCTGTGCCTGGGAAACAGAAGTGTTCACATTGCTTCGCAGAATCGCTTTTGTGCAGAAAACAGTAACACTTGTTCAGAACGAAAGAAAGCACAGAGCCCCATATTTTATGTTGTGCTGGAGAGCTTGCAGAGTACTGGGGAAAAGCAGGCAGAGAATTCCCTGCTAGCACCTTCTCTGTGCTTGGGAAGCAGAAGTGTTCACATTGCTTCGCAGAATCGCTTTTGTGCAGAAAACAATAACACCTGTTCAGAACAAAAGAAAGCACAGAGCCCCAGATTTTATGTTGTCCTGGAGAGCTTGCAGAGTACTGGGGAAAAGCAGGCAGAGAATTCCCTGCTAGCACCTTCTCTGTGCCTGGGAAACAGAAGTGTTCACATTTCTTCGCAGAATCGCTTTTGTGCAGAAAACAGTAACACTTGTTCAGAACGAAAGAAAGCACAGAGCCCCAGATTTTATGTTGTCCTGGAGAGCTTGCAGAGCACTGGGGAAAGGCAGGCAGAGAATTCCCTGCTAGCACCTTCCCTGTGCCTGGGAAACAGAAGTGTTCACATTGCTTCGCAGAATCGCTTTTGTGCAGAAAACAGTAACACTTGTTCAGAAGGAAAGAAAGCACAGAGCCCCAGATTTTATGTTGTGCTGGAGAGCTTGCAGAGTACTGGGGAAAAGCAGGCAGAGAATTCCCTGCTAGCACCTTCTCTGTGCCTGGGAAACAGAAGTGTTCACATTGCTTCGCAGAATCGCTTTTGTGCAGATAACAGTAACACTTGTTCAGAACAAAAGAAAGCACAGAGCCCCAGATTTTATGTTGTCCTGGAGAGCTTGCAGAGCACTGGGGAAAAGCAGGCAGAGAATTCCCTGCTAGCACCTTCTCTGTGCCTGGGAAACAGAAGTGTTCACATTGCTTCGCAGAATCACTTTTGTGCAGAAAACAGTAACACTTGTTCAGAAGGAAAGAAAGCACAGAGCCCCATATTTTATGTTGTGCTGGAGAGCTTGCAGAGTACTGGGGAAAAGCAGGCAGAGAATTCCCTGCTAGCACCTTCTCTGTGCCTGGGAAGCAGAAGTGTTCACATTGCTTGGCAGAATCGCTTTTGTGCAGAAAACAGTAACACTTGTTCAGAACGAAAGAAAGCACAGAGCCCCAGATTTTATGTTGTCCTGGAGAGCTTGCAGAGCACTGGGGAAAGGCAGGCAGAGAATTCCCTGCTAGCACCTTCCCTGTGCCTGGGAAAGAGAAGTGTTCCCATTGCTTCGCAGAATCGCTTTTGTGCAGAAAACAGTAACACTTGTTCAGAAGGAAAGAAAGCACAGAGCCCCAGATTTTATGTTGTCCTGGAGAGCTTGCAGAGCACTGGGGAAAAGCAGGCAGAGAATTCCCTGCTAGCACCTTCTCTGTGCCTGGGAAGCAGAAGTCTTCACATTGCTTCGCAGAATCGCTTTTGTGCAGATAACAGTAACACTTTTTCAGAACAAAAGAAAGCACAGAGCCCCAGATTTTATGTTGTCCTGGAGAGCTTGCAGAGCACTGGGGAAAAGCAGGCAGAGAATTCCCTGCTAGCACCTTCTCTGTGCCTGGGAAGCAGAAGTCTTCACATTGCTTCGCAGAATCGCTTTTGTGCAGAAAACAGTAACACTTGTTCAGAAGGAAAGAAAGCACAGAGCCCCATATTTTATGTTGTGCTGGAGAGCTTGCAGAGTACTGGGGAAAAGCAGGCAGAGAATTCCCTGCTAGCACCTTCTCTGTGCCTGGGAAACAGAAGTGTTCACATTGCTTCGCAGAATCGCTTTTGTGCAGATAACAATAACACTTGTTCAGAACAAAAGAAAGCACAGAGCCCCAGATTTTATGTTGTCCTGGAGAGCTTGCAGAGCACTGGGGAAAAGCAGGCAGAGAATTCCCTGCTAGCACCTTCTCTGTGCCTGGGAAACAGAAGTGTTCACATTGCTTCGCAGAATCGCTTTTGTGCAGAAAACAGTAACACTTGTTCAGACGAAAGAAAGCACAGAGCCCCAGATTTTATGTTGTCCTGGAGAGCTTGCAGAGCACTGGGGAAAAGCAGGCAGAGAATTCCCTGCTAGCACCTTCTCTGTGCCTGGGAAGCAGAAGCCTTCACATTGCTTCGCAGAATCGCTTTTGTGCAGAAAACAATAACACTTGTTCAGAACGAAAGAAAGCACAGAGCCCCAGATTTTATGTTGTCCTGGAGAGCTTGCAGAGCACTGGGGAAAAGCAGGCAGAGAATTCCCTGCTAGCACCTTCTCTGTGCCTGGGAAACAGAAGTGTTCACATTGCTTCGCAGAATCGCTTTTGTGCAGAAAACAGTAACACTTGTTCAGACGAAAGAAAGCACAGAGCCCCAGATTTTATGTTGTCCTGGAGAGCTTGCAGAGCACTGGGGAAAGGCAGGCAGAGAATTCCCTGCTAGCACCTTCTCTGTGCCTGTTCACATTGCTTCGCAGAATCGCTTTTGTGCAGAAAACAGTAACACTTGTTCAGACGAAAGAAAGCACAGAGCCCCAGATTTTATGTTGTCCTGGAGAGCTTGCAGAGCACTGGGGAAAGGCAGGCAGAGAATTTCCTGCTAGCACCTTCTCTGTGCCTGGGAAGCAGAAGTGTTCACATTGCTTGGCAGAATCGCTTTTGTGCAGAAAACAGTAACACTTGTTCAGAACGAAAGAAAGCACAGAGCCCCAGATTCTATGTTGTCCTGGAGAGCTTGCAGAGCACTGGGGAAAAGCAGGCAGAGAATTCCCTGCTAGCACCTTCTCTGTGCCTGGGAAACAGAAGTGTTCACATTGCTTCGCAGAATCGCTTTTGTGCAGAAAACAGTAACACTTGTTCAGAACGAAAGAAAGCACAGAGCCCCATATTTTATGTTGTGCTGGAGAGCTTGCAGAGTACTGGGGAAAAGCAGGCAGAGAATTCCCTGCTAGCACCTTCTCTGTGCCTGGGAAACAGAAGTGTTCACATTGCTTCGCAGAATCGCTTTTGTGCAGAAAACAGTAACACTTGTTCAGAATGAAAGAAAGCACAGAGCCCCAGATTTTATGTTGTCCTGGAGAGCTTGCAGAGCACTGGGGAAAGGCAGGCAGAGAATTCCCTGCTAGCACCTTCTCTGTGCCTGTTCACATTCCTTCGCAGAATCGCTTTTGTGCAGAAAACTGTAACACTTGTTCAGAACGAAAGAAAGCACAGAGCCCCAGATTTTATGTTGTCCTGGAGAGCTTGCAGAGCACTGGGGAAAGGCAGGCAGAGAATTCCCTGCTAGCACGTTCTCGGTGCCTGGGAAGCAGAAGTGTTCACATTTCTTAGCAGTATCGCTTTTGTGCAGAAAACAGTAACACTTGTTCAGAAGGAAAGAAAGCACAGAGCCCCATATTTTATGTTGTGCTGGAGAGCTTGCAGAGTACTGGGGAAAAGCAGGCAGAGAATTCCCTGCTAGCACCTTCTCTGTGCCTGGGAAACAGAAGTGTTCACATTGCTTCGCAGAATCGCTTTTGTGCAGATAACAGTAACACTTGTTCAGAACAAAAGAAAGCACAGAGCCCCAGATTTTATGTTGTCCTGGAGAGCTTGCAGAGCACTGGGGAAAAGCAGGCAGAGAATTCCCTGCTAGCACCTTCTCTGTGCCTGGGAAACAGAAGTGTTCACATTGCTTCGCAGAATCGCTTTTGTGCAGAAAACAGTAACACTTGTTCAGACGAAAGAAAGCACAGAGCCCCAGATTTTATGTTGTGCTGGAGAGCTTGCAGAGCACTGGGGAAAGGCAGGCAGAGAATTCCCTGCTAGCACCTTCTCTGTGCCTGGGAAGCAGAAGTCTTCACATTGCTTCGCAGAATCGCTTTTGTGCAGAAAACAGTAACACTTGTTCAGAACGAAAGAAAGCACAGAGCCCCAGATTTTATGTTGTCCTGGAGAGCTTGCAGAGCACTGGGGAAAAGCAGGCAGAGAATTCCCTGCTAGCACCTTCTCTGTGCCTGGGAAACAGAAGTGTTCACATTGCTTCGCAGAATCGCTTTTGTGCAGAAAACAGTAACACTTGTTCAGAACGAAAGAAAGCACAGAGCCCCAGATTTTATGTTGTCCTGGAGAGCTTGCAGAGCACTGGGGAAAGGCAGGCAGAGAATTCCCTGCTAGCACCTTCTCTGTGCCTGGGAAGCAGAAGTGTTCACATTGCTTCGCAGAATCGCTTTTGTGCAGAAAACAGTAACACCTGTTCAGAACGAAAGAAAGCACAGAGCCCCAGATTTTATGTTGTCCTGGAGAGCTTGCAGAGTACTGGGGAAAAGCAGGCAGAGAATTCCCTGCTAGCACCTTCTCTGTGCCTGGGAAACAGAAGTGTTGACATTTCTTCGCAGAATCGCTTTTGTGCAGAAAACAGTAACACTTGTTCAGAACGAAAGAAAGCACAGAGCCCCAGATTTTATGTTGTCCTGGAGAGCTTGCAGAGCACTGGGGAAAGGCAGGCAGAGAATTCCCTGCTAGCACCTTCTCTGTGCCTGGGAAACAGAAGTGTTCACATTGCTTCGCAGAATCGCTTTTGTGCAGATAACAGTAACACTTTTTCAGAACAAAAGAAAGCACAGAGCCCCAGATTTTATGTTGTCCTGGAGAGCTTGCAGAGCACTGGGGAAAAGCAGGCAGAGAATTCCCTGCTAGCACCTTCTCTGTGCCTGGGAAACAGAAGTGTTCACATTGCTTCGCAGAATCGCTTTTGTGCAGAAAACAGTAACACTTGTTCAGACGAAAGAAAGCACAGAGCCCCAGATTTTATGTTGTCCTGGAGAGCTTGCAGAGCACTGGGGAAAGGCAGGCAGAGAATTCCCTGCTAGCACCTTCTCTGTGCCTGGGAAGCAGAAGTGTTCACATTGCTTGGCAGAATCGCTTTTGAGCAGAAAACAGTAACACTTGTTCAGAACGAAAGAAAGCACAGAGCCCCAGATTCTATGTTGTCCTGGAGAGCTTGCAGAGCACTGGGGAAAAGCAGGCAGAGAATTCCCTGCTAGCACCTTCTCTGTGCCTGGGAAACAGAAGTGTTCACATTGCTTCGCAGAATCGCTTTTGTGCAGAAAACAGTAACACTTGTTCAGAAGGAAAGAAAGCACAGAGCCCCATATTTTATGTTGTGCTGGAGAGCTTGCAGAGTACTGGGGAAAAGCAGGCAGAGAATTCCCTGCTAGCACCTTCTCTGTGCCTGGGAAACAGAAGTGTTCACATTGCTTCGCAGAATCGCTTTTGTGCAGAAAACAGTAACACTTGTTCAGAATGAAAGAAAGCACAGAGCCCCAGATTTTATGTTGTCCTGGAGAGCTTGCAGAGCACTGGGGAAAGGCAGGCAGAGAATTCCCTGCTAGCACCTTCTCTGTGCCTGTTCACATTCCTTCGCAGAATCGCTTTTGTGCAGAAAACTGTAACACTTGTTCAGAACGAAAGAAAGCACAGAGCCCCAGATTTTATGTTGTCCTGGAGAGCTTGCAGAGCACTGGGGAAAGGCAGGCAGAGAATTCCCTGCTAGCACGTTCTCGGTGCCTGGGAAGCAGAAGTGTTCACATTTCTTAGCAGTATCGCTTTTGTGCAGAAAACAGTAACACTTGTTCAGAAGGAAAGAAAGCACAGAGCCCCATATTTTATGTTGTGCTGGAGAGCTTGCAGAGTACTGGGGAAAAGCAGGCAGAGAATTCCCTGCTAGCACCTTCTCTGTGCCTGGGAAACAGAAGTGTTCACATTGCTTCGCAGAATCGCTTTTGTGCAGATAACAGTAACACTTGTTCAGAAGGAAAGAAAGCACAGAGCCCCAGATTTTATGTTGTCCTGGAGAGCTTGCAGAGCACTGGGGAAAAGCAGGCAGAGAATTCCCTGCTAGCACCTTCTCTGTGCCTGGGAAAGAGAAGTGTTCCCATTGCTTCGCAGAATCGCTTTTGTGCAGAAAACAGTAACACTTGTTCAGACGAAAGAAAGCACAGAGCCCCAGATTTTATGTTGTGCTGGAGAGCTTGCAGAGCACTGGGGAAAGGCAGGCAGAGAATTCCCTGCTAGCACCTTCTCTGTGCCTGGGAAGCAGAAGTCTTCACATTGCTTCGCAGAATCGCTTTTGTGCAGAAAACAGTAACACTTGTTCAGAACGAAAGAAAGCACAGAGCCCCAGATTTTATGTTGTCCTGGAGAGCTTGCAGAGCACTGGGGAAAAGCAGGCAGAGAATTCCCTGCTAGCACCTTCTCTGTGCCTGGGAAACAGAAGTGTTCACATTGCTTCGCAGAATCGCTTTTGTGCAGAAAACAGTAACACTTGTTCAGAACGAAAGAAAGCACAGAGCCCCATATTTTATGTTGTGCTGGAGAGCTTGCAGAGTACTGGGGAAAAGCAGGCAGAGAATTCCCTGCTAGCACCTTCTCTGTGCTTGGGAAGCAGAAGTGTTCACATTGCTTCGCAGAATCGCTTTTGTGCAGAAAACAATAACACCTGTTCAGAACAAAAGAAAGCACAGAGCCCCAGATTTTATGTTGTCCTGGAGAGCTTGCAGAGTACTGGGGAAAAGCAGGCAGAGAATTCCCTGCTAGCACCTTCTCTGTGCCTGGGAAACAGAAGTGTTCACATTTCTTCGCAGAATCGCTTTTGTGCAGAAAACAGTAACACTTGTTCAGAACGAAAGAAAGCACAGAGCCCCAGATTTTATGTTGTCCTGGAGAGCTTGCAGAGCACTGGGGAAAGGCAGGCAGAGAATTCCCTGCTAGCACCTTCCCTGTGCCTGGGAAACAGAAGTGTTCACATTGCTTCGCAGAATCGCTTTTGTGCAGAAAACAGTAACACTTGTTCAGAAGGAAAGAAAGCACAGAGCCCCAGATTTTATGTTGTGCTGGAGAGCTTGCAGAGTACTGGGGAAAAGCAGGCAGAGAATTCCCTGCTAGCACCTTCTCTGTGCCTGGGAAACAGAAGTGTTCACATTGCTTCGCAGAATCGCTTTTGTGCAGATAACAGTAACACTTGTTCAGAACAAAAGAAAGCACAGAGCCCCAGATTTTATGTTGTCCTGGAGAGCTTGCAGAGCACTGGGGAAAAGCAGGCAGAGAATTCCCTGCTAGCACCTTCTCTGTGCCTGGGAAACAGAAGTGTTCACATTGCTTCGCAGAATCACTTTTGTGCAGAAAACAGTAACACTTGTTCAGAAGGAAAGAAAGCACAGAGCCCCATATTTTATGTTGTGCTGGAGAGCTTGCAGAGTACTGGGGAAAAGCAGGCAGAGAATTCCCTGCTAGCACCTTCTCTGTGCCTGGGAAGCAGAAGTGTTCACATTGCTTGGCAGAATCGCTTTTGTGCAGAAAACAGTAACACTTGTTCAGAACGAAAGAAAGCACAGAGCCCCAGATTTTATGTTGTCCTGGAGAGCTTGCAGAGCACTGGGGAAAGGCAGGCAGAGAATTCCCTGCTAGCACCTTCCCTGTGCCTGGGAAAGAGAAGTGTTCCCATTGCTTCGCAGAATCGCTTTTGTGCAGAAAACAGTAACACTTGTTCAGAAGGAAAGAAAGCACAGAGCCCCAGATTTTATGTTGTCCTGGAGAGCTTGCAGAGCACTGGGGAAAAGCAGGCAGAGAATTCCCTGCTAGCACCTTCTCTGTGCCTGGGAAGCAGAAGTCTTCACATTGCTTCGCAGAATCGCTTTTGTGCAGATAACAGTAACACTTTTTCAGAACAAAAGAAAGCACAGAGCCCCAGATTTTATGTTGTCCTGGAGAGCTTGCAGAGCACTGGGGAAAAGCAGGCAGAGAATTCCCTGCTAGCACCTTCTCTGTGCCTGGGAAGCAGAAGTCTTCACATTGCTTCGCAGAATCGCTTTTGTGCAGAAAACAGTAACACTTGTTCAGAAGGAAAGAAAGCACAGAGCCCCATATTTTATGTTGTGCTGGAGAGCTTGCAGAGTACTGGGGAAAAGCAGGCAGAGAATTCCCTGCTAGCACCTTCTCTGTGCCTGGGAAACAGAAGTGTTCACATTGCTTCGCAGAATCGCTTTTGTGCAGATAACAATAACACTTGTTCAGAACAAAAGAAAGCACAGAGCCCCAGATTTTATGTTGTCCTGGAGAGCTTGCAGAGCACTGGGGAAAAGCAGGCAGAGAATTCCCTGCTAGCACCTTCTCTGTGCCTGGGAAACAGAAGTGTTCACATTGCTTCGCAGAATCGCTTTTGTGCAGAAAACAGTAACACTTGTTCAGACGAAAGAAAGCACAGAGCCCCAGATTTTATGTTGTCCTGGAGAGCTTGCAGAGCACTGGGGAAAAGCAGGCAGAGAATTCCCTGCTAGCACCTTCTCTGTGCCTGGGAAGCAGAAGCCTTCACATTGCTTCGCAGAATCGCTTTTGTGCAGAAAACAATAACACTTGTTCAGAACGAAAGAAAGCACAGAGCCCCAGATTTTATGTTGTCCTGGAGAGCTTGCAGAGCACTGGGGAAAAGCAGGCAGAGAATTCCCTGCTAGCACCTTCTCTGTGCCTGGGAAACAGAAGTGTTCACATTGCTTCGCAGAATCGCTTTTGTGCAGAAAACAGTAACACTTGTTCAGACGAAAGAAAGCACAGAGCCCCAGATTTTATGTTGTCCTGGAGAGCTTGCAGAGCACTGGGGAAAGGCAGGCAGAGAATTCCCTGCTAGCACCTTCTCTGTGCCTGTTCACATTGCTTCGCAGAATCGCTTTTGTGCAGAAAACAGTAACACTTGTTCAGACGAAAGAAAGCACAGAGCCCCAGATTTTATGTTGTCCTGGAGAGCTTGCAGAGCACTGGGGAAAGGCAGGCAGAGAATTTCCTGCTAGCACCTTCTCTGTGCCTGGGAAGCAGAAGTGTTCACATTGCTTGGCAGAATCGCTTTTGTGCAGAAAACAGTAACACTTGTTCAGAACGAAAGAAAGCACAGAGCCCCAGATTCTATGTTGTCCTGGAGAGCTTGCAGAGCACTGGGGAAAAGCAGGCAGAGAATTCCCTGCTAGCACCTTCTCTGTGCCTGGGAAACAGAAGTGTTCACATTGCTTCGCAGAATCGCTTTTGTGCAGAAAACAGTAACACTTGTTCAGAACGAAAGAAAGCACAGAGCCCCATATTTTATGTTGTGCTGGAGAGCTTGCAGAGTACTGGGGAAAAGCAGGCAGAGAATTCCCTGCTAGCACCTTCTCTGTGCCTGGGAAACAGAAGTGTTCACATTGCTTCGCAGAATCGCTTTTGTGCAGAAAACAGTAACACTTGTTCAGAATGAAAGAAAGCACAGAGCCCCAGATTTTATGTTGTCCTGGAGAGCTTGCAGAGCACTGGGGAAAGGCAGGCAGAGAATTCCCTGCTAGCACCTTCTCTGTGCCTGTTCACATTCCTTCGCAGAATCGCTTTTGTGCAGAAAACTGTAACACTTGTTCAGAACGAAAGAAAGCACAGAGCCCCAGATTTTATGTTGTCCTGGAGAGCTTGCAGAGCACTGGGGAAAGGCAGGCAGAGAATTCCCTGCTAGCACGTTCTCGGTGCCTGGGAAGCAGAAGTGTTCACATTTCTTAGCAGTATCGCTTTTGTGCAGAAAACAGTAACACTTGTTCAGAAGGAAAGAAAGCACAGAGCCCCATATTTTATGTTGTGCTGGAGAGCTTGCAGAGTACTGGGGAAAAGCAGGCAGAGAATTCCCTGCTAGCACCTTCTCTGTGCCTGGGAAACAGAAGTGTTCACATTGCTTCGCAGAATCGCTTTTGTGCAGATAACAGTAACACTTGTTCAGAACAAAAGAAAGCACAGAGCCCCAGATTTTATGTTGTCCTGGAGAGCTTGCAGAGCACTGGGGAAAAGCAGGCAGAGAATTCCCTGCTAGCACCTTCTCTGTGCCTGGGAAACAGAAGTGTTCACATTGCTTCGCAGAATCGCTTTTGTGCAGAAAACAGTAACACTTGTTCAGACGAAAGAAAGCACAGAGCCCCAGATTTTATGTTGTGCTGGAGAGCTTGCAGAGCACTGGGGAAAGGCAGGCAGAGAATTCCCTGCTAGCACCTTCTCTGTGCCTGGGAAGCAGAAGTCTTCACATTGCTTCGCAGAATCGCTTTTGTGCAGAAAACAGTAACACTTGTTCAGAACGAAAGAAAGCACAGAGCCCCAGATTTTATGTTGTCCTGGAGAGCTTGCAGAGCACTGGGGAAAAGCAGGCAGAGAATTCCCTGCTAGCACCTTCTCTGTGCCTGGGAAGCAGAAGTGTTCACATTGCTTCGCAGAATCGCTTTTGTGCAGAAAACAGTAACACTTGTTCAGAACGAAAGAAAGCACAGAGCCCCAGATTTTATGTTGTCCTGGAGAGCTTGCAGAGCACTGGGGAAAGGCAGGCAGAGAATTCCCTGCTAGCACCTTCTCTGTGCCTGGGAAGCAGAAGTGTTCACATTGCTTCGCAGAATCGCTTTTGTGCAGAAAACAGTAACACCTGTTCAGAACGAAAGAAAGCACAGAGCCCCAGATTTTATGTTGTCCTGGAGAGCTTGCAGAGTACTGGGGAAAAGCAGGCAGAGAATTCCCTGCTAGCACCTTCTCTGTGCCTGGGAAACAGAAGTGTTGACATTTCTTCGCAGAATCGCTTTTGTGCAGAAAACAGTAACACTTGTTCAGAACGAAAGAAAGCACAGAGCCCCAGATTTTATGTTGTCCTGGAGAGCTTGCAGAGCACTGGGGAAAGGCAGGCAGAGAATTCCCTGCTAGCACCTTCTCTGTGCCTGGGAAACAGAAGTGTTCACATTGCTTCGCAGAATCGCTTTTGTGCAGATAACAGTAACACTTTTTCAGAACAAAAGAAAGCACAGAGCCCCAGATTTTATGTTGTCCTGGAGAGCTTGCAGAGCACTGGGGAAAAGCAGGCAGAGAATTCCCTGCTAGCACCTTCTCTGTGCCTGGGAAACAGAAGTGTTCACATTGCTTCGCAGAATCGCTTTTGTGCAGAAAACAGTAACACTTGTTCAGACGAAAGAAAGCACAGAGCCCCAGATTTTATGTTGTCCTGGAGAGCTTGCAGAGCACTGGGGAAAGGCAGGCAGAGAATTCCCTGCTAGCACCTTCTCTGTGCCTGGGAAGCAGAAGTGTTCACATTGCTTGGCAGAATCGCTTTTGAGCAGAAAACAGTAACACTTGTTCAGAACGAAAGAAAGCACAGAGCCCCAGATTCTATGTTGTCCTGGAGAGCTTGCAGAGCACTGGGGAAAAGCAGGCAGAGAATTCCCTGCTAGCACCTTCTCTGTGCCTGGGAAACAGAAGTGTTCACATTGCTTCGCAGAATCGCTTTTGTGCAGAAAACAGTAACACTTGTTCAGAAGGAAAGAAAGCACAGAGCCCCATATTTTATGTTGTGCTGGAGAGCTTGCAGAGTACTGGGGAAAAGCAGGCAGAGAATTCCCTGCTAGCACCTTCTCTGTGCCTGGGAAACAGAAGTGTTCACATTGCTTCGCAGAATCGCTTTTGTGCAGAAAACAGTAACACTTGTTCAGAATGAAAGAAAGCACAGAGCCCCAGATTTTATGTTGTCCTGGAGAGCTTGCAGAGCACTGGGGAAAGGCAGGCAGAGAATTCCCTGCTAGCACCTTCTCTGTGCCTGTTCACATTCCTTCGCAGAATCGCTTTTGTGCAGAAAACTGTAACACTTGTTCAGAACGAAAGAAAGCACAGAGCCCCAGATTTTATGTTGTCCTGGAGAGCTTGCAGAGCACTGGGGAAAGGCAGGCAGAGAATTCCCTGCTAGCACGTTCTCGGTGCCTGGGAAGCAGAAGTGTTCACATTTCTTAGCAGTATCGCTTTTGTGCAGAAAACAGTAACACTTGTTCAGAAGGAAAGAAAGCACAGAGCCCCATATTTTATGTTGTGCTGGAGAGCTTGCAGAGTACTGGGGAAAAGCAGGCAGAGAATTCCCTGCTAGCACCTTCTCTGTGCCTGGGAAACAGAAGTGTTCACATTGCTTCGCAGAATCGCTTTTGTGCAGATAACAGTAACACTTGTTCAGAAGGAAAGAAAGCACAGAGCCCCAGATTTTATGTTGTCCTGGAGAGCTTGCAGAGCACTGGGGAAAAGCAGGCAGAGAATTCCCTGCTAGCACCTTCTCTGTGCCTGGGAAAGAGAAGTGTTCCCATTGCTTCGCAGAATCGCTTTTGTGCAGAAAACAGTAACACTTGTTCAGACGAAAGAAAGCACAGAGCCCCAGATTTTATGTTGTGCTGGAGAGCTTGCAGAGCACTGGGGAAAGGCAGGCAGAGAATTCCCTGCTAGCACCTTCTCTGTGCCTGGGAAGCAGAAGTCTTCACATTGCTTCGCAGAATCGCTTTTGTGCAGAAAACAGTAACACTTGTTCAGAACGAAAGAAAGCACAGAGCCCCAGATTTTATGTTGTCCTGGAGAGCTTGCAGAGCACTGGGGAAAAGCAGGCAGAGAATTCCCTGCTAGCACCTTCTCTGTGCCTGGGAAACAGAAGTGTTCACATTGCTTCGCAGAATCGCTTTTGTGCAGAAAACAGTAACACTTGTTCAGAACGAAAGAAAGCACAGAGCCCCATATTTTATGTTGTGCTGGAGAGCTTGCAGAGTACTGGGGAAAAGCAGGCAGAGAATTCCCTGCTAGCACCTTCTCTGTGCTTGGGAAGCAGAAGTGTTCACATTGCTTCGCAGAATCGCTTTTGTGCAGAAAACAATAACACCTGTTCAGAACAAAAGAAAGCACAGAGCCCCAGATTTTATGTTGTCCTGGAGAGCTTGCAGAGTACTGGGGAAAAGCAGGCAGAGAATTCCCTGCTAGCACCTTCTCTGTGCCTGGGAAACAGAAGTGTTCACATTTCTTCGCAGAATCGCTTTTGTGCAGAAAACAGTAACACTTGTTCAGAACGAAAGAAAGCACAGAGCCCCAGATTTTATGTTGTCCTGGAGAGCTTGCAGAGCACTGGGGAAAGGCAGGCAGAGAATTCCCTGCTAGCACCTTCCCTGTGCCTGGGAAACAGAAGTGTTCACATTGCTTCGCAGAATCGCTTTTGTGCAGAAAACAGTAACACTTGTTCAGAAGGAAAGAAAGCACAGAGCCCCAGATTTTATGTTGTGCTGGAGAGCTTGCAGAGTACTGGGGAAAAGCAGGCAGAGAATTCCCTGCTAGCACCTTCTCTGTGCCTGGGAAACAGAAGTGTTCACATTGCTTCGCAGAATCGCTTTTGTGCAGATAACAGTAACACTTGTTCAGAACAAAAGAAAGCACAGAGCCCCAGATTTTATGTTGTCCTGGAGAGCTTGCAGAGCACTGGGGAAAAGCAGGCAGAGAATTCCCTGCTAGCACCTTCTCTGTGCCTGGGAAACAGAAGTGTTCACATTGCTTCGCAGAATCACTTTTGTGCAGAAAACAGTAACACTTGTTCAGAAGGAAAGAAAGCACAGAGCCCCATATTTTATGTTGTGCTGGAGAGCTTGCAGAGTACTGGGGAAAAGCAGGCAGAGAATTCCCTGCTAGCACCTTCTCTGTGCCTGGGAAGCAGAAGTGTTCACATTGCTTGGCAGAATCGCTTTTGTGCAGAAAACAGTAACACTTGTTCAGAACGAAAGAAAGCACAGAGCCCCAGATTTTATGTTGTCCTGGAGAGCTTGCAGAGCACTGGGGAAAGGCAGGCAGAGAATTCCCTGCTAGCACCTTCCCTGTGCCTGGGAAAGAGAAGTGTTCCCATTGCTTCGCAGAATCGCTTTTGTGCAGAAAACAGTAACACTTGTTCAGAAGGAAAGAAAGCACAGAGCCCCAGATTTTATGTTGTCCTGGAGAGCTTGCAGAGCACTGGGGAAAAGCAGGCAGAGAATTCCCTGCTAGCACCTTCTCTGTGCCTGGGAAGCAGAAGTCTTCACATTGCTTCGCAGAATCGCTTTTGTGCAGATAACAGTAACACTTTTTCAGAACAAAAGAAAGCACAGAGCCCCAGATTTTATGTTGTCCTGGAGAGCTTGCAGAGCACTGGGGAAAAGCAGGCAGAGAATTCCCTGCTAGCACCTTCTCTGTGCCTGGGAAGCAGAAGTCTTCACATTGCTTCGCAGAATCGCTTTTGTGCAGAAAACAGTAACACTTGTTCAGAAGGAAAGAAAGCACAGAGCCCCATATTTTATGTTGTGCTGGAGAGCTTGCAGAGTACTGGGGAAAAGCAGGCAGAGAATTCCCTGCTAGCACCTTCTCTGTGCCTGGGAAACAGAAGTGTTCACATTGCTTCGCAGAATCGCTTTTGTGCAGATAACAATAACACTTGTTCAGAACAAAAGAAAGCACAGAGCCCCAGATTTTATGTTGTCCTGGAGAGCTTGCAGAGCACTGGGGAAAAGCAGGCAGAGAATTCCCTGCTAGCACCTTCTCTGTGCCTGGGAAACAGAAGTGTTCACATTGCTTCGCAGAATCGCTTTTGTGCAGAAAACAGTAACACTTGTTCAGACGAAAGAAAGCACAGAGCCCCAGATTTTATGTTGTCCTGGAGAGCTTGCAGAGCACTGGGGAAAAGCAGGCAGAGAATTCCCTGCTAGCACCTTCTCTGTGCCTGGGAAGCAGAAGCCTTCACATTGCTTCGCAGAATCGCTTTTGTGCAGAAAACAATAACACTTGTTCAGAACGAAAGAAAGCACAGAGCCCCAGATTTTATGTTGTCCTGGAGAGCTTGCAGAGCACTGGGGAAAAGCAGGCAGAGAATTCCCTGCTAGCACCTTCTCTGTGCCTGGGAAACAGAAGTGTTCACATTGCTTCGCAGAATCGCTTTTGTGCAGAAAACAGTAACACTTGTTCAGACGAAAGAAAGCACAGAGCCCCAGATTTTATGTTGTCCTGGAGAGCTTGCAGAGCACTGGGGAAAGGCAGGCAGAGAATTCCCTGCTAGCACCTTCTCTGTGCCTGTTCACATTGCTTCGCAGAATCGCTTTTGTGCAGAAAACAGTAACACTTGTTCAGACGAAAGAAAGCACAGAGCCCCAGATTTTATGTTGTCCTGGAGAGCTTGCAGAGCACTGGGGAAAGGCAGGCAGAGAATTTCCTGCTAGCACCTTCTCTGTGCCTGGGAAGCAGAAGTGTTCACATTGCTTGGCAGAATCGCTTTTGTGCAGAAAACAGTAACACTTGTTCAGAACGAAAGAAAGCACAGAGCCCCAGATTCTATGTTGTCCTGGAGAGCTTGCAGAGCACTGGGGAAAAGCAGGCAGAGAATTCCCTGCTAGCACCTTCTCTGTGCCTGGGAAACAGAAGTGTTCACATTGCTTCGCAGAATCGCTTTTGTGCAGAAAACAGTAACACTTGTTCAGAACGAAAGAAAGCACAGAGCCCCATATTTTATGTTGTGCTGGAGAGCTTGCAGAGTACTGGGGAAAAGCAGGCAGAGAATTCCCTGCTAGCACCTTCTCTGTGCCTGGGAAACAGAAGTGTTCACATTGCTTCGCAGAATCGCTTTTGTGCAGAAAACAGTAACACTTGTTCAGAATGAAAGAAAGCACAGAGCCCCAGATTTTATGTTGTCCTGGAGAGCTTGCAGAGCACTGGGGAAAGGCAGGCAGAGAATTCCCTGCTAGCACCTTCTCTGTGCCTGTTCACATTCCTTCGCAGAATCGCTTTTGTGCAGAAAACTGTAACACTTGTTCAGAACGAAAGAAAGCACAGAGCCCCAGATTTTATGTTGTCCTGGAGAGCTTGCAGAGCACTGGGGAAAGGCAGGCAGAGAATTCCCTGCTAGCACGTTCTCGGTGCCTGGGAAGCAGAAGTGTTCACATTTCTTAGCAGTATCGCTTTTGTGCAGAAAACAGTAACACTTGTTCAGAAGGAAAGAAAGCACAGAGCCCCATATTTTATGTTGTGCTGGAGAGCTTGCAGAGTACTGGGGAAAAGCAGGCAGAGAATTCCCTGCTAGCACCTTCTCTGTGCCTGGGAAACAGAAGTGTTCACATTGCTTCGCAGAATCGCTTTTGTGCAGATAACAGTAACACTTGTTCAGAACAAAAGAAAGCACAGAGCCCCAGATTTTATGTTGTCCTGGAGAGCTTGCAGAGCACTGGGGAAAAGCAGGCAGAGAATTCCCTGCTAGCACCTTCTCTGTGCCTGGGAAACAGAAGTGTTCACATTGCTTCGCAGAATCGCTTTTGTGCAGAAAACAGTAACACTTGTTCAGACGAAAGAAAGCACAGAGCCCCAGATTTTATGTTGTGCTGGAGAGCTTGCAGAGCACTGGGGAAAGGCAGGCAGAGAATTCCCTGCTAGCACCTTCTCTGTGCCTGGGAAGCAGAAGTCTTCACATTGCTTCGCAGAATCGCTTTTGTGCAGAAAACAGTAACACTTGTTCAGAACGAAAGAAAGCACAGAGCCCCAGATTTTATGTTGTCCTGGAGAGCTTGCAGAGCACTGGGGAAAAGCAGGCAGAGAATTCCCTGCTAGCACCTTCTCTGTGCCTGGGAAGCAGAAGTGTTCACATTGCTTCGCAGAATCGCTTTTGTGCAGAAAACAGTAACACTTGTTCAGAACGAAAGAAAGCACAGAGCCCCAGATTTTATGTTGTCCTGGAGAGCTTGCAGAGCACTGGGGAAAGGCAGGCAGAGAATTCCCTGCTAGCACCTTCTCTGTGCCTGGGAAGCAGAAGTGTTCACATTGCTTCGCAGAATCGCTTTTGTGCAGAAAACAGTAACACCTGTTCAGAACGAAAGAAAGCACAGAGCCCCAGATTTTATGTTGTCCTGGAGAGCTTGCAGAGTACTGGGGAAAAGCAGGCAGAGAATTCCCTGCTAGCACCTTCTCTGTGCCTGGGAAACAGAAGTGTTGACATTTCTTCGCAGAATCGCTTTTGTGCAGAAAACAGTAACACTTGTTCAGAACGAAAGAAAGCACAGAGCCCCAGATTTTATGTTGTCCTGGAGAGCTTGCAGAGCACTGGGGAAAGGCAGGCAGAGAATTCCCTGCTAGCACCTTCTCTGTGCCTGGGAAACAGAAGTGTTCACATTGCTTCGCAGAATCGCTTTTGTGCAGATAACAGTAACACTTGTTCAGAACAAAAGAAAGCACAGAGCCCCAGATTTTATGTTGTCCTGGAGAGCTTGCAGAGCACTGGGGAAAAGCAGGCAGAGAATTCCCTGCTAGCACCTTCTCTGTGCCTGGGAAACAGAAGTGTTCACATTGCTTCGCAGAATCGCTTTTGTGCAGAAAACAGTAACACTTGTTCAGACGAAAGAAAGCACAGAGCCCCAGATTTTATGTTGTCCTGGAGAGCTTGCAGAGCACTGGGGAAAGGCAGGCAGAGAATTCCCTGCTAGCACCTTCTCTGTGCCTGGGAAGCAGAAGTGTTCACATTGCTTGGCAGAATCGCTTTTGAGCAGAAAACAGTAACACTTGTTCAGAACGAAAGAAAGCACAGAGCCCCAGATTTTATGTTGTCCTGGAGAGCTTGCAGAGCACTGGGGAAAAGCAGGCAGAGAATTCCCTGCTAGCACCTTCTCTGTGCCTGGGAAACAGAAGTGTTCACATTGCTTCGCAGAATCGCTTTTGTGCAGAAAACAGTAACACTTGTTCAGAACGAAAGAAAGCACAGAGCCCCATATTTTATGTTGTGCTGGAGAGCTTGCAGAGTACTGGGGAAAAGCAGGCAGAGAATTCCCTGCTAGCACCTTCTCTGTGCCTGGGGAAACAGAAGTGTTCACATTGCTTCGCAGAATCGTTTTTGTGCAGAAAACAGTAACACTTGTTCAGAATGAAAGAAAGCACAGAGCCCCAGATTTTATGTTGTCCTGGAGAGCTTGCAGAGCACTGGGGAAAGGCAGGCAGAGAATTCCCTGCTAGCACCTTCTCTGTGCCTGTTCACATTGCATCGCAGAATCGCTTTTGTGCAGAAAACAGTAACACTTGTTCAGACGAAAGAAAGCACAGAGCCCCAGATTTTATGTTGTCCTGGAGAGCTTGCAGAGCACTGGGGAAAGGCAGGCAGAGAATTCCCTGCTAGCACCTTCTCTGTGCCTGTTCACATTCCTTCGCAGAATCGCTTTTGTGCAGAAAACTGTAACACTTGTTCAGAACGAAAGAAAGCACAGAGCCCCAGATTTTATGTTGTCCTGGAGAGCTTGCAGAGCACTGGGGAAAGGCAGGCAGAGAATTCCCTGCTAGCACCTTCTCTGTGCCTGTTCACATTCCTTCGCAGAATCGCTTTTGTGCAGAAAACTGTAACACTTGTTCAGAACGAAAGAAAGCACAGAGCCCCAGATTTTATGTTGTCCTGGAGAGCTTGCAGAGCACTGGGGAAAGGCAGGCAGAGAATTCCCTGCTAGCACGTTCTCGGTGCCTGGGAAGCAGAAGTGTTCACATTTCTTAGCAGTATCGCTTTTGTGCAGAAAACAGTAACACTTGTTCAGAAGGAAAGAAAGCACAGAGCCCCATATTTTATGTTGTGCTGGAGAGCTTGCAGAGTACTGGGGAAAAGCAGGCAGAGAATTCCCTGCTAGCACCTTCTCTGTGCCTGGGAAACAGAAGTGTTCACATTGCTTCGCAGAATCGCTTTTGTGCAGATAACAGTAACACTTGTTCAGAACAAAAGAAAGCACAGAGCCCCAGATTTTATGTTGTCCTGGAGAGCTTGCAGAGCACTGGGGAAAAGCAGGCAGAGAATTCCCTGCTAGCACCTTCTCTGTGCCTGGGAAACAGAAGTGTTCACATTGCTTCGCAGAATCGCTTTTGTGCAGAAAACAGTAACACTTGTTCAGACGAAAGAAAGCACAGAGCCCCAGATTTTATGTTGTGCTGGAGAGCTTGCAGAGCACTGGGGAAAGGCAGGCAGAGAATTCCCTGCTAGCACCTTCTCTGTGCCTGGGAAGCAGAAGTCTTCACATTGCTTCGCAGAATCGCTTTTGTGCAGAAAACAGTAACACTTGTTCAGAACGAAAGAAAGCACAGAGCCCCAGATTTTATGTTGTCCTGGAGAGCTTGCAGAGCACTGGGGAAAAGCAGGCAGAGAATTCCCTGCTAGCACCTTCTCTGTGCCTGGGAAACAGAAGTGTTCACATTGCTTCGCAGAATCGCTTTTGTGCAGAAAACAGTAACACTTGTTCAGAACGAAAGAAAGCACAGAGCCCCAGATTTTATGTTGTCCTGGAGAGCTTGCAGAGCACTGGGGAAAGGCAGGCAGAGAATTCCCTGCTAGCACCTTCTCTGTGCCTGGGAAGCAGAAGTGTTCACATTGCTTCGCAGAATCGCTTTTGTGCAGAAAACAGTAACACCTGTTCAGAACGAAAGAAAGCACAGAGCCCCAGATTTTATGTTGTCCTGGAGAGCTTGCAGAGTACTGGGGAAAAGCAGGCAGAGAATTCCCTGCTAGCACCTTCTCTGTGCCTGGGAAACAGAAGTGTTGACATTTCTTCGCAGAATCGCTTTTGTGCAGAAAACAGTAACACTTGTTCAGAACGAAAGAAAGCACAGAGCCCCAGATTTTATGTTGTCCTGGAGAGCTTGCAGAGCACTGGGGAAAGGCAGGCAGAGAATTCCCTGCTAGCACCTTCTCTGTGCCTGGGAAACAGAAGTGTTCACATTGCTTCGCAGAATCGCTTTTGTGCAGATAACAGTAACACTTGTTCAGAACAAAAGAAAGCACAGAGCCCCAGATTTTATGTTGTCCTGGAGAGCTTGCAGAGCACTGGGGAAAAGCAGGCAGAGAATTCCCTGCTAGCACCTTCTCTGTGCCTGGGAAGCAGAAGTGTTCACATTGCTTCGCAGAATCGCTTTTGTGCAGAAAACAGTAACACTTGTTCAGACGAAAGAAAGCACAGAGCCCCAGATTTTATGTTGTCCTGGAGAGCTTGCAGAGCACTGGGGAAAGGCAGGCAGAGAATTCCCTGCTAGCACCTTCTCTGTGCCTGGGAAGCAGAAGTGTTCACATTGCTTGGCAGAATCGCTTTTGAGCAGAAAACAGTAACACTTGTTCAGAACGAAAGAAAGCACAGAGCCCCAGATTCTATGTTGTCCTGGAGAGCTTGCAGAGCACTGGGGAAAAGCAGGCAGAGAATTCCCTGCTAGCACCTTCTCTGTGCCTGGGAAACAGAAGTGTTCACATTGCTTCGCAGAATCGCTTTTGTGCAGAAAACAGTAACACTTGTTCAGAACGAAAGAAAGCACAGAGCCCCAGATTTTATGTTGTCCTGGAGAGCTTGCAGAGCACTGGGGAAAGGCAGGCAGAGAATTCCCTGCTAGCACCTTCTCTGTGCCTGTTCACATTGCATCGCAGAATCGCTTTTGTGCAGAAAACAGTAACACTTGTTCAGACGAAAGAAAGCACAGAGCCCCAGATTTTATGTTGTCCTGGAGAGCTTGCAGAGCACTGGGGAAAGGCAGGCAGAGAATTCCCTGCTAGCACCTTCTCTGTGCCTGTTCACATTCCTTCGCAGAATCGCTTTTGTGCAGAAAACTGTAACACTTGTTCAGAACGAAAGAAAGCACAGAGCCCCAGATTTTATGTTGTCCTGGAGAGCTTGCAGAGCACTGGGGAAAGGCAGGCAGAGAATTCCCTGCTAGCACGTTCTCGGTGCCTGGGAAGCCGAAGTGTTCACATTTCTTAGCAGTATCGCTTTTGTGCAGAAAACAGTAACACTTGTTCAGAAGGAAAGAAAGCACAGAGCCCCATATTTTATGTTGTGCTGGAGAGCTTGCAGAGTACTGGGGAAAAGCAGGCAGAGAATTCCCTGCTAGCACCTTCTCTGTGCCTGGGAAACAGAAGTGTTCACATTGCTTCGCAGAATCGCTTTTGTGCAGATAACAGTAACACTTGTTCAGAACAAAAGAAAGCACAGAGCCCCAGATTTTATGTTGTCCTGGAGAGCTTGCAGAGCACTGGGGAAAAGCAGGCAGAGAATTCCCTGCTAGCACCTTCTCTGTGCCTGGGAAACAGAAGTGTTCACATTGCTTCGCAGAATCGCTTTTGTGCAGAAAACAGTAACACTTGTTCAGACGAAAGAAAGCACAGAGCCCCAGATTTTATGTTGTGCTGGAGAGCTTGCAGAGCACTGGGGAAAGGCAGGCAGAGAATTCCCTGCTAGCACCTTCTCTGTGCCTGGGAAGCAGAAGTCTTCACATTGCTTCGCAGAATCGCTTTTGTGCAGAAAACAGTAACACTTGTTCAGAACGAAAGAAAGCACAGAGCCCCAGATTTTATGTTGTCCTGGAGAGCTTGCAGAGCACTGGGGAAAAGCAGGCAGAGAATTCCCTGCTAGCACCTTCTCTGTGCCTGGGAAACAGAAGTGTTCACATTGCTTCGCAGAATCGCTTTTGTGCAGAAAACAGTAACACTTGTTCAGAACGAAAGAAAGCACAGAGCCCCAGATTTTATGTTGTCCTGGAGAGCTTGCAGAGCACTGGGGAAAGGCAGGCAGAGAATTCCCTGCTAGCACCTTCTCTGTGCCTGGGAAGCAGAAGTGTTCACATTGCTTCGCAGAATCGCTTTTGTGCAGAAAACAATAACACCTGTTCAGAACGAAAGAAAGCACAGAGCCCCAGATTTTATGTTGTGCTGGAGAGCTTGCAGAGTACTGGGGAAAAGCAGGCAGAGAATTCCCTGCTAGCACCTTCTCTGTGCCTGGGAAACAGAAGTGTTCACATTGCTTCGCAGAATCGCTTTTGTGCAGAAAACAGTAACACTTGTTCAGAACGAAAGAAAGCACAGAGCCCCAGATTTTATGTTGTCCTGGAGAGCTTGCAGAGCACTGGGGAAAAGCAGGCAGAGAATTCCCTGCTAGCACCTTCTCTGTGCCTGGGAAGCAGAAGCCTTCACATTGCTTCGCAGAATCGCTTTTGTGCAGAAAACAATAACACTTGTTCAGAACGAAAGAAAGCACAGAGCCCCAGATTTTATGTTGTCCTGGAGAGCTTGCAGAGCACTGGGGAAAAGCAGGCAGAGAATTCCCTGCTAGCACCTTCTCTGTGCCTGGGAAACAGAAGTGTTCACATTGCTTCGCAGAATCGCTTTTGTGCAGAAAACAGTAACACTTGTTCAGACGAAAGAAAGCACAGAGCCCCAGATTTTATGTTGTCCTGGAGAGCTTGCAGAGCACTGGGGAAAGGCAGGCAGAGAATTCCCTGCTAGCACCTTCTCTGTGCCTGTTCACATTGCTTCGCAGAATCGCTTTTGTGCAGAAAACAGTAACACTTGTTCAGACGAAAGAAAGCACAGAGCCCCAGATTTTATGTTGTCCTGGAGAGCTTGCAGAGCACTGGGGAAAGGCAGGCAGAGAATTTCCTGCTAGCACCTTCTCTGTGCCTGGGAAGCAGAAGTGTTCACATTGCTTGGCAGAATCGCTTTTGTGCAGAAAACAGTAACACTTGTTCAGAACGAAAGAAAGCACAGAGCCCCAGATTCTATGTTGTCCTGGAGAGCTTGCAGAGCACTGGGGAAAAGCAGGCAGAGAATTCCCTGCTAGCACCTTCTCTGTGCCTGGGAAACAGAAGTGTTCACATTGCTTCGCAGAATCGCTTTTGTGCAGAAAACAGTAACACTTGTTCAGAAGGAAAGAAAGCACAGAGCCCCATATTTTATGTTGTGCTGGAGAGCTTGCAGAGTACTGGGGAAAAGCAGGCAGAGAATTCCCTGCTAGCACCTTCTCTGTGCCTGGGAAACAGAAGTGTTCACATTGCTTCGCAGAATCGCTTTTGTGCAGAAAACAGTAACACTTGTTCAGAATGAAAGAAAGCACAGAGCCCCAGATTTTATGTTGTCCTGGAGAGCTTGCAGAGCACTGGGGAAAGGCAGGCAGAGAATTCCCTGCTAGCACCTTCTCTGTGCCTGTTCACATTCCTTCGCAGAATCGCTTTTGTGCAGAAAACTGTAACACTTGTTCAGAACGAAAGAAAGCACAGAGCCCCAGATTTTATGTTGTCCTGGAGAGCTTGCAGAGCACTGGGGAAAGGCAGGCAGAGAATTCCCTGCTAGCACCTTCTCTGTGCCTGGGAAACAGAAGTGTTCACATTGCTTCGCAGAATCGCTTTTGTGCAGAAAACAATAACACCTGTTCAGAACGAAAGAAAGCACAGAGCCCCAGATTTTATGTTGTCCTGGAGAGCTTGCAGAGTACTGGGGAAAAGCAGGCAGAGAATTCCCTGCTAGCACCTTCTCTGTGCCTGGGAAACAGAAGTGTTCACATTGCTTCGCAGAATCGCTTTTGTGCAGATAACAGTAACACTTGTTCAGAACAAAAGAAAGCACAGAGCCCCAGATTTTATGTTGTCCTGGAGAGCTTGCAGAGCACTGGGGAAAAGCAGGCAGAGAATTCCCTGCTAGCACCTTCTCTGTGCCTGGGAAACAGAAGTGTTCACATTGCTTCGCAGAATCGCTTTTGTGCAGAAAACAGTAACACTTGTTCAGACGAAAGAAAGCACAGAGCCCCAGATTTTATGTTGTGCTGGAGAGCTTGCAGAGCACTGGGGAAAGGCAGGCAGAGAATTCCCTGCTAGCACCTTCTCTGTGCCTGGGAAGCAGAAGTCTTCACATTGCTTCGCAGAATCGCTTTTGTGCAGAAAACAGTAACACTTGTTCAGAACGAAAGAAAGCACAGAGCCCCAGATTTTATTTTGTCCTGGAGAGCTTGCAGAGCACTGGGGAAAAGCAGGCAGAGAATTCCCTGCTAGCACCTTCTCTGTGCCTGGGAAACAGAAGTGTTCACATTGCTTCGCAGAATCGCTTTTGTGCAGAAAACAGTAACACTTGTTCAGAACGAAAGAAAGCACAGAGCCCCAGATTTTATGTTGTCCTGGAGAGCTTGCAGAGCACTGGGGAAAGGCAGGCAGAGAATTCCCTGCTAGCACCTTCTCTGTGCCTGGGAAGCAGAAGTGTTCACATTGCTTCGCAGAATCGCTTTTGTGCAGAAAACAGTAACACCTGTTCAGAACGAAAGAAAGCACAGAGCCCCAGATTTTATGTTGTCCTGGAGAGCTTGCAGAGTACTGGGGAAAAGCAGGCAGAGAATTCCCTGCTAGCACCTTCTCTGTGCCTGGGAAACAGAAGTGTTGACATTTCTTCGCAGAATCGCTTTTGTGCAGAAAACAGTAACACTTGTTCAGAACGAAAGAAAGCACAGAGCCCCAGATTTTATGTTGTCCTGGAGAGCTTGCAGAGCACTGGGGAAAGGCAGGCAGAGAATTCCCTGCTAGCACCTTCTCTGTGCCTGGGAAACAGAAGTGTTCACATTGCTTCGCAGAATCGCTTTTGTGCAGATAACAGTAACACTTGTTCAGAACAAAAGAAAGCACAGAGCCCCAGATTTTATGTTGTCCTGGAGAGCTTGCAGAGCACTGGGGAAAAGCAGGCAGAGAATTCCCTGCTAGCACCTTCTCTGTGCCTGGGAAACAGAAGTGTTCACATTGCTTCGCAGAATCGCTTTTGTGCAGAAAACAGTAACACTTGTTCAGACGAAAGAAAGCACAGAGCCCCAGATTTTATGTTGTCCTGGAGAGCTTGCAGAGCACTGGGGAAAGGCAGGCAGAGAATTCCCTGCTAGCACCTTCTCTGTGCCTGGGAAGCAGAAGTGTTCACATTGCTTGGCAGAATCGCTTTTGAGCAGAAAACAGTAACACTTGTTCAGAACGAAAGAAAGCACAGAGCCCCAGATTCTATGTTGTCCTGGAGAGCTTGCAGAGCACTGGGGAAAAGCAGGCAGAGAATTCCCTGCTAGCACCTTCTCTGTGCCTGGGAAACAGAAGTGTTCACATTGCTTCGCAGAATCGCTTTTGTGCAGAAAACAGTAACACTTGTTCAGAACGAAAGAAAGCACAGAGCCCCATATTTTATGTTGTGCTGGAGAGCTTGCAGAGTACTGGGGAAAAGCAGGCAGAGAATTCCCTGCTAGCACCTTCTCTGTGCCTGGGGAAACAGAAGTGTTCACATTGCTTCGCAGAATCGTTTTTGTGCAGAAAACAGTAACACTTGTTCAGACGAAAGAAAGCACAGAGCCCCAGATTTTATGTTGTCCTGGAGAGCTTGCAGAGCACTGGGGAAAGGCAGGCAGAGAATTCCCTGCTAGCACCTTCTCTGTGCCTGTTCACATTCCTTCGCAGAATCGCTTTTGTGCAGAAAACTGTAACACTTGTTCAGAACGAAAGAAAGCACAGAGCCCCAGATTTTATGTTGTCCTGGAGAGCTTGCAGAGCACTGGGGAAAGGCAGGCAGAGAATTCCCTGCTAGCACCTTCTCTGTGCCTGTTCACATTCCTTCGCAGAATCGCTTTTGTGCAGAAAACTGTAACACTTGTTCAGAACGAAAGAAAGCACAGAGCCCCAGATTTTATGTTGTCCTGGAGAGCTTGCAGAGCACTGGGGAAAGGCAGGCAGAGAATTCCCTGCTAGCACGTTCTCGGTGCCTGGGAAGCAGAAGTGTTCACATTTCTTAGCAGTATCGCTTTTGTGCAGAAAACAGTAACACTTGTTCAGAAGGAAAGAAAGCACAGAGCCCCATATTTTATGTTGTGCTGGAGAGCTTGCAGAGTACTGGGGAAAAGCAGGCAGAGAATTCCCTGCTAGCACCTTCTCTGTGCCTGGGAAACAGAAGTGTTCACATTGCTTCGCAGAATCGCTTTTGTGCAGATAACAGTAACACTTGTTCAGAACAAAAGAAAGCACAGAGCCCCAGATTTTATGTTGTCCTGGAGAGCTTGCAGAGCACTGGGGAAAAGCAGGCAGAGAATTCCCTGCTAGCACCTTCTCTGTGCCTGGGAAACAGAAGTGTTCACATTGCTTCGCAGAATCGCTTTTGTGCAGAAAACAGTAACACTTGTTCAGACGAAAGAAAGCACAGAGCCCCAGATTTTATGTTGTGCTGGAGAGCTTGCAGAGCACTGGGGAAAGGCAGGCAGAGAATTCCCTGCTAGCACCTTCTCTGTGCCTGGGAAGCAGAAGTCTTCACATTGCTTCGCAGAATCGCTTTTGTGCAGAAAACAGTAACACTTGTTCAGAACGAAAGAAAGCACAGAGCCCCAGATTTTATGTTGTCCTGGAGAGCTTGCAGAGCACTGGGGAAAAGCAGGCAGAGAATTCCCTGCTAGCACCTTCTCTGTGCCTGGGAAACAGAAGTGTTCACATTGCTTCGCAGAATCGCTTTTGTGCAGAAAACAGTAACACTTGTTCAGAACGAAAGAAAGCACAGAGCCCCAGATTTTATGTTGTCCTGGAGAGCTTGCAGAGCACTGGGGAAAGGCAGGCAGAGAATTCCCTGCTAGCACCTTCTCTGTGCCTGGGAAGCAGAAGTGTTCACATTGCTTCGCAGAATCGCTTTTGTGCAGAAAACAGTAACACCTGTTCAGAACGAAAGAAAGCACAGAGCCCCAGATTTTATGTTGTCCTGGAGAGCTTGCAGAGTACTGGGGAAAAGCAGGCAGAGAATTCCCTGCTAGCACCTTCTCTGTGCCTGGGAAACAGAAGTGTTGACATTTCTTCGCAGAATCGCTTTTGTGCAGAAAACAGTAACACTTGTTCAGAACGAAAGAAAGCACAGAGCCCCAGATTTTATGTTGTCCTGGAGAGCTTGCAGAGCACTGGGGAAAGGCAGGCAGAGAATTCCCTGCTAGCACCTTCTCTGTGCCTGGGAAACAGAAGTGTTCACATTGCTTCGCAGAATCGCTTTTGTGCAGATAACAGTAACACTTGTTCAGAACAAAAGAAAGCACAGAGCCCCAGATTTTATGTTGTCCTGGAGAGCTTGCAGAGCACTGGGGAAAAGCAGGCAGAGAATTCCCTGCTAGCACCTTCTCTGTGCCTGGGAAACAGAAGTGTTCACATTGCTTCGCAGAATCGCTTTTGTGCAGAAAACAGTAACACTTGTTCAGACGAAAGAAAGCACAGAGCCCCAGATTTTATGTTGTCCTGGAGAGCTTGCAGAGCACTGGGGAAAAGCAGGCAGAGAATTCCCTGCTAGCACCTTCTCTGTGCCTGGGAAACAGAAGTGTTCACATTGCTTCGCAGAATCGCTTTTGTGCAGAAAACAGTAACACTTGTTCAGAACGAAAGAAAGCACAGAGCCCCATATTTTATGTTGTGCTGGAGAGCTTGCAGAGTACTGGGGAAAAGCAGGCAGAGAATTCCCTGCTAGCACCTTCTCTGTGCCTGGGGAAACAGAAGTGTTCACATTGCTTCGCAGAATCGTTTTTGTGCAGAAAACAGTAACACTTGTTCAGAATGAAAGAAAGCACAGAGCCCCAGATTTTATGTTGTCCTGGAGAGCTTGCAGAGCACTGGGGAAAGGCAGGCAGAGAATTCCCTGCTAGCACCTTCTCTGTGCCTGTTCACATTGCATCGCAGAATCGCTTTTGTGCAGAAAACAGTAACACTTGTTCAGACGAAAGAAAGCACAGAGCCCCAGATTTTATGTTGTCCTGGAGAGCTTGCAGAGCACTGGGGAAAGGCAGGCAGAGAATTCCCTGCTAGCACCTTGTCTGTGCCTGGGAAACAGAAGTGTTCACATTGCTTTGCAGAATCGCTTTTGTGCAGAAAACAGTAACACTTGTTCAGAAGGAAAGAAAGCACAGAGCCCCATATTTTATGTTGTGCTGGAGAGCTTGCAGAGTACTGGGGAAAAGCAGGCAGAGAATTCCCTGCTAGCACCTTCTCTGTGCCTGGGAAGCAGAAGTGTTCACATTGCTTGGCAGAATCGCTTTTGTGCAGAAAACAGTAACACTTGTTCAGAACAAAAGAAAGCACAGAGCCCCAGATTTTATGTTGTCCTGGAGAGCTTGCAGAGCACTGGGGAAAAGCAGGCAGAGAATTCCCTGCTAGCACCTTCTCTGTGCCTGGGAAGCAGAAGTCTTCACATTGCTTCGCAGAATCGCTTTTGTGCAGAAAACAGTAACACTTGTTCAGAACGAAAGAAAGCACAGAGCCCCAGATTTTATGTTGTCCTGGAGAGCTTGCAGAGCACTGGGGAAAGGCAGGCAGAGAATTCCCTGCTAGCACCTTCTCTGTGCCTGTTCACATTGCTTCGCAGAATCGCTTTTGTGCAGAAAACAGTAACACTTGTTCAGACGAAAGAAAGCACAGAGCCCCAGATTTTATGTTGTCCTGGAGAGCTTGCAGAGCACTGGGGAAAGGCAGGCAGAGAATTTCCTGCTAGCACCTTCTCTGTGCCTGGGAAGCAGAAGTGTTCACATTGCTTGGCAGAATCGCTTTTGTGCAGAAAACAGTAACACTTGTTCAGAACGAAAGAAAGCACAGAGCCCCAGATTCTATGTTGTCCTGGAGAGCTTGCAGAGCACTGGGGAAAAGCAGGCAGAGAATTCCCTGCTAGCACGTCTCTGTGCCTGGGAAACAGAAGTGTTCACATTGCTTCGCAGAATCGCTTTTGTGCAGAAAACAGTAACACTTGTTCAGAAGGAAAGAAAGCACAGAGCCCCATATTTTATGTTGTGCTGGAGAGCTTGCAGAGTACTGGGGAAAAGCAGGCAGAGAATTCCCTGCTAGCACCTTCTCTGTGCCTGGGAAACAGAAGTGTTCACATTGCTTCGCAGAATCGCTTTTGTGCAGAAAACAGTAACACTTGTTCAGAACGAAAGAAAGCACAGAGCCCCAGATTTTATGTTGTCCTGGAGAGCTTGCAGAGCACTGGGGAAAGGCAGGCAGAGAATTCCCTGCTAGCACCTTCTCTGTGCCTGGGAAGCAGAAGTGTTCACATTGCTTCGCAGAATCGCTTTTGTGCAGAAAACAATAACACCTGTTCAGAACGAAAGAAAGCACAGAGCCCCAGATTTTATGTTGTCCTGGAGAGCTTGCAGAGTACTGGGGAAAAGCAGGCAGAGAATTCCCTGCTAGCACCTTCCCTGTGCCTGGGAAACAGAAGTGTTCACATTGCTTCGCAGAATCGCTTTTGTGCAGAAAACAGTAACACTTGTTCAGAACGAAAGAAAGCACAGAGCCCCATATTTTATGTTGTGCTGGAGAGCTTGCAGAGTACTGGGGAAAAGCAGGCAGAGAATTCCCTGCTAGCACCTTCTCTGTGCCTGGGAAACAGAAGTGTTCACATTGCTTCGCAGAATCGCTTTTGTGCAGATAACAGTAACACTTGTTCAGAAGGAAAGAAAGCACAGAGCCCCAGATTTTATGTTGTCCTGGAGAGCTTGCAGAGCACTGGGGAAAAGCAGGCAGAGAATTCCCTGCTAGCACCTTCTCTGTGCCTGGGAAACAGAAGTGTTCACATTGCTTCGCAGAATCGCTTTTGTGCAGAAAACAGTAACACTTGTTCAGACGAAAGAAAGCACAGAGCCCCAGATTTTATGTTGTCCTGGAGAGCTTTCAGAGCACTGGGGAAAGGCAGGCAGAGAATTCCCTGCTAGCACCTTCTCTGTGCCTGGGAAGCAGAAGTGTTCACATTGCTTCGCAGAATCGCTTTTGTGCAGAAAACAGTAACACTTGTTCAGAACGAAAGAAAGCACAGAGCCCCAGATTTTATGTTGTCCTGGAGAGCTTGCAGAGCACTGGGGAAAGGCAGGCAGAGAATTCCCTGCTAGCACCTTCTCTGTGCCTGGGAAACAGAAGTGTTCACATTGCTTCGCAGAATCGCTTTTGTGCAGAAAACAGTAACACTTGTTCAGACGAAAGAAAGCACAGAGCCCCAGATTTTATGTTGTGCTGGAGAGCTTGCAGAGCACTGGGGAAAGGCAGGCAGAGAATTCCCTGCTAGCACCTTCTCTGTGCCTGGGAAGCAGAAGTCTTCACATTGCTTCGCAGAATCGCTTTTGTGCAGAAAACAGTAACACTTGTTCAGAACGAAAGAAAGCACAGAGCCCCAGATTTTATGTTGTCCTGGAGAGCTTGCAGAGCACTGGGGAAAAGCAGGCAGAGAATTCCCTGCTAGCACCTTCTCTGTGCCTGGGAAACAGAAGTGTTCACATTGCTTCGCAGAATCGCTTTTGTGCAGAAAACAGTAACACTTGTTCAGAACGAAAGAAAGCACAGAGCCCCAGATTTTATGTTGTCCTGGAGAGCTTGCAGAGCACTGGGGAAAGGCAGGCAGAGAATTCCCTGCTAGCACCTTCTCTGTGCCTGGGAAGCAGAAGTGTTCACATTGCTTCGCAGAATCGCTTTTGTGCAGAAAACAATAACACCTGTTCAGAACGAAAGAAAGCACAGAGCCCCAGATTTTATGTTGTGCTGGAGAGCTTGCAGAGTACTGGGGAAAAGCAGGCAGAGAATTCCCTGCTAGCACCTTCTCTGTGCCTGGGAAACAGAAGTGTTCACATTGCTTCGCAGAATCGCTTTTGTGCAGAAAACAGTAACACTTGTTCAGAACGAAAGAAAGCACAGAGCCCCAGATTTTATGTTGTCCTGGAGAGCTTGCAGAGCACTGGGGAAATGCAGGCAGAGAATTCCCTGCTAGCACCTTGTCTGTGCCTGGGAAACAGAAGTGTTCACATTGCTTTGCAGAATCGCTTTTGTGCAGAAAACAGTAACACTTGTTCAGAAGGAAAGAAAGCACAGAGCCCCATATTTTATGTTGTGCTGGAGAGCTTGCAGAGTACTGGGGAAAAGCAGGCAGAGAATTCCCTGCTAGCACCTTCTCTGTGCCTGGGAAGCAGAAGTGTTCACATTGCTTGGCAGAATCGCTTTTGTGCAGAAAACAGTAACACTTGTTCAGAACAAAAGAAAGCACAGAGCCCCAGATTTTATGTTGTCCTGGAGAGCTTGCAGAGCACTGGGGAAAAGCAGGCAGAGAATTCCCTGCTAGCACCTTCTCTGTGCCTGGGAAGCAGAAGTCTTCACATTGCTTCGCAGAATCGCTTTTGTGCAGAAAACAGTAACACTTGTTCAGAACGAAAGAAAGCACAGAGCCCCAGATTTTATGTTGTCCTGGAGAGCTTGCAGAGCACTGGGGAAAGGCAGGCAGAGAATTCCCTGCTAGCACCTTCTCTGTGCCTGTTCACATTGCTTCGCAGAATCGCTTTTGTGCAGAAAACAGTAACACTTGTTCAGACGAAAGAAAGCACAGAGCCCCAGATTTTATGTTGTCCTGGAGAGCTTGCAGAGCACTGGGGAAAGGCAGGCAGAGAATTTCCTGCTAGCACCTTCTCTGTGCCTGGGAAGCAGAAGTGTTCACATTGCTTGGCAGAATCGCTTTTGTGCAGAAAACAGTAACACTTGTTCAGAACGAAAGAAAGCACAGAGCCCCAGATTCTATGTTGTCCTGGAGAGCTTGCAGAGCACTGGGGAAAAGCAGGCAGAGAATTCCCTGCTAGCACGTCTCTGTGCCTGGGAAACAGAAGTGTTCACATTGCTTCGCAGAATCGCTTTTGTGCAGAAAACAGTAACACTTGTTCAGAAGGAAAGAAAGCACAGAGCCCCATATTTTATGTTGTGCTGGAGAGCTTGCAGAGTACTGGGGAAAAGCAGGCAGAGAATTCCCTGCTAGCACCTTCTCTGTGCCTGGGAAACAGAAGTGTTCACATTGCTTCGCAGAATCGCTTTTGTGCAGAAAACAGTAACACTTGTTCAGAACGAAAGAAAGCACAGAGCCCCAGATTTTATGTTGTCCTGGAGAGCTTGCAGAGCACTGGGGAAAGGCAGGCAGAGAATTCCCTGCTAGCACCTTCTCTGTGCCTGGGAAGCAGAAGTGTTCACATTGCTTCGCAGAATCGCTTTTGTGCAGAAAACAATAACACCTGTTCAGAACGAAAGAAAGCACAGAGCCCCAGATTTTATGTTGTCCTGGAGAGCTTGCAGAGTACTGGGGAAAAGCAGGCAGAGAATTCCCTGCTAGCACCTTCCCTGTGCCTGGGAAACAGAAGTGTTCACATTGCTTCGCAGAATCGCTTTTGTGCAGAAAACAGTAACACTTGTTCAGAACGAAAGAAAGCACAGAGCCCCATATTTTATGTTGTGCTGGAGAGCTTGCAGAGTACTGGGGAAAAGCAGGCAGAGAATTCCCTGCTAGCACCTTCTCTGTGCCTGGGAAACAGAAGTGTTCACATTGCTTCGCAGAATCGCTTTTGTGCAGATAACAGTAACACTTGTTCAGAAGGAAAGAAAGCACAGAGCCCCAGATTTTATGTTGTCCTGGAGAGCTTGCAGAGCACTGGGGAAAAGCAGGCAGAGAATTCCCTGCTAGCACCTTCTCTGTGCCTGGGAAACAGAAGTGTTCACATTGCTTCGCAGAATCGCTTTTGTGCAGAAAACAGTAACACTTGTTCAGACGAAAGAAAGCACAGAGCCCCAGATTTTATGTTGTCCTGGAGAGCTTTCAGAGCACTGGGGAAAGGCAGGCAGAGAATTCCCTGCTAGCACCTTCTCTGTGCCTGGGAAGCAGAAGTGTTCACATTGCTTCGCAGAATCGCTTTTGTGCAGAAAACAGTAACACTTGTTCAGAACGAAAGAAAGCACAGAGCCCCAGATTTTATGTTGTCCTGGAGAGCTTGCAGAGCACTGGGGAAAGGCAGGCAGAGAATTCCCTGCTAGCACCTTCTCTGTGCCTGGGAAGCAGAAGTGTTCACATTGCTTCGCAGAATCGCTTTTGAGCAGAAAACAGTAACACTTGTTCAGAACGAAAGAAAGCACAGAGCCCCAGATTCTATGTTGTCCTGGAGAGCTTGCAGAGCACTGGGGAAAAGCAGGCAGAGAATTCCCTGCTAGCACCTTCTCTGTGCCTGGGAAACAGAAGTGTTCACATTGCTTCGCAGAATCGCTTTTGTGCAGAAAACAGTAACACTTGTTCAGAAGGAAAGAAAGCACAGAGCCCCATATTTTATGTTGTGCTGGAGAGCTTGCAGAGTACTGGGGTAAAGCAGGCAGAGAATTCCCTGCTAGCACCTTCTCTGTGCCTGGGAAACAGAAGTGTTCACATTGCTTCGCAGAATCGTTTTTGTGCAGAAAACAGTAACACTTGTTCAGAATGAAAGAAAGCACAGAGCCCCAGATTTTATGTTGTCCTGGAGAGCTTGCAGAGCACTGGGGAAAGGCAGGCAGAGAATTCCCTGCTAGCACCTTCTCTGTGCCTGTTCACATTGCATCGCAGAATCGCTTTTGTGCAGAAAACAGTAACACTTGTTCAGACGAAAGAAAGCACAGAGCCCCAGATTTTATGTTGTCCTGAAGAGCTTGCAGAGCACTGGGGAAAGGCAGGCAGAGAATTCCCTGCTAGCACCTTCTCTGTGCCTGTTCACATTCCTTCGCAGAATCGCTTTTGTGCAGAAAACTGTAACACTTGTTCAGAACGAAAGAAAGCACAGAGCCCCAGATTTTATGTTGTCCTGGAGAGCTTGCAGAGCACTGGGGAAAGGCAGGCAGAGAATTCCCTGCTAGCACGTTCTCGGTGCCTGGGAAGCCGAAGTGTTCACATTTCTTAGCAGTATCGCTTTTGTGCAGAAAACAGTAACACTTGTTCAGAAGGAAAGAAAGCACAGAGCCCCATATTTTATGTTGTGCTGGAGAGCTTGCAGAGTACTGGGGAAAAGCAGGCAGAGAATTCCCTGCTAGCACCTTCTCTGTGCCTGGGAAACAGAAGTGTTCACATTGCTTCGCAGAATCGCTTTTGTGCAGATAACAGTAACACTTGTTCAGAACAAAAGAAAGCACAGAGCCCCAGATTTTATGTTGTCCTGGAGAGCTTGCAGAGCACTGGGGAAAAGCAGGCAGAGAATTCCCTGCTAGCACCTTCTCTGTGCCTGGGAAACAGAAGTGTTCACATTGCTTCGCAGAATCGCTTTTGTGCAGAAAACAGTAACTTGTTCAGACGAAAGAAAGCACAGAGCCCCAGATTTTATGTTGTGCTGGAGAGCTTGCAGAGCACTGGGGAAAGGCAGGCAGAGAATTCCCTGCTAGCACCTTCTCTGTGCCTGGGAAGCAGAAGTGTTCACATTGCTTCGCAGAATCGCTTTTGTGCAGAAAACAGTAACACTTGTTCAGAACGAAAGAAAGCACAGAGCCCCAGATTTTATGTTGTCCTGGAGAGCTTGCAGAGCACTGGGGAAAGGCAGGCAGAGAATTCCCTGCTAGCACCTTCTCTGTGCCTGTTCACATTGCTTCGCAGAATCGCTTTTGTGCAGAAAACAGTAACACTTGTTCAGACGAAAGAAAGCACAGAGCCCCAGATTTTATGTTGTCCTGGAGAGCTTGCAGAGCACTGGGGAAAGGCAGGCAGAGAATTTCCTGCTAGCACCTTCTCTGTGCCTGGGAAGCAGAAGTGTTCACATTGCTTCGCAGAATCGCTTTTGTGCAGAAAACAGTAACACTTGTTCAGAACAAAAGAAAGCACAGAGCCCCAGATTTTATGTTGTCCTGGAGAGCTTGCAGAGCACTGGGGAAAGGCAGGCAGAGAATTCCCTGCTAGCACCTTCTCTGTGCCTGTTCACATTCCTTCGCAGAATCGCTTTTGTGCAGAAAACTGTAACACTTGTTCAGAACGAAAGAAAGCACAGAGCCCCAGATTTTATGTTGTCCTGGAGAGCTTGCAGAGCACTGGGGAAAGGCAGGCAGAGAATTCCCTGCTAGCACGTTCTCGGTGCCTGGGAAGCAGAAGTGTTCACATTTCTTAGCAGTATCGCTTTTGTGCAGAAAACAGTAACACTTGTTCAGAAGGAAAGAAAGCACAGAGCCCCATATTTTATGTTGTGCTGGAGAGCTTGCAGAGCACTGGGAAAAAGCAGGCAGAGAATTCCCTGCTAGCACCTTCTCTGTGCCTGGGAAACAGAAGTGTTCACATTGCTTCGCAGAATCGCTTTTGTGCAGATAACAGTAACACTTGTTCAGAACAAAAGAAAGCACAGAGCCCCAGATTTTATGTTGTCCTGGAGAGCTTGCAGAGCACTGGGGAAAAGCAGGCAGAGAATTCCCTGCTAGCACCTTCTCTGTGCCTGGGAAACAGAAGTGTTCACATTGCTTCGCAGAATCGCTTTTGTGCAGAAAACAGTAACACTTGTTCAGACGAAAGAAAGCACAGAGCCCCAGATTTTATGTTGTGCTGGAGAGCTTGCAGAGCACTGGGGAAAGGCAGGCAGAGAATTCCCTGCTAGCACCTTCTCTGTGCCTGGGAAGCAGAAGTCTTCACATTGCTTCGCAGAATCGCTTTTGTGCAGAAAACAGTAACACTTGTTCAGAACGAAAGAAAGCACAGAGCCCCAGATTTTATGTTGTCCTGGAGAGCTTGCAGAGCACTGGGGAAAAGCAGGCAGAGAATTCCCTGCTAGCACCTTCTCTGTGCCTGGGAAACAGAAGTGTTCACATTGCTTCGCAGAATCGCTTTTGTGCAGAAAACAGTAACACTTGTTCAGAACGAAAGAAAGCACAGAGCCCCAGATTTTATGTTGTCCTGGAGAGCTTGCAGAGCACTGGGGAAAGGCAGGCAGAGAATTCCCTGCTAGCACCTTCTCTGTGCCTGGGAAGCAGAAGTGTTCACATTGCTTCGCAGAATCGCTTTTGTGCAGAAAACAATAACACCTGTTCAGAACGAAAGAAAGCACAGAGCCCCAGATTTTATGTTGTCCTGGAGAGCTTGCAGAGTACTGGGGAAAAGCAGGCAGAGAATTCCCTGCTAGCACCTTCTCTGTGCCTGGGAAACAGAAGTGTTCACATTGCTTCGCAGAATCGCTTTTGTGCAGAAAACAGTAACACTTGTTCAGAACGAAAGAAAGCACAGAGCCCCAGATTTTATGTTGTCCTGGAGAGCTTGCAGAGCACTGGGGAAAGGCAGGCAGAGAATTCCCTGCTAGCACCTTCCCTGTGCCTGGGAAACAGAAGTGTTCACATTGCTTCGCAGAATCGCTTTTGTGCAGAAAACAGTAACACTTGTTCAGAAGGAAAGAAAGCACAGAGCCCCATATTTTATGTTGTGCTGGAGAGCTTGCAGAGTACTGGGGAAAAGCAGGCAGAGAATTCCCTGCTAGCACCTTCTCTGTGCCTGGGAAACAGAAGTGTTCACATTGCTTCGCAGAATCGCTTTTGTGCAGATAACAGTAACACTTGTTCAGAACAAAAGAAAGCACAGAGCCCCAGATTTTATGTTGCCCTGGAGAGCTTGCAGAGCACTGGGGAAAAGCAGGCAGAGAATTCCCTGCTAGCACCTTCTCTGTGCCTGGGAAACAGAAGTGTTCACATTGCTTCGCAGAATCGCTTTTGTGCAGAAAACAGTAACACTTGTTCAGACGAAAGAAAGCACAGAGCCCCAGATTTTATGTTGTGCTGGAGAGCTTGCAGAGCACTGGGGAAAGGCAGGCAGAGAATTCCCTGCTAGCACCTTCTCTGTGCCTGGGAAGCAGAAGTCTTCACATTGCTTCGCAGAATCGCTTTTGTGCAGAAAACAGTAACACTTGTTCAGAACGAAAGAAAGCACAGAGCCCCAGATTTTATGTTGTCCTGGAGAGCTTGCAGAGCACTGGGGAAAAGCAGGCAGAGAATTCCCTGCTAGCACCTTCTCTGTGCCTGGGAAACAGAAGTGTTCCCATTGCTTCGCAGAATCGCTTTTGTGCAGAAAACAGTAACACTTGTTCAGAACGAAAGAAAGCACAGAGCCCCAGATTTTATGTTGTCCTGGAGAGCTTGCAGAGCACTGGGGAAAGGCAGGCAGAGAATTCCCTGCTAGCACCTTCTCTGTGCCTGGGAAGCAGAAGTGTTCACATTGCTTCGCAGAATCGCTTTTGTGCAGAAAACAATAACACCTGTTCAGAACGAAAGAAAGCACAGAGCCCCAGATTTTATGTTGTCCTGGAGAGCTTGCAGAGTACTGGGGAAAAGCAGGCAGAGAATTCCCTGCTAGCACCTTCTCTGTGCCTGGGAAACAGAAGTGTTCACATTGCTTCGCAGAATCGCTTTTGTGCAGAAAACAGTAACACTTGTTCAGAACGAAAGAAAGCACAGAGCCCCAGATTTTATGTTGTCCTGGAGAGCTTGCAGAGCACTGGGGAAAGGCAGGCAGAGAATTCCCTGCTAGCACCTTGTCTGTGCCTGGGAAACAGAAGTCTTCACATTGCTTCGCAGAATCGCTTTTGTGCAGACAACAGTAACACTTTTTCAGAACAAAAGAAAGCACAGAGCCTCAGATTTTATGTTGTCCTGGAGAGCTTGCAGAGCACTGGGGAAAAGCAAGCAGAGAATTCCCTGCTAGCACCTTCTCTGTGCCTGGGAAACAGAAGTGTTCACATTGCTTCGCAGAATCGCTTTTGTGCAGAAAACAGTAACACTTGTTCAGAACGAAAGAAAGCACAGAGCCCCAGATTTTATGTTGTCCTGGAGAGCTTGCAGAGCACTGGGGAAAGGCAGGCAGAGAATTCCCTGCTAGCACCTTCCCTGTGCCTGGGAAAGAGAAGTGTTCCCATTGCTTCGCAGAATCGCTTTTGTGCAGAAAACAGTAACACTTGTTCAGAAGGAAAGAAAGCACAGAGCCCCAGATTTTATGTTGTCCTGGAGAGCTTGCAGAGCACTGGGGAAAAGCAGGCAGAGAATTCCCTGCTAGCACCTTCTCTGTGCCTGGGAAGCAGAAGTCTTCACATTGCTTCGCAGAATCGCTTTTGTGCAGATAACAGTAACACTTTTTCAGAACAAAAGAAAGCACAGAGCCCCAGATTTTATGTTGTCCTGGAGAGCTTGCAGAGCACTGGGGAAAAGCAGGCAGAGAATTCCCTGCTAGCACCTTCTCTGTGCCTGGGAAGCAGAAGTGTTCACATTGCTTCGCAGAATCGCTTTTGTGCAGAAAACAGTAACACTTGTTCAGAAGGAAAGAAAGCACAGAGCCCCATATTTTATGTTGTGCTGGAGAGCTTGCAGAGTACTGGGGAAAAGCAGGCAGAGAATTCCCTGCTAGCACCTTCTCTGTGCCTGGGAAACAGAAGTGTTCACATTGCTTCGCAGAATCGCTTTTGTGCAGATAACAGTAACACTTGTTCAGAACAAAAGAAAGCACAGAGCCCCAGATTTTATGTTGTCCTGGAGAGCTTGCAGAGCACTGGGGAAAAGCAGGCAGAGAATTCCCTGCTAGCACCTTCTCTGTGCCTGGGAAACAGAAGTGTTCACATTGCTTCGCAGAATCGCTTTTGTGCAGAAAACAGTAACACTTGTTCAGAACGAAAGAAAGCACAGAGCCCCAGATTTTATGTTGTCCTGGAGAGCTTGCAGAGCACTGGGGAAAGGCAGGCAGAGAATTCCCTGCTAGCACCTTCTCTGTGCCTTGGAAGCAGAAGTGTTCACATTGCTTCGCAGAATCGTTTTGTGCAGAAAACAATAACACCTGTTCAGAACGAAAGAAAGCACAGAGCCCCAGATTTTATGTTGTCCTGGAGAGCTTGCAGAGCACTGGGGAAAGGCAGGCAGAGAATTCCCTGCTAGCACGTTCTCGGTGCCTGGGAAGCAGAAGTGTTCACATTTCTTAGCAGTATCGCTTTTGTGCAGAAAACAGTAACACTTGTTCAGAAGGAAAGAAAGCACAGAGCCCCATATTTTATGTTGTGCTGGAGAGCTTGCAGAGTACTGGGGAAAAGCAGGCAGAGAATTCCCTGCTAGCACCTTCTCTGTGCCTGGGAAACAGAAGTGTTCACATTGCTTCGCAGAATCGCTTTTGTGCAGATAACAGTAACACTTGTTCAGAACAAAAGAAAGCACAGAGCCCCAGATTTTATGTTGTCCTGGAGAGCTTGCAGAGCACTGGGGAAAAGCAGGCAGAGAATTCCCTGCTAGCACCTTCTCTGTGCCTGGGAAACAGAAGTGTTCACATTGCTTCGCAGAATCGCTTTTGTGCAGAAAACAGTAACACTTGTTCAGACGAAAGAAAGCACAGAGCCCCAGATTTTATGTTGTCCTGGAGAGCTTGCAGAGCACTGGGGAAAGGCAGGCAGAGAATTCCCTGCTAGCACCTTCTCTGTGCCTGGGAAGCAGAAGTCTTCACATTGCTTCGCAGAATCGCTTTTGTGCAGAAAACAGTAACACTTGTTCAGAACGAAAGAAAGCACAGAGCCCCAGATTTTATGTTGTCCTGGAGAGCTTGCAGAGCACTGGGGAAAAGCAGGCAGAGAATTCCCTGCTAGCACCTTCTCTGTGCCTGGGAAACAGAAGTGTTCACATTGCTTCGCAGAATCGCTTTTGTGCAGAAAACAGTAACACTTGTTCAGAACGAAAGAAAGCACAGAGCCCCAGATTTTATGTTGTCCTGGAGAGCTTGCAGAGCACTGGGGAAAGGCAGGCAGAGAATTCCCTGCTAGCACCTTCTCTGTGCCTGGGAAGCAGAAGTCTTCACATTGCTTCGCAGAATCGCTTTTGTGCAGAAAACAGTAACACTTGTTCAGAACGAAAGAAAGCACAGAGCCCCAGATTCTATGTTGTCCTGGAGAGCTTGCAGAGCACTGGGGAAAAGCAGGCAGAGAATTCCCTGCTAGCACCTTATCTGTGCCTGGGAAACAGAAGTGTTCACATTGCTTCGCAGAATCGCTTTTGTGCAGAAAACAGTAACACTTGTTCAGAAGGAAAGAAAGCACAGAGCCCCATATTTTATGTTGTGCTGGAGAGCTTGCAGAGTACTGGGGAAAAGCAGGCAGAGAATTCCCTGCTAGCACCTTCTCTGTGCCTGGGAAACAGAAGTGTTCACATTGCTTCGCAGAATCGTTTTTGTGCAGAAAACAGTAACACTTGTTCACAATGAAAGAAAGCACAGAGCCCCAGATTTTATGTTGTCCTGGAGAGCTTGCAGAGCACTGGGGAAAGGCAGGCAGAGAATTCCCTGCTAGCACCTTCTCTGTGCCTGTTCACATTGCATCGCAGAATCGCTTTTGTGCAGAAAACAGTAACACTTGTTCAGACGAAAGAAAGCACAGAGCCCCAGATTTTATGTTGTCCTGGAGAGCTTGCAGAGCACTGGGGAAAGGCAGGCAGAGAATTCCCTGCTAGCACCTTCTCTGTGCCTGTTCACATTCCTTCGCAGAATCGCTTTTGTGCAGAAAACAGTAACACTTGTTCAGAACGAAAGAAAGCACAGAGCCCCAGATTTTATGTTGTCCTGGAGAGCTTGCAGAGCACTGGGGAAAGGCAGGCAGAGAATTCCCTGCTAGCACGTTCTCGGTGCCTGGGAAGCAGAAGTGTTCACATTTCTTAGCAGTATCGCTTTTGTGCAGAAAACAGTAACACTTGTTCAGAACGAAAGAAAGCACAGAGCCCCAGATTTTATGTTGTGCTGGAGAGCTTGCAGAGTACTGGGGAAAAGCAGGCAGAGAATTCCCTGCTAGCACCTTCTCTGTGCCTGGGAAACACAAGTGTTCACATTGCTTCGCAGAATCGCTTTTGTGCAGATAACAGTAACACTTGTTCAGAACAAAAGAAAGCACAGAGCCCCAGATTTTATGTTGTCCTGGAGAGCTTGCAGAGCACTGGGGAAAGGCAGGCAGAGAATTTCCTGCTAGCACCTTCTCTGTGCCTGGGAAGCAGAAGTGTTCACATTGCTTGGCAGAATCGCTTTTGTGCAGAAAACAGTAACACTTGTTCAGAACGAAAGAAAGCACAGAGCCCCAGATTCTATGTTGTCCTGGAGAGCTTGCAGAGCACTGGGGAAAAGCAGGCAGAGAATTCCCTGCTAGCACGTCTCTGTGCCTGGGAAACAGAAGTGTTCCCATTGCTTCGCAGAATCGCTTTTGTGCAGAAAACAGTAACACTTGTTCAGAAGGAAAGAAAGCACAGAGCCCCATATTTTATGTTGTGCTGGAGAGCTTGCAGAGTACTGGGGAAAAGCAGGCAGAGAATTCCCTGCTAGCACCTTCTCTGTGCCTGGGAAGCAGAAGTGTTCACATTGCTTCGCAGAATCGCTTTTGTGCAGAAAACAGTAACACTTGTTCAGAACAAAAGAAAGCACAGAGCCCCAGATTTTATGTTGTCCTGGAGAGCTTGCAGAGCACTGGGGAAAGGCAGGCAGAGAATTCCCTGCTAGCACCTTCTCTGTGCCTGTTCACATTCCTTCGCAGAATCGCTTTTGTGCAGAAAACTGTAACACTTGTTCAGAACGAAAGAAAGCACAGAGCCCCAGATTTTATGTTGTCCTGGAGAGCTTGCAGAGCACTGGGGAAAGGCAGGCAGAGAATTCCCTGCTAGCACGTTCTCGGTGCCTGGGAAGCAGAAGTGTTCACATTTCTTAGCAGTATCGCTTTTGTGCAGAAAACAGTAACACTTGTTCAGAACGAAAGAAAGCACAGAGCCCCATATTTTATGTTGTGCTGGAGAGCTTGCAGAGCACTGGGAAAAAGCAGGCAGAGAATTCCCTGCTAGCACCTTCTCTGTGCCTGGGAAACAGAAGTGTTCACATTGCTTCGCAGAATCGCTTTTGTGCAGATAACAGTAACACTTGTTCAGAACAAAAGAAAGCACAGAGCCCCAGATTTTATGTTGTCCTGGAGAGCTTGCAGAGCACTGGGGAAAAGCAGGCAGAGAATTCCCTGCTAGCACCTTCTCTGTGCCTGGGAAACAGAAGTGTTCACATTGCTTCGCAGAATCGCTTTTGTGCAGAAAACAGTAACACTTGTTCAGACGAAAGAAAGCACAGAGCCCCAGATTTTATGTTGTGCTGGAGAGCTTGCAGAGCACTGGGGAAAGGCAGGCAGAGAATTCCCTGCTAGCACCTTCTCTGTGCCTGGGAAGCAGAAGTCTTCACATTGCTTCGCAGAATCGCTTTTGTGCAGAAAACAGTAACACTTGTTCAGAACGAAAGAAAGCACAGAGCCCCAGATTTTATGTTGTCCTGGAGAGCTTGCAGAGCACTGGGGAAAAGCAGGCAGAGAATTCCCTGCTAGCACCTTCTCTGTGCCTGGGAAACAGAAGTGTTCACATTGCTTCGCAGAATCGCTTTTGTGCAGAAAACAGTAACACTTGTTCAGAACGAAAGAAAGCACAGAGCCCCAGATTTTATGTTGTCCTGGAGAGCTTGCAGAGCACTGGGGAAAGGCAGGCAGAGAATTCCCTGCTAGCACCTTCTCTGTGCCTGGGAAGCAGAAGTGTTCACATTGCTTCGCAGAATCGCTTTTGTGCAGAAAACAATAACACCTGTTCAGAACGAAAGAAAGCACAGAGCCCCAGATTTTATGTTGTCCTGGAGAGCTTGCAGAGTACTGGGGAAAAGCAGGCAGAGAATTCCCTGCTAGCACCTTCTCTGTGCCTGGGAAACAGAAGTCTTCACATTGCTTCGCAGAATCGCTTTTGTGCAGAAAACAGTAACACTTGTTCAGAACGAAAGAAAGCACAGAGCCCCAGATTTTATGTTGTCCTGGAGAGCTTGCAGAGCACTGGGGAAAGGCAGGCAGAGAATTCCCTGCTAGTACCTTCCCTGTGCCTGGGAAACAGAAGTGTTCACATTGCTTCGCAGAATCGCTTTTGTGCAGAAAACAGTAACACTTGTTCAGAAGGAAAGAAAGCACAGAGCCCCATATTTTATGTTGTGCTGGAGAGCTTGCAGAGTACTGGGGAAAAGCAGGCAGAGAATTCCCTGCTAGCACCTTCTCTGTGCCTGGGAAACAGAAGTGTTCACATTGCTTCGCAGAATCGCTTTTGTGCAGATAACAGTAACACTTGTTCAGAACAAAAGAAAGCACAGAGCCCCAGATTTTATGTTGTCCTGGAGAGCTTGCAGAGCACTGGGGAAAAGCAGGCAGAGAATTCCCTGCTAGCACCTTCTCTGTGCCTGGGAAACAGAAGTGTTCCCATTGCTTCGCAGAATCGCTTTTGTGCAGAAAACAGTAACACTTGTTCAGACGAAAGAAAGCACAGAGCCCCAGATTTTATGTTGTGCTGGAGAGCTTGCAGAGCACTGGGGAAAGGCAGGCAGAGAATTCCCTGCTAGCACCTTCTCTGTGCCTGGGAAGCAGAAGTCTTCACATTGCTTCGCAGAATCGCTTTTGTGCAGAAAACAGTAACACTTGTTCAGAACGAAAGAAAGCACAGAGCCCCAGATTTTATGTTGTCCTGGAGAGCTTGCAGAGCACTGGGGAAAAGCAGGAAGAGAATTCCCTGCTAGCACCTTCTCTGTGCCTGGGAAACAGAAGTGTTCCCATTGCTTCGCAGAATCGCTTTTGTGCAGAAAACAGTAACACTTGTTCAGAACGAAAGAAAGCACAGAGCCCCAGATTTTATGTTGTCCTGGAGAGCTTGCAGAGCACTGGGGAAAAGCAGGCAGAGAATTCCCTGCTAGCACCTTCTCTGTGCCTGGGAAACAGAAGTGTTCACATTGCTTCGCAGAATCGCTTTTGTGCAGAAAACAGTAACACTTGTTCAGAACGAAAGAAAGCACAGAGCCCCAGATTTTATGTTGTCCTGGAGAGCTTGCAGAGCACTGGGGAAAGGCAGGCAGAGAATTCCCTGCTAGCACCTTCTCTGTGCCTGGGAAGCAGAAGTGTTCACATTTCTTAGCAGTATCGCTTTTGTGCAGAAAACAGTAACACTTGTTCAGAAGGAAAGAAAGCACAGAGCCCCATATTTTATGTTGTGCTGGAGAGCTTGCAGAGTACTGGGGAAAAGCAGGCAGAGAATTCCCTGCTAGCACCTTCTCTGTGCCTGGGAAACAGAAGTGTTCACATTGCTTCGCAGAATCGCTTTTGTGCAGATAACAGTAACACTTGTTCAGAACAAAAGAAAGCACAGAGCCCCAGATTTTATGTTGTCCTGGAGAGCTTGCAGAGCACTGGGGAAAAGCAGGCAGAGAATTCCCTGCTAGCACCTTCTCTGTGCCTGGGAAACAGAAGTGTTCACATTGCTTCGCAGAATCGCTTTTGTGCAGAAAACAGTAACACTTGTTCAGACGAAAGAAAGCACAGAGCCCCAGATTTTATGTTGTCCTGGAGAGCTTGCAGAGCACTGGGGAAAGGCAGGCAGAGAATTCCCTGCTAGCACCTTCTCTGTGCCTGGGAAGCAGAAGTCTTCACATTGCTTCGCAGAATCGCTTTTGTGCAGAAAACAGTAACACTTGTTCAGAACGAAAGAAAGCACAGAGCCCCAGATTTTATGTTGTCCTGGAGAGCTTGCAGAGCACTGGGGAAAGGCAGGCAGAGAATTCCCTGCTAGCACCTTCTCTGTGCCTGGGAAGCAGAAGTGTTCACATTGCTTGGCAGAATCGCTTTTGTGCAGAAAACAGTAACACTTGTTCAGAACGAAAGAAAGCACAGAGCCCCAGATTCTATGTTGTCCTGGAGAGCTTGCAGAGCACTGGGGAAAAGCAGGCAGAGAATTCCCTGCTAGCACCTTCTCTGTGCCTGGGAAACAGAAGTGTTCACATTGCTTCGCAGAATCGCTTTTGTGCAGAAAACAGTAACACTTGTTCAGAACGAAAGAAAGCACAGAGCCCCAGATTTTATGTTGTCCTGGAGAGCTTGCAGAGCACTGGGGAAAGGCAGGCAGAGAATTCCCTGCTAGCACCTTCTCTGTGCCTGGGAAGCAGAAGTGTTCACATTGCTTGGCAGAATCGCTTTTGTGCAGAAAACAGTAACACTTGTTCAGAACGAAAGAAAGCACAGAGCCCCAGATTCTATGTTGTCCTGGAGAGCTTGCAGAGCACTGGGGAAAAGCAGGCAGAGAATTCCCTGCTAGCACCTTCTCTGTGCCTGTTCACATTGCATCGCAGAATCGCTTTTGTGCAGAAAACAGTAACACTTGTTCAGACGAAAGAAAGCACAGAGCCCCAGATTTTATGTTGTCCTGGAGAGCTTGCAGAGCACTGGGGAAAGGCAGGCAGAGAATTCCCTGCTAGCACCTTCTCTGTGCCTGTTCACATTGCTTCGCAGAATCGCTTTTGTGCAGAAAACAGTAACACTTGTTCAGAACGAAAGAAAGCACAGAGCCCCAGATTTTATGTTGTCCTGGAGAGCTTGCAGAGCACTGGGGAAAGGCAGGCAGAGAATTCCCTGCTAGCACCTTCTCTGTGCCTGGGAAACACAAGTGTTCACATTGCTTCGCAGAATCGCTTTTGTGCAGATAACAGTAACACTTGTTCAGAACAAAAGAAAGCACAGAGCCCCAGATTTTATGTTGTGCTGGAGAGCTTGCAGAGCACTGGGGAAAGGCAGGCAGAGAATTCCCTGCTAGCACCTTCTCTGTGCCTGGGAAGCAGAAGTCTTCACATTGCTTCGCAGAATCGCTTTTGTGCAGAAAACAGTAACACTTGTTCAGAACGAAACAAAGCACAGAGCCCCAGATTTTATGTTGTCCTGGAGAGCTTGCAGAGCACTGGGGAAAAGCAGGCAGAGAATTCCCTGCTAGCACCTTCTCTGTGCCTGGGAAACAGAAGTGTTCACATTGCTTCGCAGAATCGCTTTTGTGCAGAAAACAGTAACACTTGTTCAGAACGAAAGAAAGCACAGAGCCCCAGATTTTATGTTGTCCTGGAGAGCTTGCAGAGCACTGGGGAAAGGCAGGCAGAGAATTCCCTGCTAGCACCTTCTCTGTGCCTGGGAAGCAGAAGTGTTCACATTGCTTCGCAGAATCGCTTTTGTGCAGAAAACAATAACACCTGTTCAGAACGAAAGAAAGCACAGAGCCCCAGATTTTATGTTGTCCTGGAGAGCTTGCAGAGTACTGGGGAAAAGCAGGCAGAGAATTCCCTGCTAGCACCTTCTCTGTGCCTGGGAAACAGAAGTGTTCACATTGCTTCGCAGAATCGCTTTTGTGCAGAAAACAGTAACACTTGTTCAGAACGAAAGAAAGCACAGAGCCCCAGATTTTATGTTGTCCTGGAGAGCTTGCAGAGCACTGGGGAAAGGCAGGCAGAGAATTCCCTGCTAGCACCTTCTCTGTGCCTGGGAAACAGAAGTGTTCACATTGCTTCGCAGAATCGCTTTTGTGCAGAAAACAGTAACACTTGTTCAGAAGGAAAGAAAGCACAGAGCCCCATATTTTATGTTGTGCTGGAGAGCTTGCAGAGTACTGGGGAAAAGCAGGCAGAGAATTCCCTGCTAGCACCTTCTCTGTGCCTGGGAAGCAGAAGTGTTCACATTGCTTGGCAGAATCGCTTTTGTGCAGAAAACAGTAACACTTGTTCAGAACAAAAGAAAGCACAGAGCCCCAGATTTTATGTTGTCCTGGAGAGCTTGCAGAGCACTGGGGAAAAGCAGGCAGAGAATTCCCTGCTAGCACCTTCTCTGTGCCTGGGAAGCAGAAGTGTTCACATTGCTTCGCAGAATCGCTTTTGTGCAGAAAACAGTAACACTTGTTCAGAACGAAAGAAAGCACAGAGCCCCAGATTTTATGTTGTCCTGGAGAGCTTGCAGAGCACTGGGGAAAGGCAGGCAGAGAATTCCCTGCTAGCACCTTCCCTGTGCCTGGGAAAGAGAAGTGTTCCCATTGCTTCGCAGAATCGCTTTTGTGCAGAAAACAGTAACACTTGTTCAGAAGGAAAGAAAGCACAGAGCCCCAGATTTTATGTTGTCCTGGAGAGCTTGCAGAGCACTGGGGAAAAGCAGGCAGAGAATTCCCTGCTAGCACCTTCTCTGTGCCTGGGAAGCAGAAGTCTTCACATTGCTTCGCAGAATCGCTTTTGTGCAGATAACAGTAACACTTTTTCAGAACAAAAGAAAGCACAGAGCCCCAGATTTTATGTTGTCCTGGAGAGCTTGCAGAGCACTGGGGAAAAGCAGGCAGAGAATTCCCTGCTAGCACCTTCTCTGTGCCTGGGAAGCAGAAGTCTTCACATTGCTTCGCAGAATCGCTTTTGTGCAGAAAACAGTAACACTTGTTCAGAAGGAAAGAAAGCACAGAGCCCCATATTTATGTTGTGCTGGAGAGCTTGCAGAGTACTGGGGAAAAGCAGGCAGAGAATTCCCTGCTAGCACCTTCTCTGTGCCTGGGAAACAGAAGTGTTCACATTGCTTCGCAGAATCGCTTTTGTGCAGATAACAGTAACACTTGTTCAGAACAAAAGAAAGCACAGAGCCCCAGATTTTATGTTGTCCTGGAGAGCTTGCAGAGCACTGGGGAAAAGCAGGCAGAGAATTCCCTGCTAGCACCTTCTCTGTGCCTGGGAAACAGAAGTGTTCACATTGCTTCGCAGAATCGCTTTTGTGCAGAAAACAGTAACACTTGTTCAGACGAAAGAAAGCACAGAGCCCCAGATTTTATGTTGTCCTGGAGAGCTTGCAGAGCACTGGGGAAAAGCAGGCAGAGAATTCCCTGCTAGCACCTTCTCTGTGCCTGGGAAGCAGAAGTCTTCACATTGCTTCGCAGAACCGCTTTTGTGCAGAAAACAATAACACTTGTTCAGAACGAAAGAAAGCACAGAGCCCCAGATTTTATGTTGTCCTGGAGAGCTTGCAGAGCACTGGGGAAAAGCAGGCAGAGAATTCCCTGCTAGCACCTTCTCTGTGCCTGGGAAACAGAAGTGTTCACATTGCTTGGCAGAATCGCTTTTGTGCAGAAAACAGTAACACTTGTTCAGAACGAAAGAAAGCACAGAGCCCCAGATTCTATGTTGTCCTGGAGAGCTTGCAGAGCACTGGGGAAAAGCAGGCAGAGAATTCCCTGCTAGCACCTTCTCTGTGCCTGTTCACATTGCATCGCAGAATCGCTTTTGTGCAGAAAACAGTAACACTTGTTCAGACGAAAGAAAGCACAGAGCCCCAGATTTTATGTTGTCCTGGAGAGCTTGCAGAGCACTGGGGAAAGGCAGGCAGAGAATTCCCTGCTAGCACCTTCTCTGTGCCTGTTCACATTCCTTCGCAGAATCGCTTTTGTGCAGAAAACTGTAACACTTTTTCAGAACGAAAGAAAGCACAGAGCCCCAGATTTTATGTTGTCCTGGAGAGCTTGCAGAGCACTGGGGAAAGGCAGGCAGAGAATTCCCTGCTAGCACGTTCTCGGTGCCTGGGAAGCAGAAGTGTTCACATTTCTTAGCAGTATCGCTTTTGTGCAGAAAACAGTAACACTTGTTCAGAACAAAAGAAAGCACAGAGCCCCAGATTTTATGTTGTCCTGGAGAGCTTGCAGAGCACTGGGGAAAAGCAGGCAGAGAATTCCCTGCTAGCACCTTCTCTGTGCCTGGGAAACAGAAGTGTTCACATTGCTTCGCAGAATCGCTTTTGTGCAGAAAACAGTAACACTTGTTCAGACGAAAGAAAGCACAGAGCCCCAGATTTTATGTTGTGCTGGAGAGCTTGCAGAGCACTGGGGAAAGGCAGGCAGAGAATTCCCTGCTAGCACCTTCTCTGTGCCTGGGAAGCAGAAGTCTTCACATTGCTTCGCAGAATCGCTTTTGTGCAGACAACAGTAACACTTTTTCAGAACAAAAGAAAGCACAGAGCCTCAGATTTTATGTTGTCCTGGAGAGCTTGCAGAGCACTGGGGAAAAGCAAGCAGAGAATTCCCTGCTAGCACCTTCTCTGTGCCTGGGAAACAGAAGTGTTCACATTGCTTCGCAGAATCGCTTTTGTGCAGAAAACAGTAACACTTGTTCAGAACGAAAGAAAGCACAGAGCCCCAGATTTTATGTTGTCCTGGAGAGCTTGCAGAGCACTGGGGAAAGGCAGGCAGAGAATTCCCTGCTAGCACCTTGTCTGTGCCTGGGAAAGAGAAGTGTTCCCATTGCTTCGCAGAATCGCTTTTGTGCAGAAAACAGTAACACTTGTTCAGAAGGAAAGAAAGCACAGAGCCCCAGATTTTATGTTGTCCTGGAGAGCTTGCAGAGCACTGGGGAAAAGCAGGCAGAGAATTCCCTGCTAGCACCTTCTCTGTGCCTGGGAAGCAGAAGTCTTCACATTGCTTCGCAGAATCGCTTTTGTGCAGATAACAGTAACACTTGTTCAGAACAAAAGAAAGCACAGAGCCCCAGATTTTATGTTGTCCTGGAGAGCTTGCAGAGCACTGGGGAAAAGCAGGCAGAGAATTCCCTGCTAGCACCTTCTCTGTGCCTGGGAAGCAGAAGTCTTCACATTGCTTCGCAGAATCGCTTTTGTGCAGAAAACAGTAACACTTGTTCAGAAGGAAAGAAAGCACAGAGCCCCAGATTTTATGTTGTCCTGGAGAGCTTGCAGAGTACTGGGGAAAAGCAGGCAGAGAATTCCCTGCTAGCACCTTCTCTGTGCCTGGGAAGCAGAAGTGTTCACATTGCTTCGCAGAATCGCTTTTGTGCAGAAAACAGTAACACTTGTTCAGAAGGAAAGAAAGCACAGAGCCCCATATTTTATGTTGTGCTGGAGAGCTTGCAGAGCACTGGGGAAAAGCAGGCAGAGAATTCCCTGCTAGCACCTTCTCTGTGCCTGGGAAGCAGAAGTGTTCAGATTGCTTGGCAGAATCGCTTTTGTGCAGAAAACAGTAACACTTGTTCAGAAGGAAAGAAAGCACAGAGCCCCAGATTTTATGTTGTCCTGGAGAGCTTGCAGAGCACTGGGGAAAAGCAGGCAGAGAATTCCCTGCTAGCACCTTCTCTGTGCCTGGGAAGCAGAAGTCTTCACATTGCTTCGCAGAATCGCTTTTGTGCAGACAACAGTAACACTTTTTCAGAACAAAAGAAAGCACAGAGCCTCAGATTTTATGTTGTCCTGGAGAGCTTGCAGAGCACTGGGGAAAAGCAAGCAGAGAATTCCCTGCTAGCACCTTCTCTGTGCCTGGGAAACAGAAGTGTTCCCATTGCTTCGCAGAATCGCTTTTGTGCAGAAAACAGTAACACTTGTTCAGAAGGAAAGAAAGCACAGAGCCCCAGATTTTATGTTGTCCTGGAGAGCTTGCAGAGCACTGGGGAAAGGCAGGCAGAGAATTCCCTGCTAGCACCTTCCCTGTGCCTGGGAAAGAGAAGTGTTCCCATTGCTTCGCAGAATCGCTTTTGTGCAGAAAACAGTAACACTTGTTCAGAAGGAAAGAAAGCACAGAGCCCCAGATTTTATGTTGTCCTGGAGAGCTTGCAGAGCACTGGGGAAAAGCAGGCAGAGAATTCCCTGCTAGCACCTTCTCTGTGCCTGGGAAGCAGAAGTCTTCACATTGCTTCGCAGAATCGCTTTTGTGCAGATAACAGTAATACTTTTTCAGAACAAAAGAAAGCACAGAGCCCCAGATTTTATGTTGTCCTGGAGAGCTTGCAGAGCACTGGGGAAAAGCAGGCAGAGAATTCCCTGCTAGCACCTTCTCTGTGCCTGGGAAGCAGAAGTCTTCACATTGCTTCGCAGAATCGCTTTTGTGCAGAAAACAGTAACACTTGTTCAGAAGGAAAGAAAGCACAGAGCCCCATATTTTATGTTGCGCTGGAGAGCTTGCAGAGCACTGGGGAAAAGCAGGCAGAGAATTCCCTGCTAGCACCTTCTCTGTGCCTGGGAAACAGAAGTGTTCACATTGCTTCGCAGAATCGCTTTTGTGCAGATAACAGTAACACTTGTTCAGAACAAAAGAAAGCACAGAGCCCCAGATTTTATGTTGTCCTGGAGAGCTTGCAGAGCACTGGGGAAAAGCAGGCAGAGAATTCCCTGCTAGCACCTTCTCTGTGCCTGGGAAACAGAAGTGTTCACATTGCTTCGCAGAATCGCTTTTGTGCAGAAAACAGTAACACTTGTTCAGACGAAAGAAAGCACAGAGCCCCAGATTTTATGTTGTCCTGGAGAGCTTGCAGAGCACTGGGGAAAGGCAGGCAGAGAATTCCCTGCTAGCACCTTCTCTGTGCCTGGGAAGCAGAAGTCTTCACATTGCTTCGCAGAATCGCTTTTGTGCAGAAAACAATAAGACTTGTTCAGAACGAAAGAAAGCACAGAGCCCCAGATTTTATGTTGTCCTGGAGAGCTTGCAGAGCACTGGGGAAAAGCAGGCAGAGAATTCCCTGCTAGCACCTTCTCTGTGCCTGGGAAACAGAAGTGTTCACATTGCTTCGCAGAATCGCTTTTGTGCAGAAAACAGTAACACTTGTTCAGAACGAAAGAAAGCACAGAGCCCCAGATTTTATGTTGTCCTGGAGAGCTTGCAGAGCACTGGGGAAAGGCAGGCAGAGAATTCCCTGCTAGCACCTTCTCTGTGCCTGGGAAGCAGAAGTCTTCACATTGCTTCGCAGAATCGTTTTGTGCAGAAAACAATAACACCTGTTCAGAACGAAAGAAAGCACAGAGCCCCAGATTTTATGTTGTCCTGGAGAGCTTGCAGAGCACTGGGGAAAAGCAGGCAGAGAATTCCCTGCTAGCACCTTCTCTGTGCCTGGGAAGCAGAAGTGTTCACATTGCTTGGCAGAATCGCTTTTGTGCAGAAAACAGTAACACTTGTTCAGAACAAAAGAAAGCACAGAGCCCCAGATTTTATGTTGTCCTGGAGAGCTTGCAGAGCACTGGGGAAAGGCAGGCAGAGAATTCCCTGCTAGCACCTTCTCTGTGCCTGGGAAGCAGAAGTCTTCACATTGCTTCGCAGAATCGCTTTTGTGCAGACAACAGTAACACTTTTTCAGAACAAAAGAAAGCACAGAGCCCCAGATTTTATGTTGTCCTGGAGAGCTTGCAGAGCACTGGGGAAAAGCAGGCAGAGAATTCCCTGCTAGCACCTTCTCTGTGCCTGGGAAACAGAAGTCTTCACATTGCTTCGCAGAATCGCTTTTGTGCAGAAAACAGTAACACTTGTTCAGAAGGAAAGAAAGCACAGAGCCCCAGATTTTATGTTGTCCTGGAGAGCTTGCAGAGCACTGGGGAAAGGCAGGCAGAGAATTCCCTGCTAGCACCTTCTCTGTGCCTGGGAAGCAGAAGTCTTCACATTGCTTCGCAGAATCGTTTTGTGCAGAAAACAATAACACCTGTTCAGAACGAAAGAAAGCACAGAGCCCCAGATTTTATGTTGTCCTGGAGAGCTTGCAGAGTACTGGGGAAAAGCAGGCAGAGAATTCCCTGCTAGCACCTTCTCTGTGCCTGGGAAGCAGAAGTGTTCACATTGCTTGGCAGAATCGCTTTTGTGCAGAAAACAGTAACACTTGTTCAGAACGAAAGAAAGCACAGAGCCCCAGATTCTATGTTGTCCTGGAGAGCTTGCAGAGCACTGGGGAAAAGCAGGCAGAGAATTCCCTGCTAGCACCTTCTCTGTGCCTGGGAAACAGAAGTGTTCACATTGCTTCGCAGAATCGCTTTTGTGCAGAAAACAGTAACACTTGTTCAGAAGGAAAGAAAGCACAGAGCCCCATATTTTATGTTGTGCTGGAGAGCTTGCAGAGTACTGGGGAAAAGCAGGCAGAGAATTCCCTGCTAGCACCTTCTCTGTGCCTGGGAAGCAGAAGTGTTCACATTGCTTCGCAGAATCGTTTTTGTGCAGAAAACAGTAACACTTGTTCAGAATGAAAGAAAGCACAGAGCCCCAGATTTTATGTTGTCCTGGAGAGCTTGCAGAGCACTGGGGAAAGGCAGGCAGAGAATTCCCTGCTAGCACCTTCTCTGTGCCTGTTCACATTGCATCGCAGAATCGCTTTTGTGCAGAAAACAGTAACACTTGTTCAGACGAAAGAAAGCACAGAGCCCCAGATTTTATGTTGTCCTGGAGAGCTTGCAGAGCACTGGGGAAAGGCAGGCAGAGAATTCCCTGCTAGCACCTTCTCTGTGCCTGTTCACATTCCTTCGCAGAATCGCTTTTGTGCAGAAAACTGTAACACTTGTTCAGAACGAAAGAAAGCACAGAGCCCCAGATTTTATGTTGTCCTGGAGAGCTTGCAGAGCACTGGGGAAAGGCAGGCAGAGAATTCCCTGCTAGCACGTTCTCGGTGCCTGGGAAGCAGAAGTGTTCACACTTCTTAGCAGTATCGCTTTTCTGCAGAAAACAGTAACACTTGTTCAGAAGGAAAGAAAGCACAGAGCCCCATATTTTATGTTGTGCTGGAGAGCTTGCAGAGTACTGGGGAAAAGCAGGCAGAGAATTCCCTGCTAGCACCTTCTCTGTGCCTGGGAAACAGAAGTGTTCACATTGCTTCGCAGAATCGCTTTTGTGCAGATAACAGTAACACTTGTTCAGAACAAAAGAAAGCACAGAGCCCCAGATTTTATGTTGTCCTGGAGAGCTTGCAGAGCACTGGGGAAAAGCAGGCAGAGAATTCCCTGCTAGCACCTTCTCTGTGCCTGGGAAACAGAAGTGTTCACATTGCTTCGCAGAATCGCTTTTGTGCAGAAAACAGTAACACTTGTTCAGAACGAAAGAAAGCACAGAGCCCCAGATTTTATGTTGTCCTGGAGAGCTTGCAGAGCACTGGGGAAAGGCAGGCAGAGAATTCCCTGCTAGCACCTTCTCTGTGCCTGGGAAACAGAAGTCTTCACATTGCTTCGCAGAATCGCTTTTGTGCAGAAAACAGTAACACTTGTTCAGAAGGAAAGAAAGCACAGAGCCCCAGATTTTATGTTGTCCTGGAGAGCTTGCAGAGCACTGGGGAAAGGCAGGCAGAGAATTCCCTGCTAGCACCTTCTCTGTGCCTGGGAAGCAGAAGTCTTCACATTGCTTCGCAGAATCGCTTTTGTGCAGAAAACAGTAACACTTGTTCAGAACGAAAGAAAGCACAGAGCCCCAGATTTTATGTTGTCCTGGAGAGCTTGCAGAGCACTGGGGAAAAGCAGGCAGAGAATTCCCTGCTAGCACCTTCTCTGTGCCTGGGAAACAGAAGTGTTCACATTGCTTCGCAGAATCGCTTTTGTGCAGAAAACAGTAACACTTGTTCAGAACGAAAGAAAGCACAGAGCCCCAGATTTTATGTTGTCCTGGAGAGCTTGCAGAGCACTGGGGAAAGGCAGGCAGAGAATTCCCTGCTAGCACCTTCTCTGTGCCTGGGAAACAGAAGTCTTCACATTGCTTCGCAGAATCGCTTTTGTGCAGAAAACAGTAACACTTGTTCAGAAGGAAAGAAAGCACAGAGCCCCAGATTTTATGTTGTCCTGGAGAGCTTGCAGAGCACTGGGGAAAGGCAGGCAGAGAATTCCCTGCTAGCACCTTCTCTGTGCCTTGGAAGCAGAAGTCTTCACATTGCTTCGCAGAATCGTTTTGTGCAGAAAACAATAACACCTGTTCAGAACGAAAGAAAGCACAGAGCCCCAGATTTTATGTTGTCCTGGAGAGCTTGCAGAGCACTGGGGAAAGGCAGGCAGAGAATTCCCTGCTAGCACCTTCTCTGTGCCTGGGAAGCAGAAGTGTTCACATTGCTTGGCAGAATCGCTTTTGTGCAGAAAACAGTAACACTTGTTCAGAACGAAAGAAAGCACAGAGCCCCAGATTCTATGTTGTCCTGGAGAGCTTGCAGAGCACTGGGGAAAAGCAGGCAGAGAATTCCCTGCTAGCACCTTCTCTGTGCCTGGGAAACAGAAGTGTTCACATTGCTTCGCAGAATCGCTTTTGTGCAGAAAACAGTAACACTTGTTCAGAAGGAAAGAAAGCACAGAGCCCCATATTTTATGTTGTGCTGGAGAGCTTGCAGAGTACTGGGGAAAAGCAGGCAGAGAATTCCCTGCTAGCACCTTCTCTGTGCCTGGGAAGCAGAAGTGTTCACATTGCTTCGCAGAATCGTTTTTGTGCAGAAAACAGTAACACTTGTTCAGAATGAAAGAAAGCACAGAGCCCCAGATTTTATGTTGTCCTGGAGAGCTTGCAGAGCACTGGGGAAAGGCAGGCAGAGAATTCCCTGCTAGCACCTTCTCTGTGCCTGTTCACATTGCATCGCAGAATCGCTTTTGTGCAGAAAACAGTAACACTTGTTCAGACGAAAGAAAGCACAGAGCCCCAGATTTTATGTTGTCCTGGAGAGCTTGCAGAGCACTGGGGAAAGGCAGGCAGAGAATTCCCTGCTAGCACCTTCTCTGTGCCTGTTCACATTCCTTCGCAGAATCGCTTTTGTGCAGAAAACTGTAACACTTGTTCAGAACGAAAGAAAGCACAGAGCCCCAGATTTTATGTTGTCCTGGAGAGCTTGCAGAGCACTGGGGAAAGGCAGGCAGAGAATTCCCTGCTAGCACGTTCTCGGTGCCTGGGAAGCAGAAGTGTTCACACTTCTTAGCAGTATCGCTTTTCTGCAGAAAACAGTAACACTTGTTCAGAAGGAAAGAAAGCACAGAGCCCCATATTTTATGTTGTGCTGGAGAGCTTGCAGAGTACTGGGGAAAAGCAGGCAGAGAATTCCCTGCTAGCACCTTCTCTGTGCCTGGGAAACAGAAGTGTTCACATTGCTTCGCAGAATCGCTTTTGTGCAGATAACAGTAACACTTGTTCAGAACAAAAGAAAGCACAGAGCCCCAGATTTTATGTTGTCCTGGAGAGCTTGCAGAGCACTGGGGAAAAGCAGGCAGAGAATTCCCTGCTAGCACCTTCTCTGTGCCTGGGAAACAGAAGTGTTCACATTGCTTCGCAGAATCGCTTTTGTGCAGAAAACAGTAACACTTGTTCAGACGAAAGAAAGCACAGAGCCCCAGATTTTATGTTGTGCTGGAGAGCTTGCAGAGCACTGGGGAAAGGCAGGCAGAGAATTCCCTGCTAGCACCTTCTCTGTGCCTGGGAAGCAGAAGTCTTCACATTGCTTCGCAGAATCGCTTTTGTGCAGAAAACAGTAACACTTGTTCAGAACGAAAGAAAGCACAGAGCCCCAGATTTTATGTTGTCCTGGAGAGCTTGCAGAGCACTGGGGAAAAGCAGGCAGAGAATTCCCTGCTAGCACCTTCTCTGTGCCTGGGAAACAGAAGTGTTCACATTGCTTCGCAGAATCGCTTTTGTGCAGAAAACAGTAACACTTGTTCAGAAGGAAAGAAAGCACAGAGCCCCAGATTTTATGTTGTCCTGGAGAGCTTGCAGAGCACTGGGGAAAGGCAGGCAGAGAATTCCCTGCTAGCACCTTCTCTGTGCCTGGGAAGCAGAAGTGTTCACATTGCTTCGCAGAATCGCTTTTGTGCAGAAAACAATAACACCTGTTCAGAACGAAAGAAAGCACAGAGCCCCAGATTTTATGTTGTCCTGGAGAGCTTGCAGAGTACTGGGGAAAAGCAGGCAGAGAATTCCCTGCTAGCACCTTCTCTGTGCCTGGGAAGCAGAAGTCTTCACATTGCTTCGCAGAATCGCTTTTGTGCAGAAAACAGTAACACTTGTTCAGAAGGAAAGAAAGCACAGAGCCCCATATTTTATGTTGTGCTGGAGAGCTTGCAGAGCACTGGGGAAAAGCAGGCAGAGAATTCCCTGCTAGCACCTTCTCTGTGCCTGGGAAGCAGAAGTGTTCAGATTGCTTGGCAGAATCGCTTTTGTGCAGAAAACAATAAGACTTGTTCAGAACGAAAGAAAGCACAGAGCCCCAGATTTTATGTTGTCCTGGAGAGCTTGCAGAGCACTGGGGAAAAGCAGGCAGAGAATTCCCTGCTAGCACCTTCTCTGTGCCTGGGAAGCAGAAGTCTTCACATTGCTTCGCAGAATCGCTTTTGTGCAGAAAACAGTAACACTTGTTCAGAACGAAAGAAAGCACAGAGCCCCAGATTTTATGTTGTCCTGGAGAGCTTGCAGAGCACTGGGGAAAGGCAGGCAGAGAATTCCCTGCTAGCACCTTCTCTGTGCCTGGGAAGCAGAAGTCTTCACATTGCTTCGCAGAATCGTTTTGTGCAGAAAACAATAACACCTGTTCAGAACGAAAGAAAGCACAGAGCCCCAGATTTTATGTTGTCCTGGAGAGCTTGCAGAGCACTGGGGAAAAGCAGGCAGAGAATTCCCTGCTAGCACCTTCTCTGTGCCTGGGAAGCAGAAGTGTTCACATTGCTTGGCAGAATCGCTTTTGTGCAGAAAACAGTAACACTTGTTCAGAACAAAAGAAAGCACAGAGCCCCAGATTTTATGTTGTCCTGGAGAGCTTGCAGAGCACTGGGGAAAGGCAGGCAGAGAATTCCCTGCTAGCACCTTCTCTGTGCCTGGGAAGCAGAAGTCTTCACATTGCTTCGCAGAATCGCTTTTGTGCAGACAACAGTAACACTTTTTCAGAACAAAAGAAAGCACAGAGCCCCAGATTTTATGTTGTCCTGGAGAGCTTGCAGAGCACTGGGGAAAAGCAGGCAGAGAATTCCCTGCTAGCACCTTCTCTGTGCCTGGGAAACAGAAGTCTTCACATTGCTTCGCAGAATCGCTTTTGTGCAGAAAACAGTAACACTTGTTCAGAAGGAAAGAAAGCACAGAGCCCCAGATTTTATGTTGTCCTGGAGAGCTTGCAGAGCACTGGGGAAAGGCAGGCAGAGAATTCCCTGCTAGCACCTTCTCTGTGCCTTGGAAGCAGAAGTCTTCACATTGCTTCGCAGAATCGTTTTGTGCAGAAAACAATAACACCTGTTCAGAACGAAAGAAAGCACAGAGCCCCAGATTTTATGTTGTCCTGGAGAGCTTGCAGAGCACTGGGGAAAGGCAGGCAGAGAATTCCCTGCTAGCACCTTCTCTGTGCCTGGGAAGCAGAAGTGTTCACATTGCTTGGCAGAATCGCTTTTGTGCAGAAAACAGTAACACTTGTTCAGAACGAAAGAAAGCACAGAGCCCCAGATTCTATGTTGTCCTGGAGAGCTTGCAGAGCACTGGGGAAAAGCAGGCAGAGAATTCCCTGCTAGCACCTTCTCTGTGCCTGGGAAACAGAAGTGTTCACATTGCTTCGCAGAATCGCTTTTGTGCAGAAAACAGTAACACTTGTTCAGAAGGAAAGAAAGCACAGAGCCCCAGATTTTATGTTGTGCTGGAGAGCTTGCAGAGTACTGGGGAAAAGCAGGCAGAGAATTCCCTGCTAGCACCTTCTCTGTGCCTGGGAAGCAGAAGTGTTCACATTGCTTCGCAGAATCGTTTTTGTGCAGAAAACAGTAACACTTGTTCAGAATGAAAGAAAGCACAGAGCCCCAGATTTTATGTTGTCCTGGAGAGCTTGCAGAGCACTGGGGAAAGGCAGGCAGAGAATTCCCTGCTAGCACCTTCTCTGTGCCTGTTCACATTGCATCGCAGAATCGCTTTTGTGCAGAAAACAGTAACACTTGTTCAGACGAAAGAAAGCACAGAGCCCCAGATTTTATGTTGTCCTGGAGAGCTTGCAGAGCACTGGGGAAAGGCAGGCAGAGAATTCCCTGCTAGCACCTTCTCTGTGCCTGTTCACATTCCTTCGCAGAATCGCTTTTGTGCAGAAAACTGTAACACTTGTTCAGAACGAAAGAAAGCACAGAGCCCCAGATTTTATGTTGTCCTGGAGAGCTTGCAGAGCACTGGGGAAAGGCAGGCAGAGAATTCCCTGCTAGCACGTTCTCGGTGCCTGGGAAGCAGAAGTGTTCACACTTCTTAGCAGTATCGCTTTTCTGCAGAAAACAGTAACACTTGTTCAGAAGGAAAGAAAGCACAGAGCCCCATATTTTATGTTGTGCTGGAGAGCTTGCAGAGTACTGGGGAAAAGCAGGCAGAGAATTCCCTGCTAGCACCTTCTCTGTGCCTGGGAAACAGAAGTGTTCACATTGCTTCGCAGAATCGCTTTTGTGCAGATAACAGTAACACTTGTTCAGAACAAAAGAAAGCACAGAGCCCCAGATTTTATGTTGTCCTGGAGAGCTTGCAGAGCACTGGGGAAAAGCAGGCAGAGAATTCCCTGCTAGCACCTTCTCTGTGCCTGGGAAACAGAAGTGTTCACATTGCTTCGCAGAATCGCTTTTGTGCAGAAAACAGTAACACTTGTTCAGACGAAAGAAAGCACAGAGCCCCAGATTTTATGTTGTGCTGGAGAGCTTGCAGAGCACTGGGGAAAGGCAGGCAGAGAATTCCCTGCTAGCACCTTCTCTGTGCCTGGGAAGCAGAAGTCTTCACATTGCTTCGCAGAATCGCTTTTGTGCAGAAAACAGTAACACTTGTTCAGAACGAAAGAAAGCACAGAGCCCCAGATTTTATGTTGTCCTGGAGAGCTTGCAGAGCACTGGGGAAAAGCAGGCAGAGAATTCCCTGCTAGCACCTTCTCTGTGCCTGGGAAACAGAAGTGTTCACATTGCTTCGCAGAATCGCTTTTGTGCAGAAAACAGTAACACTTGTTCAGAACGAAAGAAAGCACAGAGCCCCAGATTTTATGTTGTCCTGGAGAGCTTGCAGAGCACTGGGGAAAGGCAGGCAGAGAATTCCCTGCTAGCACCTTCTCTGTGCCTGGGAAGCAGAAGTGTTCACATTGCTTCGCAGAATCGCTTTTGTGCAGAAAACAATAACACCTGTTCAGAACGAAAGAAAGCACAGAGCCCCAGATTTTATGTTGTCCTGGAGAGCTTGCAGAGTACTGGGGAAAAGCAGGCAGAGAATTCCCTGCTAGCACCTTCTCTGTGCCTGGGAAGCAGAAGTCTTCACATTGCTTCGCAGAATCGCTTTTGTGCAGAAAACAGTAACACTTGTTCAGAAGGAAAGAAAGCACAGAGCCGCATATTTTATGTTGTGCTGGAGAGCTTGCAGAGCACTGGGGAAAAGCAGGCAGAGAATTCCCTGCTAGCACCTTCTCTGTGCCTGGGAAGCAGAAGTGTTCAGATTGCTTGGCAGAATCGCTTTTGTGCAGAAAACAGTAACACTTGTTCAGAACAAAAGAAAGCACAGAGCCCCAGATTTTATGTTGTCCTGGAGAGCTTGCAGAGCACTGGGGAAAAGCAGGCAGAGAATTCCCTGCTAGCACCTTCTCTGTGCCTGGGAAGCAGAAGTCTTCACATTGCTTCGCAGAATCGCTTTTGTGCAGACAACAGTAACACTTTTTCAGAACAAAAGAAAGCACAGAGCCTCAGATTTTATGTTGTCCTGGAGAGCTTGCAGAGCACTGGGGAAAAGCAAGCAGAGAATTCCCTGCTAGCACCTTCTCTGTGCCTGGGAAACAGAAGTGTTCACATTGCTTCGCAGAATCGCTTTTGTGCAGAAAACAGTAACACTTGTTCAGAACGAAAGAAAGCACAGAGCCCCAGATTTTATGTTGTCCTGGAGAGCTTGCAGAGCACTGGGGAAAGGCAGGCAGAGAATTCCCTGCTAGCACCTTCCCTGTGCCTGGGAAAGAGAAGTGTTCCCATTGCTTCGCAGAATCGCTTTTGTGCAGAAAACAGTAACACTTGTTCAGAAGGAAAGAAAGCACAGAGCCCCAGATTTTATGTTGTCCTGGAGAGCTTGCAGAGCACTGGGGAAAAGCAGGCAGAGAATTCCCTGCTAGCACCTTCTCTGTGCCTGGGAAGCAGAAGTGTTCACATTGCTTCGCAGAATCGCTTTTGTGCAGAAAACAGTAACACTTGTTCAGAACGAAAGAAAGCACAGAGCCCCAGATTTTATGTTGTCCTGGAGAGCTTGCAGAGCACTGGGGAAAAGCAGGCAGAGAATTCCCTGCTAGCACCTTCTCTGTGCCTGGGAAGCAGAAGTCTTCACATTGCTTCGCAGAATCGCTTTTGTGCAGAAAACAGTAACACTTGTTCAGAAGGAAAGAAAGCACAGAGCCCCAGATTTTATGTTGTCCTGGAGAGCTTGCAGAGTACTGGGGAAAAGCAGGCAGAGAATTCCCTGCTAGCACCTTCTCTGTGCCTGGGAAGCAGAAGTGTTCACATTGCTTCGCAGAATCGCTTTTGTGCAGAAAACAGTAACACTTGTTCAGAAGGAAAGAAAGCACAGAGCCCCATATTTTATGTTGTGCTGGAGAGCTTGCAGAGCACTGGGGAAAAGCAGGCAGAGAATTCCCTGCTAGCACCTTCTCTGTGCCTGGGAAGCAGAAGTGTTCAGATTGCTTGGCAGAATCGCTTTTGTGCAGAAAACAGTAACACTTGTTCAGAACAAAAGAAAGCACAGAGCCCCAGATTTTATGTTGTCCTGGAGAGCTTGCAGAGCACTGGGGAAAAGCAGGCAGAGAATTCCCTGCTAGCACCTTCTCTGTGCCTGGGAAGCAGAAGTCTTCACATTGCTTCGCAGAATCGCTTTTGTGCAGACAACAGTAACACTTTTTCAGAACAAAAGAAAGCACAGAGCCTCAGATTTTATGTTGTCCTGGAGAGCTTGCAGAGCACTGGGGAAAAGCAAGCAGAGAATTCCCTGCTAGCACCTTCTCTGTGCCTGGGAAACAGAAGTGTTCACATTGCTTCGCAGAATCGCTTTTGTGCAGAAAACAGTAACACTTGTTCAGAACGAAAGAAAGCACAGAGCCCCAGATTTTATGTTGTCCTGGAGAGCTTGCAGAGCACTGGGGAAAGGCAGGCAGAGAATTCCCTGCTAGCACCTTCCCTGTGCCTGGGAAAGAGAAGTGTTCCCATTGCTTCGCAGAATCGCTTTTGTGCAGAAAACAGTAACACTTGTTCAGAAGGAAAGAAAGCACAGAGCCCCAGATTTTATGTTGTCCTGGAGAGCTTGCAGAGCACTGGGGAAAAGCAGGCAGAGAATTCCCTGCTAGCACCTTCTCTGTGCCTGGGAAGCAGAAGTCTTCACATTGCTTCGCAGAATCGCTTTTGTGCAGATAACAGTAACACTTTTTCAGAACAAAAGAAAGCACGGAGCCCCAGATTTTATATTGTCCTGGAGAGCTTGCAGAGCACTGGGGAAAAGCAGGCAGAGAATTCCCTGCTAGCACCTTCTCTGTGCCTGGGAAGCAGAAGTCTTCACATTGCTTCGCAGAATCGCTTTTGTGCAGAAAACAGTAACACTTGTTCAGAAGGAAAGAAAGCACAGAGCCCCATATTTTATGTTGCGCTGGAGAGCTTGCAGAGCACTGGGGAAAAGCAGGCAGAGAATTCCCTGCTAGCACCTTCTCTGTGCCTGGGAAACAGAAGTGTTCACATTGCTTCGCAGAATCGCTTTTGTGCAGATAACAGTAACACTTGTTCAGACGAAAGAAAGCACAGAGCCCCAGATTTTATGTTGTCCTGGAGAGCTTGCAGAGCACTGGGGAAAGGCAGGCAGAGAATTCCCTGCTAGCACCTTCTCTGTGCCTGGGAAGCAGAAGTCTTCACATTGCTTCGCAGAATCGCTTTTGTGCAGAAAACAATAAGACTTGTTCAGAACGAAAGAAAGCACAGAGCCCCAGATTTTATGTTGTCCTGGAGAGCTTGCAGAGCACTGGGGAAAAGCAGGCAGAGAATTCCCTGCTAGCACCTTCTCTGTGCCTGGGAAACAGAAGTGTTCACATTGCTTCGCAGAATCGTTTTGTGCAGAAAACAATAACACCTGTTCAGAACGAAAGAAAGCACAGAGCCCCAGATTTTATGTTGTCCTGGAGAGCTTGCAGAGCACTGGGGAAAAGCAGGCAGAGAATTCCCTGCTAGCACCTTCTCTGTGCCTGGGAAGCAGAAGTGTTCACATTGCTTGGCAGAATCGCTTTTGTGCAGAAAACAGTAACACTTGTTCAGAACAAAAGAAAGCACAGAGCCCCAGATTTTATGTTGTCCTGGAGAGCTTGCAGAGCACTGGGGAAAAGCAGGCAGAGAATTCCCTGCTAGCACCTTCTCTGTGCCTGGGAAGCAGAAGTCTTCACATTGCTTCGCAGAATCGCTTTTGTGCAGACAACAGTAACACTTTTTCAGAACAAAAGAAAGCACAGAGCCTCAGATTTTATGTTGTCCTGGAGAGCTTGCAGAGCACTGGGGAAAAGCAAGCAGAGAATTCCCTGCTAGCACCTTCTCTGTGCCTGGGAAGCAGAAGTCTTCACATTGCTTCGCAGAATCGCTTTTGTGCAGAAAACAGTAACACTTGTTCAGAAGGAAAGAAAGCACAGAGCCCCATATTTTATGTTGTGCTGGAGAGCTTGCAGAGTACTGGGGAAAAGCAGGCAGAGAATTCCCTGCTAGCACCTTCTCTGTGCCTGGGAAACAGAAGTGTTCACATTGCTTCGCAGAATCGCTTTTGTGCAGATAACAGTAACACTTGTTCAGAACAAAAGAAAGCACAGAGCCCCAGATTTTATGTTGTCCTGGAGAGCTTGCAGAGCACTGGGGAAAAGCAGGCAGAGAATTCCCTGCTAGCACCTTCTCTGTGCCTGGGAAACAGAAGTGTTCACATTGCTTCGCAGAATCGCTTTTGTGCAGAAAACAGTAACACTTGTTCAGACGAAAGAAAGCACAGAGCCCCAGATTTTATGTTGTCCTGGAGAGCTTGCAGAGCACTGGGGAAAAGCAGGCAGAGAATTCCCTGCTAGCACCTTCTCTGTGCCTGGGAAACAGAAGTGTTCACATTGCTTCGCAGAATCGCTTTTGTGCAGAAAACAATAACACTTGTTCAGAACGAAAGAAAGCACAGAGCCCCAGATTTTATGTTGTCCTGGAGAGCTTGCAGAGCACTGGGGAAAAGCAGGCAGAGAATTCCCTGCTAGCACCTTCTCTGTGCCTGGGAAACAGAAGTGTTCACATTGCTTCGCAGAATCGCTTTTGTGCAGAAAACTGTAATACTTGTTCAGAACGAAAGAAAGCACAGAGCCCCAGATTTTATGTTGTCCTGGAGAGCTTGCAGAGCACTGGGGAAAGGCAGGCAGAGAATTCCCTGCTAGCACGTTCTCGGTGCCTGGGAAGCAGAAGTGTTCACATTTCTTAGCAGTATCGCTTTTGTGCAGAAAACAGTAACACTTGTTCAGAAGGAAAGAAAGCACAGAGCCCCATATTTTATGTTGTGCTGGAGAGCTTGCAGAGTACTGGGGAAAAGCAGGCAGAGAATTCCCTGCTAGCACCTTCTCTGTGCCTGGGAAACAGAAGTCTTCACATTGCTTCGCAGAATCGCTTTTGTGCAGAAAACAGTAACACTTGTTCAGAAGGAAAGAAAGCACAGAGCCCCAGATTTTATGTTGTCCTGGAGAGCTTGCAGAGCACTGGGGAAAAGCAGGCAGAGAATTCCCTGCTAGCACCTTCTCTGTGCCTGGGAAACAGAAGTGTTCACATTGCTTCGCAGAATCGCTTTTGTGCAGAAAACAGTAACACTTGTTCAGAACGAAAGAAAGCACAGAGCCCCAGATTTTATGTTGTCCTGGAGAGCTTGCAGAGCACTGGGGAAAAGCAGGCAGAGAATTCCCTGCTAGCACCTTCTCTGTGCCTGGGAAACAGAAGTGTTCACATTGCTTCGCAGAATCGCTTTTGTGCAGAAAACAGTAACACTTGTTCAGAAGGAAAGAAAGCACAGAGCCCCATATTTTATGTTGTGCTGGAGAGCTTGCAGAGTACTGGGGAAAAGCAGGCAGAGAATTCCCTGCTAGCACCTTCTCTGTGCCTGGGAAACAGAAGTGTTCACATTGCTTCGCAGAATCGTTTTTGTGCAGAAAACAGTAACACTTGTTCAGAATGAAAGAAAGCACAGAGCCCCAGATTTTATGTTGTCCTGGAGAGCTTGCAGAGCACTGGGGAAAGGCAGGCAGAGAATTCCCTGCTAGCACCTTCTCTGTGCCTGTTCACGTTGCATCGCAGAATCGCTTTTGTGCAGAAAACAGTAACACATGTTCAGACGAAAGAAAGCACAGAGCCCCAGATTTTATGTTGTCCTGGAGAGCTTGCAGAGCACTGGGGAAAGGCAGGCAGAGAATTCCCTGCTAGCACCTTCTCTGTGCCTGTTCACATTGCTTCGCAGAATCGCTTTTGTGCAGAAAACAGTAACACTTGTTCAGAACGAAAGAAAGCACAGAGCCCCAGATTTTATGTTGTCCTGGAGAGCTTGCAGAGCACTGGGGAAAGGCAGGCAGAGAATTCCCTGCTAGCACGTTCTCGGTGCCTGGGAAGCAGAAGTGTTCACATTTCTTAGCAGTATCGCTTTTGTGCAGAAAACAGTAACACTTGTTCAGACGAAAGAAAGCACAGAGCCCCAGATTTTATGTTGTGCTGGAGAGCTTGCAGAGCACTGGGGAAAGGCAGGCAGAGAATTCCCTGCTAGCACCTTCTCTGTGCCTGGGAAGCAGAAGTCTTCACATTGCTTCGCAGAATCGCTTTTGTGCAGAAAACTGTAACACTTGTTCAGAACGAAAGAAAGCACAGAGCCCCAGATTTTATGTTGTCCTGGAGAGCTTGCAGAGCACTGGGGAAAAGCAGGAGGAGAATTCCCTGCTAGCACCTTCTCTGTGCCTGGGAAACAGAAGTGTTCACATTGCTTCGCAGAATCGCTTTTGTGCAGAAAACAGTAACACTTGTTCAGAACGAAAGAAAGCACAGAGCCCCAGATTTTATGTTGTCCTGGAGAGCTTGCAGAGCACTGGGGAAAGGCAGGCAGAGAATTCCCTGCTAGCACCTTCTCTGTGCCTGGGAAGCAGAAGTGTTCACATTGCTTCGCAGAATCGCTTTTGTGCAGAAAACAATAACACCTGTTCAGAACGAAAGAAAGCACAGAGCCCCAGATTTTATGTTGTCCTGGAGAGCTTGCAGAGTACTGGGGAAAAGCAGGCAGAGAATTCCCTGCTAGCACGTTCTCGGTGCCTGGGAAACAGAAGTGTTCACATTGCTGCGCAGAATCGCTTTTGTGCAGAAAACAGTAACACTTGTTCAGAACGAAAGAAAGCACAGAGCCCCAGATTTTATGTTGTCCTGGAGAGCTTGCAGAGCACTGGGGAAAGGCAGGCAGAGAATTCCCTGCTAGCACCTTGTCTGTGCCTGGGAAACAGAAGTGTTCACATTGCTTCGCAGAATCGCTTTTGTGCAGAAAACAGTAACACTTGTTCAGAAGGAAAGAAAGCACAGAGCCCCATATTTTATGTTGTGCTGGAGAGCTTGCAGAGTACTGGGGAAAAGCAGGCAGAGAATTCCCTGCTAGCACCTTCTCTGTGCCTGCGAAGCAGAAGTGTTCACATTGCTTGGCAGAATCGCTTTTGTGCAGAAAACAGTAACACTTGTTCAGAACAAAAGAAAGCACAGAGCCCCAGATTTTATGTTGTCCTGGAGAGCTTGCAGAGCACTGGGGAAAAGCAGGCAGAGAATTCCCTGCTAGCACCTTCTCTGTGCCTGGGAAACAGAAGTGTTCACATTGCTTCGCAGAATCGCTTTTGTGCAGAAAACAGTAACACTTGTTCAGACGAAAGAAAGCACAGAGCCCCAGATTTTATGTTGTCCTGGAGAGCTTGCAGAGCACTGGGGAAAAGCAGGCAGAGAATTCCCTGCTAGCACCTTCTCTGTGCCTGGGAAGCAGAAGTCTTCACATTGCTTCGCAGAATCGCTTTTGTGCAGAAAACAATAACACTTGTTCAGAACGAAAGAAAGCACAGAGCCCCAGATTTTATGTTGTCCTGGAGAGCTTGCAGAGCACTGGGGAAAAGCAGGCAGAGAATTCCCTGCTAGCACCTTCTCTGTGCCTGGGAAACAGAAGTGTTCACATTGCTTCGCAGAATCGCTTTTGTGCAGAAAACAGTAACACTTGTTCAGAACGAAAGAAAGCACAGAGCCCCAGATTTTATGTTGTCCTGGAGAGCTTGCAGAGCACTGGGGAAAGGCAGGCAGAGAATTCCCTGCTAGCACCTTCTCTGTGCCTGGGAAGCAGAAGTGTTCACATTGCTTCGCAGAATCGTTTTGTGCAGAAAACAATAACACCTGTTCAGAACGAAAGAAAGCACAGAGCCCCAGATTTTATGTTGTCCTGGAGAGCTTGCAGAGCACTGGGGAAAAGCAGGCAGAGAATTCCCTGCTAGCACCTTCTCTGTGCCTGGGAAACAGAAGTGTTCACATTTCTTCGCAGAATCGCTTTTGTGCAGAAAACAGTAACACTTGTTCAGAACGAAAGAAAGCACAGAGCCCCAGATTTTATGTTGTCCTGGAGAGCTTGCAGAGCACTGGGGAAAGGCAGGCAGAGAATTCCCTGCTAGCACCTTCTCTGTGCCTGTTCACATTCCTTCGCAGAATCGCTTTTGTGCAGAAAACTGTAACACTTGTTCAGAACGAAAGAAAGCACAGAGCCCCAGATTTTATGTTGTCCTGGAGAGCTTGCAGAGCACTGGGGAAAGGCAGGCAGAGAATTCCCTGCTAGCACGTTCTCGGTGCCTGGGAAGCAGAAGTGTTCACATTTCTTAGCAGTATCGCTTTTGTGCAGAAAACAGTAACACTTGTTCAGAAGGAAAGAAAGCACAGAGCCCCATATTTTATGTTGTGCTGGAGAGCTTGCAGAGCACTGGGAAAAAGCAGGCAGAGAATTCCCTGCTAGCACCTTCTCTGTGCCTGGGAAACAGAAGTGTTCACATTGCTTCGCAGAATCGCTTTTGTGCAGATAACAGTAACACTTGTTCAGAACAAAAGAAAGCACAGAGCCCCAGATTTTATGTTGTCCTGGAGAGCTTGCAGAGCACTGGGGAAAAGCAGGCAGAGAATTCCCTGCTAGCACCTTCTCTGTGCCTGGGAAACAGAAGTGTTCACATTGCTTCGCAGAATCGCTTTTGTGCAGAAAACAGTAACACTTGTTCAGAACGAAAGAAAGCACAGAGCCCCAGATTTTATGTTGTCCTGGAGAGCTTGCAGAGCACTGGGGAAAAGCAGGCAGAGAATTCCCTGCTAGCACCTTCTCTGTGCCTGGGAAACAGAAGTGTTCACATTGCTTCGCAGAATCGCTTTTGTGCAGAAAACAGTAACACTTGTTCAGAACGAAAGAAAGCACAGAGCCCCAGATTTTATGTTGTCCTGGAGAGCTTGCAGAGCACTGGGGAAAAGCAGGCAGAGAATTCCCTGCTAGCACCTTCTCTGTGCCTGGGAAGCAGAAGTGTTCACATTGCTTGGCAGAATCGCTTTTGTGCAGAAAACAGTAACACTTGTTCAGAACGAAAGAAAGCACAGAGCCCCAGATTCTATGTTGTCCTGGAGAGCTTGCAGAGCACTGGGGAAAAGCAGGCAGAGAATTCCCTGCTAGCACCTTCTCTGTGCCTGGGAAACAGAAGTGTTCACATTGCTTCGCAGAATCGCTTTTGTGCAGAAAACAGTAACACTTGTTCAGAAGGAAAGAAAGCACAGAGCCCCATATTTTATGTTGTGCTGGAGAGCTTGCAGAGTACTGGGGAAAAGCAGGCAGAGAATTCCCTGCTAGCACCTTCTCTGTGCCTGGGAAACAGAAGTGTTCACATTGCTTCGCAGAATCGTTTTTGTGCAGAAAACAGTAACACTTGTTCAGAATGAAAGAAAGCACAGAGCCCCAGATTTTATGTTGTCCTGGAGAGCTTGCAGAGCACTGGGGAAAGGCAGGCAGAGAATTCCCTGCTAGCACCTTCTCTGTGCCTGTTCACATTGCATCGCAGAATCGCTTTTGTGCAGAAAACAGTAACACATGTTCAGACGAAAGAAAGCACAGAGCCCCAGATTTTATGTTGTCCTGGAGAGCTTGCAGAGCACTGGGGAAAGGCAGGCAGAGAATTCCCTGCTAGCACCTTCTCTGTGCCTGTTCACATTCCTTCGCAGAATCGCTTTTGTGCAGAAAACTGTAACACTTGTTCAGAACGAAAGAAAGCACAGAGCCCCAGATTTTATGTTGTCCTGGAGAGCTTGCAGAGCACTGGGGAAAGGCAGGCAGAGAATTCCCTGCTAGCACGTTCTCGGTGCCTGGGAAGCAGAAGTCTTCACATTTCTTAGCAGTATCGCTTTTGTGCAGAAAACAGTAACACTTGTTCAGAAGGAAAGAAAGCACAGAGCCCCATATTTTATGTTGTGCTGGAGAGCTTGCAGAGTACTGGGGAAAAGCAGGCAGAGAATTCCCTGCTAGCACCTTCTCTGTGCCTGGGAAACAGAAGTGTTCACATTGCTTCGCAGAATCGCTTTTGTGCAGATAACAGTAACACTTGTTCAGAACAAAAGAAAGCACAGAGCCCCAGATTTTATGTTGTCCTGGAGAGCTTGCAGAGCACTGGGGAAAAGCAGGCAGAGAATTCCCTGCTAGCACCTTCTCTGTGCCTGGGAAACAGAAGTGTTCACATTGCTTCGCAGAATCGCTTTTGTGCAGAAAACAGTAACACTTGTTCAGAACGAAAGAAAGCACAGAGCCCCAGATTTTATGTTGTCCTGGAGAGCTTGCAGAGCACTGGGGAAAAGCAGGCAGAGAATTCCCTGCTAGCACCTTCTCTGTGCCTGGGAAACAGAAGTGTTCACATTGCTTCGCAGAATCGCTTTTGTGCAGAAAACAGTAACACTTGTTCAGAACGAAAGAAAGCACAGAGCCCCAGATTTTATGTTGTCCTGGAGAGCTTGCAGAGCACTGGGGAAAGGCAGGCAGAGAATTCCCTGCTAGCACCTTCTCTGTGCCTGGGAAGCAGAAGTGTTCACATTGCTTCGCAGAATCGCTTTTGTGCAGAAAACAATAACACCTGTTCAGAACGAAAGAAAGCACAGAGCCCCAGATTTTATGTTGTCCTGGAGAGCTTGCAGAGTACTGGGGAAAAGCAGGCAGAGAATTCCCTGCTAGCACCTTCTCTGTGCCTGGGAAACAGAAGTGTTCACATTGCTTCGCAGAATCGCTTTTGTGCAGAAAACAGTAACACTTGTTCAGAACGAAAGAAAGCACAGAGCCCCAGATTTTATGTTGTCCTGGAGAGCTTGCAGAGCACTGGGGAAAGGCAGGCAGAGAATTCCCTGCTAGCACCTTCTCTGTGCCTGGGAAACAGAAGTGTTCACATTGCTTCGCAGAATCGCTTTTGTGCAGAAAACAGTAACACTTGTTCAGAAGGAAAGAAAGCACAGAGCCCCATATTTTATGTTGTGCTGGAGAGCTTGCAGAGTACTGGGGAAAAGCAGGCAGAGAATTCCCTGCTAGCACCTTCTCTGTGCCTGGGAAGCAGAAGTGTTCACATTGCTTGGCAGAATCGCTTCTGTGCAGAAAAGAGTAACACTTGTTCAGAACAAAAGAAAGCACAGAGCCCCAGATTTTATGTTGTCCTGGAGAGCTTGCAGAGCACTGGGGAAAAGCAGGCAGAGAATTCCCTGCTAGCACCTTCTCTGTGCCTGGGAAGCAGAAGTCTTCACATTGCTTCGCAGAATCGCTTTTGTGCAGAAAACAGTAACACTTGTTCAGAAGGAAAGAAAGCACAGAGCCCCATATTTTATGTTGTGCTGGAGAGCTTGCAGAGTACTGGGGAAAAGCAGGCAGAGAATTCCCTGCTAGCACCTTCTCTGTGCCTGGGAAACAGAAGTGTTCACATTGCTTCGCAGAATCGCTTTTGTGCAGATAATAGTAACACTTGTTCAGAACAAAAGAAAGCACAGAGCCCCAGATTTTATGTTGTCCTGGAGAGCTTGCAGAGCACTGGGGAAAAGCAGGCAGAGAATTCCCTGCTAGCACCTTCTCTGTGCCTGGGAAACAGAAGTGTTCACATTGCTTCGCAGAATCGCTTTTGTGCAGAAAACAGTAACACTTGTTCAGACGAAAGAAAGCACAGAGCCCCAGATTTTATGTTGTCCTGGAGAGCTTGCAGAGCACTGGGGAAAAGCAGGCAGAGAATTCCCTGCTAGCACCTTCTCTGTGCCTGGGAAGCAGAAGTCTTCACATTGCTTCGCAGAATCGCTTTTGTGCAGAAAACAATAACACTTGTTCAGAACAAAAGAAAGCACAGAGCCCCAGATTTTATGTTGTCCTGGAGAGCTTGCAGAGCACTGGGGAAAAGCAGGCAGAGAATTCCCTGCTAGCACCTTCTCTGTGCCTGGGAAACAGAAGTGTTCACATTGCTTCGCAGAATCGCTTTTGTGCAGAAAACAGTAACAATTGTTCAGAACGAAAGAAAGCACAGAGCCCCAGATTTTATGTTGTCCTGGAGAGCTTGCAGAGCACTGGGGAAAGGCAGGCAGAGAATTCCCTGCTAGCACCTTCTCTGTGCCTTGGAAGCAGAAGTGTTCACATTGCTTCGCAGAATCGTTTTGTGCAGAAAACAATAACACCTGTTCAGAACGAAAGAAAGCACAGAGCCCCAGATTTTATGTTGTGCTGGAGAGCTTGCAGAGCACTGGGGAAAAGCAGGCAGAGAATTCCCTGCTAGCACCTTCTCTGTGCCTGGGAAACAGAAGTGTTCACATTTCTTCGCAGAATCGCTTTTGTGCAGAAAACAGTAACACTTGTTCAGAACGAAAGAAAGCACAGAGCCCCAGATTTTATGTTGTCCTGGAGAGCTTGCAGAGCACTGGGGAAAGGCAGGCAGAGAATTCCCTGCTAGCACCTTCTCTGTGCCTGTTCACATTCCTTCGCAGAATCGCTTTTGTGCAGAAAACTGTAACACTTGTTCAGAAGGAAAGAAAGCACAGAGCCCCAGATTTTATGTTGTCCTGGAGAGCTTGCAGAGCACTGGGGAAAGGCAGGCAGAGAATTCCCTGCTAGCACCTTCTCTGTGCCTGGGAAGCAGAAGTGTTCACATTGCTTGGCAGAATCGCTTTTGTGCAGAAAACAGTAACACTTGTTCAGAACGAAAGAAAGCACAGAGCCCCAGATTCTATGTTGTCCTGGAGAGCTTGCAGAGCACTGGGGAAAAGCAGGCAGAGAATTCCCTGCTAGCACCTTCTCTGTGCCTGGGAAACAGAAGTGTTCACATTGCTTCGCAGAATCGCTTTTGTGCAGAAAACAGTAACACTTGTTCAGAAGGAAAGAAAGCACAGAGCCCCATATTTTATGTTGTGCTGGAGAGCTTGCAGAGTACTGGGGAAAAGCAGGCAGAGAATTCCCTGCTAGCACCTTCTCTGTGCCTGGGAAACAGAAGTGTTCACATTGCTTCGCAGAATCGTTTTTGTGCAGAAAACAGTAACACTTGTTCAGAATGAAAGAAAGCACAGAGCCCCAGATTTTATGTTGTCCTGGAGAGCTTGCAGAGCACTGGGGAAAGGCAGGCAGAGAATTCCCTGCTAGCACCTTCTCTGTGCCTGTTCACATTCCTTCGCAGAATCGCTTTTGTGCAGAAAACTGTAACACTTGTTCAGAACGAAAGAAAGCACAGAGCCCCAGATTTTATGTTGTCCTGGAGAGCTTGCAGAGCACTGGGGAAAGGCAGGCAGAGAATTTCCTGCTAGCACCTTCTCGGTGCCTGGGAAGCAGAAGTTTTCACATTTCTTAGCAGTAACGCTTTTGTGCAGAAAACAGTAACACTTGTTCAGAAGGAAAGAAAGCACAGAGCCCCAGATTTTATGTTGTGCTGGAGAGCTTGCAGAGTACTGGGGAAAAGCAGGCAGAGAATTCCCTGCTAGCACCTTCTCTGTGCCTGGGAAACAGAAGTCTTCACATTGCTTCGCAGAATCGCTTTTGTGCAGAAAACAGTAACACTTGTTCAGAACGAAAGAAAGCACAGAGCCCCAGATTTTATGTTGTCCTGGAGAGCTTGCAGAGCACTGGGGAAAAGCAGGCAGAGAATTCCCTGCTAGCACCTTCTCTGTGCCTGGGAAACAGAAGTGTTCACATTGCTTCGCAGAATCGCTTTTGTGCAGAAAACAGTAACACTTGTTCAGAACGAAAGAAAGCACAGAGCCCCAGATTTTATTTTGTCCTGGAGAGCTTGCAGAGCACTGGGGAAAGGCAGGCAGAGAATTCCCTGCTAGCACCTTCTCTGTGCCTGGGAAGCAGAAGTGTTCACATTGCTTCGCAGAATCGCTTTTGTGCAGAAAACAATAACACCTGTTCAGAACGAAAGAAAGCACAGAGCCCCAGATTTTATGTTGTGCTGGAGAGCTTGCAGAGTACTGGGGAAAAGCAGGCAGAGAATTCCCTGCTAGCACCTTCTCTGTGCCTGGGAAGCAGAAGTGTTCAGATTGCTTGGCAGAATCGCTTTTGTGCAGAAAACAGTAACACTTGTTCAGAACAAAAGAAAGCACAGAGTCCCAGATTTTATGTTGTCCTGGAGAGCTTGCAGAGCACTGGGGAAAGGCAGGCAGAGAATTCCCTGCTAGCACCTTCTCTGTGCCTGGGAAGCAGAAGTGTTCACATTGCTTCGCAGAATCGCTTTTGTGCAGAAAACAGTAACACTTTTTCAGAACAAAAGAAAGCACAGAGCCTCAGATTTTATGTTGTCCTGGAGAGCTTGCAGAGCACTGGGGAAAAGCAAGCAGAGAATTCCCTGCTAGCACCTTCTCTGTGCCTGGGAAACAGAAGTGTTCACATTGCTTCGCAGAATCGCTTTTGTGCAGAAAACAGTAACACTTGTTCAGAACGAAAGAAAGCACAGAGCCCCAGATTTTATGTTGTCCTGGAGAGCTTGCAGAGCACTGGGGAAAGGCAGGCAGAGAATTCCCTGCTAGCACCTTCCCTGTGCCTGGGAAAGAGAAGTGTTCCCATTGCTTCGCAGAATCGCTTTTGTGCAGAAAACAGTAACACTTGTTCAGAAGGAAAGAAAGCACAGAGCCCCAGATTTTATGTTGTCCTGGAGAGCTTGCAGAGCACTGGGGAAAAGCAGGCAGAGAATTCCCTGCTAGCACCTTCTCTATGCCTGGGAAGCAGAAGTGTTCACATTGCTTCGCAGAATCGCTTTTGTGCAGATAACAGTAACACTTTTTCAGAACAAAAGAAAGCACAGAGCCCCAGATTTTATGTTGTCCTGGAGAGCTTGCAGAGCACTGGGGAAAAGCAGGCAGAGAATTCCCTGCTAGCACCTTCTCTGTGCCTGGGAAGCAGAAGTCTTCACATTGCTTCGCAGAATCGCTTTTGTGCAGAAAACAGTAACACTTGTTCAGAAGGAAAGAAAGCACAGAGCCCCATATTTTATGTTGTGCTGGAGAGCTTGCAGAGCACTGGGGAAAAGCAGGCAGAGAATTCCCTGCTAGCACCTTCTCTGTGCCTGGGAAACAGAAGTGTTCACATTGCTTCGCAGAATCGCTTTTGTGCAGATAACAGTAACACTTGTTCAGAACAAAAGAAAGCACAGAGCCCCAGATTTTATGTTGTCCTGGAGAGCTTGCAGAGCACTGGGGAAAAGCAGGCAGAGAATTCCCTGCTAGCACCTTCTCTGTGCCTGGGAAACAGAAGTGTTCACATTGCTTCGCAGAATCGCTTTTGTGCAGAAAACAGTAACACTTGTTCAGACGAAAGAAAGCACAGAGCCCCAGATTTTATGTTGTCCTGGAGAGCTTGCAGAGCACTGGGGAAAGGCAGGCAGAGAATTCCCTGCTAGCACCTTCTCTGTGCCTGGGAAGCAGAAGTCTTCACATTGCTTCGCAGAATCGCTTTTGTGCAGAAAACAATAACACTTGTTCAGAACGAAAGAAAGCACAGAGCCCCAGATTTTATGTTGTCCTGGAGAGCTTGCAGAGCACTGGGGAAAAGCAGGCAGAGAATTCCCTGCTAGCACCTTCTCTGTGCCTGGGAAACAGAAGTGTTCACATTGCTTCGCAGAATCGCTTTTGTGCAGAAAACAGTAACACTTGTTCAGAACGAAAGAAAGCACAGAGCCCCAGATTTTATGTTGTCCTGGAGAGCTTGCAGAGCACTGGGGAAAGGCAGGCAGAGAATTCCCTGCTAGCACCTTCTCTGTGCCTGGGAAGCAGAAGTGTTCACATTGCTTCGCAGAATCGTTTTGTGCAGAAAACAATAACACCTGTTCAGAACGAAAGAAAGCACAGAGCCCCAGATTTTATGTTGTCCTGGAGAGCTTGCAGAGCACTGGGGAAAAGCAGGCAGAGAATTCCCTGCTAGCACCTTCTCTGTGCCTGGGAAACAGAAGTGTTCACATTTCTTCGCAGAATCGCTTTTGTGCAGAAAACAGTAACACTTGTTCAGAACGAAAGAAAGCACAGAGCCCCAGATTTTATGTTGTCCTGGAGAGCTTGCAGAGCACTGGGGAAAGGCAGGCAGAGAATTCCCTGCTAGCACCTTCTCTGTGCCTGTTCACATTCCTTCGCAGAATCGCTTTTGTGCAGAAAACTGTAACACTTGTTCAGAACGAAAGAAAGCACAGAGCCCCAGATTTTATGTTGTCCTGGAGAGCTTGCAGAGCACTGGGGAAAGGCAGGCAGAGAATTCCCTGCTAGCACGTTCTCGGTGCCTGGGAAGCAGAAGTGTTCACATTTCTTAGCAGTATAGCTTTTGTGCAGAAAACAGTAACACTTGTTCAGAAGGAAAGAAAGCACAGAGCCCCATATTTTATGTTGTGCTGGAGAGCTTGCAGAGCACTGGGGAAAAGCAGGCAGAGAATTCCCTGCTAGCACCTTCTCTGTGCCTGGGAAACAGAAGTGTTCACATTGCTTCGCAGAATCGCTTTTGTGCAGAAAACAGTAACACTTGTTCAGACGAAAGAAAGCACAGAGCCCCAGATTTTATGTTGTCCTGGAGAGCTTGCAGAGCACTGGGGAAAGGCAGGCAGAGAATTCCCTGCTAGCACCTTCTCTGTGCCTGGGAAGCAGAAGTCTTCACATTGCTTCGCAGAATCGCTTTTGTGCAGAAAACAGTAACACTTGTTCAGAACGAAAGAAAGCACAGAGCCCCAGATTTTATGTTGTCCTGGAGAGCTTGCAGAGCACTGGGGAAAAGCAGGCAGAGAATTCCCTGCTAGCACCTTCTCTGTGCCTGGGAATCAGAAGTGTTCACATTGCTTCGCAGAATCGCTTTTGTGCAGAAAACAGTAACACTTGTTCAGAACGAAAGAAAGCACAGAGCCCCAGATTTTATGTTGTCCTGGAGAGCTTGCAGAGCACTGGGGAAAAGCAGGCAGAGAATTCCCTGCTAGCACCTTCTCTGTGCCTGGGAAGCAGAAGTCTTCACATTGCTTCGCAGAATCGCTTTTGTGCAGAAAACAGTAACACTTGTTCAGAAGGAAAGAAAGCACAGAGCCCCATATTTTATGTTGTCCTGGAGAGCTTGCAGAGCACTGGGGAAAAGCAGGCAGAGAATTCCCTGCTAGCACCTTCTCTGTGCCTGGGAAACAGAAGTGTTCACATTGCTTCGCAGAATCGCTTTTGTGCAGAAAACAGTAACACTTGTTCAGAACGAAAGAAAGCACAGAGCCCCACATTTTATGTTGTCCTGGAGAGCTTGCAGAGCACTGGGGAAAGGCAGGCAGAGAATTCCCTGCTAGCACCTTCTCTGTGCCTGGGAAGCAGAAGTGTTCACATTGCTTCGCAGAATCGTTTTGTGCAGAAAACAATAACACCTGTTCAGAACGAAAGAAAGCACAGAGCCCCAGATTTTATGTTGTCCTGGAGAGCTTGCAGAGCACTGGGGAAAAGCAGGCAGAGAATTCCCTGCTAGCACCTTCTCTGTGCCTGGGAAACAGAAGTGTTCACATTTCTTCGCAGAATCGCTTTTGTGCAGAAAACAGTAACACTTGTTCAGAACGAAAGAAAGCACAGAGCCCCAGATTTTATGTTGTCCTGGAGAGCTTGCAGAGCACTGGGGAAAGGCAGGCAGAGAATTCCCTGCTAGCACCTTCTCTGTGCCTGTTCACATTGCTTCGCAGAATCGCTTTTGTGCAGAAAACAGTAACACTTGTTCAGAACGAAAGAAAGCACAGAGCCCCAGATTTTATGTTGTCCTGGAGAGCTTGCAGAGCACTGGGGAAAAGCAGGCAGAGAATTCCCTGCTAGCACCTTCTCTGTGCCTGGGAAACAGAAGTGTTCACATTTCTTCGCAGAATCGCTTTTGTGCAGAAAACAGTAACACTTGTTCAGAACGAAAGAAAGCACAGAGCCCCAGATTTTATGTTGTCCTGGAGAGCTTGCAGAGCACTGGGGAAAGGCAGGCAGAGAATTCCCTGCTAGCACCTTCTCTGTGCCTGTTCACATTCCTTCGCAGAATCGCTTTTGTGCAGAAAACTGTAACACTTGTTCAGAACGAAAGAAAGCACAGAGCCCCAGATTTTATGTTGTCCTGGAGAGCTTGCAGAGCACTGGGGAAAGGCAGGCAGAGAATTCCCTGCTAGCACGTTCTCGGTGCCTGGGAAGCAGAAGTGTTCACATTTCTTAGCAGTATCGCTTTTGTGCAGAAAACAGTAACACTTGTTCAGAAGGAAAGAAAGCACAGAGCCCCATATTTTATGTTGTGCTGGAGAGCTTGCAGAGTACTGGGGAAAAGCAGGCAGAGAATTCCCTGCTAGCACCTTCTCTGTGCCTGGGAAACAGAAGTGTTCACATTGCTTCGCAGAATCGCTTTTGTGCAGAAAACAGTAACACTTGTTCAGAACAAAAGAAAGCACAGAGCCCCATATTTTATGTTGTGCTGGAGAGCTTGCAGAGCACTGGGGAAAAGCAGGCAGAGAATTCCCTGCTAGCACCTTCTCTGTGCCTGGGAAACAGAAGTGTTCACATTGCTTCGCAGAATCGCTTTTGTGCAGAAAACAGTAACACTTGTTCAGACGAAAGAAAGCACAGAGCCCCAGATTTTATGTTGTCCTGGAGAGCTTGCAGAGCACTGGGGAAAGGCAGGCAGAGAATTCCCTGCTAGCACCTTCTCTGTGCCTGGGAAGCAGAAGTCTTCACATTGCTTCGCAGAATCGCTTTTGTGCAGAAAACAGTAACACTTGTTCAGAACGAAAGAAAGCACAGAGCCCCAGATTTTATGTTGTCCTGGAGAGCTTGCAGAGCACTGGGGAAAAGCAGGCAGAGAATTCCCTGCTAGCACCTTCTCTGTGCCTGGGAAACAGAAGTGTTCACATTGCTTCGCAGAATCGCTTTTGTGCAGAAAACAGTAACACTTGTTCAGAACGAAAGAAAGCACAGAGCCCCAGATTTTATGTTGTCCTGGAGAGCTTGCAGAGCACTGGGGAAAGGCAGGCAGAGAATTCCCTGCTAGCACCTTCTCTGTGCCTGGGAAGCAGAAGTGTTCACATTGCTTCGCAGAATCGCTTTTGTGCAGAAAACAATAACACCTGTTCAGAACGAAAGAAAGCACAGAGCCCCAGATTTTATGTTGTCCTGGAGAGCTTGCAGAGCACTGGGGAAAAGCAGGCAGAGAATTCCCTGCTAGCACCTTCTCTGTGCCTGGGAAGCAGAAGTCTTCACATTGCTTCGCAGAATCGCTTTTGTGCAGATAACAGTAACACTTTTTCAGAACAAAAGAAAGCACAGAGCCTCAGATTTTATGTTGTCCTGGAGAGCTTGCAGAGCACTGGGGAAAAGCAAGCAGAGAATTCCCTGCTAGCACCTTCTCTGTGCCTGGGAAACAGAAGTGTTCACATTGCTTCGCAGAATCGCTTTTGTGCAGAAAACAGTAACACTTGTTCAGAACGAAAGAAAGCACAGAGCCCCAGATTTTATGTTGTCCTGGAGAGCTTGCAGAGCACTGGGGAAAGGCAGGCAGACAATTCACTGCTAGCACCTTCTCTGTGCCTGTTCACATTGCTTCGCAGAATCGCTTTTGTGCAGAAAACAGTAACACCTGTTCAGACGAAAGAAAGCACAGAGCCCCAGATTTTATGTTGTCCTGGAGAGCTTGCAGAGCACTGGGGAAAGGCAGGCAGAGAATTCCCTGCTAGCACCTTCTCTGTGCCTGTTCACATTCCTTCGCAGAATCGCTTTTGTGCAGAAAACTGTAACACTTGTTCAGAACGAAAGAAAGCACAGAGCCCCAGATTTTATGTTGTCCTGGAGAGCTTGCAGAGCACTGGGGAAAGGCAGGCAGAGAATTCCCTGCTAGCACGTTCTCGGTGCCTGGGAAGCAGAAGTGTTCACATTTCTTAGCAGTATCGCTTTTGTGCAGAAAACAGTAACACTTGTTCAGAAGGAAAGAAAGCACAGAGCCCCATATTTTATGTTGTGCTGGAGAGCTTGCAGAGTACTGGGGAAAAGCAGGCAGAGAATTCCCTGCTAGCACCTTCTCTGTGCCTGGGAAGCAGAAGTGTTCACATTGCTTCGCAGAATCGCTTTTGTGCAGAAAACAATAACACCTGTTCAGAACGAAAGAAAGCACAGAGCCCCAGATTTTATGTTGTGCTGGAGAGCTTGCAGAGTACTGGGGAAAAGCAGGCAGAGAATTCCCTGCTAGCACCTTCTCTGTGCCTGGGAAACAGAAGTGTTCACATTGCTTCGCAGAATCGCTTTTGTGCAGAAAACAGTAACACTTGTTCAGACGAAAGAAAGCACAGAGCCCCAGATTTTATGTTGTCCTGGAGAGCTTGCAGAGCACTGGGGAAAGGCAGGCAGAGAATTTCCTGCTAGCACCTTCTCGGTGCCTGGGAAGCAGAAGTTTTCACATTTCTTAGCAGTAACGCTTTTGTGCAGAAAACAGTAACACTTGTTCAGAAGGAAAGAAAGCACAGAGCCCCATATTTTATGTTGTGCTGGAGAGCTTGCAGAGTACTGGGGAAAAGCAGGCAGAGAATTCCCTGCTAGCACCTTCTCTGTGCCTGGGAAACAGAAGTCTTCACATTGCTTCGCAGAATCGCTTTTGTGCAGATAACAGTAACACTTTTTCAGAACAAAAGAAAGCACAGAGCCCCAGATTTTATGTTGTCCTGGAGAGCTTGCAGAGCACTGGGGAAAAGCAGGCAGAGAATTCCCTGCTAGCACCTTCTCTGTGCCTGGGAAGCAGAAGTCTTCACATTGCTTCGCAGAATCGCTTTTGTGCAGAAAACAGTAACACTTGTTCAGAAGGAAAGAAAGCACAGAGCCCCATATTTTATGTTGTGCTGGAGAGCTTGCAGAGCACTGGGGAAAAGCAGGCAGAGAATTCCCTGCTAGCACCTTCTCTGTGCCTGGGAAACAGAAGTGTTCACATTGCTTCGCAGAATCGCTTTTGTGCAGATAACAGTAACACTTGTTCAGAACAAAAGAAAGCACAGAGCCCCAGATTTTATGTTGTCCTGGAGAGCTTGCAGAGCACTGGGGAAAAGCAGGCAGAGAATTCCCTGCTAGCACCTTCTCTGTGCCTGGGAAACAGAAGTGTTCACATTGCTTCGCAGAATCGCTTTTGTGCAGAAAACAGTAACACTTGTTCAGACGAAAGAAAGCACAGAGCCCCAGATTTTATGTTGTCCTGGAGAGCTTGCAGAGCACTGGGGAAAGGCAGGCAGAGAATTCCCTGCTAGCACCTTCTCTGTGCCTGGGAAGCAGAAGTCTTCACATTGCTTCGCAGAATCGCTTTTGTGCAGAAAACAATAACACTTGTTCAGAACGAAAGAAAGCACAGAGCCCCAGATTTTATGTTGTCCTGGAGAGCTTGCAGAGCACTGGGGAAAAGCAGGCAGAGAATTCCCTGCTAGCACCTTCTCTGTGCCTGGGAAACAGAAGTGTTCACATTGCTTCGCAGAATCGCTTTTGTGCAGAAAACAGTAACACTTGTTCAGAACGAAAGAAAGCACAGAGCCCCAGATTTTATGTTGTCCTGGAGAGCTTGCAGAGCACTGGGGAAAGGCAGGCAGAGAATTCCCTGCTAGCACCTTCTCTGTGCCTGGGAAGCAGAAGTGTTCACATTGCTTCGCAGAATCGTTTTGTGCAGAAAACAATAACACCTGTTCAGAACGAAAGAAAGCACAGAGCCCCAGATTTTATGTTGTCCTGGAGAGCTTGCAGAGCACTGGGGAAAAGCAGGCAGAGAATTCCCTGCTAGCACCTTCTCTGTGCCTGGGAAACAGAAGTGTTCACATTTCTTCGCAGAATCGCTTTTGTGCAGAAAACAGTAACACTTGTTCAGAACGAAAGAAAGCACAGAGCCCCAGATTTTATGTTGTCCTGGAGAGCTTGCAGAGCACTGGGGAAAGGCAGGCAGAGAATTCCCTGCTAGCACCTTCTCTGTGCCTGTTCACATTCCTTCGCAGAATCGCTTTTGTGCAGAAAACTGTAACACTTGTTCAGAACGAAAGAAAGCACAGAGCCCCAGATTTTATGTTGTCCTGGAGAGCTTGCAGAGCACTGGGGAAAGGCAGGCAGAGAATTCCCTGCTAGCACGTTCTCGGTGCCTGGGAAGCAGAAGTGTTCACATTTCTTAGCAGTATAGCTTTTGTGCAGAAAACAGTAACACTTGTTCAGAAGGAAAGAAAGCACAGAGCCCCATATTTTATGTTGTGCTGGAGAGCTTGCAGAGCACTGGGGAAAAGCAGGCAGAGAATTCCCTGCTAGCACCTTCTCTGTGCCTGGGAAACAGAAGTGTTCACATTGCTTCGCAGAATCGCTTTTGTGCAGAAAACAGTAACACTTGTTCAGACGAAAGAAAGCACAGAGCCCCAGATTTTATGTTGTCCTGGAGAGCTTGCAGAGCACTGGGGAAAGGCAGGCAGAGAATTCCCTGCTAGCACCTTCTCTGTGCCTGGGAAGCAGAAGTCTTCACATTGCTTCGCAGAATCGCTTTTGTGCAGAAAACAGTAACACTTGTTCAGAACGAAAGAAAGCACAGAGCCCCAGATTTTATGTTGTCCTGGAGAGCTTGCAGAGCACTGGGGAAAAGCAGGCAGAGAATTCCCTGCTAGCACCTTCTCTGTGCCTGGGAATCAGAAGTGTTCACATTGCTTCGCAGAATCGCTTTTGTGCAGAAAACAGTAACACTTGTTCAGAACGAAAGAAAGCACAGAGCCCCAGATTTTATGTTGTCCTGGAGAGCTTGCAGAGCACTGGGGAAAAGCAGGCAGAGAATTCCCTGCTAGCACCTTCTCTGTGCCTGGGAAGCAGAAGTCTTCACATTGCTTCGCAGAATCGCTTTTGTGCAGAAAACAGTAACACTTGTTCAGAAGGAAAGAAAGCACAGAGCCCCATATTTTATGTTGTGCTGGAGAGCTTGCAGAGCACTGGGGAAAAGCAGGCAGAGAATTCCCTGCTAGCACCTTCTCTGTGCCTGGGAAACAGAAGTGTTCACATTGCTTCGCAGAATCGCTTTTGTGCAGATAACAGTAACACTTGTTCAGAACAAAAGAAAGCACAGAGCCCCAGATTTTATGTTGTCCTGGAGAGCTTGCAGAGCACTGGGGAAAAGCAGGCAGAGAATTCCCTGCTAGCACCTTCTCTGTGCCTGGGAAACAGAAGTGTTCACATTGCTTCGCAGAATCGCTTTTATGCAGAAAACAGTAACACTTGTTCAGACGAAAGAAAGCACAGAGCCCCAGATTTTATGTTGTCCTGGAGAGCTTGCAGAGCACTGGGGAAAGGCAGGCAGAGAATTCCCTGCTAGCACCTTCTCTGTGCCTGGGAAGCAGAAGTCTTCACATTGCTTCGCAGAATCGCTTTTGTGCAGAAAACAATAACACTTGTTCAGAACGAAAGAAAGCACAGAGCCCCAGATTTTATGTTGTCCTGGAGAGCTTGCAGAGCACTGGGGAAAAGCAGGCAGAGAATTCCCTGCTAGCACCTTCTCTGTGCCTGGGAAACAGAAGTGTTCACATTGCTTCGCAGAATCGCTTTTGTGCAGAAAACAGTAACACTTGTTCAGAACGAAAGAAAGCACAGAGCCCCACATTTTATGTTGTCCTGGAGAGCTTGCAGAGCACTGGGGAAAGGCAGGCAGAGAATTCCCTGCTAGCACCTTCTCTGTGCCTGGGAAGCAGAAGTGTTCACATTGCTTCGCAGAATCGTTTTGTGCAGAAAACAATAACACCTGTTCAGAACGAAAGAAAGCACAGAGCCCCAGATTTTATGTTGTCCTGGAGAGCTTGCAGAGCACTGGGGAAAAGCAGGCAGAGAATTCCCTGCTAGCACCTTCTCTGTGCCTGGGAAACAGAAGTGTTCACATTTCTTCGCAGAATCGCTTTTGTGCAGAAAACAGTAACACTTGTTCAGAACGAAAGAAAGCACAGAGCCCCAGATTTTATGTTGTCCTGGAGAGCTTGCAGAGCACTGGGGAAAGGCAGGCAGAGAATTCCCTGCTAGCACCTTCTCTGTGCCTGTTCACATTGCTTCGCAGAATCGCTTTTGTGCAGAAAACAGTAACACTTGTTCAGAACGAAAGAAAGCACAGAGCCCCAGATTTTATGTTGTCCTGGAGAGCTTGCAGAGCACTGGGGAAAAGCAGGCAGAGAATTCCCTGCTAGCACCTTCTCTGTGCCTGGGAAACAGAAGTGTTCACATTTCTTCGCAGAATCGCTTTTGTGCAGAAAACAGTAACACTTGTTCAGAACGAAAGAAAGCACAGAGCCCCAGATTTTATGTTGTCCTGGAGAGCTTGCAGAGCACTGGGGAAAGGCAGGCAGAGAATTCCCTGCTAGCACCTTCTCTGTGCCTGTTCACATTCCTTCGCAGAATCGCTTTTGTGCAGAAAACTGTAACACTTGTTCAGAACGAAAGAAAGCACAGAGCCCCAGATTTTATGTTGTCCTGGAGAGCTTGCAGAGCACTGGGGAAAGGCAGGCAGAGAATTCCCTGCTAGCACCTTCTCTGTGCCTGGGAAGCAGAAGTCTTCACATTGCTTCGCAGAATCGCTTTTGTGCAGAAAACATTAACACTTGTTCAGAACGAAAGAAAGCACAGAGCCCCAGATTTTATGTTGTCCTGGAGAGCTTGCAGAGCACTGGGGAAAAGCAGGCAGAGAATTCCCTGCTAGCACCTTCTCTGTGCCTGGGAAACAGAAGTGTTCACATTGCTTCGCAGAATCGCTTTTGTGCAGAAAACAGTAACACTTGTTCAGAACGAAAGAAAGCACAGAGCCCCAGATTTTATGTTGTCCTGGAGAGCTTGCAGAGCACTGGGGAAAGGCAGGCAGAGAATTCCCTGCTAGCACCTTCTCTGTGCCTGGGAAGCAGAAGTGTTCACATTGCTTCGCAGAATCGCTTTTGTGCAGAAAACAATAACACCTGTTCAGAACGAAAGAAAGCACAGAGCCCCAGATTTTATGTTGTCCTGGAGAGCTTGCAGAGCACTGGGGAAAAGCAGGCAGAGAATTCCCTGCTAGCACCTTCTCTGTGCCTGGGAAGCAGAAGTCTTCACATTGCTTCGCAGAATCGCTTTTGTGCAGATAACAGTAACACTTTTTCAGAACAAAAGAAAGCACAGAGCCTCAGATTTTATGTTGTCCTGGAGAGCTTGCAGAGCACTGGGGAAAAGCAAGCAGAGAATTCCCTGCTAGCACCTTCTCTGTGCCTGGGAAACAGAAGTGTTCACATTGCTTCGCAGAATCGCTTTTGTGCAGAAAACAGTAACACTTGTTCAGAACGAAAGAAAGCACAGAGCCCCAGATTTTATGTTGTCCTGGAGAGCTTGCAGAGCACTGGGGAAAGGCAGGCAGACAATTCACTGCTAGCACCTTCTCTGTGCCTGTTCACATTGCTTCGCAGAATCGCTTTTGTGCAGAAAACAGTAACACCTGTTCAGACGAAAGAAAGCACAGAGCCCCAGATTTTATGTTGTCCTGGAGAGCTTGCAGAGCACTGGGGAAAGGCAGGCAGAGAATTCCCTGCTAGCACCTTCTCTGTGCCTGTTCACATTCCTTCGCAGAATCGCTTTTGTGCAGAAAACTGTAACACTTGTTCAGAACGAAAGAAAGCACAGAGCCCCAGATTTTATGTTGTCCTGGAGAGCTTGCAGAGCACTGGGGAAAGGCAGGCAGAGAATTCCCTGCTAGCACGTTCTCGGTGCCTGGGAAGCAGAAGTGTTCACATTTCTTAGCAGTATCGCTTTTGTGCAGAAAACAGTAACACTTGTTCAGAAGGAAAGAAAGCACAGAGCCCCATATTTTATGTTGTGCTGGAGAGCTTGCAGAGTACTGGGGAAAAGCAGGCAGAGAATTCCCTGCTAGCACCTTCTCTGTGCCTGGGAAGCAGAAGTGTTCACATTGCTTCGCAGAATCGCTTTTGTGCAGAAAACAATAACACCTGTTCAGAACGAAAGAAAGCACAGAGCCCCAGATTTTATGTTGTGCTGGAGAGCTTGCAGAGTACTGGGGAAAAGCAGGCAGAGAATTCCCTGCTAGCACCTTCTCTGTGCCTGGGAAACAGAAGTGTTCACATTGCTTCGCAGAATCGCTTTTGTGCAGAAAACAGTAACACTTGTTCAGACGAAAGAAAGCACAGAGCCCCAGATTTTATGTTGTCCTGGAGAGCTTGCAGAGCACTGGGGAAAGGCAGGCAGAGAATTTCCTGCTAGCACCTTCTCGGTGCCTGGGAAGCAGAAGTTTTCACATTGCTTCGCAGAATCGCTTTTGTGCAGAAAACAGTAACACTTGTTCAGAACGAAAGAAAGCACAGAGCCCCAGATTTTATTTTGTCCTGGAGAGCTTGCAGAGCACTGGGGAAAGGCAGGCAGAGAATTCCCTGCTAGCACCTTCTCTGTGCCTGGGAAGCAGAAGTGTTCACATTGCTTCGCAGAATCGCTTTTGTGCAGAAAACAGTAACACTTGTTCAGACGAAAGAAAGCACAGAGCCCCAGATTTTATGTTGTCCTGGAGAGCTTGCAGAGCACTGGGGAAAGGCAGGCAGAGAATTTCCTGCTTGCACCTTCTCGGTGCCTGGGAAGCAGAAGTTTTCACATTTCTTAGCAGTAACGCTTTTGTGCAGAAAACAGTAACACTTGTTCAGAAGGAAAGAAAGCACAGAGCCCCATATTTTATGTTGTGCTGGAGAGCTTGCAGAGTACTGGGGAAAAGCAGGCAGAGAATTCCCTGCTAGCACCTTCTCTGTGCCTGGGAAACAGAAGTGTTCACATTGCTTCGCAGAATCGCTTTTGTGCAGATAACAGTAACACTTGTTCAGAACAAAAGAAAGCACAGAGCCCCATATTTTATGTTGTGCTGGAGAGCTTGCAGAGCACTGGGGAAAAGCAGGCAGAGAATTCCCTGCTAGCACCTTCTCTGTGCCTGGGAAACAGAAGTGTTCACATTGCTTCGCAGAATCGCTTTTGTGCAGAAAACAGTAACACTTGTTCAGACGAAAGAAAGCACAGAGCCCCAGATTTTATGTTGTCCTGGAGAGCTTGCAGAGCACTGGGGAAAGGCAGGCAGAGAATTTCCTGCTAGCACCTTCTCGGTGCCTGGGAAGCAGAAGTTTTCACATTTCTTAGCAGTAACGCTTTTGTGCAGAAAACAGTAACACTTGTTCAGAAGGAAAGAAAGCACAGAGCCCCATATTTTATGTTGTGCTGGAGAGCTTGCAGAGTACTGGGGAAAAGCAGGCAGAGAATTCCCTGCTAGCACCTTCTCTGTGCCTGGGAAACAGAAGTCTTCACATTGCTTCGCAGAATCGCTTTTGTGCAGAAAACAGTAACACTTGTTCAGAACGAAAGAAAGCACAGAGCCCCAGATTTTATGTTGTCCTGGAGAGCTTGCAGAGCACTGGGGAAAAGCAGGCAGAGAATTCCCTGCTAGCACCTTCTCTGTGCCTGGGAAACAGAAGTGTTCACATTGCTTCGCAGAATCGCTTTTGTGCAGAAAACAGTAACACTTGTTCAGAACGAAAGAAAGCACAGAGCCCCAGATTTTATTTTGTCCTGGAGAGCTTGCAGAGCACTGGGGAAAGGCAGGCAGAGAATTCCCTGCTAGCACCTTCTCTGTGCCTGGGAAGCAGAAGTGTTCACATTGCTTCGCAGAATCGCTTTTGTGCAGAAAACAATAACACCTGTTCAGAACGAAAGAAAGCACAGAGCCCCAGATTTTATGTTGTGCTGGAGAGCTTGCAGAGTACTGGGGAAAAGCAGGCAGAGAATTCCCTGCTAGCACCTTCTCTGTGCCTGGGAAACAGAAGTGTTCACATTGCTTCGCAGAATCGCTTTTGTGCAGAAAACAGTAACACTTGTTCAGACGAAAGAAAGCACAGAGCCCCAGATTTTATGTTGTCCTGGAGAGCTTGCAGAGCACTGGGGAAAGGCAGGCAGAGAATTTCCTGCTAGCACCTTCTCGGTGCCTGGGAAGCAGAAGTTTTCACATTTCTTAGCAGTAACGCTTTTGTGCAGAAAACAGTAACACTTGTTCAGAAGGAAAGAAAGCACAGAGCCCCATATTTTATGTTGTGCTGGAGAGCTTGCAGAGTACTGGGGAAAAGCAGGCAGAGAATTCCCTGCTAGCACCTTCTCTGTGCCTGGGAAACAGAAGTCTTCACATTGCTTCGCAGAATCGCTTTTGTGCAGAAAACAGTAACACTTGTTCAGAACGAAAGAAAGCACAGAGCCCCAGATTTTATGTTGTCCTGGAGAGCTTGCAGAGCACTGGGGAAAAGCAGGCAGAGAATTCCCTGCTAGCACCTTCTCTGTGCCTGGGAAACAGAAGTGTTCACATTGCTTCGCAGAATCGCTTTTGTGCAGAAAACAGTAACACTTGTTCAGAACGAAAGAAAGCACAGAGCCCCAGATTTTATTTTGTCCTGGAGAGCTTGCAGAGCACTGGGGAAAGGCAGGCAGAGAATTCCCTGCTAGCACCTTCTCTGTGCCTGGGAAGCAGAAGTGTTCACATTGCTTCGCAGAATCGCTTTTGTGCAGAAAACAATAACACCTGTTCAGAACGAAAGAAAGCACAGAGCCCCAGATTTTATGTTGTGCTGGAGAGCTTGCAGAGTACTGGGGAAAAGCAGGCAGAGAATTCCCTGCTAGCACCTTCTCTGTGCCTGGGAAGCAGAAGTGTTCAGATTGCTTGGCAGAATCGCTTTTGTGCAGAAAACAGTAACACTTGTTCAGAACAAAAGAAAGCACAGAGTCCCAGATTTTATGTTGTCCTGGAGAGCTTGCAGAGCACTGGGGAAAAGCAGGCAGAGAATTCCCTGCTAGCACCTTCTCTGTGCCTGGGAAGCAGAAGTCTTCACATTGCTTCGCAGAATCGCTTTTGTGCAGAAAACAGTAACACTTTTTCAGAACAAAAGAAAGCACAGAGCCTCAGATTTTATGTTGTCCTGGAGAGCTTGCAGAGCACTGGGGAAAAGCAAGCAGAGAATTCCCTGCTAGCACCTTCTCTGTGCCTGGGAAACAGAAGTGTTCACATTGCTTCGCAGAATCGCTTTTGTGCAGAAAACAGTAACACTTGTTCAGAACGAAAGAAAGCACAGAGCCCCAGATTTTATGTTGTCCTGGAGAGCTTGCAGAGCACTGGGGAAAGGCAGGCAGAGAATTCCCTGCTAGCACCTTCCCTGTGCCTGGGAAAGAGAAGTGTTCCCATTGCTTCGCAGAATCGCTTTTGTGCAGAAAACAGTAACACTTGTTCAGAAGGAAAGAAAGCACAGAGCCCCAGATTTTATGTTGTCCTGGAGAGCTTGCAGAGCACTGGGGAAAAGCAGGCAGAGAATTCCCTGCTAGCACCTTCTCTATGCCTGGGAAGCAGAAGTCTTCACATTGCTTCGCAGAATCGCTTTTGTGCAGATAACAGTAACACTTTTTCAGAACAAAAGAAAGCACAGAGCCCCAGATTTTATGTTGTCCTGGAGAGCTTGCAGAGCACTGGGGAAAAGCAGGCAGAGAATTCCCTGCTAGCACCTTCTCTGTGCCTGGGAAGCAGAAGTCTTCACATTGCTTCGCAGAATCGCTTTTGTGCAGAAAACAGTAACACTTGTTCAGAAGGAAAGAAAGCACAGAGCCCCATATTTTATGTTGTGCTGGAGAGCTTGCAGAGCACTGGGGAAAAGCAGGCAGAGAATTCCCTGCTAGCACCTTCTCTGTGCCTGGGAAACAGAAGTGTTCACATTGCTTCGCAGAATCGCTTTTGTGCAGATAACAGTAACACTTGTTCAGAACAAAAGAAAGCACAGAGCCCCAGATTTTATGTTGTCCTGGAGAGCTTGCAGAGCACTGGGGAAAAGCAGGCAGAGAATTCCCTGCTAGCACCTTCTCTGTGCCTGGGAAACAGAAGTGTTCACATTGCTTCGCAGAATCGCTTTTGTGCAGAAAACAGTAACACTTGTTCAGACGAAAGAAAGCACAGAGCCCCAGATTTTATGTTGTCCTGGAGAGCTTGCAGAGCACTGGGGAAAGGCAGGCAGAGAATTCCCTGCTAGCACCTTCTCTGTGCCTGGGAAGCAGAAGTCTTCACATTGCTTCGCAGAATCGCTTTTGTGCAGAAAACAATAACACTTGTTCAGAACGAAAGAAAGCACAGAGCCCCAGATTTTATGTTGTCCTGGAGAGCTTGCAGAGCACTGGGGAAAAGCAGGCAGAGAATTCCCTGCTAGCACCTTCTCTGTGCCTGGGAAACAGAAGTGTTCACATTGCTTCGCAGAATCGCTTTTGTGCAGAAAACAGTAACACTTGTTCAGAACGAAAGAAAGCACAGAGCCCCAGATTTTATGTTGTCCTGGAGAGCTTGCAGAGCACTGGGGAAAGGCAGGCAGAGAATTCCCTGCTAGCACCTTCTCTGTGCCTGGGAAGCAGAAGTGTTCACATTGCTTCGCAGAATCGTTTTGTGCAGAAAACAATAACACCTGTTCAGAACGAAAGAAAGCACAGAGCCCCAGATTTTATGTTGTCCTGGAGAGCTTGCAGAGCACTGGGGAAAAGCAGGCAGAGAATTCCCTGCTAGCACCTTCTCTGTGCCTGGGAAACAGAAGTGTTCACATTTCTTCGCAGAATCGCTTTTGTGCAGAAAACAGTAACACTTGTTCAGAACGAAAGAAAGCACAGAGCCCCAGATTTTATGTTGTCCTGGAGAGCTTGCAGAGCACTGGGGAAAGGCAGGCAGAGAATTCCCTGCTAGCACCTTCTCTGTGCCTGTTCACATTCCTTCGCAGAATCGCTTTTGTGCAGAAAACTGTAACACTTGTTCAGAACGAAAGAAAGCACAGAGCCCCAGATTTTATGTTGTCCTGGAGAGCTTGCAGAGCACTGGGGAAAAGCAGGCAGAGAATTCCCTGCTAGCACCTTCTCTGTGCCTGGGAAACAGAAGTGTTCACATTGCTTCGCAGAATCGCTTTTGTGCAGAAAACAGTAACACTTGTTCAGAACGAAAGAAAGCACAGAGCCCCAGATTTTATGTTGTCCTGGAGAGCTTGCAGAGCACTGGGGAAAAGCAGGCAGAGAATTCCCTGCTAGCACCTTCTCTGTGCCTGGGAAGCAGAAGTCTTCACATTGCTTCGCAGAATCGCTTTTGTGCAGAAAACAGTAACACTTGTTCAGAAGGAAAGAAAGCACAGAGCCCCATATTTTATGTTGTGCTGGAGAGCTTGCAGAGCACTGGGGAAAAGCAGGCAGAGAATTCCCTGCTAGCACCTTCTCTGTGCCTGGGAAACAGAAGTGTTCACATTGCTTCGCAGAATCGCTTTTGTGCAGATAACAGTAACACTTGTTCAGAACAAAAGAAAGCACAGAGCCCCAGATTTTATGTTGTCCTGGAGAGCTTGCAGAGCACTGGGGAAAAGCAGGCAGAGAATTCCCTGCTAGCACCTTCTCTGTGCCTGGGAAACAGAAGTGTTCACATTGCTTCGCAGAATCGCTTTTGTGCAGAAAACAGTAACACTTGTTCAGACGAAAGAAAGCACAGAGCCCCAGATTTTATGTTGTCCTGGAGAGCTTGCAGAGCACTGGGGAAAGGCAGGCAGAGAATTCCCTGCTAGCACCTTCTCTGTGCCTGGGAAGCAGAAGTCTTCACATTGCTTCGCAGAATCGCTTTTGTGCAGAAAACAATAACACTTGTTCAGAACGAAAGAAAGCACAGAGCCCCAGATTTTATGTTGTCCTGGAGAGCTTGCAGAGCACTGGGGAAAAGCAGGCAGAGAATTCCCTGCTAGCACCTTCTCGGTGCCTGGGAAACAGAAGTGTTCACATTGCTTCGCAGAATCGCTTTTGTGCAGAAAACAGTAACACTTGTTCAGAACGAAAGAAAGCACAGAGCCCCACATTTTATGTTGTCCTGGAGAGCTTGCAGAGCACTGGGGAAAGGCAGGCAGAGAATTCCCTGCTAGCACCTTCTCTGTGCCTGGGAAGCAGAAGTGTTCACATTGCTTCGCAGAATCGTTTTGTGCAGAAAACAATAACACCTGTTCAGAACGAAAGAAAGCACAGAGCCCCAGATTTTATGTTGTCCTGGAGAGCTTGCAGAGCACTGGGGAAAAGCAGGCAGAGAATTCCCTGCTAGCACCTTCTCTGTGCCTGGGAAACAGAAGTGTTCACATTTCTTCGCAGAATCGCTTTTGTGCAGAAAACAGTAACACTTGTTCAGAACGAAAGAAAGCACAGAGCCCCAGATTTTATGTTGTCCTGGAGAGCTTGCAGAGCACTGGGGAAAGGCAGGCAGAGAATTCCCTGCTAGCACCTTCTCTGTGCCTGTTCACATTCCTTCGCAGAATCGCTTTTGTGCAGAAAACTGTAACACTTGTTCAGAACGAAAGAAAGCACAGAGCCCCAGATTTTATGTTGTCCTGGAGAGCTTGCAGAGCACTGGGGAAAAGCAGGCAGAGAATTCCCTGCTAGCACCTTCTCTGTGCCTGGGAAACAGAAGTGTTCACATTTCTTCGCAGAATCGCTTTTGTGCAGAAAACAGTAACACTTGTTCAGAACGAAAGAAAGCACAGAGCCCCAGATTTTATGTTGTCCTGGAGAGCTTGCAGAGCACTGGGGAAAGGCAGGCAGAGAATTCCCTGCTAGCACCTTCTCTGTGCCTGTTCACATTCCTTCGCAGAATCGCTTTTGTGCAGAAAACTGTAACACTTGTTCAGAACGAAAGAAAGCACAGAGCCCCAGATTTTATGTTGTCCTGGAGAGCTTGCAGAGCACTGGGGAAAGGCAGGCAGAGAATTCCCTGCTAGCACGTTCTCGGTGCCTGGGAAGCAGAAGTGTTCACATTTCTTAGCAGTATCGCTTTTGTGCAGAAAACAGTAACACTTGTTCAGAAGGAAAGAAAGCACAGAGCCCCATATTTTATGTTGTGCTGGAGAGCTTGCAGAGTACTGGGGAAAAGCAGGCAGAGAATTCCCTGCTAGCACCTTCTCTGTGCCTGGGAAACAGAAGTGTTCACATTGCTTCGCAGAATCGCTTTTGTGCAGAAAACAGTAACACTTGTTCAGAACAAAAGAAAGCACAGAGCCCCATATTTTATGTTGTGCTGGAGAGCTTGCAGAGCACTGGGGAAAAGCAGGCAGAGAATTCCCTGCTAGCACCTTCTCTGTGCCTGGGAAACAGAAGTGTTCACATTGCTTCGCAGAATCGCTTTTGTGCAGAAAACAGTAACACTTGTTCAGACGAAAGAAAGCACAGAGCCCCAGATTTTATGTTGTCCTGGAGAGCTTGCAGAGCACTGGGGAAAGGCAGGCAGAGAATTCCCTGCTAGCACCTTCTCTGTGCCTGGGAAGCAGAAGTCTTCACATTGCTTCGCAGAATCGCTTTTGTGCAGAAAACAGTAACACTTGTTCAGAACGAAAGAAAGCACAGAGCCCCAGATTTTATGTTGTCCTGGAGAGCTTGCAGAGCACTGGGGAAAAGCAGGCAGAGAATTCCCTGCTAGCACCTTCTCTGTGCCTGGGAAACAGAAGTGTTCACATTGCTTCGCAGAATCGCTTTTGTGCAGAAAACAGTAACACTTGTTCAGAACGAAAGAAAGCACAGAGCCCCAGATTTTATGTTGTCCTGGAGAGCTTGCAGAGCACTGGGGAAAGGCAGGCAGAGAATTCCCTGCTAGCACCTTCTCTGTGCCTGGGAAGCAGAAGTGTTCACATTGCTTCGCAGAATCGCTTTTGTGCAGAAAACAATAACACCTGTTCAGAACGAAAGAAAGCACAGAGCCCCAGATTTTATGTTGTCCTGGAGAGCTTGCAGAGCACTGGGGAAAAGCAGGCAGAGAATTCCCTGCTAGCACCTTCTCTGTGCCTGGGAAGCAGAAGTCTTCACATTGCTTCGCAGAATCGCTTTTGTGCAGATAACAGTAACACTTTTTCAGAACAAAAGAAAGCACAGAGCCTCAGATTTTATGTTGTCCTGGAGAGCTTGCAGAGCACTGGGGAAAAGCAAGCAGAGAATTCCCTGCTAGCACCTTCTCTGTGCCTGGGAAACAGAAGTGTTCACATTGCTTCGCAGAATCGCTTTTGTGCAGAAAACAGTAACACTTGTTCAGAACGAAAGAAAGCACAGAGCCCCAGATTTTATGTTGTCCTGGAGAGCTTGCAGAGCACTGGGGAAAGGCAGGCAGACAATTCACTGCTAGCACCTTCTCTGTGCCTGTTCACATTGCTTCGCAGAATCGCTTTTGTGCAGAAAACTGTAACACCTGTTCAGACGAAAGAAAGCACAGAGCCCCAGATTTTATGTTGTCCTGGAGAGCTTGCAGAGCACTGGGGAAAGGCAGGCAGAGAATTCCCTGCTAGCACCTTCTCTGTGCCTGTTCACATTCCTTCGCAGAATCGCTTTTGTGCAGAAAACAGTAACACTTGTTCAGAACGAAAGAAAGCACAGAGCCCTAGATTTTATGTTGTCCTGGAGAGCTTGCAGAGCACTGGGGAAAGGCAGGCAGAGAATTCCCTGCTAGCACCTTCTCTGTGCCTGTTCACATTGCTTCGCAGAATCGCTTTTGTGCAGAAAACAGTAACACTTGTTCAGACGAAAGAAAGCACAGAGCCCCAGATTTTATGTTGTCCTGGAGAGCTTGCAGAGCACTGGGGAAAGGCAGGCAGAGAATTCCCTGCTAGCACCTTCTCTGTGCCTGGGAAGCAGAAGTCTTCACATTGCTTCGCAGAATCGCTTTTGTGCAGATAACAGTAACACTTGTTCAGAACGAAAGAAAGCACAGAGCCCCAGATTTTATGTTGTCCTGGAGAGCTTGCAGAGCACTGGGGAAAAGCAGGCAGAGAATTCCCTGCTAGCACCTTCTCTGTGCCTGGGAAACAGAAGTGTTCACATTGCTTCGCAGAATCGCTTTTGTGCAGAAAACAGTAACACTTGTTCAGAACGAAAGAAAGCACAGAGCCCCAGATTTTATGTTGTCCTGGAGAGCTTGCAGAGCACTGGGGAAAGGCAGGCAGAGAATTCCCTGCTAGCACCTTCTCTGTGCCTGGGAAGCAGAAGTGTTCACATTGCTTCGCAGAATCGTTTTGTGCAGAAAACAATAACACCTGTTCAGAACGAAAGAAAGCACAGAGCCCCAGATTTTATGTTGTCCTGGAGAGCTTGCAGAGCACTGGGGAAAAGCAGGCAGAGAATTCCCTGCTAGCACCTTCTCTGTGCCTGGGAAACAGAAGTCTTCATATTGCTTCGCAGAATCGCTTTTGTGCAGAAAACAGTAACACTTTTTCAGAACAAAAGAAAGCACAGAGCCTCAGATTTTATGTTGTCCTGGAGAGCTTGCAGAGCACTGGGGAAAAGCAAGCAGAGAATTCCCTGCTAGCACCTTCTCTGTGCCTGGGAAACAGAAGTGTTCACATTGCTTCGCAGAATCGCTTTTGTGCAGAAAACAGTAACACTTGTTCAGAACGAAAGAAAGCACAGAGCCCCAGATTTTATGTTGTCCTGGAGAGCTTGCAGAGCACTGGGGAAAGGCAGGCAGAGAATTCCCTGCTAGCACCTTCCCTGTGCCTGGGAAAGAGAAGTGTTCCCATTGCTTCGCAGAATCGCTTTTGTGCAGAAAACAGTAACACTTGTTCAGAAGGAAAGAAAGCACAGAGCCCCAGATTTTATGTTGTCCTGGAGAGCTTGCAGAGCACTGGGGAAAAGCAGGCAGAGAATTCCCTGCTAGCACCTTCTCTGTGCCTGGGAAGCAGAAGTCTTCACATTGCTTCGCAGAATCGCTTTTGTGCAGATAACAGTAACACTTGTTCAGAACAAAAGAAAGCACAGAGCCCCAGATTTTATGTTGTCCTGGAGAGCTTGCAGAGCACTGGGGAAAAGCAGGCAGAGAATTCCCTGCTAGCACCTTCTCTGTGCCTGGGAAGCAGAAGTGTTCACTTTGCTTCGCAGAATCGCTTTTGTGCAGAAAACAGTAACACTTGTTCAGAAGGAAAGAAAGCACAGAGCCCCATATTTTATGTTGTGCTGGAGAGCTTGCAGAGTACTGGGGAAAAGCAGGCAGAGAATTCCCTGCTAGCACCTTCTCTGTGCCTGGGAAACAGAAGTGTTCACATTGCTTCGCAGAATCGCTTTTGTGCAGATAACAGTAACACTTGTTCAGAACAAAAGAAAGCACAGAGCCCCAGATTTTATGTTGTCCTGGAGAGCTTGCAGAGCACTGGGGAAAAGCAGGCAGAGAATTCCCTGCTAGCACCTTCTCTGTGCCTGGGAAACAGAAGTGTTCACATTGCTTCGCAGAATCGCTTTTGTGCAGAAAACAGTAACACTTGTTCAGAACGAAAGAAAGCACAGAGCCCCAGATTTTATGTTGTCCTGGAGAGCTTGCAGAGCACTGGGGAAAAGCAGGCAGAGAATTCCCTGCTAGCACCTTCTCTGTGCCTGGGAAGCAGAAGTCTTCACATTGCTTCGCAGAATCGCTTTTGTGCAGAAAACAATAACACTTGTTCAGAACGAAAGAAAGCACAGAGCCCCATATTTTATGTTGTGCTGGAGAGCTTGCAGAGCACTGGGGAAAAGCAGGCAGAGAATTCCCTGCTAGCACCTTCTCTGTGCCTGGGAAACAGAAGTGTTCACATTGCTTCGCAGAATCGCTTTTGTGCAGAAAACAGTAACACTTGTTCAGAACGAAAGAAAGCACAGAGCCCCAGATTTTATGTTGTCCTGGAGAGCTTGCAGAGCACTGGGGAAAGGCAGGCAGAGAATTCCCTGCTAGCACCTTCTCTGTGCCTTGGAAGCAGAAGTGTTCACATTGCTTCGCAGAATCGCTTTTGTGCAGAAAACAGTAACACTTGTTCAGACGAAAGAAAGCACAGAGCCCCAGATTTTATGTTGTGCTGGAGAGCTTGCAGAGCACTGGGGAAAGGCAGGCAGAGAATTCCCTGCTAGCACCTTCTCTGTGCCTGGGAAGCAGAAGTCTTCACATTGCTTCGCAGAATCGCTTTTGTGCAGAAAACAGTAACACTTGTTCAGAAGGAAAGAAAGCACAGAGCCCCAGATTTTATGTTGTCCTGGAGAGCTTGCAGAGCACTGGGGAAAAGCAGGCAGAGAATTCCCTGCTAGCACCTTCTCTGTGCCTGGGAAACAGAAGTGTTCACATTGCTTCGCAGAATCGCTTTTGTGCAGAAAACAGTAACACTTGTTCAGAACGAAAGAAAGCACAGAGCCCCAGATTTTATGTTGTCCTGGAGAGCTTGCAGAGCACTGGGGAAAGGCAGGCAGAGAATTCCCTGCTAGCACCTTCTCTGTGCCTGGGAAGCAGAAGTGTTCACATTGCTTCGCAGAATCGCTTTTGTGCAGAAAACAATAACACCTGTTCAGAACGAAAGAAAGCACAGAGCCCCAGATTTTATGTTGTCCTGGAGAGCTTGCAGAGCACTGGGGAAAGGCAGGCAGAGAATTCCCTGCTAGCACCTTGTCTGTGCCTGGGAAACAGAAGTGTTCACATTGCTTCGCAGAATCGCTTTTGTGCAGAAAACAGTAACACTTGTTCAGAAGGAAAGAAAGCACAGAGCCCCATATTTTATGTTGTGCTGGAGAGCTTGCAGAGTACTGGGGAAAAGCAGGCAGAGAATTCCCTGCTAGCACCTTCTCTGTGCCTGGGAAGCAGAAGTGTTCACATTGCTTGGCAGAATCGCTTTTGTGCAGAAAACAGTAACACTTGTTCAGAACAAAAGAAAGCACAGAGCCCCAGATTTTATGTTGTCCTGGAGAGCTTGCAGAGCACTGGGGAAAAGCAGGCAGAGAATTCCCTGCTAGCACCTTCTCTGTGCCTGGGAAGCAGAAGTGTTCACATTGCTTCGCAGAATCGCTTTTGTGCAGAAAACAGTAACACTTGTTCAGAACGAAAGAAAGCACAGAGCCCCAGATTTTATGTTGTCCTGGAGAGCTTGCAGAGCACTGGGGAAAGGCAGGCAGAGAATTCTCTGCTAGCACCTTCCCTGTGCCTGGGAAAGAGAAGTGTTCCCATTGCTTCGCAGAATCGCTTTTGTGCAGAAAACAGTAACACTTGTTCAGAAGGAAAGAAAGCACAGAGCCCCAGATTTTATGTTGTCCTGGAGAGCTTGCAGAGCACTGGGGAAAAGCAGGCAGAGAATTCCCTGCTAGCACCTTCTCTGTGCCTGGGAAGCAGAAGTCTTCACATCGCTTCGCAGAATCGCTTTTGTGCAGATAACAGTAACACTTTTTCAGAACAAAAGAAAGCACAGAGCCCCAGATTTTATGTTGTCCTGGAGAGCTTGCAGAGCACTGGGGAAAAGCAGGCAGAGAATTCCCTGCTAGCACCTTCTCTGTGCCTGGGAAGCAGAAGTCTTCACATTGCTTCGCAAAATCGCTTTTGTGCAGAAAACAGTAACACTTGTTCAGACGAAAGAAAGCACAGAGCCCCAGATTTTATGTTGTCCTGGAGAGCTTGCAGAGCACTGGGGAAAAGCAGGCAGAGAATTCCCTGCTAGCACCTTCTCTGTGCCTGGGAAGCAGAAGTCTTCACATTGCTTCGCAGAATCGCTTTTGTGCAGAAAACAATAACACTTGTTCAGAACGAAAGAAAGCACAGAGCCCCAGATTTTATGTTGTCCTGGAGAGCTTGCAGAGCACTGGGGAAAAGCAGGCAGAGAATTCCCTGCTAGCACCTTCTCTGTGCCTGGGAAACAGAAGTGTTCACATTGCTTCGCAGAATCGCTTTTGTGCAGAAAACAGTAACACTTGTTCAGAACGAAAGAAAGCACAGAGCCCCAGATTTTATGTTGTCCTGGAGAGCTTGCAGAGCACTGGGGAAAGGCAGGCAGAGAATTCCCTGCTAGCACCTTGTCTGTGCCTGGGAAACAGAAGTGTTCACATTGCTTCGCAGAATCGCTTTTGTGCAGAAAACAGTAACACTTGTTCAGAACGAAAGAAAGCACAGAGCCCCAGATTTTATGTTGTCCTGGAGAGCTTGCAGAGCACTGGGGAAAGGCAGGCAGAGAATTCCCTGCTAGCACCTTCCCTGTGCCTGGGAAAGAGAAGTGTTCCCATTGCTTCGCAGAATCGCTTTTGTGCAGAAAACAGTAACACTTGTTCAGAACGAAAGAAAGCACAGAGCCCCAGATTTTATGTTGTCCTGGAGAGCTTGCAGAGCACTGGGGAAAGGCAGGCAGAGAATTCCCTGCTAGCACCTTCCCTGTGCCTGGGAAAGAGAAGTGTTCCCATTGCTTCGCAGAATCGCTTTTGTGCAGAAAACAGTAACACTTGTTCAGAACGAAAGAAAGCACAGAGCCCCAGATTTTATGTTGTCCTGGAGAGCTTGCAGAGCACTGGGGAAAAGCAGGCAGAGAATTCCCTGCTAGCACCTTCTCTGTGCCTGGGAAGCAGAAGTCTTCACATTGCTTCGCAGAATCGCTTTTGTGCAGATAACAGTAACACTTTTTCAGAACAAAAGAAAGCACAGAGCCCCAGATTTTATGTTGTCCTGGAGAGCTTGCAGAGCACTGGGGAAAGGCAGGCAGAGAATTTCCTGCTAGCACCTTCTCTGTGCCTGGGAAGCAGAAGTGTTCACATTTCTTAGCAGTATCGCTTTTGTGCAGAAAACAGTAACACTTGTTCAGAAGGAAAGAAAGCACAGAGCCCCATATTTTATGTTGTGCTGGAGAGCTTGCAGAGTACTGGGGAAAAGCAGGCAGAGAATTCCCTGCTAGCACCTTCTCTGTGCCTGGGAAACAGAAGTGTTCACATTGCTTCGCAGAATCGCTTTTGTGCAGAAAACAGTAACACTTGTTCAGAACAAAAGAAAGCACAGAGCCCCAGATTTTATGTTGTCCTGGAGAGCTTGCAGAGCACTGGGGAAAAGCAGGCAGAGAATTCCCTGCTAGCACCTTCTCTGTGCCTGGGAAACAGAAGTGTTCACATTGCTTCGCAGAATCGCTTTTGTGCAGAAAACAGTAACACTTGTTCAGACGAAAGAAAGCACAGAGCCCCAGATTTTATGTTGTCCTGGAGAGCTTGCAGAGCACTGGGGAAAGGCAGGCAGAGAATTCCCTGCTAGCACCTTCTCTGTGCCTGGGAAGCAGAAGTCTTCACATTGCTTCGCAGAATCGCTTTTGTGCAGAAAACAGTAACACTTGTTCAGAACGAAAGAAAGCACAGAGCCCCAGATTTTATGTTGTCCTGGAGAGCTTGCAGAGCACTGGGGAAAAGCAGGCAGAGAATTCCCTGCTAGCACCTTCTCTGTGCCTGGGAAACAGAAGTGTTCACATTGCTTCGCAGAATCGCTTTTGTGCAGAAAACAGTAACACTTGTTCAGAACGAAAGAAAGCACAGAGCCCCAGATTTTATGTTGTCCTGGAGAGCTTGCAGAGCACTGGGGAAAGGCAGGCAGAGAATTCCCTGCTAGCACCTTCTCTGTGCCTGGGAAGCAGAAGTGTTCACATTGCTTCGCAGAATCGCTTTTGTGCAGAAAACAATAACACCTGTTCAGAACGAAAGAAAGCACAGAGCCCCAGATTTTATGTTGTCCTGGAGAGCTTGCAGAGTACTGGGGAAAAGCAGGCAGAGAATTCCCTGCTAGCACCTTCTCTGTGCCTGGGAAACAGAAGTGTTCACATTGCTTCGCAGAATCGCTTTTGTGCAGAAAACAGTAACACTTGTTCAGAAGGAAAGAAAGCACAGAGCCCCATATTTTATGTTGTGCTGGAGAGCTTGCAGAGTACTGGGGAAAAGCAGGCAGAGAATTCCCTGCTAGCACCTTCTCTGTGCCTGGGAAGCAGAAGTGTTCACATTGCTTGGCAGAATCGCTTTTGTGCAGAAAACAGTAACACTTGTTCAGAACAAAAGAAAGCACAGAGCCCCAGATTTTATGTTGTCCTGGAGAGCTTGCAGAGCACTGGGGAAAAGCAGGCAGAGAATTCCCTGCTAGCACCTTCTCTGTGCCTGGGAAGCAGAAGTGTTCACATTGCTTCGCAGAATCGCTTTTGTGCAGAAAACAGTAACACTTGTTCAGAACGAAAGAAAGCACAGAGCCCCAGATTTTATGTTGTCCTGGAGAGCTTGCAGAGCACTGGGGAAAAGCAGGCAGAGAATTCCCTGCTAGCACCTTCTCTGTGCCTGGGAAGCAGAAGTCTTCACATCGCTTCGCAGAATCGCTTTTGTGCAGATAACAGTAACACTTTTTCAGAACAAAAGAAAGCACAGAGCCCCAGATTTTATGTTGTCCTGGAGAGCTTGCAGAGCACTGGGGAAAAGCAGGCAGAGAATTCCCTGCTAGCACCTTCTCTGTGCCTGGGAAGCAGAAGTCTTCACATTGCTTCGCAAAATCGCTTTTGTGCAGAAAACAGTAACACTTGTTCAGACGAAAGAAAGCACAGAGCCCCAGATTTTATGTTGTCCTGGAGAGCTTGCAGAGCACTGGGGAAAAGCAGGCAGAGAATTCCCTGCTAGCACCTTCTCTGTGCCTGGGAAGCAGAAGTCTTCACATTGCTTCGCAGAATCGCTTTTGTGCAGAAAACAATAACACTTGTTCAGAACGAAAGAAAGCACAGAGCCCCAGATTTTATGTTGTCCTGGAGAGCTTGCAGAGCACTGGGGAAAAGCAGGCAGAGAATTCCCTGCTAGCACCTTCTCTGTGCCTGGGAAACAGAAGTGTTCACATTGCTTCGCAGAATCGCTTTTGTGCAGAAAACAGTAACACTTGTTCAGAACGAAAGAAAGCACAGAGCCCCAGATTTTATGTTGTCCTGGAGAGCTTGCAGAGCACTGGGGAAAAGCAGGCAGAGAATTCCCTGCTAGCACCTTCTCTGTGCCTGGGAAGCAGAAGTCTTCACATTGCTTCGCAGAATCGCTTTTGTGCAGATAACAGTAACACTTTTTCAGAACAAAAGAAAGCACAGAGCCCCAGATTTTATGTTGTCCTGGAGAGCTTGCAGAGCACTGGGGAAAGGCAGGCAGAGAATTTCCTGCTAGCACGTTCTCGGTGCCTGGGAAGCAGAAGTGTTCACATTTCTTAGCAGTATCGCTTTTGTGCAGAAAACAGTAACACTTGTTCAGAAGGAAAGAAAGCACAGAGCCCCATATTTTATGTTGTGCTGGAGAGCTTGCAGAGTACTGGGGAAAAGCAGGCAGAGAATTCCCTGCTAGCACCTTCTCTGTGCCTGGGAAACAGAAGTGTTCACATTGCTTCGCAGAATCGCTTTTGTGCAGAAAACAGTAACACTTGTTCAGAACAAAAGAAAGCACAGAGCCCCATATTTTATGTTGTGCTGGAGAGCTTGCAGAGCACTGGGGAAAAGCAGGCAGAGAATTCCCTGCTAGCACCTTCTCTGTGCCTGGGAAACAGAAGTGTTCCCATTGCTTCGCAGAATCGCTTTTGTGCAGAAAACAGTAACACTTGTTCAGACGAAAGAAAGCACAGAGCCCCAGATTTTATGTTGTCCTGGAGAGCTTGCAGAGCACTGGGGAAAGGCAGGCAGAGAATTCCCTGCTAGCACCTTCTCTGTGCCTGGGAAGCAGAAGTCTTCACATTGCTTCGCAGAATCGCTTTTGTGCAGAAAACAGTAACACTTGTTCAGAACGAAAGAAAGCACAGAGCCCCAGATTTTATGTTGTCCTGGAGAGCTTGCAGAGCACTGGGGAAAAGCAGGCAGAGAATTCCCTGCTAGCACCTTCTCTGTGCCTGGGAAACAGAAGTGTTCACATTGCTTCGCAGAATCGCTTTTGTGCAGAAAACAGTAACACTTGTTCAGAACGAAAGAAAGCACAGAGCCCCAGATTTTATGTTGTCCTGGAGAGCTTGCAGAGCACTGGGGAAAGGCAGGCAGAGAATTCCCTGCTAGCACCTTCTCTGTGCCTGGGAAGCAGAAGTGTTCACATTGCTTCGCAGAATCGCTTTTGTGCAGAAAACAATAACACCTGTTCAGAACGAAAGAAAGCACAGAGCCCCAGATTTTATGTTGTCCTGGAGAGCTTGCAGAGTACTGGGGAAAAGCAGGCAGAGAATTCCCTGCTAGCACCTTCTCTGTGCCTGGGAAACAGAAGTGTTCACATTGCTTCGCAGAATCGCTTTTGTGCAGAAAACAGTAACACTTGTTCAGAAGGAAAGAAAGCACAGAGCCCCATATTTTATGTTGTGCTGGAGAGCTTGCAGAGTACTGGGGAAAAGCAGGCAGAGAATTCCCTGCTAGCACCTTCTCTGTGCCTGGGAAGCAGAAGTGTTCACATTGCTTGGCAGAATCGCTTTTGTGCAGAAAACAGTAACACTTGTTCAGAACAAAAGAAAGCACAGAGCCCCAGATTTTATGTTGTCCTGGAGAGCTTGCAGAGCACTGGGGAAAAGCAGGCAGAGAATTCCCTGCTAGCACCTTCTCTGTGCCTGGGAAGCAGAAGTGTTCACATTGCTTCGCAGAATCGCTTTTGTGCAGAAAACAGTAACACTTGTTCAGAACGAAAGAAAGCACAGAGCCCCAGATTTTATGTTGTCCTGGAGAGCTTGCAGAGCACTGGGGAAAGGCAGGCAGAGAATTCTCTGCTAGCACCTTCCCTGTGCCTGGGAAAGAGAAGTGTTCCCATTGCTTCGCAGAATCGCTTTTGTGCAGAAAACAATAACACTTGTTCAGAACGAAAGAAAGCACAGAGCCCCAGATTTTATGTTGTCCTGGAGAGCTTGCAGAGCACTGGGGAAAAGCAGGCAGAGAATTCCCTGCTAGCACCTTCTCTGTGCCTGGGAAGCAGAAGTCTTCACATCGCTTCGCAGAATCGCTTTTGTGCAGATAACAGTAACACTTTTTCAGAACAAAAGAAAGCACAGAGCCCCAGATTTTATGTTGTCCTGGAGAGCTTGCAGAGCACTGGGGAAAAGCAGGCAGAGAATTCCCTGCTAGCACCTTCTCTGTGCCTGGGAAGCAGAAGTCTTCACATTGCTTCGCAAAATCGCTTTTGTGCAGAAAACAGTAACACTTGTTCAGACGAAAGAAAGCACAGAGCCCCAGATTTTATGTTGTCCTGGAGAGCTTGCAGAGCACTGGGGAAAAGCAGGCAGAGAATTCCCTGCTAGCACCTTCTCTGTGCCTGGGAAGCAGAAGTCTTCACATTGCTTCGCAGAATCGCTTTTGTGCAGAAAACAATAACACTTGTTCAGAACGAAAGAAAGCACAGAGCCCCAGATTTTATGTTGTCCTGGAGAGCTTGCAGAGCACTGGGGAAAAGCAGGCAGAGAATTCCCTGCTAGCACCTTCTCTGTGCCTGGGAAACAGAAGTGTTCACATTGCTTCGCAGAATCGCTTTTGTGCAGAAAACAGTAACACTTGTTCAGAACGAAAGAAAGCACAGAGCCCCAGATTTTATGTTGTCCTGGAGAGCTTGCAGAGCACTGGGGAAAGGCAGGCAGAGAATTCCCTGCTAGCACCTTGTCTGTGCCTGGGAAACAGAAGTGTTCACATTGCTTCGCAGAATCGCTTTTGTGCAGAAAACAGTAACACTTGTTCAGAACGAAAGAAAGCACAGAGCCCCAGATTTTATGTTGTCCTGGAGAGCTTGCAGAGCACTGGGGAAAGGCAGGCAGAGAATTCCCTGCTAGCACCTTCCCTGTGCCTGGGAAAGAGAAGTGTTCCCATTGCTTCGCAGAATCGCTTTTGTGCAGAAAACAGTAACACTTGTTCAGAACGAAAGAAAGCACAGAGCCCCAGATTTTATGTTGTCCTGGAGAGCTTGCAGAGCACTGGGGAAAGGCAGGCAGAGAATTCCCTGCTAGCACCTTCCCTGTGCCTGGGAAAGAGAAGTGTTCCCATTGCTTCGCAGAATCGCTTTTGTGCAGAAAACAGTAACACTTGTTCAGAACGAAAGAAAGCACAGAGCCCCAGATTTTATGTTGTCCTGGAGAGCTTGCAGAGCACTGGGGAAAAGCAGGCAGAGAATTCCCTGCTAGCACCTTCTCTGTGCCTGGGAAGCAGAAGTCTTCACATTGCTTCGCAGAATCGCTTTTGTGCAGATAACAGTAACACTTTTTCAGAACAAAAGAAAGCACAGAGCCCCAGATTTTATGTTGTCCTGGAGAGCTTGCAGAGCACTGGGGAAAAGCAGGCAGAGAATTCCCTGCTAGCACCTTCTCTGTGCCTGGGAAGCAGAAGTCTTCACATTGCTTCGCAGAATCGCTTTTGTGCAGAAAACAGTAACACTTGTTCAGAAGGAAAGAAAGCACAGAGCCCCATATTTTATGTTGTGCTGGAGAGCTTGCAGAGTACTGGGGAAAAGCAGGCAGAGAATTCCCTGCTAGCACCTTCTCTGTGCCTGGGAAACAGAAGTGTTCACATTGCTTCGCAGAATCGCTTTTGTGCAGATAACAGTAACACTTGTTCAGAACAAAAGAAAGCACAGAGCCCCAGATTTTATGTTGTCCTGGAGAGCTTGCAGAGCACTGGGGAAAAGCAGGCAGAGAATTCCCTGCTAGCACCTTCTCTGTGCCTGGGAAACAGAAGTGTTCACATTGCTTCGCAGAATCGCTTTTGTGCAGAAAACAGTAACACTTGTTCAGACGAAAGAAAGCACAGAGCCCCAGATTTTATGTTGTCCTGGAGAGCTTGCAGAGCACTGGGGAAAAGCAGGCAGAGAATTCCCTGCTAGCGCCTTCTCTGTGCCTGGGAAGCAGAAGTCTTCACATTGCTTCGCAGAATCGCTTTTGTGCAGAAAACAATAACACTTGTTCAGAACGAAAGAAAGCACAGAGCCCCAGATTTTATGTTGTCCTGGAGAGCTTGCAGAGCACTGGGGAAAAGCAGGCAGAGAATTCCCTGCTAGCACCTTCTCTGTGCCTGGGAAACAGAAGTGTTCACATTGCTTCGCAGAATCGCTTTTGTGCAGAAAACAGTAACACTTGTTCAGAACGAAAGAAAGCACAGAGCCCCAGATTTTATGTTGTCCTGGAGAGCTTGCAGAGCACTGGGGAAAAGCAGGCAGAGAATTCCCTGCTAGCACCTTCTCTGTGCCTGGGAAACAGAAGTGTTCACATTTCTTCGCAGAATCGCTTTTGTGCAGAAAACAGTAACACTTGTTCAGAACGAAAGAAAGCACAGAGCCCCAGATTTTATGTTGTCCTGGAGAGCTTGCAGAGCACTGGGGAAAGGCAGGCAGAGAATTCCCTGCTAGCACCTTCTCTGTGCCTGTTCACATTCCTTCGCAGAATCGCTTTTGTGCAGAAAACTGTAACACTTGTTCAGAACGAAAGAAAGCACAGAGCCCCAGATTTTATGTTGTCCTGGAGAGCTTGCAGAGCACGGGGAAAGGCAGGCAGAGAATTTCCTGCTAGCACGTTCTCGGTGCCTGGGAAGCAGAAGTGTTCACATTTCTTAGCAGTATCGCTTTTGTGCAGAAAACAGTAACACTTGTTCAGAAGGAAAGAAAGCACAGAGCCCCATATTTTATGTTGTGCTGGAGAGCTTGCAGAGTACTGGGGAAAAGCAGGCAGAGAATTCCCTGCTAGCACCTTCTCTGTGCCTGGGAAACAGAAGTGTTCACATTGCTTCGCAGAATCGCTTTTGTGCAGAAAACAGTAACACTTGTTCAGAACAAAAGAAAGCACAGAGCCCCAGATTTTATGTTGTCCTGGAGAGCTTGCAGAGCACTGGGGAAAAGCAGGCAGAGAATTCCCTGCTAGCACCTTCTCTGTGCCTGGGAAACAGAAGTGTTCACATTGCTTCGCAGAATCGCTTTTGTGCAGAAAACAGTAACACTTGTTCAGACGAAAGAAAGCACAGAGCCCCAGATTTTATGTTGTCCTGGAGAGCTTGCAGAGCACTGGGGAAAGGCAGGCAGAGAATTCCCTGCTAGCACCTTCTCTGTGCCTGGGAAGCAGAAGTCTTCACATTGCTTCGCAGAATCGCTTTTGTGCAGAAAACAGTAACACTTGTTCAGAACGAAAGAAAGCACAGAGCCCCAGATTTTATGTTGTCCTGGAGAGATTGCAGAGCACTGGGGAAAAGCAGGCAGAGAATTCCCTGCTAGCACCTTCTCTGTGCCTGGGAAACAGAAGTGTTCACATTGCTTCGCAGAATCGCTTTTGTGCAGAAAACAGTAACACTTGTTCAGAACGAAAGAAAGCACAGAGCCCCAGATTTTATGTTGTCCTGGAGAGCTTGCAGAGCACTGGGGAAAGGCAGGCAGAGAATTCCCTGCTAGCACCTTCTCTGTGCCTGGGAAGCAGAAGTCTTCACATTGCTTCGCAGAATCGCTTTTGTGCAGAAAACAATAACACTTGTTCAGAACGAAAGAAAGCACAGAGCCCCAGATTTTATGTTGTCCTGGAGAGCTTGCAGAGCACTGGGGAAAAGCAGGCAGAGAATTCCCTGCTAGCACCTTCTCTGTGCCTGGGAAACAGAAGTGTTCACATTGCTTCGCAGAATCGCTTTTGTGCAGAAAACAGTAACACTTGTTCAGAACGAAAGAAAGCACAGAGCCCCAGATTTTATGTTGTCCTGGAGAGCTTGCAGAGCACTGGGGAAAGGCAGGCAGAGAATTCCCTGCTAGCACCTTCTCTGTGCCTTGGAAGCAGAAGTGTTCACCTTGCTTCGCAGAATCGTTTTGTGCAGAAAACAATAACACCTGTTCAGAACGAAAGAAAGCACAGAGCCCCAGATTTTATGTTGTCCTGGAGAGCTTGCAGAGCACTGGGGAAAAGCAGGCAGAGAATTCCCTGCTAGCACCTTCTCTGTGCCTGGGAAACAGAAGTGTTCACATTTCTTCGCAGAATCGCTTTTGTGCAGAAAACAGTAACACTTGTTCAGAACGAAAGAAAGCACAGAGCCCCAGATTTTATGTTGTCCTGGAGAGCTTGCAGAGCACTGGGGAAAGGCAGGCAGAGAATTCCCTGCTAGCACCTTCCCTGTGCCTGGGAAAGAGAAGTGTTCCCATTGCTTCGCAGAATCGCTTTTGTGCAGAAAACAGTAACACTTGTTCAGAACGAAAGAAAGCACAGAGCCCCAGATTTTATGTTGTCCTGGAGAGCTTGCAGAGCACTGGGGAAAGGCAGGCAGAGAATTCCCTGCTAGCACCTTCCCTGTGCCTGGGAAAGAGAAGTGTTCCCATTGCTTCGCAGAATCGCTTTTGTGCAGAAAACAGTAACACTTGTTCAGAACGAAAGAAAGCACAGAGCCCCAGATTTTATGTTGTCCTGGAGAGCTTGCAGAGCACTGGGGAAAAGCAGGCAGAGAATTCCCTGCTAGCACCTTCTCTGTGCCTGGGAAGCAGAAGTCTTCACATTGCTTCGCAGAATCGCTTTTGTGCAGATAACAGTAACACTTGTTCAGAACAAAAGAAAGCACAGAGCCCCAGATTTTATGTTGTCCTGGAGAGCTTGCAGAGCACTGGGGAAAAGCAGGCAGAGAATTCCCTGCTAGCACCTTCTCTGTGCCTGGGAAACAGAAGTGTTCACATTGCTTCGCAGAATCGCTTTTGTGCAGAAAACAGTAACACTTGTTCAGACGAAAGAAAGCACAGAGCCCCAGATTTTATGTTGTCCTGGAGAGCTTGCAGAGCACTGGGGAAAAGCAGGCAGAGAATTCCCTGCTAGCACCTTCTCTGTGCCTGGGAAACAGAAGTGTTCACATTTCTTCGCAGAATCGCTTTTGTGCAGAAAACAGTAACACTTGTTCAGAACGAAAGAAAGCACAGAGCCCCAGATTTTATGTTGTCCTGGAGAGCTTGCAGAGCACTGGGGAAAGGCAGGCAGAGAATTCCCTGCTAGCACCTTCTCTGTGCCTGTTCACATTCCTTCGCAGAATCGCTTTTGTGCAGAAAACTGTAACACTTGTTCAGAACGAAAGAAAGCACAGAGCCCCAGATTTTATGTTGTCCTGGAGAGCTTGCAGAGCACGGGGAAAGGCAGGCAGAGAATTTCCTGCTAGCACGTTCTCGGTGCCTGGGAAGCAGAAGTGTTCACATTTCTTAGCAGTATCGCTTTTGTGCAGAAAACAGTAACACTTGTTCAGAAGGAAAGAAAGCACAGAGCCCCATATTTTATGTTGTGCTGGAGAGCTTGCAGAGTACTGGGGAAAAGCAGGCAGAGAATTCCCTGCTAGCACCTTCTCTGTGCCTGGGAAACAGAAGTGTTCACATTGCTTCGCAGAATCGCTTTTGTGCAGAAAACAGTAACACTTGTTCAGAACAAAAGAAAGCACAGAGCCCCAGATTTTATGTTGTCCTGGAGAGCTTGCAGAGCACTGGGGAAAAGCAGGCAGAGAATTCCCTGCTAGCACCTTCTCTGTGCCTGGGAAACAGAAGTGTTCACATTGCTTCGCAGAATCGCTTTTGTGCAGAAAACAGTAACACTTGTTCAGACGAAAGAAAGCACAGAGCCCCAGATTTTATGTTGTCCTGGAGAGCTTGCAGAGCACTGGGGAAAGGCAGGCAGAGAATTCCCTGCTAGCACCTTCTCTGTGCCTGGGAAGCAGAAGTCTTCACATTGCTTCGCAGAATCGCTTTTGTGCAGAAAACAGTAACACTTGTTCAGAACGAAAGAAAGCACAGAGCCCCAGATTTTATGTTGTCCTGGAGAGCTTGCAGAGCACTGGGGAAAAGCAGGCAGAGAATTCCCTGCTAGCACCTTCTCTGTGCCTGGGAAACAGAAGTGTTCACATTGCTTCGCAGAATCGCTTTTGTGCAGAAAACAGTAACACTTGTTCAGAACGAAAGAAAGCACAGAGCCCCAGATTTTATGTTGTCCTGGAGAGCTTGCAGAGCACTGGGGAAAGGCAGGCAGAGAATTCCCTGCTAGCACCTTCTCTGTGCCTGGGAAGCAGAAGTCTTCACATTGCTTCGCAGAATCGCTTTTGTGCAGAAAACAATAACACTTGTTCAGAACGAAAGAAAGCACAGAGCCCCAGATTTTATGTTGTCCTGGAGAGCTTGCAGAGCACTGGGGAAAAGCAGGCAGAGAATTCCCTGCTAGCACCTTCTCTGTGCCTGGGAAACAGAAGTGTTCACCTTGCTTCGCAGAATCGCTTTTGTGCAGAAAACAGTAACACTTGTTCAGAAGGAAAGAAAGCACAGAGCCCCAGATTTTATGTTGTCCTGGAGAGCTTGCAGAGCACTGGGGAAAAGCAGGCAGAGAATTCCCTGCTAGCACCTTCTCTGTGCCTGGGAAGCAGAAGTCTTCACATTGCTTCGCAGAATCGCTTTTGTGCAGATAACAGTAACACTTTTTCAGAACAAAAGAAAGCACAGAGCCCCAGATTTTATGTTGTCCTGGAGAGCTTGCAGAGCACTGGGGAAAAGCAGGCAGAGAATTCCCTGCTAGCACCTTCTCTGTGCCTGGGAAGCAGAAGTCTTCACATTGCTTCGCAGAATCGCTTTTGTGCAGAAAACAGTAACACTTGTTCAGAAGGAAAGAAAGCACAGAGCCCCATATTTTATGTTGTGCTGGAGAGCTTGCAGAGCACTGGGGAAAAGCAGGCAGAGAATTCCCTGCTAGCACCTTCTCTGTGCCTGTTCACATTCCTTCGCAGAATCGCTTTTGTGCAGAAAACTGTAACACTTGTTCAGAACGAAAGAAAGCACAGAGCCCCAGATTTTATGTTGTCCTGGAGAGCTTGCAGAGTACTGGGGAAAAGCAGGCAGAGAATTCCCTGCTAGCACCTTCTCTGTGCCTGGGAAACAGAAGTGTTCACATTGCTTCGCAGAATCGCTTTTGTGCAGAAAACAGTAACACTTGTTCAGAACGAAAGAAAGCACAGAGCCCCAGATTTTATGTTGTCCTGGAGAGCTTGCAGAGCACTGGGGAAAAGCAGGCAGAGAATTCCCTGCTAGCACCTTCTCTGTGCCTGGGAAACAGAAGTGTTCCCATTGCTTCGCAGAATCGCTTTTGTGCAGAAAACAGTAACACTTGTCCAGAACGAAAGAAAGCACAGAGCCCCAGATTTTATGTTGTCCTGGAGAGCTTGCAGAGCACTGGGGAAAGGCAGGCAGAGAATTCCCTGCTAGCACCTTCTCTGTGCCTGGGAAGCAGAAGTGTTCACATTGCTTCGCAGAATCGCTTTTGTGCAGAAAACAATAACACTTGTTCAGACGAAAGAAAGCACAGAGCCCCAGATTTTATGTTGTCCTGGAGAGCTTGCAGAGCACTGGGGAAAGGCAGGCAGAGAATTCCCTGCTAGCACCTTCTCTGTGCCTGGGAAGCAGAAGTCTTCACATTGCTTCGCAGAATCGCTTTTGTGCAGAAAACAGTAACACTTGTTCAGAACGAAAGAAAGCACAGAGCCCCAGATTTTATGTTGTCCTGGAGAGCTTGCAGAGCACTGGGGAAAAGCAGGCAGAGAATTCCCTGCTAGCACCTTCTCTGTGCCTGGGAAACAGAAGTGTTCACATTGCTTCGCAGAATCGCTTTTGTGCAGAAAACAGTAACACTTGTTCAGAACGAAAGAAAGCACAGAGCCCCAGATTTTATGTTGTCCTGGAGAGCTTGCAGAGCACTGGGGAAAGGCAGGCAGAGAATTCCCTGCTAGCACCTTCTCTGTGCCTGGGAAGCAGAAGTCTTCACATTGCTTCGCAGAATCGCTTTTGTGCAGAAAACAATAACACTTGTTCAGAACGAAAGAAAGCACAGAGCCCCAGATTTTATGTTGTCCTGGAGAGCTTGCAGAGCACTGGGGAAAAGCAGGCAGAGAATTCCCTGCTAGCACCTTCTCTGTGCCTGGGAAACAGAAGTGTTCACATTGCTTCGCAGAATCGCTTTTGTGCAGAAAACAGTAACACTTGTTCAGAACGAAAGAAAGCACAGAGCCCCAGATTTTATGTTGTCCTGGAGAGCTTGCAGAGCACTGGGGAAAGGCAGGCAGAGAATTCCCTGCTAGCACCTTCTCTGTGCCTTGGAAGCAGAAGTGTTCACCTTGCTTCGCAGAATCGTTTTGTGCAGAAAACAATAACACCTGTTCAGAACGAAAGAAAGCACAGAGCCCCAGATTTTATGTTGTCCTGGAGAGCTTGCAGAGCACTGGGGAAAAGCAGGCAGAGAATTCCCTGCTAGCACCTTCTCTGTGCCTGGGAAACAGAAGTGTTCACATTTCTTCGCAGAATCGCTTTTGTGCAGAAAACAGTAACACTTGTTCAGAACGAAAGAAAGCACAGAGCCCCAGATTTTATGTTGTCCTGGAGAGCTTGCAGAGCACTGGGGAAAGGCAGGCAGAGAATTCCCTGCTAGCACCTTCCCTGTGCCTGGGAAAGAGAAGTGTTCCCATTGCTTCGCAGAATCGCTTTTGTGCAGAAAACAGTAACACTTGTTCAGAACGAAAGAAAGCACAGAGCCCCAGATTTTATGTTGTCCTGGAGAGCTTGCAGAGCACTGGGGAAAGGCAGGCAGAGAATTCCCTGCTAGCACCTTCCCTGTGCCTGGGAAAGAGAAGTGTTCCCATTGCTTCGCAGAATCGCTTTTGTGCAGAAAACAGTAACACTTGTTCAGAACGAAAGAAAGCACAGAGCCCCAGATTTTATGTTGTCCTGGAGAGCTTGCAGAGCACTGGGGAAAAGCAGGCAGAGAATTCCCTGCTAGCACCTTCTCTGTGCCTGGGAAGCAGAAGTCTTCACATTGCTTCGCAGAATCGCTTTTGTGCAGATAACAGTAACACTTGTTCAGAACAAAAGAAAGCACAGAGCCCCAGATTTTATGTTGTCCTGGAGAGCTTGCAGAGCACTGGGGAAAAGCAGGCAGAGAATTCCCTGCTAGCACCTTCTCTGTGCCTGGGAAACAGAAGTGTTCACATTGCTTCGCAGAATCGCTTTTGTGCAGAAAACAGTAACACTTGTTCAGACGAAAGAAAGCACAGAGCCCCAGATTTTATGTTGTCCTGGAGAGCTTGCAGAGCACTGGGGAAAAGCAGGCAGAGAATTCCCTGCTAGCACCTTCTCTGTGCCTGGGAAACAGAAGTGTTCACATTTCTTCGCAGAATCGCTTTTGTGCAGAAAACAGTAACACTTGTTCAGAACGAAAGAAAGCACAGAGCCCCAGATTTTATGTTGTCCTGGAGAGCTTGCAGAGCACTGGGGAAAGGCAGGCAGAGAATTCCCTGCTAGCACCTTCTCTGTGCCTGTTCACATTCCTTCGCAGAATCGCTTTTGTGCAGAAAACTGTAACACTTGTTCAGAACGAAAGAAAGCACAGAGCCCCAGATTTTATGTTGTCCTGGAGAGCTTGCAGAGCACGGGGAAAGGCAGGCAGAGAATTTCCTGCTAGCACGTTCTCGGTGCCTGGGAAGCAGAAGTGTTCACATTTCTTAGCAGTATCGCTTTTGTGCAGAAAACAGTAACACTTGTTCAGAAGGAAAGAAAGCACAGAGCCCCATATTTTATGTTGTGCTGGAGAGCTTGCAGAGTACTGGGGAAAAGCAGGCAGAGAATTCCCTGCTAGCACCTTCTCTGTGCCTGGGAAACAGAAGTGTTCACATTGCTTCGCAGAATCGCTTTTGTGCAGAAAACAGTAACACTTGTTCAGAACAAAAGAAAGCACAGAGCCCCAGATTTTATGTTGTCCTGGAGAGCTTGCAGAGCACTGGGGAAAAGCAGGCAGAGAATTCCCTGCTAGCACCTTCTCTGTGCCTGGGAAACAGAAGTGTTCACATTGCTTCGCAGAATCGCTTTTGTGCAGAAAACAGTAACACTTGTTCAGACGAAAGAAAGCACAGAGCCCCAGATTTTATGTTGTCCTGGAGAGCTTGCAGAGCACTGGGGAAAGGCAGGCAGAGAATTCCCTGCTAGCACCTTCTCTGTGCCTGGGAAGCAGAAGTCTTCACATTGCTTCGCAGAATCGCTTTTGTGCAGAAAACAGTAACACTTGTTCAGAACGAAAGAAAGCACAGAGCCCCAGATTTTATGTTGTCCTGGAGAGCTTGCAGAGCACTGGGGAAAAGCAGGCAGAGAATTCCCTGCTAGCACCTTCTCTGTGCCTGGGAAACAGAAGTGTTCACATTGCTTCGCAGAATCGCTTTTGTGCAGAAAACAGTAACACTTGTTCAGAACGAAAGAAAGCACAGAGCCCCAGATTTTATGTTGTCCTGGAGAGCTTGCAGAGCACTGGGGAAAGGCAGGCAGAGAATTCCCTGCTAGCACCTTCTCTGTGCCTGGGAAGCAGAAGTCTTCACATTGCTTCGCAGAATCGCTTTTGTGCAGAAAACAATAACACTTGTTCAGAACGAAAGAAAGCACAGAGCCCCAGATTTTATGTTGTCCTGGAGAGCTTGCAGAGCACTGGGGAAAAGCAGGCAGAGAATTCCCTGCTAGCACCTTCTCTGTGCCTGGGAAACAGAAGTGTTCACCTTGCTTCGCAGAATCGCTTTTGTGCAGAAAACAGTAACACTTGTTCAGAAGGAAAGAAAGCACAGAGCCCCAGATTTTATGTTGTCCTGGAGAGCTTGCAGAGCACTGGGGAAAAGCAGGCAGAGAATTCCCTGCTAGCACCTTCTCTGTGCCTGGGAAGCAGAAGTCTTCACATTGCTTCGCAGAATCGCTTTTGTGCAGATAACAGTAACACTTTTTCAGAACAAAAGAAAGCACAGAGCCCCAGATTTTATGTTGTCCTGGAGAGCTTGCAGAGCACTGGGGAAAAGCAGGCAGAGAATTCCCTGCTAGCACCTTCTCTGTGCCTGGGAAGCAGAAGTCTTCACATTGCTTCGCAGAATCGCTTTTGTGCAGAAAACAGTAACACTTGTTCAGAAGGAAAGAAAGCACAGAGCCCCATATTTTATGTTGTGCTGGAGAGCTTGCAGAGCACTGGGGAAAAGCAGGCAGAGAATTCCCTGCTAGCACCTTCTCTGTGCCTGTTCACATTCCTTCGCAGAATCGCTTTTGTGCAGAAAACTGTAACACTTGTTCAGAACGAAAGAAAGCACAGAGCCCCAGATTTTATGTTGTCCTGGAGAGCTTGCAGAGTACTGGGGAAAAGCAGGCAGAGAATTCCCTGCTAGCACCTTCTCTGTGCCTGGGAAACAGAAGTGTTCACATTGCTTCGCAGAATCGCTTTTGTGCAGAAAACAGTAACACTTGTTCAGAACGAAAGAAAGCACAGAGCCCCAGATTTTATGTTGTCCTGGAGAGCTTGCAGAGCACTGGGGAAAAGCAGGCAGAGAATTCCCTGCTAGCACCTTCTCTGTGCCTGGGAAACAGAAGTGTTCCCATTGCTTCGCAGAATCGCTTTTGTGCAGAAAACAGTAACACTTGTCCAGAACGAAAGAAAGCACAGAGCCCCAGATTTTATGTTGTCCTGGAGAGCTTGCAGAGCACTGGGGAAAGGCAGGCAGAGAATTCCCTGCTAGCACCTTCTCTGTGCCTGGGAAGCAGAAGTGTTCACATTGCTTCGCAGAATCGCTTTTGTGCAGAAAACAATAACACCTGTTCAGAACGAAAGAAAGCACAGAGCCCCAGATTTTATGTTGTCCTGGAGAGCTTGCAGAGTACTGGGGAAAAGCAGGCAGAGAATTCCCTGCTAGCACCTTCTCTGTGCCTGGGAAACAGAAGTGTTCACATTGCTTCGCAGAATCGCTTTTGTGCAGAAAACAGTAACACTTGTTCAGAACGAAAGAAAGCACAGAGCCCCAGATTTTATGTTGTCCTGGAGAGCTTGCAGAATACTGGGGAAAGGCAGGCAGAGAATTCCCTGCTAGCACCTTCTCTGTGCCTGGGAAGCAGAAGTCTTCACATTGCTTCGCAGAATCGCTTTTGTGCAGACAACAGTAACACTTTTTCAGAACAAAAGAAAGCACAGAGCCTCAGATTTTATGTTGTCCTGGAGAGCTTGCAGAGCACTGGGGAAAAGCAAGCAGAGAATTCCCTGCTAGCACCTTCTCTGTGCCTGGGAAACAGAAGTGTTCACATTGCTTCGCAGAATCGCTTTTGTGCAGAAAACAGTAACACTTGTTCAGAACGAAAGAAAGCACAGAGCCCCAGATTTTATGTTGTCCTGGAGAGCTTGCAGAGCACTGGGTAAAGGCAGGCAGAGAATTCCCTGCTAGCACCTTCCCTGTGCCTGGGAAAGAGAAGTGTTCCCATTGCTTCGCAGAATCGCTTTTGTGCAGAAAACAGTAACACTTGTTCAGAAGGAAAGAAAGCACAGAGCCCCAGATTTTATGTTGTCCTGGAGAGCTTGCAGAGCACTGGGGAAAAGCAGGCAGAGAATTCCCTGCTAGCACCTTCTCTGTGCCTGGGAAGCAGAAGTCTTCACATTGCTTCGCAGAATCGCTTTTGTGCAGATAACAGTAACACTTTTTCAGAACAAAAGAAAGCACAGAGCCCCAGATTTTATGTTGTCCTGGAGAGCTTGCAGAGCACTGGGGAAAAGCAGGCAGAGAATTCCCTGCTAGCACCTTCTCTGTGCCTGGGAAGCAGAAGTGTTCACATTGCTTCGCAGAATCGCTTTTGTGCAGAAAACAGTAACACTTGTTCAGAAGGAAAGAAAGCACAGAGCCCCATATTTTATGTTGTGCTGGAGAGCTTGCAGAGTACTGGGGAAAAGCAGGCAGAGAATTCCCTGCTAGCACCTTCTCTGTGCCTGGGAAACAGAAGTGTTCACATTGCTTCGCAGAATCGCTTTTGTGCAGATAACAGTAACACTTGTTCAGAACAAAAGAAAGCACAGAGCCCCAGATTTTATGTTGTCCTGGAGAGCTTGCAGAGCACTGGGGAAAAGCAGGCAGAGAATTCCCTGCTAGCACCTTCTCTGTGCCTGGGAAGCAGAAGTCTTCACATTGCTTCGCAGAATCGCTTTTGTGCAGAAAACAATAACACTTGTTCAGAACGAAAGAAAGCACAGAGCCCCAGATTTTATGTTGTCCTGGAGAGCTTGCAGAGCACTGGGGAAAAGCAGGCAGAGAATTCCCTGCTAGCACCTTCTCTGTGCCTGGGAAACAGAAGTGTTCACATTGCTTCGCAGAATCGCTTTTGTGCAGAAAACAGTAACACTTGTTCAGAACGAAAGAAAGCACAGAGCCCCAGATTTTATGTTGTCCTGGAGAGCTTGCAGAGCACTGGGGAAAGGCAGGCAGAGAATTCCCTGCTAGCACCTTCTCTGTGCCTGGGAAGCAGAAGTCTTCACATTGCTTCGCAGAATCGCTTTTGTGCAGAAAACAATAACACTTGTTCAGAACGAAAGAAAGCACAGAGCCCCAGATTTTATGTTGTCCTGGAGAGCTTGCAGAGCACTGGGGAAAAGCAGGCAGAGAATTCCCTGCTAGCACCTTCTCTGTGCCTGGGAAACAGAAGTGTTCACATTGCTTCGCAGAATCGCTTTTGTGCAGAAAACAGTAACACTTGTTCAGAACGAAAGAAAGCACAGAGCCCCAGATTTTATGTTGTCCTGGAGAGCTTGCAGAGCACTGGGGAAAGGCAGGCAGAGAATTCCCTGCTAGCACCTTCTCTGTGCCTGGGAAGCAGAAGTCTTCACATTGCTTCGCAGAATCGCTTTTGTGCAGAAAACAATAACACTTGTTCAGAACGAAAGAAAGCACAGAGCCCCAGATTTTATGTTGTCCTGGAGAGCTTGCAGAGCACTGGGGAAAAGCAGGCAGAGAATTCCCTGCTAGCACCTTCTCTGTGCCTGGGAAACAGAAGTGTTCACATTGCTTCGCAGAATCGCTTTTGTGCAGAAAACAGTAACACTTGTTCAGAACGAAAGAAAGCACAGAGCCCCAGATTTTATGTTGTCCTGGAGAGCTTGCAGAGCACTGGGGAAAGGCAGGCAGAGAATTCCCTGCTAGCACCTTCTCTGTGCCTTGGAAGCAGAAGTGTTCACCTTGCTTCGCAGAATCGTTTTGTGCAGAAAACAATAACACCTGTTCAGAACGAAAGAAAGCACAGAGCCCCAGATTTTATGTTGTCCTGGAGAGCTTGCAGAGCACTGGGGAAAAGCAGGCAGAGAATTCCCTGCTAGCACCTTCTCTGTGCCTGGGAAACAGAAGTGTTCACATTTCTTCGCAGAATCGCTTTTGTGCAGAAAACAGTAACACTTGTTCAGAACGAAAGAAAGCACAGAGCCCCAGATTTTATGTTGTCCTGGAGAGCTTGCAGAGCACTGGGGAAAGGCAGGCAGAGAATTCCCTGCTAGCACCTTCTCTGTGCCTGTTCACATTCCTTCGCAGAATCGCTTTTGTGCAGAAAACTGTAACACTTGTTCAGAACGAAAGAAAGCACAGAGCCCCAGATTTTATGTTGTCCTGGAGAGCTTGCAGAGCACTGGGGAAAGGCAGGCAGAGAATTCCCTGCTAGCACGTTCTCGGTGCCTGGGAAGCAGAAGTGTTCACAGTTCTTAGCAGTATCGCTTTTGTGCAGAAAACAGTAACACTTGTTCAGAAGGAAAGAAAGCACAGAGCCCCATATTTTATGTTGTGCTGGAGAGCTTGCAGAGTACTGGGGAAAAGCAGGCAGAGAATTCCCTGCTAGCACCTTCTCTGTGCCTGGGAAGCAGAAGTGTTCACATTGCTTCGCAGAATCGCTTTTGTGCAGAAAACAGTAACACTTGTTCAGACGAAAGAAAGCACAGAGCCCCAGATTTTATGTTGTCCTGGAGAGCTTGCAGAGCACTGGGGAAAGGCAGGCAGAGAATTCCCTGCTAGCACCTTCTCTGTGCCTGGGAAGCAGAAGTCTTCACATTGCTTCGCAGAATCGCTTTTGTGCAGAAAACAGTAACACTTGTTCAGAACGAAAGAAAGCACAGAGCCCCAGATTTTATGTTGTCCTGGAGAGCTTGCAGAGCACTGGGGAAAGGCAGGCAGAGAATTCCCTGCTAGCACCTTCTCTGTGCCTGGGAAGCAGAAGTGTTCACATTGCTTGGCAGAATCGCTTTTGTGCAGAAAACAGTAACACTTGTTCAGAACGAAAGAAAGCACAGAGCCCCAGATTCTATGTTGTCCTGGAGAGCTTGCAGAGCACCGGGGAAAAGCAGGCAGAGAATTCCCTGCTAGCACCTTCTCTGTGCCTGGGAAACAGAAGTGTTCACATTGCTTCGCAGAATCGCTTTTGTGCAGAAAACAGTAACACTTGTTCAGAAGGAAAGAAAGCACAGAGCCCCATATTTTATGTTGTGCTGGAGAGCTTGCAGAGTACTGGGGAAAAGCAGGCAGAGAATTCCCTGCTAGCACCTTCTCTGTGCCTGGGAAACAGAAGTGTTCACATTGCTTCGCAGAATCGTTTTTGTGCAGAAAACAGTAACACTTGTTCAGAATGAAAGAAAGCACAGAGCCCCAGATTTTATGTTGTCCTGGAGAGCTTGCAGAGCACTGGGGAAAGGCAGGCAGAGAATTCCCTGCTAGCACCTTCTCTGTGCCTGTTCACATTGCATCGCAGAATCGCTTTTGTGCAGAAAACAGTAACACTTGTTCAGACGAAAGAAAGCACAGAGCCCCAGATTTTATGTTGTCCTGGAGAGCTTGCAGAGCACTGGGGAAAGGCAGGCAGAGAATTCCCTGCTAGCACGTTCTCGGTGCCTGGGAAGCAGAAGTGTTCACATTTCTTAGCAGTATCGCTTTTGTGCAGAAAACAGTAACACTTGTTCAGAAGGAAAGAAAGCACAGAGCCCCATATTTTATGTTGTGCTGGAGAGCTTGCAGAGTACTGGGGAAAAGCAGGCAGAGAATTCCCTGCTAGCACCTTCTCTGTGCCTGGGAAACAGAAGTGTTCACATTGCTTCGCAGAATCGCTTTTGTGCAGATAACAGTAACACTTGTTCAGAACAAAAGAAAGCACAGAGCCCCAGATTTTATGTTGTCCTGGAGAGCTTGCAGAGCACTGGGGAAAAGCAGGCAGAGAATTCCCTGCTAGCACCTTCTCTGTGCCTGGGAAACAGAAGTGTTCACATTGCTTCGCAGAATCGCTTTTGTGCAGAAAACAGTAACACTTGTTCAGACGAAAGAAAGCACAGAGCCCCAGATTTTATGTTGTGCTGGAGAGCTTGCAGAGCACTGGGGAAAGGCAGGCAGAGAATTCCCTGCTAGCACCTTCTCTGTGCCTGGGAAGCAGAAGTCTTCACATTGCTTCGCAGAATCGCTTTTGTGCAGAAAACAGTAACACTTGTTCAGAACGAAAGAAAGCACAGAGCCCCAGATTTTATGTTGTCCTGGAGAGCTTGCAGAGCACTGGGGAAAAGCAGGCAGAGAATTCCCTGCTAGCACCTTCTCTGTGCCTGGGAAACAGAAGTGTTCACATTGCTTCGCAGAATCGCTTTTGTGCAGAAAACAGTAACACTTGTTCAGAACGAAAGAAAGCACAGAGCCCCAGATTTTATGTTGTCCTGGAGAGCTTGCAGAGCACTGGGGAAAGGCAGGCAGAGAATTCCCTGCTAGCACCTTCTCTGTGCCTGGGAAGCAGAAGTGTTCACATTGCTTCGCAGAATCGCTTTTGTGCAGAAAACAATAACACCTGTTCAGAACGAAAGAAAGCACAGAGCCCCAGATTTTATGTTGTCCTGGAGAGCTTGCAGAGCACTGGGGAAAAGCAGGCAGAGAATTCCCTGCTAGCACCTTCTCTGTGCCTGGGAAACAGAAGTGTTCACATTGCTTCGCAGAATCGCTTTTGTGCAGAAAACAGTAACACTTGTTCAGAACAAAAGAAAGCACAGAGCCCCAGATTTTATGTTGTCCTGGAGAGCTTGCAGAGCACTGGGGAAAGGCAGGCAGAGAATTCCCTGCTAGCACCTTGTCTGTGCCTGGGAAACAGAAGTGTTCACATTGCTTCGCAGAATCGCTTTTGTGCAGAAAACAGTAACACTTGTTCAGAAGGAAAGAAAGCACAGAGCCCCATATTTTATGTTGTGCTGGAGAGCTTGCAGAGTACTGGGGAAAAGCAGGCAGAGAATTCCCTGCTAGCACCTTCTCTGTGCCTGGGAAGCAGAAGTGTTCACATTGCTTGGCAGAATCGCTTTTGTGCAGAAAACAGTATCACTTGTTCAGAACAAAAGAAAGCACAGAGCCCCAGATTTTATGTTGTCCTGGAGAGCTTGCAGAGCACTGGGGAAAAGCAGGCAGAGAATTCCCTGCTAGCACCTTCTCTGTGCCTGGGAAACAGAAGTGTTCACATTGCTTCGCAGAATCGCTTTTGTGCAGAAAACAGTAACACTTGTTCAGAACGAAAGAAAGCACAGAGCCCCAGATTTTATGTTGTCCTGGAGAGCTTGCAGAGCACTGGGGAAAGGCAGGCAGAGAATTCCCTGCTAGCACCTTCCCTGTGCCTGGGAAGCAGAAGTGTTCACATTGCTTCGCAGAATCGTTTTGTGCAGAAAACAATAACACCTGTTCAGAACGAAAGAAAGCACAGAGCCCCAGATTTTATGTTGTCCTGGAGAGCTTGCAGAGCACTGGGGAAAAGCAGGCAGAGAATTCCCTGCTAGCACCTTCTCTGTGCCTGGGAAACAGAAGTGTTCACATTGCTTCGCAGAATCGCTTTTGTGCAGAAAACAGTAACACTTGTTCAGAAGGAAAGAAAGCACAGAGCCCCAGATTTTATGTTGTCCTGGAGAGCTTGCAGAGCACTGGGGAAAGGCAGGCAGAGAATTCCCTGCTAGCACCTTCTCTGTGCCTGTTCACATTCCTTCGCAGAATCGCTTTTGTGCAGAAAACTGTAACACTTGTTCAGAACGAAAGAAAGCACAGAGCCCCAGATTTTATGTTGTCCTGGAGAGCTTGCAGAGCACTGGGGAAAGGCAGGCAGAGAATTCCCTGCTAGCACGTTCTCGGTGCCTGGGAAGCAGAAGTGTTCACATTTCTTAGCAGTATCGCTTTTGTGCAGAAAACAGTAACACTTGTTCAGAAGGAAAGAAAGCACAGAGCCCCATATTTTATGTTGTGCTGGAGAGCTTGCAGAGTACTGGGGAAAAGCAGGCAGAGAATTCCCTGCTAGCACCTTCTCTGTGCCTGGGAAACAGAAGTGTTCACATTGCTTCGCAGAATCGCTTTTGTGCAGATAACAGTAACACTTGTTCAGAACAAAAGAAAGCACAGAGCCCCAGATTTTATGTTGTCCTGGAGAGCTTGCAGAGCACTGGGGAAAAGCAGGCAGAGAATTCCCTGCTAGCACCTTCTCTGTGCCTGGGAAACAGAAGTGTTCACATTGCTTCGCAGAATCGCTTTTGTGCAGAAAACAGTAACACTTGTTCAGAACGAAAGAAAGCACAGAGCCCCAGATTTTATGTTGTCCTGGAGAGCTTGCAGAGCACTGGGGAAAGGCAGGCAGAGAATTCCCTGCTAGCACCTTCTCTGTGCCTTGGAAGCAGAAGTGTTCACCTTGCTTCGCAGAATCGTTTTGTGCAGAAAACAATAACACCTGTTCAGAACGAAAGAAAGCACAGAGCCCCAGATTTTATGTTGTCCTGGAGAGCTTGCAGAGCACTGGGGAAAAGCAGGCAGAGAATTCCCTGCTAGCACCTTCTCTGTGCCTGGGAAACAGAAGTGTTCACATTTCTTCGCAGAATCGCTTTTGTGCAGAAAACAGTAACACTTGTTCAGAACGAAAGAAAGCACAGAGCCCCAGATTTTATGTTGTCCTGGAGAGCTTGCAGAGCACTGGGGAAAGGCAGGCAGAGAATTCCCTGCTAGCACCTTCTCTGTGCCTGTTCACATTCCTTCGCAGAATCGCTTTTGTGCAGAAAACTGTAACACTTGTTCAGAACGAAAGAAAGCACAGAGCCCCAGATTTTATGTTGTCCTGGAGAGCTTGCAGAGCACTGGGGAAAGGCAGGCAGAGAATTCCCTGCTAGCACGTTCTCGGTGCCTGGGAAGCAGAAGTGTTCACATTTCTTAGCAGTATCGCTTTTGTGCAGAAAACAGTAACACTTGTTCAGAAGGAAAGAAAGCACAGAGCCCCATATTTTATGTTGTGCTGGAGAGCTTGCAGAGTACTGGGGAAAAGCAGGCAGAGAATTCCCTGCTAGCACCTTCTCTGTGCCTGGGAAGCAGAAGTGTTCACATTGCTTGGCAGAATCGCTTTTGTGCAGAAAACAGTAACACTTGTTCAGAACAAAAGAAAGCACAGAGCCCCAGATTTTATGTTGTCCTGGAGAGCTTGCAGAGCACTGGGGAAAAGCAGGCAGAGAATTCCCTGCTAGCACCTTCTCTGTGCCTGGGAAACAGAAGTGTTCACATTGCTTCGCAGAATCGCTTTTGTGCAGAAAACAGTAACACTTGTTCAGACGAAAGAAAGCACAGAGCCCCAGATTTTATGTTGTCCTGGAGAGCTTGCAGAGCACTGGGGAAAGGCAGGCAGAGAATTCCCTGCTAGCACCTTCTCTGTGCCTGGGAAGCAGAAGTCTTCACATTGCTTCGCAGAATCGCTTTTGTGCAGAAAACAGTAACACTTGTTCAGAACGAAAGAAAGCACAGAGCCCCAGATTTTATGTTGTCCTGGAGAGCTTGCAGAGCACTGGGGAAAGGCAGGCAGAGAATTCCCTGCTAGCACCTTCTCTGTGCCTGGGAAGCAGAAGTGTTCACATTGCTTCGCAGAATCGCTTTTGTGCAGAAAACAGTAACACTTGTTCAGAACGAAAGAAAGCACAGAGCCCCAGATTCTATGTTGTCCTGGAGAGCTTGCAGAGCACTGGGGAAAAGCAGGCAGAGAATTCCCTGCTAGCACCTTCTCTGTGCCTGGGAAACAGAAGTGTTCACATTGCTTCGCAGAATCGCTTTTGTGCAGAAAACAGTAACACTTGTTCAGAACGAAAGAAAGCACAGAGCCCCAGATTTTATGTTGTCCTGGAGAGCTTGCAGAGCACTGGGGAAAAGCAGGCAGAGAATTCCCTGCTAGCACCTTCTCTGTGCCTGGGAAACAGAAGTGTTCACATTGCTTCGCAGAATCGTTTTTCTGCAAAAAACAGTAACACTTGTTCAGAATGAAAGAAAGCACAGAGCCCCTGATTTTATGTTGTCCTGGAGAGCTTGCAGAGCACTGGGGAAAGGCAGGCAGAGAATTCCCTGCTAGCACCTTCTCTGTGCCTGTTCACATTGCATCGCAGAATCGCTTTTGTGCAGAAAACAGTAACACTTGTTCAGACGAAAGAAAGCACAGAGCCCCAGATTTTATGTTGTCCTGGAGAGCTTGCAGAGCACTGGGGAAAGGCAGGCAGAGAATTCCCTGCTAGCACGTTCTCGGTGCCTGGGAAGCAGAAGTGTTCACATTTCTTAGCAGTATCGCTTTTGTGCAGAAAACAGTAACACTTGTTCAGAAGGAAAGAAAGCACAGAGCCCCATATTTTATGTTGTGCTGGAGAGCTTGCAGAGTACTGGGGAAAAGCAGGCAGAGAATTCCCTGCTAGCACCTTCTCTGTGCCTGGGAAACAGAAGTGTTCACATTGCTTCGCAGAATCGCTTTTGTGCAGATAACAGTAACACTTGTTCAGAACAAAAGAAAGCACAGAGCCCCAGATTTTATGTTGTCCTGGAGAGCTTGCAGAGCACTGGGGAAAAGCAGGCAGAGAATTCCCTGCTAGCACCTTCTCTGTGCCTGGGAAACAGAAGTGTTCACATTGCTTCGCAGAATCGCTTTTGTGCAGAAAACAGTAACACTTGTTCAGACGAAAGAAAGCACAGAGCCCCAGATTTTATGTTGTGCTGGAGAGCTTGCAGAGCACTGGGGAAAGGCAGGCAGAGAATTCCCTGCTAGCACCTTCTCTGTGCCTGGGAAGCAGAAGTCTTCACATTGCTTCGCAGAATCGCTTTTGTGCAGAAAACAATAACACTTGTTCAGAACGAAAGAAAGCACAGAGCCCCAGATTTTATGTTGTCCTGGAGAGCTTGCAGAGCACTGGGGAAAAGCAGGCAGAGAATTCCCTGCTAGCACCTTCTCTGTGCCTGGGAAACAGAAGTGTTCACATTGCTTCGCAGAATCGCTTTTGTGCAGAAAACAGTAACACTTGTTCAGAACGAAAGAAAGCACAGAGCCCCAGATTTTATGTTGTCCTGGAGAGCTTGCAGAGCACTGGGGAAAGGCAGGCAGAGAATTCCCTGCTAGCACCTTCTCTGTGCCTGGGAAGCAGAAGTGTTCACATTGCTTCGCAGAATCGCTTTTGTGCAGAAAACAATAACACCTGTTCAGAACGAAAGAAAGCACAGAGCCCCAGATTTTATGTTGTCCTGGAGAGCTTGCAGAGCACTGGGGAAAAGCAGGCAGAGAATTCCCTGCTAGCACCTTCTCTGTGCCTGGGAAACAGAAGTGTTCACATTGCTTCGCAGAATCGCTTTTGTGCAGAAAACAGTAACACTTGTTCAGAACAAAAGAAAGCACAGAGCCCCAGATTTTATGTTGTCCTGGAGAGCTTGCAGAGCACTGGGGAAAGGCAGGCAGAGAATTCCCTGCTAGCACCTTGTCTGTGCCTGGGAAACAGAAGTGTTCACATTGCTTCGCAGAATCGCTTTTGTGCAGAAAACAGTAACACTTGTTCAGAAGGAAAGAAAGCACAGAGCCCCATATTTTATGTTGTGCTGGAGAGCTTGCAGAGTACTGGGGAAAAGCAGGCAGAGAATTCCCTGCTAGCACCTTCTCTGTGCCTGGGAAGCAGAAGTGTTCACATTGCTTGGCAGAATCGCTTTTGTGCAGAAAACAGTATCACTTGTTCAGAACAAAAGAAAGCACAGAGCCCCAGATTTTATGTTGTCCTGGAGAGCTTGCAGAGCACTGGGGAAAAGCAGGCAGAGAATTCCCTGCTAGCACCTTCTCTGTGCCTGGGAAACAGAAGTGTTCACATTGCTTCGCAGAATCGCTTTTGTGCAGAAAACAGTAACACTTGTTCAGAACGAAAGAAAGCACAGAGCCCCAGATTTTATGTTGTCCTGGAGAGCTTGCAGAGCACTGGGGAAAGGCAGGCAGAGAATTCCCTGCTAGCACCTTCTCTGTGCCTTGGAAGCAGAAGTGTTCACATTGCTTCGCAGAATCGTTTTGTGCAGAAAACAATAACACCTGTTCAGAACGAAAGAAAGCACAGAGCCCCAGATTTTATGTTGTCCTGGAGAGCTTGCAGAGCACTGGGGAAAAGCAGGCAGAGAATTCCCTGCTAGCACCTTCTCTGTGCCTGGGAAACAGAAGTGTTCACATTTCTTCGCAGAATCGCTTTTGTGCAGAAAACAGTAACACTTGTTCAGAACGAAAGAAAGCACAGAGCCCCAGATTTTATGTTGTCCTGGAGAGCTTGCAGAGCACTGGGGAAAGGCAGGCAGAGAATTCCCTGCTAGCACCTTCTCTGTGCCTGTTCACATTCCTTCGCAGAATCGCTTTTGTGCAGAAAACTGTAACACTTGTTCAGAACGAAAGAAAGCACAGAGCCCCAGATTTTATGTTGTCCTGGAGAGCTTGCAGAGCACTGGGGAAAGGCAGGCAGAGAATTCCCTGCTAGCACGTTCTCGGTGCCTGGGAAGCAGAAGTGTTCACATTTCTGAGCAGTATCGCTTTTGTGCAGAAAACAGTAACACTTGTTCAGAAGGAAAGAAAGCACAGAGCCCCATATTTTATGTTGTGCTGGAGAGCTTGCAGAGTACTGGGGAAAAGCAGGCAGAGAATTCCCTGCTAGCACCTTCTCTGTGCCTGGGAAACAGAAGTGTTCACATTGCTTCGCAGAATCGCTTTTGTGCAGATAACAGTAACACTTGTTCAGAACAAAAGAAAGCACAGAGCCCCAGATTTTATGTTGTCCTGGAGAGCTTGCAGAGCACTGGGGAAAAGCAGGCGGAGAATTCCCTGCTAGCACCTTCTCTGTGCCTGGGAAACAGAAGTGTTCACATTGCTTCGCAGAATCGCTTTTGTGCAGAAAACAGTAACACTTGTTCAGACGAAAGAAAGCACAGAGCCCCAGATTTTATGTTGTCCTGGAGAGCTTGCAGAGCACTGGGGAAAGGCAGGCAGAGAATTCCCTGCTAGCACCTTCTCTGTGCCTGGGAAGCAGAAGTCTTCACATTGCTTCGCAGAATCGCTTTTGTGCAGAAAACAGTAACACTTGTTCAGAACGAAAGAAAGCACAGAGCCCCAGATTTTATGTTGTCCTGGAGAGCTTGCAGAGCACTGGGGAAAAGCAGGCAGAGAATTCCCTGCTAGCACCTTCTCTGTGCCTGGGAAACAGAAGTGTTCACATTGCTTCGCAGAATCGCTTTTGTGCAGAAAACAGTAACACTTGTTCAGAACGAAAGAAAGCACAGAGCCCCAGATTTTATGTTGTCCTGGAGAGCTTGCAGAGCACTGGGGAAAGGCAGGCAGAGAATTCCCTGCTAGCACCTTCTCTGTGCCTGGGAAGCAGAAGTGTTCACATTGCTTGGCAGAATCGCTTTTGTGCAGAAAACAGTAACACTTGTTCAGAACGAAAGAAAGCACAGAGCCCCAGATTCTATGTTGTCCTGGAGAGCTTGCAGAGCACTGGGGAAAAGCAGGCAGAGAATTCCCTGCTAGCACCTTCTCTGTTTCTGGGAAACAGAAGTGTTCACATTGCTTCGCAGAATCGCTTTTGTGCAGAAAACAGTAACACTTGTTCAGAAGGAAAGAAAGCACAGAGCCCCAGATTTTATGTTGTGCTGGAGAGCTTGCAGAGCACTGGGGAAAAGCAGGCAGAGAATTCCCTGCTAGCACCTTCTCTGTGCCTGGGAAGCAGAAGTGTTCACATTGCTTCGCAGAATCGCTTTTGTGCAGAAAACAGTAACACTTGTTCAGAATGAAAGAAAGCACAGAGCCCCAGATTTTATGTTGTCCTGGAGAGCTTGCAGAGCACTGGGGAAAGGCAGGCAGAGAATTCCCTGCTAGCACCTTCTCTGTGCCTGTTCACATTGCATCGCAGAATCGCTTTTGTGCAGAAAACTGTAACACTTGTTCAGAACGAAAGAAAGCACAGAGCCCCAGATTTTATGTTGTCCTGGAGAGCTTGCAGAGCACTGGGGAAAGGCAGGCAGAGAATTCCCTGCTAGCACGTTCTCGGTGCCTGGGAAGCAGAAGTGTTCACATTTCTTAGCAGTATCGCTTTTGTGCAGAAAACAGTAACACTTGTTCAGAAGGAAAGAAAGCACAGAGCCCCATATTTTATGTTGTGCTGGAGAGCTTGCAGAGTACTGGGGAAAAGCAGGCAGAGAATTCCCTGCTAGCACCTTCTCTGTGCCTGGGAAACAGAAGTGTTCACATTGCTTCGCAGAATCGCTTTTGTGCAGATAACAGTAACACTTGTTCAGAACAAAAGAAAGCACAGAGCCCCAGATTTTATGTTGTCCTGGAGAGCTTGCAGAGCACTGGGGAAAAGCAGGCAGAGAATTCCCTGCTAGCACCTTCTCTGTGCCTGGGAAACAGAAGTGTTCACATTGCTTCGCAGAATCGCTTTTGTGCAGAAAACAGTAACACTTGTTCAGACGAAAGAAAGCACAGAGCCCCAGATTTTATGTTGTGCTGGAGAGCTTGCAGAGCACTGGGGAAAGGCAGGCAGAGAATTCCCTGCTAGCACCTTCTCTGTGCCTGGGAAGCAGAAGTCTTCACATTGCTTCGCAGAATCGCTTTTGTGCAGAAAACAGTAACACTTGTTCAGAACGAAAGAAAGCACAGAGCCCCAGATTTTATGTTGTCCTGGAGAGCTTGCAGAGCACTGGGGAAAAGCAGGCAGAGAATTCCCTGCTAGCACCTTCTCTGTGCCTGGGAAACAGAAGTGTTCACATTTCTTCGCAGAATCGCTTTTGTGCAGAAAACAGTAACACTTGTTCAGAACGAAAGAAAGCACAGAGCCCCAGATTTTATGTTGTCCTGGAGAGCTTGCAGAGCACTGGGGAAAGGCAGGCAGAGAATTCCCTGCTAGCACCTTCTCTGTGCCTGTTCACATTCCTTCGCAGAATCGCTTTTGTGCAGAAAACTGTAACACTTGTTCAGAACGAAAGAAAGCACAGAGCCCCAGATTTTATGTTGTCCTGGAGAGCTTGCAGAGCACTGGGGAAAGGCAGGCAGAGAATTCCCTGCTAGCACGTTCTCGGTGCCTGGGAAGCAGAAGTGTTCACATTTCTTAGCAGTATCGCTTTTGTGCAGAAAACAGTAACACTTGTTCAGAAGGAAAGAAAGCACAGAGCCCCATATTTTATGTTGTGCTGGAGAGCTTGCAGAGTACTGGGGAAAAGCAGGCAGAGAATTCCCTGCTAGCACCTTCTCTGTGCCTGGGAAACAGAAGTGTTCACATTGCTTCGCAGAATCGCTTTTGTGCAGATAACAGTAACACTTGTTCAGAACAAAAGAAAGCACAGAGCCCCAGATTTTATGTTGTCCTGGAGAGCTTGCAGAGCACTGGGGAAAAGCAGGCGGAGAATTCCCTGCTAGCACCTTCTCTGTGCCTGGGAAACAGAAGTGTTCACATTGCTTCGCAGAATCGCTTTTGTGCAGAAAACAGTAACACTTGTTCAGACGAAAGAAAGCACAGAGCCCCAGATTTTATGTTGTGCTGGAGAGCTTGCAGAGCACTGGGGAAAGGCAGGCAGAGAATTCCCTGCTAGCACCTTCTCTGTGCCTGGGAAGCAGAAGTCTTCACATTGCTTCGCAGAATCGCTTTTGTGCAGAAAACAGTAACACTTGTTCAGAACGAAAGAAAGCACAGAGCCCCAGATTTTATGTTGTCCTGGAGAGCTTGCAGAGCACTGGGGAAAAGCAGGCAGAGAATTCCCTGCTAGCACCTTCTCTGTGCCTGGGAAACAGAAGTGTTCACATTGCTTCGCAGAATCGCTTTTGTGCAGAAAACAGTAACACTTGTTCAGAACGAAAGAAAGCACAGAGCCCCAGATTTTATGTTGTCCTGGAGAGCTTGCAGAGCACTGGGGAAAGGCAGGCAGAGAATTCCCTGCTAGCACCTTCTCTGTGCCTGGGAAGCAGAAGTGTTCACATTGCTTGGCAGAATCGCTTTTGTGCAGAAAACAGTAACACTTGTTCAGAACGAAAGAAAGCACAGAGCCCCAGATTCTATGTTGTCCTGGAGAGCTTGCAGAGCACTGGGGAAAAGCAGGCAGATAATTCCCTGCTAGCACCTTCTCTGTTTCTGGGAAACAGAAGTGTTCACATTGCTTCGCAGAATCGCTTTTGTGCAGAAAACAGTAACACTTGTTCAGAAGGAAAGAAAGCACAGAGCCCCATATTTTATGTTGTGCTGGAGAGCTTGCAGAGTACTGGGGAAAAGCAGGCAGAGAATTCCCTGCTAGCACCTTCTCTGTGCCTGGGAAGCAGAAGTGTTCACATTGCTTCGCAGAATCGCTTTTGTGCAGAAAACAGTAACACTTGTTCAGAATGAAAGAAAGCACAGAGCCCCAGATTTTATGTTGTCCTGGAGAGCTTGCAGAGCACTGGGGAAAGGCAGGCAGAGAATTCCCTGCTAGCACCTTCTCTGTGCCTGTTCACATTGCATCGCAGAATCGCTTTTGTGCAGAAAACTGTAACACTTGTTCAGAACGAAAGAAAGCACAGAGCCCCAGATTTTATGTTGTCCTGGAGAGCTTGCAGAGCACTGGGGAAAGGCAGGCAGAGAATTCCCTGCTAGCACCTTCTCTGTGCCTGGGAAACAGCAGTGTTCACATTTCTTCGCAGAATCGCTTTTGTGCAGAAAACAGTAACACTTGTTCAGAACGAAAGAAAGCACAGAGCCCCAGATTTTATGTTGTCCTGGAGAGCTTGCAGAGCACTGGGGAAAGGCAGGCAGAGAATTCCCTGCTAGCACCTTCTCTGTGCCTGTTCACATTCCTTCGCAGAATCGCTTTTGTGCAGAAAACTGTAACACTTGTTCAGAACGAAAGAAAGCACAGAGCCCCAGATTTTATGTTGTCCTGGAGAGCTTGCAGAGCACTGGGGAAAGGCAGGCAGAGAATTCCCTGCTAGCACGTTCTCGGTGCCTGGGAAGCAGAAGTGTTCACATTTCTTAGCAGTATCGCTTTTGTGCAGAAAACAGTAACACTTGTTCAGAAGGAAAGAAAGCACAGAGCCCCATATTTTATGTTGTGCTGGAGAGCTTGCAGAGTACTGGGGAAAAGCAGGCAGAGAATTCCCTGCTAGCACCTTCTCTGTGCCTGTTCACATTGCATCGCAGAATCGCTTTTGTGCAGAAAACAGTAACACTTGTTCAGACGAAAGAAAGCACAGAGCCCCAGATTTTATGTTGTCCTGGAGAGCTTGCAGAGCACTGGGGAAAGGCAGGCAGAGAATTCCCTGCTAGCACGTTCTCGGTGCCTGGGAAGCAGAAGTGTTCACATTTCTTAGCAGTATCGCTTTTGTGCAGAAAACAGTAACACTTGTTCAGAAGGAAAGAAAGCACAGAGCCCCATATTTTATGTTGTGCTGGAGAGCTTGCAGAGTACTGGGGAAAAGCAGGCAGAGAATTCCCTGCTAACACCTTCTCTGTGCCTGTTCACATTGCATCGCAGAATCGCTTTTGTGCAGAAAACAGTAACACTTGTTCAGACAAAAGAAAGCACAGAGCCCCAGATTTTATGTTGTCCTGGAGAGCTTGCAGAGCACTGGGGAAAGGCAGGCAGAGAATTCCCTGCTAGCACGTTCTCGGTGCCTGGGAAGCAGAAGTGTTCACATTTCTTAGCAGTATCGCTTTTGTGCAGAAAACAGTAACACTTGTTCAGAAGGAAAGAAAGCACAGAGCCCCATATTTTATGTTGTGCTGGAGAGCTTGCAGAGTACTGGGGAAAAGCAGGCAGAGAATTCCCTGCTAGCACCTTCTCTGTGCCTGGGAAACAGAAGTGTTCACATTGCTTCGCAGAATCGCTTTTGTGCAGATAACAGTAACACTTGTTCAGAACAAAAGAAAGCACAGAGCCCCAGATTTTATGTTGTCCTGGAGAGCTTGCAGAGCACTGGGGAAAAGCAGGCAGAGAATTCCCTGCTAGCACCTTCTCTGTGCCTGGGAAACAGAAGTGTTCACATTGCTTCGCAGAATCGCTTTTGTGCAGAAAACAGTAACACTTGTTCAGACGAAAGAAAGCACAGAGCCCCAGATTTTATGTTGTGCTGGAGAGCTTGCAGAGCACTGGGGAAAGGCAGGCAGAGAATTCCCTGTTAGCACCTTCTCTGTGCCTGGGAAGCAGAAGTCTTCACATTGCTTCGCAGAATCGCTTTTGTGCAGAAAACAGTAACACTTGTTCAGAACGAAAGAAAGCACAGAGCCCCAGATTTTATGTTGTCCTGGAGAGCTTGCAGAGCACTGGGGAAAAGCAGGCAGAGAATTCCCTGCTAGCACCTTCTCTGTGCCTGGGAAACAGAAGTGTTCACATTGCTTCGCAGAATCGCTTTTGTGCAGAAAACAGTAACACTTGTTCAGAACGAAAGAAAGCACAGAGCCCCAGATTTTATGTTGTCCTGGAGAGCTTGCAGAGCACTGGGGAAAGGCAGGCAGAGAATTCCCTGCTAGCACCTTCTCTGTGCCTGGGAAGCAGAAGTCTTCACATTGCTTCGCAGAATCGCTTTTGTGCAGAAAACAATAACACCTGTTCAGAACGAAAGAAAGCACAGAGCCCCAGATTTTATGTTGTCCTGGAGAGCTTGCAGAGCACTGGGGAAAAGCAGGCAGAGAATTCCCTGCTAGCACCTTCTCTGTGCCTGGGAAACAGAAGTGTTCACATTGCTTCGCAGAATCGCTTTTGTGCAGAAAACAGTAACACTTGTTCAGAACAAAAGAAAGCACAGAGCCCCAGATTTTATGTTGTCCTGGAGAGCTTGCAGAGCACTGGGGAAAGGCAGGCAGAGAATTCCCTGCTAGCACCTTGTCTGTGCCTGGGAAACAGAAGTGTTCACATTGCTTCGCAGAATCGCTTTTGTGCAGAAAACAGTAACACTTGTTCAGAAGGAAAGAAAGCACAGAGCCCCATATTTTATGTTGTGCTGGAGAGCTTGCAGAGTACTGGGGAAAAGCAGGCAGAGAATTCCCTGCTAGCACCTTCTCTGTGCCTGGGAAGCAGAAGTGTTCACATTGCTTGGCAGAATCGCTTTTGTGCAGAAAACAGTATCACTTGTTCAGAACAAAAGAAAGCACAGAGCCCCAGATTTTATGTTGTCCTGGAGAGCTTGCAGAGCACTGGGGAAAAGCAGGCAGAGAATTCCCTGCTAGCACCTTCTCTGTGCCTGGGAAACAGAAGTGTTCACATTGCTTCGCAGAATCGCTTTTGTGCAGAAAACAGTAACACTTGTTCAGAACGAAAGAAAGCACAGAGCCCCAGATTTTATGTTGTCCTGGAGAGCTTGCAGAGCACTGGGGAAAGGCAGGCAGAGAATTCCCTGCTAGCACCTTCTCTGTGCCTTGGAAGCAGAAGTGTTCACATTGCTTCGCAGAATCGTTTTGTGCAGAAAACAATAACACCTGTTCAGAACGAAAGAAAGCACAGAGCCCCAGATTTTATGTTGTCCTGGAGAGCTTGCAGAGCACTGGGGAAAAGCAGGCAGAGAATTCCCTGCTAGCACCTTCTCTGTGCCTGGGAAACAGAAGTGTTCACATTTCTTCGCAGAATCGCTTTTGTGCAGAAAACAGTAACACTTGTTCAGAACGAAAGAAAGCACAGAGCCCCAGATTTTATGTTGTCCTGGAGAGCTTGCAGAGCACTGGGGAAAGGCAGGCAGAGAATTCCCTGCTAGCACCTTCTCTGTGCCTGTTCACATTCCTTCGCAGAATCGCTTTTGTGCAGAAAACTGTAACACTTGTTCAGAACGAAAGAAAGCACAGAGCCCCAGATTTTATGTTGTCCTGGAGAGCTTGCAGAGCACTGGGGAAAGGCAGGCAGAGAATTCCCTGCTAGCACGTTCTCGGTGCCTGGGAAGCAGAAGTGTTCACATTTCTTAGCAGTATAGCTTTTGTGCAGAAAACAGTAACACTTGTTCAGAAGGAAAGAAAGCACAGAGCCCCATATTTTATGTTGTGCTGGAGAGCTTGCAGAATACTGGGGAAAAGCAGGCAGAGAATTCCCTGCTAGCACCTTCTCTGTGCCTGGGAAACAGAAGTGTTCACATTGCTTCGCAGAATCGCTTTTGTGCAGATAACAGTAACACTTGTTCAGAACAAAAGAAAGCACAGAGCCCCAGATTTTATGTTGTCCTGGAGAGCTTGCAGAGCACTGGGGAAAAGCAGGCAGAGAATTCCCTGCTAGCACCTTCTCTGTGCCTGGGAAACAGAAGTGTTCACATTGCTTCGCAGAATCGCTTTTGTGCAGAAAACAGTAACACTTGTTCAGACGAAAGAAAGCACAGAGCCCCAGATTTTATGTTGTCCTGGAGAGCTTGCAGAGCACTGGGGAAAGGCAGGCAGAGAATTCCCTGCTAGCACCTTCTCTGTGCCTGGGAAGCAGAAGTCTTCACATTGCTTCGCAGAATCGCTTTTGTGCAGAAAACAGTAACACTTGTTCAGAACGAAAGAAAGCACAGAGCCCCAGATTTTATGTTGTCCTGGAGAGCTTGCAGAGCACTGGGGAAAAGCAGGCAGAGAATTCCCTGCTAGCACCTTCTCTGTGCCTGGGAAGCAGAAGTGTTCACATTGCTTGGCAGAATCGCTTTTGTGCAGAAAACAGTAACACTTGTTCAGAACAAAAGAAAGCACAGAGCCCCAGATTCTATGTTGTCCTGGAGAGCTTGCAGAGCACTGGGGAAAGGCAGGCAGAGAATTCCCTGCTAGCACCTTCTCTGTGCCTGGGAAACAGAAGTGTTCACATTGCTTCGCAGAATCGGTTTTGTGCAGAAAACAGTAACACTTGTTCAGAAGGAAAGAAAGCACAGAGCCCCATATTTTATGTTGTGCTGGAGAGCTTGCAGAGTACTGGGGAAAAGCAGGCAGAGAATTCCCTGCTAGCACCTTCTCTGTGCCTGGGAAGCAGAAGTGTTCACATTGCTTCGCAGAATCGCTTTTGTGCAGAAAACAGTAACACTTGTTGAGAATGAAAGAAAGCACAGAGCCCCAGATTTTATGTTGTCCTGGAGAGCTTGCAGAGCACTGGGGAAAGGCAGGCAGAGAATTCCCTGCTAGCACCTTCTCTGTGCCTGTTCACATTGCATCGCAGAATCGCTTTTGTGCAGAAAACTGTAACACTTGTTCAGAACGAAAGAAAGCACAGAGCCCCAGATTTTATGTTGTCCTGGAGAGCTTGCAGAGCACTGGGGAAAGGCAGGCAGAGAATTCCCTGCTAGCACGTTCTCGGTGCCTGGGAAGCAGAAGTGTTCACATTTCTTAGCAGTATCGCTTTTGTGCAGAAAACAGTAACACTTGTTCAGAAGGAAAGAAAGCACAGAGCCCCATATTTTATGTTGTGCTGGAGAGCTTGCAGAGTACTGGGGAAAAGCAGGCAGAGAATTCCCTGCTAGCACCTTCTCTGTGCCTGGGAAACAGAAGTGTTCACATTGCTTCGCAGAATCGCTTTTGTGCAGATAACAGTAACACTTGTTCAGAACAAAAGAAAGCACAGAGCCCCAGATTTTATGTTGTCCTGGAGAGCTTGCAGAGCACTGGGGAAAAGCAGGCAGAGAATTCCCTGCTAGCACCTTCTCTGTGCCTGGGAAACAGAAGTGTTCACATGGCTTCGCAGAATCGCTTTTGTGCAGAAAACAGTAACACTTGTTCAGACGAAAGAAAGCACAGAGCCCCAGATTTTATGTTGTGCTGGAGAGCTTGCAGAGCACTGGGGAAAGGCAGGCAGAGAATTCCCTGCTAGCACCTTCTCTGTGCCTGGGAAGCAGAAGTCTTCACATTGCTTCGCAGAATCGCTTTTGTGCAGAAAACAGTAACACTTGTTCAGAATGAAAGAAAGCACAGAGCCCCAGATTTTATGTTGTCCTGGAGAGCTTGCAGAGCACTGGGGAAAAGCAGGCAGAGAATTCCCTGCTAGCACCTTCTCTGTGCCTGGGAAACAGAAGTGTTCACATTGCTTCGCAGAATCGCTTTTGTGCAGAAAACAGTAACACTTGTTCAGAACGAAAGAAAGCACAGAGCCCCAGATTTTATGTTGTCCTGGAGAGCTTGCAGAGCACTGGGGAAAGGCAGGCAGAGAATTCCCTGCTAGCACCTTCTCTGTGCCTGGGAAGCAGAAGTGTTCACATTGCTTCGCAGAATCGCTTTTGTGCAGAAAACAATAACACCTGTTCAGAACGAAAGAAAGCACAGAGCCCCAGATTTTATGTTGTCCTGGAGAGCTTGCAGAGTACTGGGGAAAAGCAGGCAGAGAATTCCCTGCTAGCACCTTCTCTGTGCCTGGGAAGCAGAAGTGTTCACATTGCTTCGCAGAATCGCTTTTGTGCAGAAAACAGTAACACTTGTTCAGAACGAAAGAAAGCACAGAGCCCCAGATTTTATGTTGTGCTGGAGAGCTTGCAGAGTACTGGGGAAAAGCAGGCAGAGAATTCCCTGCTAGCACCTTCTCTGTGCCTGGGAAGCAGAAGTCTTCACATTGCTTCGCAGAATCGCTTTTGTGCAGAAAACAGTAACACTTGTTCAGAACGAAAGAAAGCACAGAGCCCCAGATTTTATGTTGTCCTGGAGAGCTTGCAGAGCACTGGGGAAAAGCAGGCAGAGAATTCCCTGCTAGCACCTTCTCTGTGCCTGGGAAGCAGAAGTGTTCACATTGCTTGGCAGAATCGCTTTTGTGCAGAAAACAGTAACACTTGTTCAGAACGAAAGAAAGCACAGAGCCCCAGATTTTATGTTGTCCTGGAGAGCTTGCAGAGCACTGGGGAAAGGCAGGCAGAGAATTCCCTGCTAGCACCTTCCCTGTGCCTGGGAAAGAGAAGTGTTCCCATTGCTTCGCAGAATCGCTTTTGTGCAGAAAACAGTAACACTTGTTCAGAAGGAAAGAAAGCACAGAGCCCCATATTTTATGTTGTGCTGGAGAGCTTGCAGAGCACTGGGGAAAAGCAGGCAGAGAATTCCCTGCTAGCACCTTCTCTGTGCCTGGGAAGCAGAAGTCTTCACATTGCTTCGCAGAATCGCTTTTGTGCAGATAACAGTAACACTTTTTCAGAACAAAAGAAAGCACAGAGCCCCAGATTTTATGTTGTCCTGGAGAGCTTGCAGAGCACTGGGGAAAAGCAGGCAGAGAATTCCCTGCTAGCACCTTCTCTGTGCCTGGGAAGCAGAAGTCTTCACATTGCTTCGCAGAATCGCTTTTGTGCAGAAAACAGTAACACTTGTTCAGAAGGAAAGAAAGCACAGAGCCCCATATTTTATGTTGTGCTGGAGAGCTTGCAGAGCACTGGGGAAAAGCAGGCAGAGAATTCCCTGCTAGCACCTTCTCTGTGCCTGGGAAACAGAAGTGTTCACATTGCTTCGCAGAATCGCTTTTGTGCAGATAACAGTAACACTTGTTCAGAACAAAAGAAAGCACAGAGCCCCAGATTTTATGTTGTCCTGGAGAGCTTGCAGAGCACTGGGGAAAAGCAGGCAGAGAATTCCCTGCTAGCACCTTCTCTGTGCCTGGGAAACAGAAGTGTTCACATTGCTTCGCAGAATCGCTTTTGTGCAGAAAACAGTAACACTTGTTCAGACGAAAGAAAGCACAGAGCCCCAGATTTTATGTTGTCCTGGAGAGCTTGCAGAGCACTTGGGAAAGGCAGGCAGAGAATTCCCTGCTAGCACCTTCTCTGTGCCTGGGAAGCAGAAGTCTTCACATTGCTTCGCAGAATCGCTTTTGTGCAGAAAACAATAACACTTGTTCAGAACGAAAGAAAGCACAGAGCCCCAGATTTTATGTTGTCCTGGAGAGCTTGCAGAGCACTGGGGAAAAGCAGGCAGAGAATTCCCTGCTAGCACCTTCTCTGTGCCTGGGAAACAGAAGTGTTCACATTGCTTCGCAGAATCGCTTTTGTGCAGAAAACAGTAACACTTGTTCAGAACGAAAGAAAGCACAGAGCCCCAGATTTTATGTTGTCCTGGAGAGCTTGCAGAGCACTGGGGAAAGGCAGGCAGAGAATTCCCTGCTAGCACCTTCTCTGTGCCTGGGAAGCAGAAGTGTTCACATTGCTTCGCAGAATCGTTTTGTGCAGAAAACAATAACACCTGTTCAGAACGAAAGAAAGCACAGAGCCCCAGATTTTATGTTGTCCTGGAGAGCTTGCAGAGCACTGGGGAAAAGCAGGCAGAGAATTCCCTGCTAGCACCTTCTCTGTGCCTGGGAAGCAGAAGTCTTCACATTGCTTCGCAGAATCGCTTTTGTGCAGACAACAGTAACACTTTTTCAGAACAAAAGAAAGCACAGAGCCTCAGATTTTATGTTGTCCTGGAGAGCTTGCAGAGCACTGGGGAAAAGCAGGCAGAGAATTCCCTGCTAGCACCTTCTCTGTGCCTGGGAAACAGAAGTGTTCACATTGCTTCGCAGAATCGCTTTTGTGCAGAAAACAGTAACACTTGTTCAGAAGGAAAGAAAGCACAGAGCCCCATATTTTATGTTGTGCTGGAGAGCTTGCAGAGTACTGGGGAAAAGCAGGCAGAGAATTCCCTGCTAGCACCTTCTCTGTGCCTGGGAAACAGAAGTGTTCACATTGCTTCGCAGAATCGTTTTTGTGCAGAAAACAGTAACACTTGTTCAGAATGAAAGAAAGCACAGAGCCCCAGATTTTATGTTGTCCTGGAGAGCTTGCAGAGCACTGGGGAAAGGCAGGCAGAGAATTCCCTGCTAGCACCTTCTCTGTGCCTGTTCACATTGCATCGCAGAATCGCTTTTGTGCAGAAAACAGTAACACTTGTTCAGACGAAAGAAAGCACAGAGCCCCAGATTTTATGTTGTCCTGGAGAGCTTGCAGAGCACTGGGGAAAGGCAGGCAGAGAATTCCCTGCTAGCACGTTCTCGGTGCCTGGGAAGCAGAAGTGTTCACATTTCTTAGCAGTATCGCTTTTGTGCAGAAAACAGTAACACTTGTTCAGCAGGAAAGAAAGCACAGAGCCCCATATTTTATGTTGTGCTGGAGAGCTTGCAGAGTACTGGGGAAAAGCAGGCAGAGAATTCCCTGCTAGCACCTTCTCTGTGCCTGGGAAACAGAAGTGTTCACATTGCTTCGCAGAATCGCTTTTGTGCAGATAACAGTAACACTTGTTCAGAACAAAAGAAAGCACAGAGCCCCAGATTTTATGTTGTCCTGGAGAGCTTGCAGAGCACTGGGGAAAAGCAGGCAGAGAATTCCCTGCTAGCACCTTCTCTGTGCCTGGGAAACAGAAGTGTTCACATTGCTTCGCAGAATCGCTTTTGTGCAGAAAACAGTAACACTTGTTCAGACGAAAGAAAGCACAGAGCCCCAGATTTTATGTTGTGCTGGAGAGCTTGCAGAGCACTGGGGAAAGGCAGGCAGAGAATTCCCTGCTAGCACCTTCTCTGTGCCTGGGAAGCAGAAGTCTTCACATTGCTTCGCAGAATCGCTTTTGTGCAGAAAACAGTAACACTTGTTCAGAACGAAAGAAAGCACAGAGCCCCAGATTTTATGTTGTCCTGGAGAGCTTGCAGAGCACTGGGGAAAAGCAGGCAGAGAATTCCCTGCTAGCACCTTCTCTGTGCCTGGGAAACAGAAGTGTTCACATTGCTTCGCAGAATCGCTTTTGTGCAGAAAACAGTAACACTTGTTCAGAACGAAAGAAAGCACAGAGCCCCAGATTTTATGTTGTCCTGGAGAGCTTGCACAGCACTGGGGAAAGGCAGGCAGAGAATTCCCTGCTAGCACCTTCTCTGTGCCTGGGAAGCAGAAGTGTTCACATTGCTTCGCAGAATCGCTTTTGTGCAGAAAACAATAACACCTGTTCAGAACGAAAGAAAGCACAGAGCCCCAGATTTTATGTTGTCCTGGAGAGCTTGCAGAGCACTGGGGAAAAGCAGGCAGAGAATTCCCTGCTAGCACCTTCTTTGTGCCTGGGAAACAGAAGTGTTCACATTGCTTCGCAGAATCGCTTTTGTGCAGAAAACAGTAACACTTGTTCAGAACGAAAGAAAGCACAGAGCCCCAGATTTTATGTTGTCCTGGAGAGCTTGCAGAGCACTGGGGAAAGGCAGGCAGAGAATTCCCTGCTAGCACCTTGTCTGTGCCTGGGAAGCAGAAGTCTTCACATTGCTTCGCAGAATCGCTTTTGTGCAGAAAACAGTAACACTTGTTCAGAAGGAAAGAAAGCACAGAGCCCCATATTTTATGTTGTGCTGGAGAGCTTGCAGAGTACTGGGGAAAAGCAGGCAGAGAATTCCCTGCTAGCACCTTCTCTGTGCCTGGGAAGCAGAAGTGTTCACATTGCTTGGCAGAATCGCTTTTGTGCAGAAAACAGTATCACTTGTTCAGAACAAAAGAAAGCACAGAGCCCCAGATTTTATGTTGTCCTGGAGAGCTTGCAGAGCACTGGGGAAAAGCAGGCAGAGAATTCCCTGCTAGCACCTTCTCTGTGCCTGGGAAACAGAAGTGTTCACATTGCTTCGCAGAATCGCTTTTGTGCAGAAAACAGTAACACTTGTTCAGAACGAAAGAAAGCACAGAGCCCCAGATTTTATGTTGTCCTGGAGAGCTTGCAGAGCACTGGGGAAAGGCAGGCAGAGAATTCCCTGCTAGCACCTTCTCTGTGCCTTGGAAGCAGAAGTGTTCACATTGCTTCGCAGAATCGTTTTGTGCAGAAAACAATAACACCTGTTCAGAACGAAAGAAAGCACAGAGCCCCAGATTTTATGTTGTCCTGGAGAGCTTGCAGAGCACTGGGGAAAAGCAGGCAGAGAATTCCCTGCTAGCACCTTCTCTGTGCCTGGGAAACAGAAGTGTTCACATTTCTTCGCAGAATCGCTTTTGTGCAGAAAACAGTAACACTTGTTCAGAACGAAAGAAAGCACAGAGCCCCAGATTTTATGTTGTCCTGGAGAGCTTGCAGAGCACTGGGGAAAGGCAGGCAGAGAATTCCCTGCTAGCACCTTCTCTGTGCCTGTTCACATTCCTTCGCAGAATCGCTTTTGTGCAGAAAACTGTAACACTTTTTCAGAACGAAAGAAAGCACAGAGCCCCAGATTTTATGTTGTCCTGGAGAGCTTGCAGAGCACTGGGGAAAGGCAGGCAGAGAATTCCCTGCTAGCACGTTCTCGGTGCCTGGGAAGCAGAAGTGTTCACATTTCTTAGCAGTATCGCTTTTGTGCAGAAAACAGTAACACTTGTTCAGAAGGAAAGAAAGCACAGAGCCCCATATTTTATGTTGTGCTGGAGAGCTTGCAGAGTACTGGGGAAAAGCAGGCAGAGAATTCCCTGCTAGCACCTTCTCTGTGCCTGGGAAACAGAAGTGTTCACATTGCTTCGCAGAATCGCTTTTGTGCAGATAACAGTAACACTTGTTCAGAACAAAAGAAAGCACAGAGCCCCAGATTTTATGTTGTCCTGGAGAGCTTGCAGAGCACTGGGGAAAAGCAGGCAGAGAATTCCCTGCTAGCACCTTCTCTGTGCCTGGGAAACAGAAGTGTTCACATTGCTTCGCAGAATCGCTTTTGTGCAGAAAACAGTAACACTTGTTCAGACGAAAGAAAGCACAGAGCCCCAGATTTTATGTTGTCCTGGAGAGCTTGCAGAGTACTGGGGAAAAGCAGGCAGAGAATTCCCTGCTAGCACCTTCTCTGTGCCTGGGAAGCAGAAGTGTTCACATTGCTTCGCAGAATCGCTTTTGTGCAGAAAACAGTAACACTTGTTCAGAATGAAAGAAAGCACAGAGCCCCAGATTTTATGTTGTCCTGGAGAGCTTGCAGAGCACTGGGGAAAGGCAGGCAGAGAATTCCCTGCTAGCACCTTCTCTGTGCCTGTTCACATTGCATCGCAGAATCGCTTTTGTGCAGAAAACTGTAACACTTGTTCAGAACGAAAGAAAGCACAGAGCCCCAGATTTTATGTTGTCCTGGAGAGCTTGCAGAGCACTGGGGAAAGGCAGGCAGAGAATTCCCTGCTAGCACGTTCTCGGTGCCTGGGAAGCAGAAGTGTTCACATTTCTTAGCAGTATCGCTTTTGTGCAGAAAACAGTAACACTTGTTCAGAAGGAAAGAAAGCACAGAGCCCCATATTTTATGTTGTGCTGGAGAGCTTGCAGAGTACTGGGGAAAAGCAGGCAGAGAATTCCCTGCTAGCACCTTCTCTGTGCCTGGGAAACAGAAGTGTTCACATTGCTTCGCAGAATCGCTTTTGTGCAGATAACAGTAACACTTGTTCAGAACAAAAGAAAGCACAGAGCCCCAGATTTTATGTTGTCCTGGAGAGCTTGCAGAGCACTGGGGAAAAGCAGGCAGAGAATTCCCTGCTAGCACCTTCTCTGTGCCTGGGAAACAGAAGTGTTCACATGGCTTCGCAGAATCGCTTTTGTGCAGAAAACAGTAACACTTGTTCAGACGAAAGAAAGCACAGAGCCCCAGATTTTATGTTGTGCTGGAGAGCTTGCAGAGCACTGGGGAAAGGCAGGCAGAGAATTCCCTGCTAGCACCTTCTCTGTGCCTGGGAAGCAGAAGTCTTCACATTGCTTCGCAGAATCGCTTTTGTGCAGAAAACAGTAACACTTGTTCAGAACGAAAGAAAGCACAGAGCCCCAGATTTTATGTTGTCCTGGAGAGCTTGCAGAGCACTGGGGAAAAGCAGGCAGAGAATTCCCTGCTAGCACCTTCTCTGTGCCTGGGAAACAGAAGTGTTCACATTGCTTCGCAGAATCGCTTTTGTGCAGAAAACAGTAACACTTGTTCAGAACGAAAGAAAGCACAGAGCCCCAGATTTTATGTTGTCCTGGAGAGCTTGCAGAGCACTGGGGAAAGGCAGGCAGAGAATTCCCTGCTAGCACCTTCTCTGTGCCTGGGAAGCAGAAGTGTTCACATTGCTTCGCAGAATCGCTTTTGTGCAGAAAACAATAACACCTGTTCAGAACGAAAGAAAGCACAGAGCCCCAGATTTTATGTTGTCCTGGAGAGCATGCAGAGTACTGGGGAAAAGCAGGCAGAGAATTCCCTGCTAGCACCTTCTCTGTGCCTGGGAAGCAGAAGTGTTCACATTGCTTCGCAGAATCGCTTTTGTGCAGAAAACAGTAACACTTGTTCAGAACGAAAGAAAGCACAGAGCCCCAGATTTTATGTTGTGCTGGAGAGCTTGCAGAGTACTGGGGAAAAGCAGGCAGAGAATTCCCTGCTAGCACCTTCTCTGTGCCTGGGAAGCAGAAGTCTTCACATTGCTTCGCAGAATCGCTTTTGTGCAGAAAACAGTAACACTTGTTCAGAACAAAAGAAAGCACAGAGCCCCAGATTTTATGTTGTCCTGGAGAGCTTGCAGAGCACTGGGGAAAAGCAGGCAGAGAATTCCCTGCTAGCACCTTCTCTGTGCCTGGGAAGCAGAAGTGTTCACATTGCTTGGCAGAATCGCTTTTGTGCAGAAAACAGTAACACTTGTTCAGAACAAAAGAAAGCACAGAGCCCCAGATTTTATGTTGTCCTGGAGAGCTTGCAGAGCACTGGGGAAAGGCAGGCAGAGAATTCCCTGCTAGCACCTTCCCTGTGCCTGGGAAAGAGAAGTGTTCCCATTGCTTCGCAGAATCGCTTTTGTGCAGAAAACAGTAACACTTGTTCAGAAGGAAAGAAAGCACAGAGCCCCAGATTTTATGTTGTCCTGGAGAGCTTGCAGAGCACTGGGGAAAAGCAGGCAGAGAATTCCCTGCTAGCACCTTCTCTGTGCCTGGGAAGCAGAAGTCTTCACATTGCTTGGCAGAATCGCTTTTGTGCAGAAAACAGTAACACTTGTTCAGAACAAAAGAAAGCACAGAGCCCCAGATTTTATGTTGTCCTGGAGAGCTTGCAGAGCACTGGGGAAAAGCAGGCAGAGAATTCCCTGCTAGCACCTTCTCTGTGCCTGGGAAGCAGAAGTCTTCACATTGCTTCGCAGAATCGCTTTTGTGCAGACAACAGTAACACTTTTTCAGAACAAAAGAAAGCACAGAGCCTCAGATTTTATGTTGTCCTGGAGAGCTTGCAGAGCACTGGGGAAAAGCAAGCAGAGAATTCCCTGCTAGCACCTTCTCTGTGCCTGGGAAACAGAAGTGTTCACATTGCTTCGCAGAATCGCTTTTGTGCAGAAAACAGTAACACTTGTTCAGAACGAAAGAAAGCACAGAGCCCCAGATTTTATGTTGTCCTGGAGAGCTTGCAGAGCACTGGGGAAAGGCAGGCAGAGAATTCCCTGCTAGCACCTTCCCTGTGCCTGGGAAAGAGAAGTGTTCCCATTGCTTCGCAGAATCGCTTTTGTGCAGAAAACAGTAACACTTGTTCAGAAGGAAAGAAAGCACAGAGCCCCATATTTTATGTTGTGCTGGAGAGCTTGCAGAGCACTGGGGAAAAGCAGGCAGAGAATTCCCTGCTAGCACCTTCTCTGTGCCTGGGAAGCAGAAGTCTTCACATTGCTTCGCAGAATCGCTTTTGTGCAGATAACAGTAACACTTTTTCAGAACAAAAGAAAGCACAGAGCCCCAGATTTTATGTTGTCCTGGAGAGCTTGCAGAGCACTGGGGAAAAGCAGGCAGAGAATTCCCTGCTAGCACCTTCTCTGTGCCTGGGAAGCAGAAGTCTTCACATTGCTTCGCAGAATCGCTTTTGTGCAGAAAACAGTAACACTTGTTCAGAAGGAAAGAAAGCACAGAGCCCCATATTTTATGTTGTGCTGGAGAGCTTGCAGAGCACTGGGGAAAAGCAGGCAGAGAATTCCCTGCTAGCACCTTCTCTGTGCCTGGGAAACAGAAGTGTTCACATTGCTTCGCAGAATCGCTTTTGTGCAGATAACAGTAACACTTGTTCAGAACAAAAGAAAGCACAGAGCCCCAGATTTTATGTTGTCCTGGAGAGCTTGCAGAGCACTGGGGAAAAGCAGGCAGAGAATTCCCTGCTAGCACCTTCTCTGTGCCTGGGAAACAGAAGTGTTCACATTGCTTCGCAGAATCGCTTTTGTGCAGAAAACAGTAACACTTGTTCAGACGAAAGAAAGCACAGAGCCCCAGATTTTATGTTGTCCTGGAGAGCTTGCAGAGCACTGGGGAAAGGCAGGCAGAGAATTCCCTGCTAGCACCTTCTCTGTGCCTGGGAAGCAGAAGTCTTCACATTGCTTCGCAGAATCGCTTTTGTGCAGAAAACAATAACACTTGTTCAGAACGAAAGAAAGCACAGAGCCCCAGATTTTATGTTGTCCTGGAGAGCTTGCAGAGCACTGGGGAAAAGCAGGCAGAGAATTCCCTGCTAGCACCTTCTCTGTGCCTGGGAAACAGAAGTGTTCACATTGCTTCGCAGAATCGCTTTTGTGCAGAAAACAGTAACACTTGTTCAGAACGAAAGAAAGCACAGAGCCCCAGATTTTATGTTGTCCTGGAGAGCTTGCAGAGCACTGGGGAAAGGCAGGCAGAGAATTCCCTGCTAGCACCTTCTCTGTGCCTGGGAAGCAGAAGTGTTCACATTGCTTCGCAGAATCGTTTTGTGCAGAAAACAATAACACCTGTTCAGAACGAAAGAAAGCACAGAGCCCCAGATTTTATGTTGTCCTGGAGAGCTTGCAGAGCACTGGGGAAAAGCAGGCAGAGAATTCCCTGCTAGCACCTTCTCTGTGCCTGGGAAGCAGAAGTCTTCACATTGCTTCGCAGAATCGCTTTTGTGCAGACAACAGTAACACTTTTTCAGAAGGAAAGAAAGCACAGAGCCCCAGATTTTATGTTGTGCTGGAGAGCTTGCAGAGTACTGGGGAAAAGCAGGCAGAGAATTCCCTGCTAGCACCTTCTCTGTGCCTGGGAAACAGAAGTGTTCACATTGCTTCGCAGAATCGCTTTTGTGCAGAAAACAGTAACACTTGTTCAGACGAAAGAAAGCACAGAGCCCCAGATTTTATGTTGTCCTGGAGAGCTTGCAGAGCACTGGGGAAAAGCAGGCAGAGAATTCCCTGCTAGCACCTTCTCTGTGCCTGGGAAGCAGAAGTCTTCACATTGCTTCGCAGAATCGCTTTTGTGCAGAAAACAATAACACTTGTTCAGAACGAAAGAAAGCACAGAGCCCCAGATTTTATGTTGTCCTGGAGAGCTTGCAGAGCACTGGGGAAAAGCAGGCAGAGAATTCCCTGCTAGCACCTTCTCTGTGCCTGGGAAACAGAAGTGTTCACATTGCTTCGCAGAATCGCTTTTGTGCAGAAAACAGTAACACTTGTTCAGAACGAAAGAAAGCACAGAGCCCCAGATTTTATGTTGTCCTGGAGAGCTTGCAGAGCACTGGGGAAAAGCAGGCAGAGAATTCCCTGCTAGCACCTTCTCTGTGCCTGGGAAACAGCAGTGTTCACATTTCTTCGCAGAATCGCTTTTGTGCAGAAAACAGTAACACTTGTTCAGAACGAAAGAAAGCACAGAGCCCCAGATTTTATGTTGTCCTGGAGAGCTTGCAGAGCACTGGGGAAAGGCAGGCAGAGAATTCCCTGCTAGCACCTTCTCTGTGCCTGTTCACATTCCTTCGCAGAATCGCTTTTGTGCAGAAAACTGTAACACTTGTTCAGAACGAAAGAAAGCACAGAGCCCCAGATTTTATGTTGTCCTGGAGAGCTTGCAGAGCACTGGGGAAAGGCAGGCAGAGAATTGCCTGCTAGCACGTTCTCGGTGCCTGGGAAGCAGAAGTGTTCACATTTCTTAGCAGTATCGCTTTTGTGCAGAAAACAGTAACACTTGTTCAGAAGGAAAGAAAGCACAGAGCCCCATATTTTATGTTGTGCTGGAGAGCTTGCAGAGTACTGGGGAAAAGCAGGCAGAGAATTCCCTGCTAGCACCTTCTCTGTGCCTGGGAAACAGAAGTGTTCACATTGCTTCGCAGAATCGCTTTTGTGCAGATAACAGTAACACTTGTTCAGAACAAAAGAAAGCACAGAGCCCCATATTTTATGTTGTGCTGGAGAGCTTGCAGAGCACTGGGGAAAAGCAGGCAGAGAATTCCCTGCTAGCACCTTCTCTGTGCCTGGGAAACAGAAGTGTTCACATTGCTTCGCAGAATCGCTTTTGTGCAGAAAACAGTAACACTTGTTCAGACGAAAGAAAGCACAGAGCCCCAGATTTTATGTTGTCCTGGAGAGCTTGCAGAGCACTGGGGAAAGGCAGGCAGAGAATTCCCTGCTAGCACCTTCTCTGTGCCTGGGAAGCAGAAGTCTTCACATTGCTTCGCAGAATCGCTTTTGTGCAGAAAACAGTAACACTTGTTCAGAACGAAAGAAAGCACAGAGCCCCAGATTTTATGTTGTCCTGGAGAGCTTGCAGAGCACTGGGGAAAAGCAGGCAGAGAATTCCCTGCTAGCACCTTCTCTGTGCCTGGGAAGCAGAAGTGTTCACATTGCTTCGCAGAATCGCTTTTGTGCAGAAAACAGTAACACTTGTTCAGAAGGAAAGAAAGCACAGAGCCCCAGATTTTATGTTGTCCTGGAGAGCTTGCAGAGCACTGGGGAAAGGCAGGCAGAGAATTCCCTGCTAGCACCTTCTCTGTGCCTGGGAAGCAGAAGTGTTCACATTGCTTCGCAGAATCGCTTTTGTGCAGAAAACAGTAACACTTGTTCAGAACGAAAGAAAGCACAGAGCCCCAGATTCTATGTTGTCCTGGAGAGCTTGCAGAGCACTGGGGAAAAGCAGGCAGAGAATTCCCTGCTAGCACCTTCTCTGTGCCTGGGAAACAGAAGTGTTCACATTGCTTCGCAGAATCGCTTTTGTGCAGAAAACAGTAACACTTGTTCAGAAGGAAAGAAAGCACAGAGCCCCATATTTTATGTTGTGCTGGAGAGCTTGCAGAGTACTGGGGAAAAGCAGGCAGAGAATTCCCTGCTAGCACCTTCTCTGTGCCTGGGAAACAGAAGTGTTCACATTGCTTCGCAGAATCGCTTTTGTGCAGAAAACAGTAACACTTGTTCAGAATGAAAGAAAGCACAGAGCCCCAGATTTTATGTTGTCCTGGAGAGCTTGCAGAGCACTGGGGAAAGGCAGGCAGAGAATTCCCTGCTAGCACCTTCTCTGTGCCTGTTCACATTGCATCGCAGAATCGCTTTTGTGCAGAAAACAGTAACACTTGTTCAGACGAAAGAAAGCACAGAGCCCCAGATTTTATGTTGTCCTGGAGAGCTTGCAGAGCACTGGGGAAAGGCAGGCAGAGAATTCCCTGCTAGCACCTTCTCTGTGCCTGTTCACATTCCTTCGCAGAATCGCTTTTGTGCAGAAAACTGTAACACTTGTTCAGAACGAAAGAAAGCACAGAGCCCCAGATTTTATGTTGTGCTGGAGAGCTTGCAGAGTACTGGGGAAAAGCAGGCAGAGAATTCCCTGCTAGCACCTTCTCTGTGCCTGGGAAACAGCAGTGTTCACATTTCTTCGCAGAATCGCTTTTGTGCAGAAAACAGTAACACTTGTTCAGAACGAAAGAAAGCACAGAGCCCCAGATTTTATGTTGTCCTGGAGAGCTTGCAGAGCACTGGGGAAAGGCAGGCAGAGAATTCCCTGCTAGCACCTTCTCTGTGCCTGTTCACATTCCTTCGCAGAATCGCTTTTGTGCAGAAAACTGTAACACTTGTTCAGAACGAAAGAAAGCACAGAGCCCCAGATTTTATGTTGTCCTGGAGAGCTTGCAGAGCACTGGGGAAAGGCAGGCAGAGAATTGCCTGCTAGCACGTTCTCGGTGCCTGGGAAGCAGAAGTGTTCACATTTCTTAGCAGTATCGCTTTTGTGCAGAAAACAGTAACACTTGTTCAGAAGGAAAGAAAGCACAGAGCCCCATATTTTATGTTGTGCTGGAGAGCTTGCAGAGTACTGGGGAAAAGCAGGCAGAGAATTCCCTGCTAGCACCTTCTCTGTGCCTGGGAAACAGAAGTGTTCACATTGCTTCGCAGAATCGCTTTTGTGCAGATAACAGTAACACTTGTTCAGAACAAAAGAAAGCACAGAGCCCCATATTTTATGTTGTGCTGGAGAGCTTGCAGAGCACTGGGGAAAAGCAGGCAGAGAATTCCCTGCTAGCACCTTCTCTGTGCCTGGGAAACAGAAGTGTTCACATTGCTTCGCAGAATCGCTTTTGTGCAGAAAACAGTAACACTTGTTCAGACGAAAGAAAGCACAGAGCCCCAGATTTTATGTTGTCCTGGAGAGCTTGCAGAGCACTGGGGAAAGGCAGGCAGAGAATTCCCTGCTAGCACCTTCTCTGTGCCTGGGAAGCAGAAGTCTTCACATTGCTTCGCAGAATCGCTTTTGTGCAGAAAACAGTAACACTTGTTCAGAACGAAAGAAAGCACAGAGCCCCAGATTTTATGTTGTCCTGGAGAGCTTGCAGAGCACTGGGGAAAAGCAGGCAGAGAATTCCCTGCTAGCACCTTCTCTGTGCCTGGGAAGCAGAAGTGTTCACATTGCTTCGCAGAATCGCTTTTGTGCAGAAAACAGTAACACTTGTTCAGAAGGAAAGAAAGCACAGAGCCCCAGATTTTATGTTGTCCTGGAGAGCTTGCAGAGCACTGGGGAAAGGCAGGCAGAGAATTCCCTGCTAGCACCTTCTCTGTGCCTGGGAAGCAGAAGTGTTCACATTGCTTCGCAGAATCGCTTTTGTGCAGAAAACAGTAACACTTGTTCAGAACGAAAGAAAGCACAGAGCCCCAGATTCTATGTTGTCCTGGAGAGCTTGCAGAGCACTGGGGAAAAGCAGGCAGAGAATTCCCTGCTAGCACCTTCTCTGTGCCTGGGAAACAGAAGTGTTCACATTGCTTCGCAGAATCGCTTTTGTGCAGAAAACAGTAACACTTGTTCAGAAGGAAAGAAAGCACAGAGCCCCATATTTTATGTTGTGCTGGAGAGCTTGCAGAGTACTGGGGAAAAGCAGGCAGAGAATTCCCTGCTAGCACCTTCTCTGTGCCTGGGAAACAGAAGTGTTCACATTGCTTCGCAGAATCGCTTTTGTGCAGAAAACAGTAACACTTGTTCAGAATGAAAGAAAGCACAGAGCCCCAGATTTTATGTTGTCCTGGAGAGCTTGCAGAGCACTGGGGAAAGGCAGGCAGAGAATTCCCTGCTAGCACCTTCTCTGTGCCTGTTCACATTGCATCGCAGAATCGCTTTTGTGCAGAAAACAGTAACACTTGTTCAGACGAAAGAAAGCACAGAGCCCCAGATTTTATGTTGTCCTGGAGAGCTTGCAGAGCACTGGGGAAAGGCAGGCAGAGAATTCCCTGCTAGCACCTTCTCTGTGCCTGTTCACATTCCTTCGCAGAATCGCTTTTGTGCAGAAAACTGTAACACTTGTTCAGAACGAAAGAAAGCACAGAGCCCCAGATTTTATGTTGTCCTGGAGAGCTTGCAGAGCACTGGGGAAAGGCAGGCAGAGAATTCCCTGCTAGCACGTTCTCGGTGCCTGGGAAGCAGAAGTGTTCACATTTCTTAGCAGTATCGCTTTTGTGCAGAAAACAGTAACACTTGTTCAGAAGGAAAGAAAGCACAGAGCCCCATATTTTATGTTGTGCTGGAGAGCTTGCAGAGTACTGGGGAAAAGCAGGCAGAGAATTCCCTGCTAGCACCTTCTCTGTGCCTGGGAAACAGAAGTGTTCACATTGCTTCGCAGAATCGCTTTTGTGCAGATAACAGTAACACTTGTTCAGAACAAAAGAAAGCACAGAGCCCCAGATTTTATGTTGTCCTGGAGAGCTTGCAGAGCACTGGGGAAAAGCAGGCAGAGAATTCCCTGCTAGCACCTTCTCTGTGCCTGGGAAACAGAAGTGTTCACATTGCTTCGCAGAATCGCTTTTGTGCAGAAAACAGTAACACTTGTTCAGACGAAAGAAAGCACAGAGCCCCAGATTTTATGTTGTCCTGGAGAGCTTGCAGAGCACTGGGGAAAGGCAGGCAGAGAATTCCCTGCTAGCACCTTCTCTGTGCCTGGGAAGCAGAAGTCTTCACATTGCTTCGCAGAATCGCTTTTGTGCAGAAAACAGTAACACTTGTTCAGAACGAAAGAAAGCACAGAGCCCCAGATTTTATGTTGTCCTGGAGAGCTTGCAGAGCACTGGGGAAAGGCAGGCAGAGAATTCCCTGCTAGCACCTTGTCTGTGCCTGGGAAACAGAAGTGTTCCCATTGCTTCGCAGAATCGCTTTTGTGCAGAAAACAGTAACACTTGTTCAGAAGGAAAGAAAGCACAGAGCCCCATATTTTATGTTGTGCTGGAGAGCTTGCAGAGTACTGGGGAAAAGCAGGCAGAGAATTCCCTGCTAGCACCTTCTCTGTGCCTGGGAAGCAGAAGTGTTCACATTGCTTGGCAGAATCGCTTTTGTGCAGAAAACAGTAACACTTGTTCAGAACAAAAGAAAGCACAGAGCCCCAGATTTTATGTTGTCCTGGAGAGCTTGCAGAGCACTGGGGAAAAGCAGGCAGAGAATTCCCTGCTAGCACCTTCTCTGTGCCTGGGAAGCAGAAGTGTTCACATTGCTTCGCAGAATCGCTTTTGTGCAGAAAACAGTAACACTTGTTCAGAAGGAAAGAAAGCACAGAGCCCCATATTTTATGTTGTGCTGGAGAGCTTGCAGAGCACTGGGGAAAAGCAGGCAGAGAATTCCCTGCTAGCACCTTCTCTGTGCCTGGGAAACAGAAGTGTTCACATTGCTTCGCAGAATCGCTTTTGTGCAGATAACAGTAACACTTGTTCAGAAGGAAAGAAAGCACAGAGCCCCAGATTTTATGTTGTCCTGGAGAGCTTGCAGAGCACTGGGGAAAGGCAGGCAGAGAATTCCCTGCTAGCACCTTCTCTGTGCCTGGGAAGCAGAAGTGTTCACATTGCTTCGCAGAATCGCTTTTGTGCAGATAACAGTAACACTTTTTCAGAACAAAAGAAAGCACAGAGCCCCAGATTTTATGTTGTCCTGGAGAGCTTGCAGAGCACTGGGGAAAAGCAGGCAGAGAATTCCCTGCTAGCACCTTCTCTGTGCCTGGGAAGCAGAAGTCTTCACATTGCTTCGCAGAATCGCTTTTGTGCAGAAAACAGTAACACTTGTTCAGAAGGAAAGAAAGCACAGAGCCCCATATTTTATGTTGTGCTGGAGAGCTTGCAGAGTACTGGGGAAAAGCAGGCAGAGAATTCCCTGCTAGCACCTTCTCTGTGCCTGGGAAACAGAAGTGTTCACATTGCTTCGCAGAATCGCTTTTGTGCAGATAACAGTAACACTTGTTCAGAACAAAAGAAAGCAAAGAGCCCCAGATTTTATGTTGTCCTGGAGAGCTTGCAGAGCACTGGGGAAAAGCAGGCATAGAATTCCCTGCTAGCACCTTCTCTGTGCCTGGGAAACAGAAGTGTTCACATTGCTTCGCAGAATCGCTTTTGTGCAGAAAACAGTAACACTTGTTCAGACGAAAGAAAGCACAGAGCCCCAGATTTTATGTTGTCCTGGAGAGCTTGCAGAGCACTGGGGAAAAGCAGGCAGAGAATTCCCTGCTAGCACCTTCTCTGTGCCTGGGAAGCAGAAGTCTTCACATTGCTTCGCAGAATCGCTTTTGTGCAGAAAACAATAACACTTGTTCAGAACGAAAGAAAGCACAGAGCCCCAGATTTTATGTTGTCCTGGAGAGCTTGCAGAGCACTGGGGAAAAGCAGGCAGAGAATTCCCTGCTAGCACCTTCTCTGTGCCTGGGAAGCAGAAGTCTTCACATTGCTTCGCAGAATCGCTTTTGTGCAGAAAACAATAACACTTGTTCAGAACGAAAGAAAGCACAGAGCCCCAGATTTTATGTTGTCCTGGAGAGCTTGCAGAGCACTGGGGAAAAGCAGGCAGAGAATTCCCTGCTAGCACCTTCTTTGTGCCTGGGAAACAGAAGTGTTCACATTGCTTCGCAGAATCGCTTTTGTGCAGAAAACAGTAACACTTGTTCAGAACGAAAGAAAGCACAGAGCCCCAGATTTTATGTTGTCCTGGAGAGCTTGCAGAGCACTGGGGAAAGGCAGGCAGAGAATTCCCTGCTAGCACCTTCTCTGTGCCTTGGAAGCAGAAGTGTTCACATTGCTTCGCAGAATCGTTTTGTGCAGAAAACAATAACACCTGTTCAGAACGAAAGAAAGCACAGAGCCCCAGATTTTATGTTGTCCTGGAGAGCTTGCAGAGCACTGGGGAAAAGCAGGCAGAGAATTCCCTGCTAGCACCTTCTCTGTGCCTGGGAAACAGAAGTGTTCACATTTCTTCGCAGAATCGCTTTTGTGCAGAAAACAGTAACACTTGTTCAGAACGAAAGAAAGCACAGAGCCCCAGATTTTATGTTGTCCTGGAGAGCTTGCAGAGCACTGGGGAAAGGCAGGCAGAGAATTCCCTGCTAGCACCTTCTCTGTGCCTGTTCACATTCCTTCGCAGAATCGCTTTTGTGCAGAAAACAGTAACACTTGTTCAGAACGAAAGAAAGCACAGAGCCCCAGATTTTATGTTGTCCTGGAGAGCTTGCAGAGCACTGGGGAAAAGCAGGCAGAGAATTCCCTGCTAGCACCTTCTCTGTGCCTGGGAAGCAGAAGTGTTCACATTGCTTCGCAGAATCGCTTTTGTGCAGAAAACAGTAACACTTGTTCAGAAGGAAAGAAAGCACAGAGCCCCAGATTTTATGTTGTCCTGGAGAGCTTGCAGAGCACTGGGGAAAGGCAGGCAGAGAATTCCCTGCTAGCACCTTCTCTGTGCCTGGGAAGCAGAAGTGTTCACATTGCTTCGCAGAATCGCTTTTGTGCAGAAAACAGTAACACTTGTTCAGAACGAAAGAAAGCACAGAGCCCCAGATTCTATGTTGTCCTGGAGAGCTTGCAGAGCACTGGGGAAAAGCAGGCAGAGAATTCCCTGCTAGCACCTTCTCTGTGCCTGGGAAACAGAAGTGTTCACATTGCTTCGCAGAATCGCTTTTGTGCAGAAAACAGTAACACTTGTTCAGAAGGAAAGAAAGCACAGAGCCCCATATTTTATGTTGTGCTGGAGAGCTTGCAGAGTACTGGGGAAAAGCAGGCAGAGAATTCCCTGCTAGCACCTTCTCTGTGCCTGGGAAACAGAAGTGTTCACATTGCTTCGCAGAATCGCTTTTGTGCAGAAAACAGTAACACTTGTTCAGAATGAAAGAAAGCACAGAGCCCCAGATTTTATGTTGTCCTGGAGAGCTTGCAGAGCACTGGGGAAAGGCAGGCAGAGAATTCCCTGCTAGCACCTTCTCTGTGCCTGTTCACATTGCATCGCAGAATCGCTTTTGTGCAGAAAACAGTAACACTTGTTCAGACGAAAGAAAGCACAGAGCCCCAGATTTTATGTTGTCCTGGAGAGCTTGCAGAGCACTGGGGAAAGGCAGGCAGAGAATTCCCTGCTAGCACCTTCTCTGTGCCTGTTCACATTCCTTCGCAGAATCGCTTTTGTGCAGAAAACTGTAACACTTGTTCAGAACGAAAGAAAGCACAGAGCCCCAGATTTTATGTTGTCCTGGAGAGCTTGCAGAGCACTGGGGAAAGGCAGGCAGAGAATTCCCTGCTAGCACGTTCTCGGTGCCTGGGAAGCAGAAGTGTTCACATTTCTTAGCAGTATCGCTTTTGTGCAGAAAACAGTAACACTTGTTCAGAAGGAAAGAAAGCACAGAGCCCCATATTTTATGTTGTGCTGGAGAGCTTGCAGAGTACTGGGGAAAAGCAGGCAGAGAATTCCCTGCTAGCACCTTCTCTGTGCCTGGGAAACAGCAGTGTTCACATTTCTTCGCAGAATCGCTTTTGTGCAGAAAACAGTAACACTTGTTCAGAACGAAAGAAAGCACAGAGCCCCAGATTTTATGTTGTCCTGGAGAGCTTGCAGAGCACTGGGGAAAGGCAGGCAGAGAATTCCCTGCTAGCACCTTCTCTGTGCCTGTTCACATTCCTTCGCAGAATCGCTTTTGTGCAGAAAACTGTAACACTTGTTCAGAACGAAAGAAAGCACAGAGCCCCAGATTTTATGTTGTCCTGGAGAGCTTGCAGAGCACTGGGGAAAGGCAGGCAGAGAATTGCCTGCTAGCACGTTCTCGGTGCCTGGGAAGCAGAAGTGTTCACATTTCTTAGCAGTATCGCTTTTGTGCAGAAAACAGTAACACTTGTTCAGAAGGAAAGAAAGCACAGAGCCCCATATTTTATGTTGTGCTGGAGAGCTTGCAGAGTACTGGGGAAAAGCAGGCAGAGAATTCCCTGCTAGCACCTTCTCTGTGCCTGGGAAACAGAAGTGTTCACATTGCTTCGCAGAATCGCTTTTGTGCAGATAACAGTAACACTTGTTCAGAACAAAAGAAAGCACAGAGCCCCATATTTTATGTTGTGCTGGAGAGCTTGCAGAGCACTGGGGAAAAGCAGGCAGAGAATTCCCTGCTAGCACCTTCTCTGTGCCTTGGAAGCAGAAGTGTTCACATTGCTTCGCAGAATCGTTTTGTGCAGAAAACAATAACACCTGTTCAGAACGAAAGAAAGCACAGAGCCCCAGATTTTATGTTGTCCTGGAGAGCTTGCAGAGCACTGGGGAAAAGCAGGCAGAGAATTCCCTGCTAGCACCTTCTCTGTGCCTGGGAAACAGAAGTGTTCACATTGCTTCGCAGAATCGCTTTTGTGCAGAAAACAGTAACACTTGTTCAGAATGAAAGAAAGCACAGAGCCCCAGATTTTATGTTGTCCTGGAGAGCCTGCAGAGCACTGGGGAAAGGCAGGCAGAGAATTCCCTGCTAGCACCTTCCCTGTGCCTGGGAAAGAGAAGTGTTCCCATTGCTTCGCAGAATCGCTTTTGTGCAGAAAACAGTAACACTTGTTCAGAAGGAAAGAAAGCACAGAGCCCCAGATTTTATGTTGTCCTGGAGAGCTTGCAGAGCACTGGGGAAAAGCAGGCAGAGAATTCCCTGCTAGCACCTTCTCTGTGCCTGGGAAGCAGAAGTCTTCACATTGCTTCGCAGAATCGCTTTTGTGCAGATAACAGTAACACTTTTTCAGAACAAAAGAAAGCACAGAGCCCCAGATTTTATGTTGTCCTGGAGAGCTTGCAGAGCACTGGGGAAAAGCAGGCAGAGAATTCCCTGCTAGCACCTTCTCTGTGCCTGGGAAGCAGAAGTCTTCACATTGCTTCGCAGAATCGCTTTTGTGCAGAAAACAGTAACACTTGTTCAGAAGGAAAGAAAGCACAGAGCCCCATATTTTATGTTGTGCTGGAGAGCTTGCAGAGTACTGGGGAAAAGCAGGCAGAGAATTCCCTGCTAGCACCTTCTCTGTGCCTGGGAAACAGAAGTGTTCACATTGCTTCGCAGAATCGCTTTTGTGCAGATAACAGTAACACTTGTTCAGAACAAAAGAAAGCACAGAGCCCCAGATTTTATGTTGTCCTGGAGAGCTTGCAGAGCACTGGGGAAAAGCAGGCAGAGAATTCCCTGCTAGCACCTTCTCTGTGCCTGGGAAACAGAAGTGTTCACATTGCTTCGCAGAATCGCTTTTGTGCAGAAAACAGTAACACTTGTTCAGACGAAAGAAAGCACAGAGCCCCAGATTTTATGTTGTCCTGGAGAGCTTGCAGAGCACTGGGGAAAAGCAGGCAGAGAATTCCCTGCTAGCACCTTCTCTGTGCCTGGGAAGCAGAAGTCTTCACATTGCTTCGCAGAATCGCTTTTGTGCAGAAAACAATAACACTTGTTCAGAACGAAAGAAAGCACAGAGCCCCAGATTTTATGTTGTCCTGGAGAGCTTGCAGAGCACTGGGGAAAAGCAGGCAGAGAATTCCCTGCTAGCACCTTCTTTGTGCCTGGGAAACAGAAGTGTTCACATTGCTTCGCAGAATCGCTTTTGTGCAGAAAACAGTAACACTTGTTCAGAACGAAAGAAAGCACAGAGCCCCAGATTTTATGTTGTCCTGGAGAGCTTGCAGAGCACTGGGGAAAGGCAGGCAGAGAATTCCCTGCTAGCACCTTCTCTGTGCCTTGGAAGCAGAAGTGTTCACATTGCTTCGCAGAATCGTTTTGTGCAGAAAACAATAACACCTGTTCAGAACGAAAGAAAGCACAGAGCCCCAGATTTTATGTTGTCCTGGAGAGCTTGCAGAGCACTGGGGAAAAGCAGGCAGAGAATTCCCTGCTAGCACCTTCTCTGTGCCTGGGAAACAGAAGTGTTCACATTGCTTCGCAGAATCGCTTTTGTGCAGAAAACAGTAACACTTGTTCAGAACGAAAGAAAGCACAGAGCCCCAGATTTTATGTTGTCCTGGAGAGCTTGCAGAGCACTGGGGAAAGGCAGGCAGAGAATTCCCTGCTAGCACCTTCTCTGTGCCTGTTCACATTCCTTCGCAGAATCGCTTTTGTGCAGAAAACAGTAACACTTGTTCAGAACGAAAGAAAGCACAGAGCCCCAGATTTTATGTTGTCCTGGAGAGCTTGCAGAGCACTGGGGAAAAGCAGGCAGAGAATTCCCTGCTAGCACCTTCTCTGTGCCTGGGAAGCAGAAGTGTTCACATTGCTTCGCAGAATCGCTTTTGTGCAGAAAACAGTAACACTTGTTCAGAAGGAAAGAAAGCACAGAGCCCCAGATTTTATGTTGTCCTGGAGAGCTTGCAGAGCACTGGGGAAAGGCAGGCAGAGAATTCCCTGCTAGCACCTTCTCTGTGCCTGGGAAGCAGAAGTGTTCACATTGCTTCGCAGAATCGCTTTTGTGCAGAAAACAGTAACACTTGTTCAGAACGAAAGAAAGCACAGAGCCCCAGATTCTATGTTGTCCTGGAGAGCTTGCAGAGCACTGGGGAAAAGCAGGCAGAGAATTCCCTGCTAGCACCTTCTCTGTGCCTGGGAAACAGAAGTGTTCACATTGCTTCGCAGAATCGCTTTTGTGCAGAAAACAGTAACACTTGTTCAGAAGGAAAGAAAGCACAGAGCCCCATATTTTATGTTGTGCTGGAGAGCTTGCAGAGTACTGGGGAAAAGCAGGCAGAGAATTCCCTGCTAGCACCTTCTCTGTGCCTGGGAAACAGAAGTGTTCACATTGCTTCGCAGAATCGCTTTTGTGCAGAAAACAGTAACACTTGTTCAGAATGAAAGAAAGCACAGAGCCCCAGATTTTATGTTGTCCTGGAGAGCTTGCAGAGCACTGGGGAAAGGCAGGCAGAGAATTCCCTGCTAGCACCTTCTCTGTGCCTGTTCACATTGCATCGCAGAATCGCTTTTGTGCAGAAAACAGTAACACTTGTTCAGACGAAAGAAAGCACAGAGCCCCAGATTTTATGTTGTCCTGGAGAGCTTGCAGAGCACTGGGGAAAGGCAGGCAGAGAATTCCCTGCTAGCACCTTCTCTGTGCCTGTTCACATTCCTTCGCAGAATCGCTTTTGTGCAGAAAACTGTAACACTTGTTCAGAACGAAAGAAAGCACAGAGCCCCAGATTTTATGTTGTCCTGGAGAGCTTGCAGAGCACTGGGGAAAGGCAGGCAGAGAATTCCCTGCTAGCACGTTCTCGGTGCCTGGGAAGCAGAAGTGTTCACATTTCTTAGCAGTATCGCTTTTGTGCAGAAAACAGTAACACTTGTTCAGAAGGAAAGAAAGCACAGAGCCCCATATTTTATGTTGTGCTGGAGAGCTTGCAGAGTACTGGGGAAAAGCAGGCAGAGAATTCCCTGCTAGCACCTTCTCTGTGCCTGGGAAACAGCAGTGTTCACATTTCTTCGCAGAATCGCTTTTGTGCAGAAAACAGTAACACTTGTTCAGAACGAAAGAAAGCACAGAGCCCCAGATTTTATGTTGTCCTGGAGAGCTTGCAGAGCACTGGGGAAAGGCAGGCAGAGAATTCCCTGCTAGCACCTTCTCTGTGCCTGTTCACATTCCTTCGCAGAATCGCTTTTGTGCAGAAAACTGTAACACTTGTTCAGAACGAAAGAAAGCACAGAGCCCCAGATTTTATGTTGTCCTGGAGAGCCTGCAGAGCACTGGGGAAAGGCAGGCAGAGAATTCCCTGCTAGCACCTTCCCTGTGCCTGGGAAAGAGAAGTGTTCCCATTGCTTCGCAGAATCGCTTTTGTGCAGAAAACAGTAACACTTGTTCAGAAGGAAAGAAAGCACAGAGCCCCAGATTTTATGTTGTCCTGGAGAGCTTGCAGAGCACTGGGGAAAAGCAGGCAGAGAATTCCCTGCTAGCACCTTCTCTGTGCCTGGGAAGCAGAAGTCTTCACATTGCTTCGCAGAATCGCTTTTGTGCAGATAACAGTAACACTTTTTCAGAACAAAAGAAAGCACAGAGCCCCAGATTTTATGTTGTCCTGGAGAGCTTGCAGAGCACTGGGGAAAAGCAGGCAGAGAATTCCCTGCTAGCACCTTCTCTGTGCCTGGGAAGCAGAAGTCTTCACATTGCTTCGCAGAATCGCTTTTGTGCAGAAAACAGTAACACTTGTTCAGAAGGAAAGAAAGCACAGAGCCCCATATTTTATGTTGTGCTGGAGAGCTTGCAGAGTACTGGGGAAAAGCAGGCAGAGAATTCCCTGCTAGCACCTTCTCTGTGCCTGGGAAACAGAAGTGTTCACATTGCTTCGCAGAATCGCTTTTGTGCAGATAACAGTAACACTTGTTCAGAACAAAAGAAAGCACAGAGCCCCAGATTTTATGTTGTCCTGGAGAGCTTGCAGAGCACTGGGGAAAAGCAGGCAGAGAATTCCCTGCTAGCACCTTCTCTGTGCCTGGGAAACAGAAGTGTTCACATTGCTTCGCAGAATCGCTTTTGTGCAGAAAACAGTAACACTTGTTCAGACGAAAGAAAGCACAGAGCCCCAGATTTTATGTTGTCCTGGAGAGCTTGCAGAGCACTGGGGAAAAGCAGGCAGAGAATTCCCTGCTAGCACCTTCTCTGTGCCTGGGAAGCAGAAGTCTTCACATTGCTTCGCAGAATCGCTTTTGTGCAGAAAACAATAACACTTGTTCAGAACGAAAGAAAGCACAGAGCCCCAGATTTTATGTTGTCCTGGAGAGCTTGCAGAGCACTGGGGAAAAGCAGGCAGAGAATTCCCTGCTAGCACCTTCTTTGTGCCTGGGAAACAGAAGTGTTCACATTGCTTCGCAGAATCGCTTTTGTGCAGAAAACAGTAACACTTGTTCAGAACGAAAGAAAGCACAGAGCCCCAGATTTTATGTTGTCCTGGAGAGCTTGCAGAGCACTGGGGAAAGGCAGGCAGAGAATTCCCTGCTAGCACCTTCTCTGTGCCTTGGAAGCAGAAGTGTTCACATTGCTTCGCAGAATCGTTTTGTGCAGAAAACAATAACACCTGTTCAGAACGAAAGAAAGCACAGAGCCCCAGATTTTATGTTGTCCTGGAGAGCTTGCAGAGCACTGGGGAAAAGCAGGCAGAGAATTCCCTGCTAGCACCTTCTCTGTGCCTGGGAAACAGAAGTGTTCACATTTCTTCGCAGAATCGCTTTTGTGCAGAAAACAGTAACACTTGTTCAGAACGAAAGAAAGCACAGAGCCCCAGATTTTATGTTGTCCTGGAGAGCTTGCAGAGCACTGGGGAAAGGCAGGCAGAGAATTCCCTGCTAGCACCTTCTCTGTGCCTGTTCACATTCCTTCGCAGAATCGCTTTTGTGCAGAAAACTGTAACACTTGTTCAGAACGAAAGAAAGCACAGAGCCCCAGATTTTATGTTGTCCTGGAGAGCTTGCAGAGCACTGGGGAAAGGCAGGCAGAGAATTCCCTGCTAGCACGTTCTCGGTGCCTGGGAAGCAGAAGTGTTCACATTTCTTAGCAGTATCGCTTTTGTGCAGAAAACAGTAACACTTGTTCAGAAGGAAAGAAAGCACAGAGCCCCAGATTTTATGTTGTCCTCGAGAGCTTGCAGAGTACTGGGGAAAAGCAGGCAGAGAATTCCCTGCTAGCACCTTCTCTGTGCCTGGGAAACAGAAGTGTTCACATTGCTTCGCAGAATCGCTTTTGTGCAGAAAACAGTAACACTTGTTCAGACGAAAGAAAGCACAGAGCCCCAGATTTTATGTTGTCCTGGAGAGCTTGCAGAGCACTGGGGAAAGGCAGGCAGAGAATTCCCTGCTAGCACCTTCTCTGTGCCTGGGAAGCAGAAGTCTTCACATTGCTTCGCAGAATCGCTTTTGTGCAGAAAACAGTAACACTTGTTCAGAACGAAAGAAAGCACAGAGCCCCAGATTTTATGTTGTCCTGGAGAGCTTGCAGAGCACTGGGGAAAAGCAGGCAGAGAATTCCCTGCTAGCACCTTCTCTGTGCCTGGGAAACAGAAGTGTTCACATTGCTTCGCAGAATCGCTTTTGTGCAGAAAACAGTAACACTTGTTCAGAACGAAAGAAAGCACAGAGCCCCAGATTTTATGTTGTCCTCGAGAGCTTGCAGAGCACTGGGGAAAGGCAGGCAGAGAATTCCCTGCTAGCACCTTCCCTGTGCCTGGGAAAGAGAAGTGTTCCCATTGCTTCGCAGAATCGCTTTTGTGCAGAAAACAATAACACCTGTTCAGAACGAAAGAAAGCACAGAGCCCCAGATTTTATGTTGTCCTGGAGAGCTTGCAGAGTACTGGGGAAAAGCAGGCAGAGAATTCCCTGCTAGCACCTTCTCTGTGCCTGGGAAACGGAAGTGTTCACATTGCTTCGCAGAATCGCTTTTGTGCAGAAAACAGTAACACTTGTTCAGAACGAAAGAAAGCACAGAGCCCCAGATTTTATGTTGTCCTGGAGAGCTTGCAGAGCACTGGGGAAAGGCAGGCAGAGAATTCCCTGCTAGCACCTTGTCTGTGCCTGGGAAACAGAAGTGTTCACATTGCTTCGCAGAATCGCTTTTGTGCAGAAAACAGTAACACTTGTTCAGAAGGAAAGAAAGCACAGAGCCCCATATTTTATGTTGTGCTGGAGAGCTTGCAGAGTACTGGGGAAAAGCAGGCAGAGAATTCCCTGCTAGCACCTTCTCTGTGCCTGGGAAGCAGAAGTGTTCACATTGCTTGGCAGAATCGCTTTTGTGCAGAAAACAGTAACACTTGTTCAGAACGAAAGAAAGCACAGAGCCCCAGATTTTATGTTGTCCTGGAGAGCTTGCAGAGCACTGGGGAAAAGCAGGCAGAGAATTCCCTGCTAGCACCTTCTCTGTGCCTGGGAAGCAGAAGTGTTCACATTGCTTCGCAGAATCGCTTTTGTGCAGAAAACAGTAACACTTGTTCAGAACGAAAGAAAGCACAGAGCCCCAGATTTTATGTTGTCCTGGAGAGCTTGCAGAGCACTGGGGAAAGGCAGGCAGAGAATTCCCTGCTAGCACCTTCCCTGTGCCTGGGAAAGAGAAGTGTTCCCATTGCTTCGCAGAATCGCTTTTGTGCAGAAAACAGTAACACTTGTTCAGAACGAAAGAAAGCACAGAGCCCCAGATTTTATGTTGTCCTGGAGAGCTTGCAGAGCACTGGGGAAAAGCAGGCAGAGAATTCCCTGCTAGCACCTTCTCTGTGCCTGGGAAGCAGAAGTCTTCACATTGCTTCGCAGAATCGCTTTTGTGCAGATAACAGTAACACTTTTTCAGAACAAAAGAAAGCACAGAGCCCCAGATTTTATGTTGTCCTGGAGAGCTTGCAGAGCACTGGGGAAAAGCAGGCAGAGAATTCCCTGCTAGCACCTTCTCTGTGCCTGGGAAGCAGAAGTCTTCACATTGCTTCGCAGAATCGCTTTTGTGCAGAAAACAGTAACACTTGTTCAGAAGGAAAGAAAGCACAGAGCCCCATATTTTATGTTGTGCTGGAGAGCTTGCAGAGTACTGGGGAAAAGCAGGCAGAGAATTCCCTGCTAGCACCTTCTCTGTGCCTGGGAAGCAGAAGTGTTCACATTGCTTGGCAGAATCGCTTTTGTGCAGAAAACAGTAACACTTGTTCAGAACGAAAGAAAGCACAGAGCCCCAGATTTTATGTTGTCCTGGAGAGCTTGCAGAGCACTGGGGAAAAGCAGGCAGAGAATTCCCTGCTAGCACCTTCTCTGTGCCTGGGAAGCAGAAGTGTTCACATTGCTTCGCAGAATCGCTTTTGTGCAGAAAACAGTAACACTTGTTCAGAACGAAAGAAAGCACAGAGCCCCAGATTTTATGTTGTCCTGGAGAGCTTGCAGAGCACTGGGGAAAGGCAGGCAGAGAATTCCCTGCTAGCACCTTCCCTGTGCCTGGGAAAGAGAAGTGTTCCCATTGCTTCGCAGAATCGCTTTTGTGCAGAAAACAGTAACACTTGTTCAGAAGGAAAGAAAGCACAGAGCCCCAGATTTTATGTTGTCCTGGAGAGCTTGCAGAGCACTGGGGAAAAGCAGGCAGAGAATTCCCTGCTAGCACCTTCTCTGTGCCTGGGAAGCAGAAGTCTTCACATTGCTTCGCAGAATCGCTTTTGTGCAGATAACAGTAACACTTTTTCAGAACAAAAGAAAGCACAGAGCCCCAGATTTTATGTTGTCCTGGAGAGCTTGCAGAGCACTGGGGAAAAGCAGGCAGAGAATTCCCTGCTAGCACCTTCTCTGTGCCTGGGAAGCAGAAGTCTTCACATTGCTTCGCAGAATCGCTTTTGTGCAGAAAACAGTAACACTTGTTCAGAAGGAAAGAAAGCACAGAGCCCCATATTTTATGTTGTGCTGGAGAGCTTGCAGAGTACTGGGGAAAAGCAGGCAGAGAATTCCCTGCTAGCACCTTCTCTGTGCCTGGGAAACAGAAGTGTTCACATTGCTTCGCAGAATCGCTTTTGTGCAGATAACAGTAACACTTGTTCAGAACAAAAGAAAGCACAGAGCCCCAGATTTTATGTTGTCCTGGAGAGCTTGCAGAGCACTGGGGAAAAGCAGGCAGAGAATTCCCTGCTAGCACCTTCTCTGTGCCTGGGAAACAGAAGTGTTCACATTGCTTCGCAGAATCGCTTTTGTGCAGAAAACAGTAACACTTGTTCAGACGAAAGAAAGCACAGAGCCCCAGATTTTATGTTGTCCTGGAGAGCTTGCAGAGCACTGGGGAAAAGCAGGCAGAGAATTCCCTGCTAGCACCTTCTCTGTGCCTGGGAAGCAGAAGTCTTCACATTGCTTCGCAGAATCGCTTTTGTGCAGAAAACAATAACACTTGTTCAGAACGAAAGAAAGCACAGAGCCCCAGATTTTATGTTGTCCTGGAGAGCTTGCAGAGCACTGGGGAAAAGCAGGCAGAGAATTCCCTGCTAGCACCTTCTCTGTGCCTGGGAAACAGAAGTGTTCACATTGCTTCGCAGAATCGCTTTTGTGCAGAAAACAGTAACACTTGTTCAGAACGAAAGAAAGCACAGAGCCCCAGATTTTATGTTGTCCTGGAGAGCTTGCAGAGCACTGGGGAAAGGCAGGCAGAGAATTCTCTGCTAGCACCTTCTCTGTGCCTTGGAAGCAGAAGTGTTCACATTGCTTCGCAGAATCGTTTTGTGCAGAAAACAATAACACCTGTTCAGAACGAAAGAAAGCACAGAGCCCCAGATTTTATGTTGTCCTGGAGAGCTTGCAGAGCACTGGGGAAAAGCAGGCAGAGAATTCCCTGCTAGCACCTTCTCTGTGCCTGGGAAACAGAAGTGTTCACATTTCTTCGCAGAATCGCTTTTGTGCAGAAAACAGTAACACTTGTTCAGAACGAAAGAAAGCACAGAGCCCCAGATTTTATGTTGTCCTGGAGAGCTTGCAGAGCACTGGGGAAAGGCAGGCAGAGAATTCCCTGCTAGCACCTTCTCTGTGCCTGTTCACATTCCTTCGCAGAATCGCTTTTGTGCAGAAAACTGTAACACTTGTTCAGAACGAAAGAAAGCACAGAGCCCCAGATTTTATGTTGTCCTGGAGAGCTTGCAGAGCACTGGGGAAAAGCAGGCAGAGAATTCCCTGCTAGCACCTTCTCTGTGCCTGGGAAGCAGAAGTGTTCACATTGCTTCGCAGAATCGCTTTTGTGCAGAAAACAGTAACACTTGTTCAGAACGAAAGAAAGCACAGAGCCCCAGATTTTATGTTGTCCTGGAGAGCTTGCAGAGCACTGGGGAAAGGCAGGCAGAGAATTCCCTGCTAGCACCTTCCCTGTGCCTGGGAAAGAGAAGTGTTCCCATTGCTTCGCAGAATCGCTTTTGTGCAGAAAACAGTAACACTTGTTCAGAAGGAAAGAAAGCACAGAGCCCCAGATTTTATGTTGTCCTGGAGAGCTTGCAGAGCACTGGGGAAAAGCAGGCAGAGAATTCCCTGCTAGCACCTTCTCTGTGCCTGGGAAGCAGAAGTGTTCACATTGCTTCGCAGAATCGCTTTTGTGCAGATAACAGTAACACTTTTTCAGAACAAAAGAAAGCACAGAGCCCCAGATTTTATGTTGTCCTGGAGAGCTTGCAGAGCACTGGGGAAAAGCAGGCAGAGAATTCCCTGCTAGCACCTTCTCTGTGCCTGGGAAGCAGAAGTCTTCACATTGCTTCGCAGAATCGCTTTTGTGCAGAAAACAGTAACACTTGTTCAGAAGGAAAGAAAGCACAGAGCCCCATATTTTATGTTGTGCTGGAGAGCTTGCAGAGTACTGGGGAAAAGCAGGCAGAGAATTCCCTGCTAGCACCTTCTCTGTGCCTGGGAAACAGAAGTGTTCACATTGCTTCGCAGAATCGCTTTTGTGCAGATAACAGTAACACTTGTTCAGAACAAAAGAAAGCACAGAGCCCCAGATTTTATGTTGTCCTGGAGAGCTTGCAGAGCACTGGGGAAAAGCAGGCAGAGAATTCCCTGCTAGCACCTTCTCTGTGCCTGGGAAACAGAAGTGTTCACATTGCTTCGCAGAATCGCTTTTGTGCAGAAAACAGTAACACTTGTTCAGACGAAAGAAAGCACAGAGCCCCAGATTTTATGTTGTCCTGGAGAGCTTGCAGAGCACTGGGGAAAAGCAGGCAGAGAATTCCCTGCTAGCACCTTCTCTGTGCCTGGGAAGCAGAAGTCTTCACATTGCTTCGCAGAATCGCTTTTGTGCAGAAAACAATAACACTTGTTCAGAACGAAAGAAAGCACAGAGCCCCAGATTTTATGTTGTCCTGGAGAGCTTGCAGAGCACTGGGGAAAAGCAGGCAGAGAATTCCCTGCTAGCACCTTCTCTGTGCCTGGGAAACAGAAGTGTTCACATTGCTTCGCAGAATCGCTTTTGTGCAGAAAACAGTAACACTTGTTCAGAACGAAAGAAAGCACAGAGCCCCAGATTTTATGTTGTCCTGGAGAGCTTGCAGAGCACTGGGGAAAGGCAGGCAGAGAATTCTCTGCTAGCACCTTCTCTGTGCCTTGGAAGCAGAAGTGTTCACATTGCTTCGCAGAATCATTTTGTGCAGAAAACAATAACACCTGTTCAGAACGAAAGAAAGCACAGAGCCCCAGATTTTATGTTGTCCTGGAGAGCTTGCAGAGCACTGGGGAAAAGCAGGCAGAGAATTCCCTGCTAGCACCTTCTCTGTGCCTGGGAAACAGAAGTGTTCACATTTCTTCGCAGAATCGCTTTTGTGCAGAAAACAGTAACACTTGTTCAGAACGAAAGAAAGCACAGAGCCCCAGATTTTATGTTGTCCTGGAGAGCTTGCAGAGCACTGGGGAAAGGCAGGCAGAGAATTCCCTGCTAGCACCTTCTCTGTGCCTGTTCACATTCCTTCGCAGAATCGCTTTTGTGCAGAAAACTGTAACACTTGTTCAGAACGAAAGAAAGCACAGAGCCCCAGATTTTATGTTGTCCTGGAGAGCTTGCAGAGCACTGGGGAAAGGCAGGCAGAGAATTCCCTGCTAGCACGTTCTCGGTGCCTGGGAAGCAGAAGTGTTCACATTTCTTAGCAGTATCGCTTTTGTGCAGAAAACAGTAATACTTGTTCAGAAGGAAAGAAAGCACAGAGCCCCATATTTTATGTTGTGCTGGAGAGCTTGCAGAGTACTGGGGAAAAGCAGGCAGAGAATTCCCTGCTAGCACCTTCTCTGTGCCTGGGAAACAGAAGTGTTCACATTGCTTCGCAGAATCGCTTTTGTGCAGATAACAGTAACACTTGTTCAGAACAAAAGAAAGCACAGAGCCCCAGATTTTATGTTGTCCTGGAGAGCTTGCAGAGCACTGGGGAAAAGCAGGCAGAGAATTCCCTGCTAGCACCTTCTCTGTGCCTGGGAAACAGAAGTGTTCACATTGCTTCGCAGAATCGCTTTTGTGCAGAAAACAGTAACACTTGTTCAGACGAAAGAAAGCACAGAGCCCCAGATTTTATGTTGTGCTGGAGAGCTTGCAGAGCACTGGGGAAAGGCAGGCAGAGAATTCCCTGCTAGCACCTTCTCTGTGCCTGGGAAGCAGAAGTCTTCACATTGCTTCGCAGAATCGCTTTTGTGCAGAAAACAGTAACACTTGTTCAGAACGAAAGAAAGCACAGAGCCCCAGATTTTATGTTGTCCTGGAGAGCTTGCAGAGCACTGGGGAAAAGCAGGCAGAGAATTCCCTGCTAGCACCTTCTCTGTGCCTGGGAAACAGAAGTGTTCACATTGCTTCGCAGAATCGCTTTTGTGCAGAAAACAGTAACACTTGTTCAGAACGAAAGAAAGCACAGAGCCCCAGATTTTATTTTGTCCTGGAGAGCTTGCAGAGCACTGGGGAAAGGCAGGCAGAGAATTCCCTGCTAGCACCTTCTCTGTGCCTGGGAAGCAGAAGTGTTCACATTGCTTCGCAGAATCGCTTTTGTGCAGAAAACAATAACACCTGTTCAGAACGAAAGAAAGCACAGAGCCCCAGATTTTATGTTGTCCTGGAGAGCTTGCAGAGTACTGGGGAAAAGCAGGCAGAGAATTCCCTGCTAGCACCTTCTCTGTGCCTGGGAAGCAGAAGTGTTCACATTGCTTCGCAGAATCGCTTTTGTGCAGAAAACAGTAACACTTGTTCAGAAGGAAAGAAAGCACAGAGCCCCATATTTTATGTTGTGCTGGAGAGCTTGCAGAGTACTGGGGAAAAGCAGGCAGAGAATTCCCTGCTAGCACCTTCTCTGTGCCTGGGAAGCAGAAGTGTTCAGATTGCTTGGCAGAATCGCTTTTGTGCAGAAAACAGTAACACTTGTTCAGAACAAAAGAAAGCACAGAGCCCCAGATTTTATGTTGTCCTGGAGAGCTTGCAGAGCACTGGGGAAAAGCAGGCAGAGAATTCCCTGCTAGCACCTTCTCTGTGCCTGGGAAGCAGAAGTCTTCACATTGCTTCGCAGAATCGCTTTTGTGCAGATAACAGTAACACTTTTTCAGAACAAAAGAAAGCACAGAGCCCCAGATTTTATGTTGTCCTGGAGAGCTTGCAGAGCACTGGGGAAAAGCAGGCAGAGAATTCCCTGCTAGCACCTTCTCTGTGCCTGGGAAGCAGAAGTCTTCACATTGCTTCGCAGAATCGCTTTTGTGCAGAAAACAGTAACACTTGTTCAGAAGGAAAGAAAGCACAGAGCCCCATATTTTATGTTGTGCTGGAGAGCTTGCAGAGCACTGGGGAAAAGCAGGCAGAGAATTCCCTGCTAGCACCTTCTCTGTGCCTGGGAAACAGAAGTGTTCACATTGCTTCGCAGAATCGCTTTTGTGCAGATAACAGTAACACTTGTTCAGAACAAAAGAAAGCACAGAGCCCCAGATTTTATGTTGTCCTGGAGAGCTTGCAGAGCACTGGGGAAAAGCAGGCAGAGAATTCCCTGCTAGCACCTTCTCTGTGCCTGGGAAACAGAAGTGTTCACATTGCTTCGCAGAATCGCTTTTGTGCAGAAAACTGTAACACTTGTTCAGACGAAAGAAAGCACAGAGCCCCAGATTTTATGTTGTCCTGGAGAGCTTGCAGAGCACTGGGGAAAGGCAGGCAGAGAATTCCCTGCTAGCACCTTCTCTGTGCCTGGGAAGCAGAAGTCTTCACATTGCTTCGCAGAATCGCTTTTGTGCAGAAAACAGTAACACTTGTTCAGAACGAAAGAAAGCACAGAGCCCCAGATTTTATGTTGTCCTGGAGAGCTTGCAGAGCACTGGGGAAAGGCAGGCAGAGAATTCCCTGCTAGCACCTTCTCTGTGCCTGGGAAGCAGAAGTGTTCACATTGCTTCGCAGAATCGTTTTGTGCAGAAAACAATAACACCTGTTCAGAACGAAAGAAAGCACAGAGCCCCAGATTTTATGTTGTCCTGGAGAGCTTGCAGAGCACTGGGGAAAAGCAGGCAGAGAATTCCCTGCTAGCACCTTCTCTGTGCCTGGGAAACAGAAGTGTTCACATTTCTTCGCAGAATCGCTTTTGTGCAGAAAACAGTAACACTTGTTCAGAACGAAAGAAAGCACAGAGCCCCAGATTTTATGTTGTCCTGGAGAGCTTGCAGAGCACTGGGGAAAGGCAGGCAGAGAATTCCCTGCTAGCACCTTCTCTGTGCCTGTTCACATTCCTTCGCAGAATCGCTTTTGTGCAGAAAACTGTAACACTTGTTCAGAACGAAAGAAAGCACAGAGCCCCAGATTTTATGTTGTCCTGGAGAGCTTGCAGAGCACTGGGGAAAGGCAGGCAGAGAATTCCCTGCTAGCACGTTCTCGGTGCCTGGGAAGCAGAAGTGTTCACATTTCTTCGCAGAATCGCTTTTGTGCAGATAACAGTAACACTTGTTCAGAACAAAAGAAAGCACAGAGCCCCATATTTTATGTTGTGCTGGAGAGCTTGCAGAGCACTGGGGAAAAGCAGGCAGAGAATTCCCTGCTAGCACCTTCTCTGTGCCTGGGAAACAGAAGTGTTCACATTGCTTCGCAGAATCGCTTTTGTGCAGAAAACAGTAACACTTGTTCAGAACGAAAGAAAGCACAGAGCCCCAGATTTTATGTTGTCCTGGAGAGCTTGCAGAGCACTGGGGAAAGGCAGGCAGAGAATTCCCTGCTAGCACCTTCTCTGTGCCTGGGAAGCAGAAGTCTTCACATTGCTTCGCAGAATCGCTTTTGTGCAGAAAACAGTAACACTTGTTCAGAACGAAAGAAAGCACAGAGCCCCAGATTTTATGTTGTCCTGGAGAGCTTGCAGAGCACTGGGGAAAAGCAGGCAGAGAATTCCCTGCTAGCACCTTCTCTGTGCCTGGGAAACAGAAGTGTTCACATTGCTTCGCAGAATCGCTTTTGTGCAGAAAACAGTAACACTTGTTCAGAACGAAAGAAAGCACAGAGCCCCAGATTTTATGTTGTGCTGGAGAGCTTGCAGAGTACTGGGGAAAGGCAGGCAGAGAATTCCCTGCTAGCACCTTCTCTGTGCCTGGGAAGCAGAAGTGTTCACATTGCTTCGCAGAATCGCTTTTGTGCAGAAAACAATAACACCTGTTCAGAACGAAAGCAAGCACAGAGCCCCAGATTTTATGTTGTCCTGGAGAGCTTGCAGAGCACTGGGGAAAAGCAGGCAGAGAATTCCCTGCTAGCACCTTCTCTGTGCCTGGGAAGCAGAAGTCTTCACATTGCTTCGCAGAATCGCTTTTGTGCAGACAACAGTAACACTTTTTCAGAACGAAAGAAAGCACAGAGCCTCAGATTTTATGTTGTCCTGGAGAGCTTGCAGAGCACTGGGGAAAAGCAAGCAGAGAATTCCCTGCTAGCACCTTCTCTGTGCCTGGGAAACAGAAGTGTTCACATTGCTTCGCAGAATCGCTTTTGTGCAGAAAACAGTAACACTTGTTCAGAACGAAAGAAAGCACAGAGCCCCAGATTTTATGTTGTCCTGGAGAGCTTGCAGAGCACTGGGGAAAGGCAGGCAGACAATTCACTGCTAGCACCTTCTCTGTGCCTGTTCACATTGCTTCGCAGAATCGCTTTTGTGCAGAAAACAGTAACACCTGTTCAGACGAAAGAAAGCACAGAGCCCCAGATTTTATGTTGTCCTGGAGAGCTTGCAGAGCACTGGGGAAAGGCAGGCAGAGAATTCCCTGCTAGCACCTTCTCTGTGCCTGTTCACATTCCTTCGCAGAATTGCTTTTGTGCAGAAAACAGTAACACTTGTTCAGAACGAAAGAAAGCACAGAGCCCTAGATTTTATGTTGTCCTGGAGAGCTTGCAGAGCACTGGGGAAAGGCAGGCAGAGAATTCCCTGCTAGCACCTTCTCTGTGCCTGTTCACATTGCTTCGCAGAATCGCTTTTGTGCAGAAAACAGTAACACTTGTTCAGACGAAAGAAAGCACAGAGCCCCAGATTTTATGTTGTCCTGGAGAGCTTGCAGAGCACTGGGGAAAGGCAGGCAGAGAATTCCCTGCTAGCACCTTCTCTGTGCCTGGGAAGCAGAAGTGTTCACATTGCTTCGCAGAATCGCTTTTGTGCAGAAAACAGTAACACTTGTTCAAAACAAAAGAAAGCACAGAGCCCCAGATTTTATGTTGTCCTGGAGAGCTTGCAGAGCACTGGGGAAAAGCAGGCAGAGAATTCCCTGCTAGCACCTTCTCTGTGCCTGGGAAGCAGAAGTCTTCACATTGCTTCGCAGAATCGCTTTTGTGCAGACAACAGTAACACTTTTTCAGAACGAAAGAAAGCACAGAGCCTCAGATTTTATGTTGTCCTGGAGAGCTTGCAGAGCACTGGGGAAAAGCAAGCAGAGAATTCCCTGCTAGCACCTTCTCTGTGCCTGGGAAACAGAAGTGTTCACATTGTTTCGCGGAATCGCTTTTGTGCAGAAAACAGTAACACTTGTTCGGAACGAAAGAAAGCACAGAGCCCCAGATTTTATGTTGTCCTGGAGAGCTTGCAGAGCACTGGGGAAAGGCAGGCAGAGAATTCCCTGCTAGCACCTTCCCTGTGCCTGGGAAAGAGAAGTGTTCCCATTGCTTCGCAGAATCGCTTTTGTGCAGAAAACAGTAACACTTGTTCAGAAGGAAAGAAAGCACAGAGCCCCAGATTTTATGTTGTCCTGGAGAGCTTGCAGAGCACTGGGGAAAAGCAGGCAGAGAATTCCCTGCTAGCACCTTCTCTGTGCCTGGGAAGCAGAAGTCTTCACATTGCTTCGCAGAATCGCTTTTGTGCAGAAAACAGTAACACTTGTTCAGAAGGAAAGAAAGCACAGAGCCCCATATTTTATGTTGTGCTGGAGAGCTTGCAGAGTACTGGGGAAAAGCAGGCAGAGAATTCCCTGCTAGCACCTTCTCTGTGCCTGGGAAACAGAAGTGTTCACATTGCTTCGCAGAATCGCTTTTGTGCAGATAACAGTAACACTTGTTCAGAACAAAAGAAAGCACAGAGCCCCAGATTTTATGTTGTCCTGGAGAGCTTGCAGAGCACTGGGGAAAAGCAGGCAGAGAATTCCCTGCTAGCACCTTCTCTGTGCCTGGGAAGCAGAAGTGTTCACATTGCTTGGCAGAATCGCTTTTGTGCAGAAAACAGTAACACTTGTTCAGAACAAAAGAAAGCACAGAGCCCCAGATTTTATGTTGTCCTGGAGAGCTTGCAGAGCACTGGGGAAAAGCAGGCAGAGAATTCCCTGCTAGCACCTTCTCTGTGCCTGGGAAGCAGAAGTCTTCACATTGCTTCGCAGAATCGCTTTTGTGCAGACAACAGTAACACTTTTTCAGAACGAAAGAAAGCACAGAGCCCCAGATTTTATGTTGTCCTGGAGAGCTTGCAGAGCACTGGGGAAAAGCAAGCAGAGAATTCCCTGCTAGCACCTTCTCTGTGCCTGGGAAACAGAAGTGTTCACATTGCTTCGCAGAATCGCTTTTGTGCAGAAAACAGTAACACTTGTTCAGAACGAAAGAAAGCACAGAGCCCCAGATTTTATGTTGTCCTGGAGAGCTTGCAGAGCACTGGGGAAAGGCAGGCAGAGAATTCCCTGCTAGCACCTTCCCTGTGCCTGGGAAAGAGAAGTGTTCCCATTGCTTCGCAGAATCGCTTTTGTGCAGAAAACAGTAACACTTGTTCAGAAGGAAAGAAAGCACAGAGCCCCAGATTTTATGTTGTCCTGGAGAGCTTGCAGAGCACTGGGGAAAAGCAGGCAGAGAATTCCCTGCTAGCACCTTCTCTGTGCCTGGGAAACAGAAGTGTTCACATTGCTTCGCAGAATCGCTTTTGTGCAGAAAACAGTAACACTTGTTCAGAACGAAAGAAAGCACAGAGCCCCAGATTTTATGTTGTCCTGGAGAGCTTGCAGAGCACTGGGGAAAGGCAGGCAGAGAATTCTCTGCTAGCACCTTCTCTGTGCCTTGGAAGCAGAAGTGTTCACATTGCTTCGCAGAATCGTTTTGTGCAGAAAACAATAACACCTGTTCAGAACGAAAGAAAGCACAGAGCCCCAGATTTTATGTTGTCCTGGAGAGCTTGCAGAGCACTGGGGAAAAGCAGGCAGAGAATTCCCTGCTAGCACCTTCTCTGTGCCTGGGAAACAGAAGTGTTCACATTTCTTCGCAGAATCGCTTTTGTGCAGAAAACAGTAACACTTGTTCAGAACGAAAGAAAGCACAGAGCCCCAGATTTTATGTTGTCCTGGAGAGCTTGCAGAGCACTGGGGAAAGGCAGGCAGAGAATTCCCTGCTAGCACCTTCTCTGTGCCTGTTCACATTCCTTCGCAGAATCGCTTTTGTGCAGAAAACTGTAACACTTGTTCAGAACGAAAGAAAGCACAGAGCCCCAGATTTTATGTTGTCCTGGAGAGCTTGCAGAGCACTGGGGAAAGGCAGGCAGAGAATTCCCTGCTAGCACGTTCTCGGTGCCTGGGAAGCAGAAGTGTTCACATTTCTTAGCAGTATCGCTTTTGTGCAGAAAACAGTAACACTTGTTCAGAAGGAAAGAAAGCACAGAGCCCCATATTTTATGTTGTGCTGGAGAGCTTGCAGAGTACTGGGGAAAAGCAGGCAGAGAATTCCCTGCTAGCACCTTCTCTGTGCCTGGGAAACAGAAGTGTTCACATTGCTTCGCAGAATCGCTTTTGTGCAGAAAACTGTAACACTTGTTCAGACGAAAGAAAGCACAGAGCCCCAGATTTTATGTTGTCCTGGAGAGCTTGCAGAGCACTGGGGAAAGGCAGGCAGAGAATTCCCTGCTAGCACCTTCTCTGTGCCTGGGAAGCAGAAGTCTTCACATTGCTTCGCAGAATCGCTTTTGTGCAGACAACAGTAACACTTTTTCAGAACGAAAGAAAGCACAGAGCCTCAGATTTTATGTTGTCCTGGAGAGCTTGCAGAGCACTGGGGAAAAGCAAGCAGAGAATTCCCTGCTAGCACCTTCTCTGTGCCTGGGAAACAGAAGTGTTCACATTGCTTCGCAGAATCGCTTTTGTGCAGAAAACAGTAACACTTGTTCAGAACGAAAGAAAGCACAGAGCCCCAGATTTTATGTTGTCCTGGAGAGCTTGCAGAGCACTGGGGAAAGGCAGGCAGACAATTCACTGCTAGCACCTTCTCTGTGCCTGTTCACATTGCTTCGCAGAATCGCTTTTGTGCAGAAAACAGTAACACCTGTTCAGACGAAAGAAAGCACAGAGCCCCAGATTTTATGTTGTCCTGGAGAGCTTGCAGAGCACTGGGGAAAGGCAGGCAGAGAATTCCCTGCTAGCACCTTCTCTGTGCCTGTTCACATTCCTTCGCAGAATCGCTTTTGTGCAGAAAACAGTAACACTTGTTCAGAACGAAAGAAAGCACAGAGCCCTAGATTTTATGTTGTCCTGGAGAGCTTGCAGAGCACTGGGGAAAGGCAGGCAGAGAATTCCCTGCTAGCACCTTCTCTGTGCCTGTTCACATTGCTTCGCAGAATCGCTTTTGTGCAGAAAACAGTAACACTTGTTCAGACGAAAGAAAGCACAGAGCCCCAGATTTTATGTTGTCCTGGAGAGCTTGCAGAGCACTGGGGAAAGGCAGGCAGAGAATTCCCTGCTAGCACCTTCTCTGTGCCTGGGAAGCAGAAGTCTTCACATTGCTTCGCAGAATCGCTTTTGTGCAGAAAACAGTAACACTTGTTCAGAACGAAAGAAAGCACAGAGCCCCAGATTTTATGTTGTCCTGGAGAGCTTGCAGAGCACTGGGGAAAAGCAGGCAGAGAATTCCCTGCTAGCACCTTCTCTGTGCCTGGGAAACAGAAGTGTTCACATTGCTTCGCAGAATCGCTTTTGTGCAGAAAACAGTAACACTTGTTCAGAACGAAAGAAAGCACAGAGCCCCAGATTTTATGTTGTCCTGGAGAGCTTGCAGAGCACTGGGGAAAGGCAGGCAGAGAATTCCCTGCTAGCACCTTCTCTGTGCCTGGGAAGCAGAAGTGTTCACATTGCTTCGCAGAATCGTTTTGTGCAGAAAACAATAACACCTGTTCAGAACGAAAGAAAGCACAGAGCCCCAGATTTTATGTTGTCCTGGAGAGCTTGCAGAGCACTGGGGAAAAGCAGGCAGAGAATTCCCTGCTAGCACCTTCTCTGTGCCTGGGAAGCAGAAGTGTTCACATTGCTTGGCAGAATCGCTTTTGTGCAGAAAACAGTAACACTTGTTCAAAACAAAAGAAAGCACAGAGCCCCAGATTTTATGTTGTCCTGGAGAGCTTGCAGAGCACTGGGGAAAAGCAGGCAGAGAATTCCCTGCTAGCACCTTCTCTGTGCCTGGGAAGCAGAAGTCTTCACATTGCTTCGCAGAATCGCTTTTGTGCAGACAACAGTAACACTTTTTCAGAACGAAAGAAAGCACAGAGCCTCAGATTTTATGTTGTCCTGGAGAGCTTGCAGAGCACTGGGGAAAAGCAAGCAGAGAATTCCCTGCTAGCACCTTCTCTGTGCCTGGGAAACAGAAGTGTTCACATTGTTTCGCGGAATCGCTTTTGTGCAGAAAACAGTAACACTTGTTCGGAACGAAAGAAAGCACAGAGCCCCAGATTTTATGTTGTCCTGGAGAGCTTGCAGAGCACTGGGGAAAGGCAGGCAGAGAATTCCCTGCTAGCACCTTCCCTGTGCCTGGGAAAGAGAAGTGTTCCCATTGCTTCGCAGAATCGCTTTTGTGCAGAAAACAGTAACACTTGTTCAGAAGGAAAGAAAGCACAGAGCCCCAGATTTTATGTTGTCCTGGAGAGCTTGCAGAGCACTGGGGAAAAGCAGGCAGAGAATTCCCTGCTAGCACCTTCTCTGTGCCTGGGAAGCAGAAGTCTTCACATTGCTTCGCAGAATCGCTTTTGTGCAGAAAACAGTAACACTTGTTCAGAAGGAAAGAAAGCACAGAGCCCCATATTTTATGTTGTGCTGGAGAGCTTGCAGAGTACTGGGGAAAAGCAGGCAGAGAATTCCCTGCTAGCACCTTCTCTGTGCCTGGGAAACAGAAGTGTTCACATTGCTTCGCAGAATCGCTTTTGTGCAGATAACAGTAACACTTGTTCAGAACAAAAGAAAGCACAGAGCCCCAGATTTTATGTTGTCCTGGAGAGCTTGCAGAGCACTGGGGAAAAGCAGGCAGAGAATTCCCTGCTAGCACCTTCTCTGTGCCTGGGAAGCAGAAGTGTTCACATTGCTTGGCAGAATCGCTTTTGTGCAGAAAACAGTAACACTTGTTCAGAACAAAAGAAAGCACAGAGCCCCAGATTTTATGTTGTCCTGGAGAGCTTGCAGAGCACTGGGGAAAAGCAGGCAGAGAATTCCCTGCTAGCACCTTCTCTGTGCCTGGGAAGCAGAAGTCTTCACATTGCTTCGCAGAATCGCTTTTGTGCAGACAACAGTAACACTTTTTCAGAACGAAAGAAAGCACAGAGCCCCAGATTTTATGTTGTCCTGGAGAGCTTGCAGAGCACTGGGGAAAAGCAAGCAGAGAATTCCCTGCTAGCACCTTCTCTGTGCCTGGGAAACAGAAGTGTTCACATTGCTTCGCAGAATCGCTTTTGTGCAGAAAACAGTAACACTTGTTCAGAACGAAAGAAAGCACAGAGCCCCAGATTTTATGTTGTCCTGGAGAGCTTGCAGAGCACTGGGGAAAGGCAGGCAGAGAATTCCCTGCTAGCACCTTCCCTGTGCCTGGGAAAGAGAAGTGTTCCCATTGCTTCGCAGAATCGCTTTTGTGCAGAAAACAGTAACACTTGTTCAGAAGGAAAGAAAGCACAGAGCCCCAGATTTTATGTTGTCCTGGAGAGCTTGCAGAGCACTGGGGAAAAGCAGGCAGAGAATTCCCTGCTAGCACCTTCTCTGTGCCTGGGAAACAGAAGTGTTCACATTGCTTCGCAGAATCGCTTTTGTGCAGAAAACAGTAACACTTGTTCAGAACGAAAGAAAGCACAGAGCCCCAGATTTTATGTTGTCCTGGAGAGCTTGCAGAGCACTGGGGAAAGGCAGGCAGAGAATTCCCTGCTAGCACCTTCTCTGTGCCTGTTCACATTCCTTCGCAGAATCGCTTTTGTGCAGAAAACAGTAACACTTGTTCAGAACGAAAGAAAGCACAGAGCCCTAGATTTTATGTTGTCCTGGAGAGCTTGCAGAGCACTGGGGAAAGGCAGGCAGAGAATTCCCTGCTAGCACCTTCTCTGTGCCTGTTCACATTGCTTCGCAGAATCGCTTTTGTGCAGAAAACAGTAACACTTGTTCAGACGAAAGAAAGCACAGAGCCCCAGATTTTATGTTGTCCTGGAGAGCTTGCAGAGCACTGGGGAAAGGCAGGCAGAGAATTCCCTGCTAGCACCTTCTCTGTGCCTGGGAAGCAGAAGTGTTCACATTGCTTCGCAGAATCGCTTTTGTGCAGAAAACAATAACACTTGTTCAGAACGAAAGAAAGCACAGAGCCCCAGATTTTATGTTGTCCTGGAGAGCTTGCAGAGCACTGGGGAAAAGCAGGCAGAGAATTCCCTGCTAGCACCTTCTCTGTGCCTGGGAAACAGAAGTGTTCACATTGCTTCGCAGAATCGCTTTTGTGCAGAAAACAGTAACACTTGTTCAGAACGAAAGAAAGCACAGAGCCCCAGATTTTATGTTGTCCTGGAGAGCTTGCAGAGCACTGGGGAAAGGCAGGCAGAGAATTCCCTGCTAGCACCTTCTCTGTGCCTGGGAAGCAGAAGTGTTCACATTGCTTCGCAGAATCGTTTTGTGCAGAAAACAATAACACCTGTTCAGAACGAAAGAAAGCACAGAGCCCCAGATTTTATGTTGTCCTGGAGAGCTTGCAGAGCACTGGGGAAAAGCAGGCAGAGAATTCCCTGCTAGCACCTTCTCTGTGCCTGGGAAGCAGAAGTGTTCACATTGCTTGGCAGAATCGCTTTTGTGCAGAAAACAGTAACACTTGTTCAGAACAAAAGAAAGCACAGAGCCCCAGATTTTATGTTGTCCTGGAGAGCTTGCAGAGCACTGGGGAAAAGCAGGCAGAGAATTCCCTGCTAGCACCTTCTCTGTGCCTGGGAAGCAGAAGTCTTCACATTGCTTCGCAGAATCGCTTTTGTGCAGACAACAGTAACACTTTTTCAGAACGAAAGAAAGCACAGAGCCTCAGATTTTATGTTGTCCTGGAGAGCTTGCAGAGCACTGGGGAAAAGCAAGCAGAGAATTCCCTGCTAGCACCTTCTCTGTGCCTGGGAAACAGAAGTGTTCACATTGCTTCGCAGAATCGCTTTTGTGCAGAAAACAGTAACACTTGTTCAGAACGAAAGAAAGCACAGAGCCCCAGATTTTATGTTGTCCTGGAGAGCTTGCAGAGCACTGGGGAAAGGCAGGCAGAGAATTCCCTGCTAGCACCTTCCCTGTGCCTGGGAAAGAGAAGTGTTCCCATTGCTTCGCAGAATCGCTTTTGTGCAGAAAACAGTAACACTTGTTCAGAAGGAAAGAAAGCACAGAGCCCCAGATTTTATGTTGTCCTGGAGAGCTTGCAGAGCACTGGGGAAAAGCAGGCAGAGAATTCCCTGCTAGCACCTTCTCTGTGCCTGGGAAGCAGAAGTCTTCACATTGCTTCGCAGAATCGCTTTTGTGCAGATAACAGTAACACTTGTTCAGAAGGAAAGAAAGCACAGAGCCCCAGATTTTATGTTGTCCTGGAGAGCTTGCAGAGCACTGGGGAAAAGCAGGCAGAGAATTCCCTGCTAGCACCTTCTCTGTGCCTGGGAAGCAGAAGTCTTCACATTGCTTCGCAGAATCGCTTTTCTGCAGAAAACAGTAACACTTGTTCAGAAGGAAAGAAAGCACAGAGCCCCAGATTTTATGTTGTGCTGGAGAGCTTGCAGAGTACTGGGGAAAAGCAGGCAGAGAATTCCCTGCTAGCACCTTCTCTGTGCCTGGGAAACAGAAGTGTTCACATTGCTTCGCAGAATCGCTTTTGTGCAGATAACAGTAACACTTGTTCAGAACAAAAGAAAGCACAGAGCCCCAGATTTTATGTTGTCCTGGAGAGCTTGCAGAGCACTGGGGAAAAGCAGGCAGAGAATTCCCTGCTAGCACCTTCTCTGTGCCTGGGAAACAGAAGTGTTCACATTGCTTCGCAGAATCGCTTTTGTGCAGAAAACAGTAACACTTGTTCAGAAGGAAAGAAAGCACAGAGCCCCAGATTTTATGTTGTCTTGGAGAGCTTGCAGAGCACTGGGGAAAGGCAGGCAGAGAATTCCCTGCTAGCACCTTCTCTGTGCCTGGGAAGCAGAAGTGTTCACATTGCTTCGCAGAATCGTTTTGTGCAGAAAACAATAACACCTGTTCAGAACGAAAGAAAGCACAGAGCCCCAGATTTTATGTTGTCCTGGAGAGCTTGCAGAGCACTGGGGAAAAGCAGGCAGAGAATTCCCTGCTAGCACCTTCTCTGTGCCTGGGAAACAGAAGTGTTCACATTTCTTCGCAGAATCGCTTTTGTGCAGAAAACATTAACACTTGTTCAGAACGAAAGAAAGCACAGAGCCCCAGATTTTATGTTGTCCTGGAGAGCTTGCAGAGCACTGGGGAAAGGCAGGCAGAGAATTCCCTGCTAGCACCTTCTCTGTGCCTGTTCACATTCCTTCGCAGAATCGCTTTTGTGCAGAAAACTGTAACACTTGTTCAGAACGAAAGAAAGCACAGAGCCCCAGATTTTATGTTGTCCTGGAGAGCTTGCAGAGCACTGGGGAAAGGCAGGCAGAGAATTCCCTGCTAGCACGTTCTCGGTGCCTGGGAAGCAGAAGTGTTCACATTTCTTAGCAGTATCGCTTTTGTGCAGAAAACAGTAACACTTGTTCAGAAGGAAAGAAAGCACAGAGCCCCATATTTTATGTTGTGCTGGAGAGCTTGCAGAGTACTGGGGAAAAGCAGGCAGAGAATTCCCTGCTAGCACCTTCTCTGTGCCTGGGAAACAGAAGTGTTCACATTGCTTCGCAGAATCGCTTTTGTGCAGATAACAGTAACACTTGTTCAGAACAAAAGAAAGCACAGAGCCCCAGATTTTATGTTGTCCTGGAGAGCTTGCAGAGCACTGGGGAAAAGCAGGCAGAGAATTCCCTGCTAGCACCTTCTCTGTGCCTGGGAAACAGAAGTGTTCCCATTGCTTCGCAGAATCGCTTTTGTGCAGAAAACAGTAACACTTGTTCAGAAGGAAAGAAAGCACAGAGCCCCAGATTTTATGTTGTCCTGGAGAGCTTGCAGAGCACTGGGGAAAAGCAGGCAGAGAATTCCCTGCTAGCACGATCTCGGTGCCTGGGAAGCAGAAGTGTTCACATTTCTTAGCAGTATCGCTTTTGTGCAGAAAACACTAACACTTGTTCAGAACAAAAGAAAGCACAGAGCCCCAGATTCTATGTTGTCCTGGAGAGCTTGCAGAGCACTGGGGAAAGGCAGGCAGAGAATTCCCTGCTAGCACCTTCTCTGTGCCTGGGAAGCAGAAGTCTTCACATTGCTTCGCAGAATCGCTTTTGTGCAGAAAACAGTAACACTTGTTCAGAACGAAAGAAAGCACAGAGCCCCAGATTTTATGTTGTCCTGGAGAGCTTGCAGAGCACTGGGGAAAGGCAGGCAGAGAATTCCCTGCTAGCACCTTCTCTGTGCCTGGGAAGCAGAAGTGTTCACATTGCTTCGCAGAATCGCTTTTGTGCAGAAAACAGTAACACTTGTTCAGAACGAAAGAAAGCACAGAGCCCCAGATTTTATGTTGTCCTGGAGAGCTTGCAGAGCACTGGGGAAAGGTAGGCAGAGAATTCCCTGCTAGCACCTTCTCTGTGCCTGGGAAGCAGAAGTGTTCACATTGCTTCGCAGAATCGCTTTTGTGCAGAAAACAATAACACTTGTTCAGAACGAAAGAAAGCACAGAGCCCCAGATTTTATGTTGTCCTGGAGAGCTTGCAGAGCACTGGGGAAAAGCAGGCAGAGAATTCCCTGCTAGCACCTTCTCTGTGCCTGGGAAGCAGAAGTCTTCACATTGCTTCGCAGAATCGCTTTTGTGCAGAAAACAGTAACACTTGTTCAGAACGAAAGAAAGCACAGAGCCCCAGATTTTATGTTGTCCTGGAGAGCTTGCAGAGCACTGGGGAAAGGCAGGCAGAGAATTCACTGCTAGCACCTTCTCTGTGCCTGGGAAGCAGAAGTCTTCACATTGCTTCGCAGAATCGCTTTTCTGCAGAAAACAGTAACACTTGTTCAGAACGAAAGAAAGCACAGAGCCCCAGATTTTATGTTGTCCTGGAGAGCTTGCAGAGCACTGGGGAAAGGTAGGCAGAGAATTCCCTGCTAGCACCTTCTCTGTGCCTGGGAAACAGAAGTGTTCACATTGCTTCGCAGAATCGCTTTTGTGCAGAAAACAATAACACTTGTTCAGAACGAAAGAAAGCACAGAGCCCCAGATTTTATGTTGTCCTGGAGAGCTTGCAGAGCACTGGGGAAAAGCAGGCAGAGAATTCCCTGCTAGCACCTTCTCTGTGCCTGGGAAACAGAAGTGTTCACATTGCTTCGCAGAATCGCTTTTGTGCAGAAAACAGTAACACTTGTTCAGAACGAAAGAAAGCACAGAGCCCCAGATTTTATGTTGTCCTGGAGAGCTTGCAGAGCACTGGGGAAAGGCAGGCAGAGAATTCTCTGCTAGCACCTTCTCTGTGCCTTGGAAGCAGAAGTGTTCACATTGCTTCGCATAATCGTTTTGTGCAGAAAACAATAACACCTGTTCAGAACGAAAGAAAGCACAGAGCCCCAGATTTTATGTTGTCCTGGAGAGCTTGCAGAGCACTGGGGAAAAGCAGGCAGAGAATTCCCTGCTAGCACCTTCTCTGTGCCTGGGAAACAGAAGTGTTCACATTTCTTCGCAGAATCGCTTTTGTGCAGAAAACAGTAACACTTGTTCAGAACGAAAGAAAGCACAGAGCCCCAGATTTTATGTTGTCCTGGAGAGCTTGCAGAGCACTGGGGAAAGGCAGGCAGAGAATTCCCTGCTAGCACCTTCTCTGTGCCTGTTCACATTCCTTCGCAGAATCGCTTTTGTGCAGAAAACTGTAACACTTGTTCAGAACGAAAGAAAGCACAGAGCCCCAGATTTTATGTTGTCCTGGAGAGCTTGCAGAGCACTGGGGAAAGGCAGGCAGAGAATTCCCTGCTAGCACGTTCTCGGTGCCTGGGAAGCAGAAGTGTTCACATTTCTTAGCAGTATCGCTTTTGTGCAGAAAACAGTAACACTTGTTCAGAAGGAAAGAAAGCACAGAGCCCCATATTTTATGTTGTGCTGGAGAGCTTGCAGAGTACTGGGGAAAAGCAGGCAGAGAATTCCCTGCTAGCACCTTCTCTGTGCCTGGGAAACAGAAGTGTTCACATTGCTTCGCAGAATCGCTTTTGTGCAGAAAACTGTAACACTTGTTCAGACGAAAGAAAGCACAGAGCCCCAGATTTTATGTTGTCCTGGAGAGCTTGCAGAGCACTGGGGAAAGGCAGGCAGAGAATTCCCTGCTAGCACCTTCTCTGTGCCTGGGAAGCAGAAGTCTTCACATTGCTTCGCAGAATCGCTTTTGTGCAGAAAACAATAACACTTGTTCAGAACGAAAGAAAGCACAGAGCCCCAGATTTTATGTTGTCCTGGAGAGCTTGCAGAGCACTGGGGAAAAGCAGGCAGAGAATTCCCTGCTAGCACCTTCTCTGTGCCTGGGAAACAGAAGTGTTCACATTGCTTCGCAGAATCGCTTTTGTGCAGAAAACAGTAACACTTGTTCAGAACGAAAGAAAGCACAGAGCCCCAGATTTTATGTTGTCCTGGAGAGCTTGCAGAGCACTGGGGAAAGGCAGGCAGAGAATTCCCTGCTAGCACCTTCTCTGTGCCTGGGAAGCAGAAGTGTTCACATTGCTTCGCAGAATCGTTTTGTGCAGAAAACAATAACACCTGTTCAGAACGAAAGAAAGCACAGAGCCCCAGATTTTATGTTGTCCTGGAGAGCTTGCAGAGCACTGGGGAAAAGCAGGCAGAGAATTCCCTGCTAGCACCTTCTCTGTGCCTGGGAAACAGAAGTGTTCACATTGCTTCGCAGAATCGCTTTTGTGCAGAAAACAGTAACACTTGTTCAGAACGAAAGAAAGCACAGAGCCCCAGATTTTATGTTGTCCTGGAGAGCTTGCAGAGCACTGGGGAAAGGCAGGCAGAGAATTCCCTGCTAGCACCTTCTCTGTGCCTGTTCACATTCCTTCGCAGAATCGCTTTTGTGCAGAAAACTGTAACACTTGTTCAGAACGAAAGAAAGCACAGAGCCCCAGATTTTATGTTGTCCTGGAGAGCTTGCAGAGCACTGGGGAAAGGCAGGCAGAGAATTCCCTGCTAGCACCTTCTCTGTGCCTGGGAAGCAGAAGTCTTCACATTGCTTCGCAGAATCGCTTTTGTGCAGAAAACAGTAACACTTGTTCAGAACGAAAGAAAGCACAGAGCCCCAGATTTTATGTTGTCCTGGAGAGCTTGCAGAGCACTGGGGAAAAGCAGGCAGAGAATTCCCTGCTAGCACCTTCTCTGTGCCTGGGAAACAGAAGTGTTCACATTGCTTCGCAGAATCGCTTTTGTGCAGAAAACAGTAACACTTGTTCAGAACGAAAGAAAGCACAGAGCCCCAGATTTTATGTTGTGCTGGAGAGCTTGCAGAGTACTGGGGAAAGGCAGGCAGAGAATTCCCTGCTAGCACCTTCTCTGTGCCTGGGAAGCAGAAGTGTTCACATTGCTTCGCAGAATCGCTTTTGTGCAGAAAACAATAACACCTGTTCAGAACGAAAGAAAGCACAGAGCCCCAGATTTTATGTTGTCCTGGAGAGCTTGCAGAGCACTGGGGAAAAGCAGGCAGAGAATTCCCTGCTAGCACCTTCTCTGTGCCTGGGAAGCAGAAGTCTTCACATTGCTTCGCAGAATCGCTTTTGTGCAGACAACAGTAACACTTTTTCAGAACGAAAGAAAGCACAGAGCCTCAGATTTTATGTTGTCCTGGAGAGCTTGCAGAGCACTGGGGAAAAGCAAGCAGAGAATTCCCTGCTAGCACCTTCTCTGTGCCTGGGAAACAGAAGTGTTCACATTGCTTCGCAGTATCGCTTTTGTGCAAAAAACAGTAACACTTGTTCAGAACGAAAGAAAGCACAGAGCCCCAGATTTTATGTTGTCCTGGAGAGCTTGCAGAGCACTGGGGAAAGGCAGGCAGACAATTCACTGCTAGCACCTTCTCTGTGCCTGTTCACATTGCTTCGCAGAATCGCTTTTGTGCAGAAAACAGTAACACCTGTTCAGAACGAAAGAAAGCACAGAGCCCCAGATTTTATGTTGTCCTGGAGAGCTTGCAGAGCACTGGGGAAAGGCAGGCAGAGAATTCCCTGCTAGCACCTTCTCTGTGCCTGTTCACATTCCTTCGCAGAATCGCTTTTGTGCAGAAAACTGTAACACTTGTTCAGAACGAAAGAAAGCACAGAGCCCCAGATTTTATGTTGTCCTGGAGAGCTTGCAGAGCACTTGGGAAAGGCAGGCAGAGAATTCCCTGCTAGCACCTTCTCTGTGCCTGGGAAGCAGAAGTGTTCACATTGCTTCGCAGAATCGTTTTGTGCAGAAAACAATAACACCTGTTCAGAACGAAAGAAAGCACAGAGCCCCAGATTTTATGTTGTCCTGGAGAGCTTGCAGAGCACTGGGGAAAAGCAGGCAGAGAATTCCCTGCTAGCACCTTCTCTGTGCCTGGGAAACAGAAGTGTTTACATTTCTTCGCAGAATCGCTTTTGTGCAGAAAACAGTAACACTTGTTCAGAACGAAAGAAAGCACAGAGCCCCAGATTTTATGTTGTCCTGGAGAGCTTGCAGAGCACTGGGGAAAGGCAGGCAGAGAATTCCCTGCTAGCACCTTCTCTGTGCCTGTTCACATTCCTTCGCAGAATCGCTTTTGTGCAGAAAACTGTAACACTTGTTCAGACGAAAGAAAGCACAGAGCCCCAGATTTTATGTTGTCCTGGAGAGCTTGCAGAGCACTGGGGAAAGGCAGGCAGAGAATTCCCTGCTAGCACCTTCTCTGTGCCTGGGAAACAGAAGTGTTCACATTGCTTCGCAGAATCGCTTTTGTGCAGAAAACAGTAACACTTGTTCAGAACGAAAGAAAGCACAGAGCCCCATATTTTATGTTGTGCTGGAGAGCTTGCAGAGTACTGGGGAAAAGCAGGCAGAGAATTCCCTGCTAGCACCTTCTCTGTGCCTGGGAAGCAGAAGTGTTCAGGTTGCTTGGCAGAATCGCTTTTGTGCAGACAACAGTAACACTTGTTCAGAACAAAAGAAAGCACAGAGCCTCAGATTTTATGTTGTCCTGGAGAGCTTGCAGAGCACTGGGGAAAGGCAGGCAGAGAATTCCCTGCTAGCACCTTCCCTGTGCCTGGGAAACAGAAGTGTTCCCATTGCTTCGCAGAATCGCTTTTGTGCAGAAAACAGTAACACTTGTTCAGAAGGAAAGAAAGCACAGAGCCCCAGATTTTATGTTGTCCTGGAGAGCTTGCAGAGCACTGGGGAAAAGCAGGCAGAGAATTCCCTGCTAGCACCTTCTCTGTGCCTGGGAAACAGAAGGGTTAACATTTCTTAGCAGTATCGCTTTTGTGCAGAAAACAGTAACACTTGTTCAGAAGGAAAGAAAGCACAGAGCCCCATATTTTATGTTGTGCTGGAGAGCTTGCAGAGTACTGGGGAAAAGCAGGCAGAGAATTCCCTGCTAGCACCTTCTCTGTGCCTGGGAAACAGAAGTGTTCACATTGCTTCGCAGAATCGCTTTTGTGCAGAAAACAGTAACACTTGTTCAGAACGAAAGAAAGCACAGAGCCCCAGATTTGCTGTTGTCCTGGAGAGCTTGCAGAGCACTGGGGAAAGGCAGGCAGAGAATTCCCTGCTAGCACCTTCTCTGTGCCTGGGAAGCAGAAGTGTTCACATTGCTTCGCAGAATCGCTTTTGTGCAGAAAACAGTAACACTTGTTCAGAACGAAAGAAAGCACAGAGCCCCAGATTTTATGTTGTCCTGGAGAGCTTACAGAGCACTGAGGAAAAGCAGGCAGAGAATTCCCTGCTAGCACCTTCTCTGTGCCTGGGAAACAGAAGTGTTCACATTGCTTCGCAGAATCGCTTTTGTGCAGAAAACAGTAACACTTGTTCAGAACGAAAGAAAGCACAGAGCCCCAGATTTTATGTTGTCCTGGAGAGCTTGCAGAGCACTGGGGAAAGGCAGGCAGAGAATTCCCTGCTAGCACCTTCTCTGTGCCTGTTCACATTCCTTCGCAGAATCGCTTTTGTGCAGAAAACTGTAACACTTGTTCAGAACGAAAGAAAGCACAGAGCCCCAGATTTTATGTTGTCCTGGAGAGCTTGCAGAGCACTGGGGAAAGGCAGGCAGAGAATTCCCTGCTAGCACCTTCTCTGTGCCTGGGAAGCAGAAGTGTTCACATTGCTTCGCAGAATCGTTTTGTGCAGAAAACAATAACACCTGTTCAGAACGAAAGAAAGCACAGAGCCCCAGATTTTATGTTGTCCTGGAGAGCTTGCAGAGCACTGGGGAAAAGCAGGCAGAGAATTCCCTGCTAGCACCTTCTCTGTGCCTGGGAAACAGAAGTGTTTACATTTCTTCGCAGAATCGCTTTTGTGCAGAAAACAGTAACACTTGTTCAGAACGAAAGAAAGCACAGAGCCCCAGATTTTATGTTGTCCTGGAGAGCTTGCAGAGCACTGGGGAAAGGCAGGCAGAGAATTCCCTGCTAGCACCTTCTCTGTGCCTGTTCACATTCCTTCGCAGAATCGCTTTTGTGCAGAAAACTGTAACACTTGTTCAGAACGAAAGAAAGCACAGAGCCCCAGATTTTATGTTGTCCTGGAGAGCTTGCAGAGCACTGGGGAAAGGCAGGCAGAGAATTCCCTGCTAGCACGTTCTCGGTGCCTGGGAAGCAGAAGTGTTCACATTTCTTAGCAGTATCGCTTTTGTGCAGAAAACAGTAACACTTGTTCAGAAGGAAAGAAAGCACAGAGCCCCATATTTTATGTTGTGCTGGAGAGCTTGCAGAGTACTGGGGAAAAGCAGGCAGAGAATTCCCTGCTAGCACCTTCTCTGTGCCTGGGAAACAGAAGTGTTCACATTGCTTCGCAGAATCGCTTTTGTGCAGATAACAGTAACACTTGTTCAGAACAAAAGAAAGCACAGAGCCCCAGATTTTATGTTGTCCTGGAGAGCTTGCAGAGCACTGGGGAAAAGCAGGCAGAGAATTCCCTGCTAGCACGTTCTCTGTGCCTGGGAAACAGAAGTGTTCACATTGCTTCGCAGAATCGCTTTTGTGCAGAAAACAGTAACACTTGTTCAGACGAAAGAAAGCACAGAGCCCCAGATTTTATGTTGTGCTGGAGAGCTTGCAGAGCACTGGGGAAAGGCAGGCAGAGAATTCCCTGCTAGCACCTTCTCTGTGCCTGGGAAGCAGAAGTCTTCACATTGCTTCGCAGAATCGCTTTTGTGCAGAAAACAGTAACACTTGTTCAGAACGAAAGAAAGCACAGAGCCCCAGATTTTATGTTGTCCTGGAGAGCTTGCAGAGCACTGGGGAAAAGCAGGCAGAGAATTCCCTGCTAGCACCTTCTCTGTGCCTGGGAAGCAGAAGTGTTCACATTGCTTCGCAGAATCGCTTTTGTGCAGAAAACAATAACACCTGTTCAGAACGAAAGAAAGCACAGAGCCCCAGATTTTATGTTGTCCTGGAGAGCTTGCAGAGTACTGGGGAAAAGCAGGCAGAGAATTCCCTGCTAGCACCTTCTCTGTGCCTGGGAAACAGAAGTGTTCACATTTCTTCGCAGAATCGCTTTTGTGCAGAAAACAGTAACACTTGTTCAGAACGAAAGAAAGCACAGAGCCCCAGATTTTATGTTGTCCTGGAGAGCTTGCAGAGCACTGGGGAAAGGCAGGCAGAGAATTCCCTGCTAGCACCTTCTCTGTGCCTGTTCACATTGCTTCGCAGAATCGCTTTTGTGCAGAAAACAGTAACACTTGTTCAGACGAAAGAAAGCACAGAGCCCCAGATTTTATGTTGTCCTGGAGAGCTTGCAGAGCACTGGGGAAAGGCAGGCAGAGAATTCCCTGCTAGCACCTTCTCTGTGCCTGGGAAACAGAAGTGTTCACATTGCTTCGCAGAATCGCTTTTGTGCAGAAAACAGTAACACTTGTTCAGAACGAAAGAAAGCACAGAGCCCCATATTTTATGTTGTGCTGGAGAGCTTGCAGAGTACTGGGGAAAAGCAGGCAGAGAATTCCCTGCTAGCACCTTCTCTGTGCCTGGGAAACAGAAGGGTTAACATTTCTTAGCAGTATCGCTTTTGTGCAGAAAACAGTAACACTTGTTCAGAAGGAAAGAAAGCACAGAGCCCCATATTTTATGTTGTGCTGGAGAGCTTGCAGAGTACTGGGGAAAAGCAGGCAGAGAATTCCCTGCTAGCACCTTCTCTGTGCCTGGGAAACAGAAGTGTTCACATTGCTTCGCAGAATCGCTTTTGTGCAGAAAACAGTAACACTTGTTCAGAACGAAAGAAAGCACAGAGCCCCAGATTTGCTGTTGTCCTGGAGAGCTTGCAGAGCACTGGGGAAAGGCAGGCAGAGAATTCCCTGCTAGCACCTTCTCTGTGCCTGGGAAGCAGAAGTGTTCACATTGCTTCGCAGAATCGCTTTTGTGCAGAAAACAGTAACACTTGTTCAGAACGAAAGAAAGCACAGAGCCCCAGATTTTATGTTGTCCTGGAGAGCTTGCAGAGCACTGGGGAAAAGCAGGCAGAGAATTCCCTGCTAGCACCTTCTCTGTGCCTGGGAAACAGAAGTGTTCACATTGCTTCGCAGAATCGCTTTTGTGCAGAAAACAGTAACACTTGTTCAGAACGAAAGAAAGCACAGAGCCCCAGATTTTATGTTGTCCTGGAGAGCTTGCAGAGCACTGGGGAAAGGCAGGCAGAGAATTCCCTGCTAGCACCTTCCCTGTGCCTGGGAAAGAGAAGTGTTCCCATTGCTTCGCAGAATCGCTTTTGTGCAGAAAACAGTAACACTTGTTCAGAAGGAAAGAAAGCACAGAGCCCCAGATTTTATGTTGTCCTGGAGAGCTTGCAGAGCACTGGGGAAAAGCAGGCAGAGAATTCCCTGCTAGCACCTTCTCTGTGCCTGGGAAGCAGAAGTGTTCACATTGCTTGGCAGAATCGCTTTTGTGCAGATAACAGTAACACTTTTTCAGAACAAAAGAAAGCACAGAGCCCCAGATTTTATGTTGTCCTGGAGAGCTTGCAGAGCACTGGGGAAAAGCAGGCAGAGAATTCCCTGCTAGCACCTTCTCTGTGCCTGGGAAACAGAAGGGTTAACATTTCTTAGCAGTATCGCTTTTGTGCAGAAAACAGTAACACTTGTTCAGAAGGAAAGAAAGCACAGAGCCCCATATTTTATGTTGTGCTGGAGAGCTTGCAGAGTACTGGGGAAAAGCAGGCAGAGAATTCCCTGCTAGCACCTTCTCTGTGCCTGGGAAACAGAAGTGTTCACATTGCTTCGCAGAATCGCTTTTGTGCAGAAAACAGTAACACTTGTTCAGAACGAAAGAAAGCACAGAGCCCCAGATTTTATGTTGTCCTGGAGAGCTTGCAGAGCACTGGGGAAAGGCAGGCAGAGAATTCCCTGCTAGCACCTTCTCTGTGCCTGGGAAACAGAAGTGTTCACATTGCTTCGCAGAATCGCTTTTGTGCAGAAAACAGTAACACTTGTTCAGACGAAAGAAAGCACAGAGCCCCAGATTTTATGTTGTCCTGGAGAGCTTGCAGAGCACTGGGGAAAGGCAGGCAGAGAATTCCCTGCTAGCACCTTCTCTGTGCCTGGGAAGCAGAAGTCTTCACATTGCTTCGCAGAATCGCTTTTGTGCAGAAAACAATAACACTTGTTCAGAACGAAAGAAAGCACAGAGCCCCAGATTTTATGTTGTCCTGGAGAGCTTGCAGAGCACTGGGGAAAAGCAGGCAGAGAATTCCCTGCTAGCACCTTCTCTGTGCCTGGGAAACAGAAGTGTTCACATTGCTTCGCAGAATCGCTTTTGTGCAGAAAACAGTAACACTTGTTCAGAACGAAAGAAAGCACAGAGCCCCAGATTTTATGTTGTGCTGGAGAGCTTGCAGAGCACTGGGGAAAAGCAGGCAGAGAATTCCCTGCTAGCACCTTCTCTGTGCCTGGGAAACAGAAGTGTTCACATTTCTTCGCAGAATCGCTTTTGTGCAGAAAACAGTAACACTTGTTCAGAACGAAAGAAAGCACAGAGCCCCAGATTTTATGTTGTCCTGGAGAGCTTGCAGAGCACTGGGGAAAGGCAGGCAGAGAATTCCCTGCTAGCACCTTCTCTGTGCCTGTTCACATTCCTTCGCAGAATCGCTTTTGTGCAGAAAACTGTAACACTTGTTCAGAACGAAAGAAAGCACAGAGCCCCAGATTTTATGTTGTCCTGGAGAGCTTGCAGAGCACTGGGGAAAGGCAGGCAGAGAATTCCCTGCTAGCACGTTCTCGGTGCCTGGGAAGCAGAAGTGTTCACATTTCTTAGCAGTATCGCTTTTGTGCAGAAAACAGTAACACTTGTTCAGAAGGAAAGAAAGCACAGAGCCCCATATTTTATGTTGTGCTGGAGAGCTTGCAGAGTACTGGGGAAAAGAAGGCAGAGAATTCCCTGCTAGCACCTTCTCTGTGCCTGGGAAACAGAAGTGTTCACATTGCTTCGCAGAATCGCTTTTGTGCAGATAACAGTAACACTTGTTCAGAACAAAAGAAAGCACAGAGCCCCAGATTTTATGTTGTCCTGGAGAGCTTGCAGAGCACTGGGGAAAAGCAGGCAGAGAATTCCCTGCTAGCACCTTCTCTGTGCCTGGGAAACAGAAGTGTTCACATTGCTTCGCAGAATCGCTTTTGTGCAGAAAACAGTAACACTTGTTCAGACGAAAGAAAGCACAGAGCCCCAGATTTTATGTTGTGCTGGAGAGCTTGCAGAGCACTGGGGAAAGGCAGGCAGAGAATTCCCTGCTAGCACCTTCTCTGTGCCTGGGAAGCACAAGTCTTCACATTGCTTCGCAGAATCGCTTTTGTGCAGAAAACAGTAACACTTGTTCAGAACGAAAGAAAGCACAGAGCCCCAGATTTTATGTTGTCCTGGAGAGCTTGCAGAGCACTGGGGAAAAGCAGGCAGAGAATTCCCTGCTAGCACCTTCTCTGTGCCTGGGAAGCAGAAGTGTTCACATTGCTTCGCAGAATCGCTTTTGTGCAGAAAACAATAACACCTGTTCAGAACGAAAGAAAGCACAGAGCCCCAGATTTTATGTTGTCCTGGAGAGCTTGCAGAGCACTGGGGAAAAGCAGGCAGAGAATTCCCTGCTAGCACCTTCTCTGTGCCTGGGAAACAGAAGTGTTCACATTGCTTCGCAGAATCGCTTTTGTGCAGAAAACAGTAACACTTGTTCAGAACGAAAGAAAGCACAGAGCCCCAGATTTTATGTTGTCCTGGAGAGCTTGCAGAGCACTGGGGAAAGGCAGGCAGAGAATTCCCTGCTAGCACCTTCTCTGTGCCTGTTCACATTCCTTCGCAGAATCGCTTTTGTGCAGAAAACTGTAACACTTGTTCAGAACGAAAGAAAGCACAGAGCCCCAGATTTTATGTTGTCCTGGAGAGCTTGCAGAGTACTGGGGAAAGGCAGGCAGAGAATTCCCTGCTAGCACCTTCTCTGTGCCTGGGAAGCAGAAGTGTTCACATTGCTTCGCAGAATCGTTTTGTGCAGAAAACAATAACACCTGTTCAGAACGAAAGAAAGCACAGAGCCCCAGATTTTATGTTGTCCTGGAGAGCTTGCAGAGCACTGGGGAAAAGCAGGCAGAGAATTCCCTGCTAGCACCTTCTCTGTGCCTGGGAAACAGAAGTGTTCACATTCCTTCGCAGAATCGCTTTTGTGCAGAAAACAGTAACACTTGTTCAGAACGAAAGAAAGCACAGAGCCCCAGATTTTATGTTGTCCTGGAGAGCTTGCAGAGCACTGGGGAAAGGCAGGCAGAGAATTCCCTGCTAGCACCTTCTCTGTGCCTGTTCACATTGCTTCGCAGAATCGCTTTTGTGCAGAAAACTGTAACACTTGTTCAGAACGAAAGAAAGCACAGAGCCCCAGATTTTATGTTGTCCTGGAGAGCTTGCAGAGCACTGGGGAAAGGCAGGCAGAGAATTCCCTGCTAGCACGTTCTCGGTGCCTGGGAAGCAGAAGTGTTCACATTTCTTAGCAGTATCGCTTTTGTGCAGAAAACAGTAACACTTGTTCAGAAGGAAAGAAAGCACAGAGCCCTAGATTTTATGTTGTCCTGGAGAGCTTGCAGAGCACTGGGGAAAAGCAGGCAGAGAATTCCCTGCTAGCACCTTCTCTGTGCCTGGGAAACAGAAGTGTTCACATTGCTTCGCAGAATCGCTTTTGTGCAGAAAACAGTAACACTTGTTCAGACGAAAGAAAGCACAGAGCCCCAGATTTTATGTTGTGCTGGAGAGCTTGCAGAGCACTGGGGAAAGGCAGGCAGAGAATTCCCTGCTAGCACCTTCTCTGTGCCTGGGAAGCAGAAGTCTTCACATTTCTTCGCAGAATCGCTTTTGTGCAGAAAACAGTAACACTTGTTCAGAACGAAAGAAAGCACAGAGCCCCAGATTTTATGTTGTCCTGGAGAGCTTGCAGAGCACTGGGGAAAAGCAGGCAGAGAATTCCCTGCTAGCACCTTCTCTGTGCCTGGGAAGCAGAAGTCTTCACATTTCTTCGCAGAATCGCTTTTGTGCAGAAAACAGTAACACTTGTTCAGAACGAAAGAAAGCACAGAGCCCCAGATTTTATGTTGTCCTGGAGAGCTTGCAGAGCACTGGGGAAAGGCAGGCAGAGAATTCCCTGCTAGCACCTTCTCTGTGCCTGTTCACATTGCTTCGCAGAATCGCTTTTGTGCAGAAAACAGTAACACTTGTTCAGACGAAAGAAAGCACAGAGCCCCAGATTTTATGTTGTCCTGGAGAGCTTGCAGAGCACTGGGGAAAGGCAGGCAGAGAATTCCCTGCTAGCACCTTCTCTGTGCCTGGGAAACAGAAGTGTTCACATTTCTTAGCAGTATCGCTTTTGTGCAGAAAACAGTAACACTTGTTCAGAAGGAAAGAAAGCACAGAGCCCCATATTTTATGTTGTGCTGGAGAGCTTGCAGAGTACTGGGGAAAAGCAGGCAGAGAATTCCCTGCTAGCACCTTCTCTGTGCCTGGGAAACAGAAGTGTTCACATTGCTTCGCAGAATCGCTTTTGTGCAGATAACAGTAACACTTGTTCAGAACAAAAGAAAGCACAGAGCCCCAGATTTTATGTTGTCCTGGAGAGCTTGCAGAGCACTGGGGAAAGGCAGGCAGAGAATTCCCTGCTAGCACCTTCTCTGTGCCTGGGAAACAGAAGTGTTCACATTGCTTTGCAGAATCGCTTTTGTCCAGAAAACAGTAACACTTGTTCAGACGAAAGAAAGCACAGAGCCCCAGATTTTATGTTGTCCTGGAGAGCTTGCAGAGCACTGGGGAAAGGCAGGCAGAGAATTCCCTGCTAGCACCTTCTCTGTGCCTGGGAAGCAGAAGTCTTCACATTGCTTCGCAGAATCGCTTTTGTGCAGAAAACAATAACACTTGTTCAGAACGAAAGAAAGCACAGAGCCCCAGATTTTATGTTGTCCTGGAGAGCTTGCAGAGCACTGGGGAAAAGCAGGCAGAGAATTCCCTGCTAGCACCTTCTCTGTGCCTGGGAAACAGAAGTGTTCACATTGCTTCGCAGAATCGCTTTTGTGCAGAAAACAGTAACACTTGTTCAGAACGAAAGAAAGCACAGAGCCCCAGATTTTATGTTGTCCTGGAGAGCTTGCAGAGCACTGGGGAAAGGCAGGCAGAGAATTCCCTGCTAGCACCTTCTCTGTGCCTGGGAAGCAGAAGTGTTCACATTGCTTCGCAGAATCGTTTTGTGCAGAAAACAATAACACCTGTTCAGAACGAAAGAAAGCACAGAGCCCCAGATTTTATGTTGTGCTGGAGAGCTTGCAGAGCACTGGGGAAAAGCAGGCAGAGAATTCCCTGCTAGCACCTTCTCTGTGCCTGGGAAACAGAAGTGTTCACATTTCTTCGCAGAATCGCTTTTGTGCAGAAAACAGTAACACTTGTTCAGAACGAAAGAAAGCACAGAGCCCCAGATTTTATGTTGTCCTGGAGAGCTTGCAGAGCACTGGGGAAAGGCAGGCAGAGAATTCCCTGCTAGCACCTTCTCTGTGCCTGTTCACATTCCTTCGCAGAATCGCTTTTGTGCAGAAAACTGTAACACTTGTTCAGAACGAAAGAAAGCACAGAGCCCCAGATTTTATGTTGTCCTGGAGAGCTTGCAGAGCACTGGGGAAAGGCAGGCAGAGAATTCCCTGCTAGCACCTTCTCTGTGCCTGGGAAGCAGAAGTGTTCACATTGCTTCGCAGAATCGTTTTGTGCAGAAAACAATAACACCTGTTCAGAACGAAAGAAAGCACAGAGCCCCAGATTTTATGTTGTCCTGGAGAGCTTGCAGAGCACTGGGGAAAAGCAGGCAGAGAATTCCCTGCTAGCACCTTCTCTGTGCCTGGGAAACAGAAGTGTTCACATTTCTTCGCAGAATCGCTTTTGTGCAGAAAACAGTAACACTTGTTCAGAACGAAAGAAAGCACAGAGCCCCAGATTTTATGTTGTCCTGGAGAGCTTGCAGAGCACTGGGGAAAGGCAGGCAGAGAATTCCCTGCTAGCACCTTCTCTGTGCCTGTTCACATTCCTTCGCAGAATCGCTTTTGTGCAGAAAACTGTAACACTTGTTCAGAACGAAAGAAAGCACAGAGCCCCAGATTTTATGTTGTCCTGGAGATCTTGCAGAGCACTGGGGAAAGGCAGGCAGAGAATTCCCTGCTAGCACGTTCTCGGTGCCTGGGAAGCAGAAGTGTTCACATTTCTTAGCAGTATCGCTTTTGTGCAGAAAACAGTAACACTTGTTCAGAAGGAAAGAAAGCACAGAGCCCCATATTTTATGTTGTGCTGGAGAGCTTGCAGAGTACTGGGGAAAAGCAGGCAGAGAATTCCCTGCTAGCACCTTCTCTGTGCCTGGGAAACAGAAGTGTTCACATTGCTTCGCAGAATCGCTTTTGTGCAGATAACAGTAACACTTGTTCAGAACAAAAGAAAGCACAGAGCCCCAGATTTTATGTTGTCCTGGAGAGCTTGCAGAGCACTGGGGAAAAGCAGGCAGAGAATTCCCTGCTAGCACCTTCTCTGTGCCTGGGAAACAGAAGTGTTCACATTGCTTCGCAGAATCGCTTTTGTGCAGAAAACAGTAACACTTGTTCAGACGAAAGAAAGCACAGAGCCCCAGATTTTATGTTGTGCTGGAGAGCTTGCAGAGCACTGGGGAAAGGCAGGCAGAGAATTCCCTGCTAGCACCTTCTCTGTGCCTGGGAAGCACAAGTCTTCACATTGCTTCGCAGAATCGCTTTTGTGCAGAAAACAGTAACACTTGTTCAGAACGAAAGAAAGCACAGAGCCCCAGATTTTATGTTGTCCTGGAGAGCTTGCAGAGCACTGGGGAAAAGCAGGCAGAGAATTCCCTGCTAGCACCTTCTCTGTGCCTGGGAAGCAGAAGTGTTCACATTGCTTCGCAGAATCGCTTTTGTGCAGAAAACAATAACACCTGTTCAGAACGAAAGAAAGCACAGAGCCCCAGATTTTATGTTGTCCTGGAGAGCTTGCAGAGCACTGGGGAAAAGCAGGCAGAGAATTCCCTGCTAGCACCTTCTCTGTGCCTGGGAAACAGAAGTGTTCACATTTCTTCGCAGAATCGCTTTTGTGCAGAAAACAGTAACACTTGTTCAGAACGAAAGAAAGCACAGAGCCCCAGATTTTATGTTGTCCTGGAGAGCTTGCAGAGCACTGGGGAAAGGCAGGCAGAGAATTCCCTGCTAGCACCTTCTCTGTGCCTGTTCACATTCCTTCGCAGAATCGCTTTTGTGCAGAAAACTGTAACACTTGTTCAGAACGAAAGAAAGCACAGAGCCCCAGATTTTATGTTGTCCTGGAGAGCTTGCAGAGTACTGGGGAAAGGCAGGCAGAGAATTCCCTGCTAGCACCTTCTCTGTGCCTGGGAAACAGAAGTGTTCACATTGCTTTGCAGAATCGCTTTTGTCCAGAAAACAGTAACACTTGTTCAGACGAAAGAAAGCACAGAGCCCCAGATTTTATGTTGTCCTGGAGAGCTTGCAGAGCACTGGGGAAAGGCAGGCAGAGAATTCCCTGCTAGCACCTTCTCTGTGCCTGGGAAGCAGAAGTCTTCACATTGCTTCGCAGAATCGCTTTTGTGCAGAAAACAATAACACTTGTTCAGAACGAAAGAAAGCACAGAGCCCCAGATTTTATGTTGTCCTGGAGAGCTTGCAGAGCACTGGGGAAAAGCAGGCAGAGAATTCCCTGCTAGCACCTTCTCTGTGCCTGGGAAACAGAAGTGTTCACATTGCTTCGCAGAATCGCTTTTGTGCAGAAAACAGTAACACTTGTTCAGAACGAAAGAAAGCACAGAGCCCCAGATTTTATGTTGTCCTGGAGAGCTTGCAGAGCACTGGGGAAAGGCAGGCAGAGAATTCCCTGCTAGCACCTTCTCTGTGCCTGGGAAGCAGAAGTGTTCACATTGCTTCGCAGAATCGTTTTGTGCAGAAAACAATAACACCTGTTCAGAACGAAAGAAAGCACAGAGCCCCAGATTTTATGTTGTGCTGGAGAGCTTGCAGAGCACTGGGGAAAAGCAGGCAGAGAATTCCCTGCTAGCACCTTCTCTGTGCCTGGGAAACAGAAGTGTTCACATTTCTTCGCAGAATCGCTTTTGTGCAGAAAACAGTAACACTTGTTCAGAACGAAAGAAAGCACAGAGCCCCAGATTTTATGTTGTCCTGGAGAGCTTGCAGAGCACTGGGGAAAGGCAGGCAGAGAATTCCCTGCTAGCACCTTCTCTGTGCCTGTTCACATTCCTTCGCAGTATCGCTTTTGTGCAGAAAACTGTAACACTTGTTCAGAACGAAAGAAAGCACAGAGCCCCAGATTTTATGTTGTCCTGGAGAGCTTGCAGAGCACTGGGGAAAGGCAGGCAGAGAATTCCCTGCTAGCACCTTCTCTGTGCCTGGGAAGCAGAAGTGTTCACATTGCTTCGCAGAATCGTTTTGTGCAGAAAACAATAACACCTGTTCAGAACGAAAGAAAGCACAGAGCCCCAGATTTTATGTTGTCCTGGAGAGCTTGCAGAGCACTGGGGAAAAGCAGGCAGAGAATTCCCTGCTAGCACCTTCTCTGTGCCTGGGAAACAGAAGTGTTCACATTTCTTCGCAGAATCGCTTTTGTGCAGAAAACAGTAACACTTGTTCAGAACGAAAGAAAGCACAGAGCCCCAGATTTTATGTTGTCCTGGAGAGCTTGCAGAGCACTGGGGAAAGGCAGGCAGAGAATTCCCTGCTAGCACCTTCTCTGTGCCTGTTCACATTCCTTCGCAGAATCGCTTTTGTGCAGAAAACTGTAACACTTGTTCAGAACGAAAGAAAGCACAGAGCCCCAGATTTTATGTTGTCCTGGAGATCTTGCAGAGCACTGGGGAAAGGCAGGCAGAGAATTCCCTGCTAGCACGTTCTCGGTGCCTGGGAAGCAGAAGTGTTCACATTTCTTAGCAGTATCGCTTTTGTGCAGAAAACAGTAACACTTGTTCAGAAGGAAAGAAAGCACAGAGCCCCATATTTTATGTTGTGCTGGAGAGCTTGCAGAGTACTGGGGAAAAGCAGGCAGAGAATTCCCTGCTAGCACCTTCTCTGTGCCTGGGAAACAGAAGTGTTCACATTGCTTCGCAGAATCGCTTTTGTGCAGATAACAGTAACACTTGTTCAGAACAAAAGAAAGCACAGAGCCCCAGATTTTATGTTGTCCTGGAGAGCTTGCAGAGCACTGGGGAAAAGCAGGCAGAGAATTCCCTGCTAGCACCTTCTCTGTGCCTGGGAAACAGAAGTGTTCACATTGCTTCGCAGAATCGCTTTTGTGCAGAAAACAGTAACACTTGTTCAGACGAAAGAAAGCACAGAGCCCCAGATTTTATGTTGTGCTGGAGAGCTTGCAGAGCACTGGGGAAAGGCAGGCAGAGAATTCCCTGCTAGCACCTTCTCTGTGCCTGGGAAGCACAAGTCTTCACATTGCTTCGCAGAATCGCTTTTGTGCAGAAAACAGTAACACTTGTTCAGAACGAAAGAAAGCACAGAGCCCCAGATTTTATGTTGTCCTGGAGAGCTTGCAGAGCACTGGGGAAAAGCAGGCAGAGAATTCCCTGCTAGCACCTTCTCTGTGCCTGGGAAGCAGAAGTGTTCACATTGCTTCGCAGAATCGCTTTTGTGCAGAAAACAATAACACCTGTTCAGAACGAAAGAAAGCACAGAGCCCCAGATTTTATGTTGTCCTGGAGAGCTTGCAGAGCACTGGGGAAAAGCAGGCAGAGAATTCCCTGCTAGCACCTTCTCTGTGCCTGGGAAACAGAAGTGTTCACATTTCTTCGCAGAATCGCTTTTGTGCAGAAAACAGTAACACTTGTTCAGAACGAAAGAAAGCACAGAGCCCCAGATTTTATGTTGTCCTGGAGAGCTTGCAGAGCACTGGGGAAAGGCAGGCAGAGAATTCCCTGCTAGCACCTTCTCTGTGCCTGTTCACATTCCTTCGCAGAATCGCTTTTGTGCAGAAAACTGTAACACTTGTTCAGAACGAAAGAAAGCACAGAGCCCCAGATTTTATGTTGTCCTGGAGAGCTTGCAGAGTACTGGGGAAAGGCAGGCAGAGAATTCCCTGCTAGCACCTTCTCTGTGCCTGGGAAGCAGAAGTGTTCACATTGCTTCGCAGAATCGTTTTGTGCAGAAAACAATAACACCTGTTCAGAACGAAAGAAAGCACAGAGCCCCAGATTTTATGTTGTGCTGGAGAGCTTGCAGAGCACTGGGGAAAAGCAGGCAGAGAATTCCCTGCTAGCACCTTCTCTGTGCCTGGGAAACAGAAGTGTTCACATTGCTTCGCAGAATCGCTTTTGTGCAGAAAACAGTAACACTTGTTCAGAACGAAAGAAAGCACAGAGCCCCAGATTTTATGTTGTCCTGGAGAGCTTGCAGAGCACTGGGGAAAGGCAGGCAGAGAATTCCCTGCTAGAACCTTCTCTGTGCCTGTTCACATTCCTTCGCAGAATCGCTTTTGTGCAGAAAACTGTAACACTTGTTCAGAACGAAAGAAAGCACAGAGCCCCAGATTTTATGTTGTCCTGGAGAGCTTGCAGAGCACTGGGGAAAGGCAGGCAGAGAATTCCCTGCTAGCACCTTCTCTGTGCCTGGGAAGCAGAAGTGTTCACATTGCTTCGCAGAATCGTTTTGTGCAGAAAACAATAACACCTGTTCAGAACGAAAGAAAGCACAGAGCCCCAGATTTTATGTTGTCCTGGAGAGCTTGCAGAGCACTGGGGAAAAGCAGGCAGAGAATTCCCTGCTAGCACCTTCTCTGTGCCTGGGAAACAGAAGTGTTCACATTTCTTCGCAGAATCGCTTTTGTGCAGAAAACAGTAACACTTGTTCAGAACGAAAGAAAGCACAGAGCCCCAGATTTTATGTTGTCCTGGAGAGATTGCAGAGCACTGGGGAAAGGCAGGCAGAGAATTCCCTGCTAGCACCTTCTCTGTGCCTGTTCACATTCCTTCGCAGAATCGCTTTTGTGCAGAAAACTGTAACACTTGTTCAGAACGAAAGAAAGCACAGAGCCCCAGATTTTATGTTGTCCTGGAGAGCTTGCAGAGCACTGGGGAAAGGCAGGCAGAGAATTCCCTGCTAGCACGTTCTCGGTGCCTGGGAAGCAGAAGTGTTCACATTTCTTAGCAGTATCGCTTTTGTGCAGAAAACAGTAACACTTGTTCAGAAGGAAAGAAAGCACAGAGCCCCATATTTTATGTTGTGCTGGAGAGCTTGCAGAGTACTGGGGAGAAGCAGGCAGAGAATTCCCTGCTAGCACCTTCTCTGTGCCTGGGAAACAGAAGTGTTCACATTGCTTCGCAGAATCGCTTTTGTGCAGATAACAGTAACACTTGTTCAGAACAAAAGAAAGCACAGAGCCCCAGATTTTATGTTGTCCTGGAGAGCTTGCAGAGCACTGGGGAAAAGCAGGCAGAGAATTCCCTGCTAGCACCTTCTCTGTGCCTGGGAAACAGAAGTGTTCACATTGCTTCGCAGAATCGCTTTTGTGCAGAAAACAGTAACACTTGTTCAGAACGAAAGAAAGCACAGAGCCCCAGATTTTATGTTGTCCTGGAGAGCTTGCAGAGCACTGGGGAAAAGCAGGCAGAGAATTCCCTGCTAGCACCTTCTCTGTGCCTGGGAAGCAGAAGTCTTCACATTTCTTCGCAGAATCGCTTTTGTGCAGAAAACAGTAACACTTGTTCAGAACGAAAGAAAGCACAGAGCCCCAGATTTTATGTTGTCCTGGAGAGCTTGCAGAGCACTGGGGAAAGGCAGGCAGAGAATTCCCTGCTAGCACCTTCTCTGTGCCTGTTCACATTGCTTCGCAGAATCGCTTTTGTGCAGAAAACAGTAACACTTGTTCAGACGAAAGAAAGCACAGAGCCCCAGATTTTATGTTGTCCTGGAGAGCTTGCAGAGCACTGGGGAAAGGCAGGCAGAGAATTCCCTGCTAGCACCTTCTCTGTGCCTGGGAAACAGAAGTGTTCACATTTCTTAGCAGTATCGCTTTTGTGCAGAAAACAGTAACACTTGTTCAGAAGGAAAGAAAGCACAGAGCCCCATATTTTATGTTGTGCTGGAGAGCTTGCAGAGTACTGGGGAAAAGCAGGCAGAGAATTCCCTGCTAGCACCTTCTCTGTGCCTGGGAAACAGAAGTGTTCACATTGCTTCGCAGAATCGCTTTTGTGCAGATAACAGTAACACTTGTTCAGAACAAAAGAAAGCACAGAGCCCCAGATTTTATGTTGTCCTGGAGAGCTTGCAGAGCACTGGGGAAAGGCAGGCAGAGAATTCCCTGCTAGCACCTTCTCTGTGCCTGGGAAACAGAAGTGTTCACATTGCTTTGCAGAATCGCTTTTGTCCAGAAAACAGTAACACTTGTTCAGACGAAAGAAAGCACAGAGCCCCAGATTTTATGTTGTCCTGGAGAGCTTGCAGAGCACTGGGGAAAGGCAGGCAGAGAATTCCCTGCTAGCACCTTCTCTGTGCCTGGGAAGCAGAAGTCTTCACATTGCTTCGCAGAATCGCTTTTGTGCAGAAAACAATAACACTTGTTCAGAACGAAAGAAAGCACAGAGCCCCAGATTTTATGTTGTCCTGGAGAGCTTGCAGAGCACTGGGGAAAAGCAGGCAGAGAATTCCCTGCTAGCACCTTCTCTGTGCCTGGGAAACAGAAGTGTTCACATTGCTTCGCAGAATCGCTTTTGTGCAGAAAACAGTAACACTTGTTCAGAACGAAAGAAAGCACAGAGCCCCAGATTTTATGTTGTCCTGGAGAGCTTGCAGAGCACTGGGGAAAGGCAGGCAGAGAATTCCCTGCTAGCACCTTCTCTGTGCCTGGGAAGCAGAAGTGTTCACATTGCTTCGCAGAATCGTTTTGTGCAGAAAACAATAACACCTGTTCAGAACGAAAGAAAGCACAGAGCCCCAGATTTTATGTTGTGCTGGAGAGCTTGCAGAGCACTGGGGAAAAGCAGGCAGAGAATTCCCTGCTAGCACCTTCTCTGTGCCTGGGAAACAGAAGTGTTCACATTTCTTCGCAGAATCGCTTTTGTGCAGAAAACAGTAACACTTGTTCAGAACGAAAGAAAGCACAGAGCCCCAGATTTTATGTTGTCCTGGAGAGCTTGCAGAGCACTGGGGAAAGGCAGGCAGAGAATTCCCTGCTAGCACCTTCTCTGTGCCTGTTCACATTCCTTCGCAGAATCGCTTTTGTGCAGAAAACTGTAACACTTGTTCAGAACGAAAGAAAGCACAGAGCCCCAGATTTTATGTTGTCCTGGAGAGCTTGCAGAGCACTGGGGAAAGGCAGGCAGAGAATTCCCTGCTAGCACCTTCTCTGTGCCTGGGAAGCAGAAGTGTTCACATTGCTTCGCAGAATCGTTTTGTGCAGAAAACAATAACACCTGTTCAGAACGAAAGAAAGCACAGAGCCCCAGATTTTATGTTGTCCTGGAGAGCTTGCAGAGCACTGGGGAAAAGCAGGCAGAGAATTCCCTGCTAGCACCTTCTCTGTGCCTGGGAAACAGAAGTGTTCACATTTCTTCGCAGAATCGCTTTTGTGCAGAAAACAGTAACACTTGTTCAGAACGAAAGAAAGCACAGAGCCCCAGATTTTATGTTGTCCTGGAGAGCTTGCAGAGCACTGGGGAAAGGCAGGCAGAGAATTCCCTGCTAGCACCTTCTCTGTGCCTGTTCACATTCCTTCGCAGAATCGCTTTTGTGCAGAAAACTGTAACACTTGTTCAGAACGAAAGAAAGCACAGAGCCCCAGATTTTATGTTGTCCTGGAGATCTTGCAGAGCACTGGGGAAAGGCAGGCAGAGAATTCCCTGCTAGCACGTTCTCGGTGCCTGGGAAGCAGAAGTGTTCACATTTCTTAGCAGTATCGCTTTTGTGCAGAAAACAGTAACACTTGTTCAGAAGGAAAGAAAGCACAGAGCCCCATATTTTATGTTGTGCTGGAGAGCTTGCAGAGTACTGGGGAAAAGCAGGCAGAGAATTCCCTGCTAGCACCTTCTCTGTGCCTGGGAAACAGAAGTGTTCACATTGCTTCGCAGAATCGCTTTTGTGCAGATAACAGTAACACTTGTTCAGAACAAAAGAAAGCACAGAGCCCCAGATTTTATGTTGTCCTGGAGAGCTTGCAGAGCACTGGGGAAAAGCAGGCAGAGAATTCCCTGCTAGCACCTTCTCTGTGCCTGGGAAACAGAAGTGTTCACATTGCTTCGCAGAATCGCTTTTGTGCAGAAAACAGTAACACTTGTTCAGACGAAAGAAAGCACAGAGCCCCAGATTTTATGTTGTGCTGGAGAGCTTGCAGAGCACTGGGGAAAGGCAGGCAGAGAATTCCCTGCTAGCACCTTCTCTGTGCCTGGGAAGCACAAGTCTTCACATTGCTTCGCAGAATCGCTTTTGTGCAGAAAACAGTAACACTTGTTCAGAACGAAAGAAAGCACAGAGCCCCAGATTTTATGTTGTCCTGGAGAGCTTGCAGAGCACTGGGGAAAAGCAGGCAGAGAATTCCCTGCTAGCACCTTCTCTGTGCCTGGGAAGCAGAAGTGTTCACATTGCTTCGCAGAATCGCTTTTGTGCAGAAAACAATAACACCTGTTCAGAACGAAAGAAAGCACAGAGCCCCAGATTTTATGTTGTCCTGGAGAGCTTGCAGAGCACTGGGGAAAAGCAGGCAGAGAATTCCCTGCTAGCACCTTCTCTGTGCCTGGGAAACAGAAGTGTTCACATTTCTTCGCAGAATCGCTTTTGTGCAGAAAACAGTAACACTTGTTCAGAACGAAAGAAAGCACAGAGCCCCAGATTTTATGTTGTCCTGGAGAGCTTGCAGAGCACTGGGGAAAGGCAGGCAGAGAATTCCCTGCTAGCACCTTCTCTGTGCCTGTTCACATTCCTTCGCAGAATCGCTTTTGTGCAGAAAACTGTAACACTTGTTCAGAACGAAAGAAAGCACAGAGCCCCAGATTTTATGTTGTCCTGGAGAGCTTGCAGAGCACTGGGGAAAGGCAGGCAGAGAATTCCCTGCTAGCACCTTCTCTGTGCCTGGGAAGCAGAAGTGTTCACATTGCTTCGCAGAATCGTTTTGTGCAGAAAACAATAACACCTGTTCAGAACGAAAGAAAGCACAGAGCCCCAGATTTTATGTTGTGCTGGAGAGCTTGCAGAGCACTGGGGAAAAGCAGGCAGAGAATTCCCTGCTAGCACCTTCTCTGTGCCTGGGAAACAGAAGTGTTCACATTTCTTCGCAGAATCGCTTTTGTGCAGAAAACAGTAACACTTGTTCAGAACGAAAGAAAGCACAGAGCCCCAGATTTTATGTTGTCCTGGAGAGCTTGCAGAGCACTGGGGAAAGGCAGGCAGAGAATTCCCTGCTAGAACCTTCTCTGTGCCTGTTCACATTCCTTCGCAGAATCGCTTTTGTGCAGAAAACTGTAACACTTGTTCAGAACGAAAGAAAGCACAGAGCCCCAGATTTTATGTTGTCCTGGAGAGCTTGCAGAGCACTGGGGAAAGGCAGGCAGAGAATTCCCTGCTAGCACCTTCTCTGTGCCTGGGAAGCAGAAGTGTTCACATTGCTTCGCAGAATCGTTTTGTGCAGAAAACAATAACACCTGTTCAGAACGAAAGAAAGCACAGAGCCCCAGATTTTATGTTGTCCTGGAGAGCTTGCAGAGCACTGGGGAAAAGCAGGCAGAGAATTCCCTGCTAGCACCTTCTCTGTGCCTGGGAAACAGAAGTGTTCACATTTCTTCGCAGAATCGCTTTTGTGCAGAAAACAGTAACACTTGTTCAGAACGAAAGAAAGCACAGAGCCCCAGATTTTATGTTGTGCTGGAGAGCTTGCAGAGCACTGGGGAAAGGCAGGCAGAGAATTCCCTGCTAGCACCTTCTCTGTGCCTGTTCACATTCCTTCGCAGAATCGCTTTTGTGCAGAAAACTGTAACACTTGTTCAGAACGAAAGAAAGCACAGAGCCCCAGATTTTATGTTGTCCTGGAGAGCTTGCAGAGCACTGGGGAAAAGCAGGCAGAGAATTCCCTGCTAGCACGTTCTCGGTGCCTGGGAAGCAGAAGTGTTCACATTTCTTAGCAGTATCGCTTTTGTGCAGAAAACAGTAACACTTGTTCAGAAGGAAAGAAAGCACAGAGCCCCATATTTTATGTTGTGCTGGAGAGCTTGCAGAGTACTGGGGAAAAGCAGGCAGAGAATTCCCTGCTAGCACCTTCTCTGTGCCTGGGAAACAGAAGTGTTCACATTGCTTCGCAGAATCGCTTTTGTGCAGATAACAGTAACACTTGTTCAGAACAAAAGAAAGCACAGAGCCCCAGATTTTATGTTGTCCTGGAGAGCTTGCAGAGCACTGGGGAAAAGCAGGCAGAGAATTCCCTGCTAGCACCTTCTCTGTGCCTGGGAAACAGAAGTGTTCACATTGCTTCGCAGAATCGCTTTTGTGCAGAAAACAGTAACACTTGTTCAGACGAAAGAAAGCACAGAGCCCCAGATTTTATGTTGTGCTGGAGAGCTTGCAGAGCACTGGGGAAAGGCAGGCAGAGAATTCCCTGCTAGCACCTTCTCTGTGCCTGGGAAGCACAAGTCTTCACATTGCTTCGCAGAATCGCTTTTGTGCAGAAAACAGTAACACTTGTTCAGAACGAAAGAAAGCACAGAGCCCCAGATTTTATGTTGTCCTGGAGAGCTTGCAGAGCACTGGGGAAAAGCAGGCAGAGAATTCCCTGCTAGCACCTTCTCTGTGCCTGGGAAGCAGAAGTGTTCACATTGCTTCGCAGAATCGCTTTTGTGCAGAAAACAATAACACCTGTTCAGAACGAAAGAAAGCACAGAGCCCCAGATTTTATGTTGTCCTGGAGAGCTTGCAGAGCACTGGGGAAAAGCAGGCAGAGAATTCCCTGCTAGCACCTTCTCTGTGCCTGGGAAACAGAAGTGTTCACATTTCTTCTCAGAATCGCTTTTGTGCAGAAAACAGTAACACTTGTTCAGAACGAAAGAAAGCACAGAGCCCCAGATTTAAGTTGTCCTGGAGAGCTTGCAGAGCACTGGGGAAAGGCAGGCAGAGAATTCCCTGCTAGCACCTTCTCTGTGCCTGTTCACATTCCTTCGCAGAATCGCTTTTGTGCAGAAAACTGTAATACTTGTTCAGAACGAAAGAAAGCACAGAGCCCCAGATTTTATGTTGTCCTGGAGAGCTTGCAGAGTACTGGGGAAAGGCAGGCAGAGAATTCCCTGCTAGCACCTTCTCTGTGCCTGTTCACATTGCTTCGCAGAATCGCTTTTGTGCAGAAAACTGTAACACTTGTTCAGAACGAAAGAAAGCACAGAGCCCCAGATTTTATGTTGTCCTGGAGAGCTTGCAGAGCACTGGGGAAAGGCAGGCAGAGAATTCCCTGCTAGCACGTTCTCGGTGCCTGGGAAGCAGAAGTGTTCACATTTCTTAGCAGTATCGCTTTTGTGCAGAAAACAGTAACACTTGTTCAGAAGGAAAGAAAGCACAGAGCCCCATATTTTATGTTGTGCTGGAGAGCTTGCAGAGTACTGGGGAAAAGCAGGCAGAGAATTCCCTGCTAGCACCTTCTCTGTGCCTGGGAAACAGAAGTGTTCACATTGCTTCGCAGAATCGCTTTTGTGCAGATAACAGTAACACTTGTTCAGAACAAAAGAAAGCACAGAGCCCCAGATTTTATGTTGTCCTGGAGAGCTTGCAGAGCACTGGGGAAAAGCAGGCAGAGAATTCCCTGCTAGCACCTTCTCTGTGCCTGGGAAACAGAAGTGTTCACATTGCTTCGCAGAATCGCTTTTGTGCAGAAAACAGTAACACTTGTTCAGACGAAAGAAAGCACAGAGCCCCAGATTTTATGTTGTGCTGGAGAGCTTGCAGAGCACTGGGGAAAGGCAGGCAGAGAATTCCCTGCTAGCACCTTCTCTGTGCCTGGGAAGCAGAAGTGTTCACATTGCTTCGCAGAATCGTTTTGTGCAGAAAACAATAACACCTGTTCAGAACGAAAGAAAGCACAGAGCCCCAGATTTTATGTTGTCCTGGAGAGCTTGCAGAGCACTGGGGAAAAGCAGGCAGAGAATTCCCTGCTAGCACCTTCTCTGTGCCTGGGAAACAGAAGTGTTCACATTGCTTCGCAGAATCGCTTTTGTGCAGAAAACAGTAACACTTGTTCAGAAGGAAAGAAAGCACAGAGCCCCATATTTTATGTTGTGCTGGAGAGCTTGCAGAGTACTGGGGAAAAGCAGGCAGAGAATTCCCTGCTAGCACCTTCTCTGTGCCTGGGAAACAGAAGTGTTCACATTGCTTCGCAGAATCGTTTTTGTGCAGAAAACAGTAACACTTGTTCAGAATGAAAGAAAGCACAGAGCCCCAGATTTTATGTTGTCCTGGAGAGCTTGCAGAGCACTGGGGAAAGGCAGGCAGAGAATTCCCTGCTAGCACCTTCTCTGTGCCTGTTCACATTGCATCGCAGAATCGCTTTTGTGCAGAAAACAGTAACACATGTTCAGACGAAAGAAAGCACAGAGCCCCAGATTTTATGTTGTCCTGGAGAGCTTGCAGAGCACTGGGGAAAGGCAGGCAGAGAATTCCCTGCTAGCACCTTCTCTGTGCCTGTTCACATTGCTTCGCAGAATCGCTTTTGTGCAGAAAACAGTAACACTTGTTCAGAACGAAAGAAAGCACAGAGCCCCAGATTTTATGTTGTCCTGGAGAGCTTGCAGAGCACTGGGGAAAGGCAGGCAGAGAATTCCCTGCTAGCACGTTCTCGGTGCCTGGGAAGCAGAAGTGTTCACATTTCTTAGCAGTATCGCTTTTGTGCAGAAAACAGTAACACTTGTTCAGAAGGAAAGAAAGCACAGAGCCCCATATTTTATGTTGTGCTGGAGAGCTTGCAGAGTACTGGGGAAAAGCAGGCAGAGAATTCCCTGCTAGCACCTTCTCTGTGCCTGGGAAACAGAAGTGTTCACATTGCTTCGCAGAATCGCTTTTGTGCAGATAACAGTAACACTTGTTCAGAACAAAAGAAAGCACAGAGCCCCAGATTTTATGTTGTCCTGGAGAGCTTGCAGAGCACTGGGGAAAAGCAGGCAGAGAATTCCCTGCTAGCACCTTCTCTGTGCCTGGGAAACAGAAGTGTTCACATTGCTTCGCAGAATCGCTTTTGTGCAGAAAACAGTAACACTTGTTCAGAACGAAAGAAAGCACAGAGCCCCAGATTTTATGTTGTCCTGGAGAGCTTGCAGAGCACTGGGGAAAAGCAGGCAGAGAATTCCCTGCTAGCACCTTCTCTGTGCCTGGGAAACAGAAGTGTTCACATTGCTTCGCAGAATCGCTTTTGTGCAGAAAACAGTAACACTTGTTCAGAAGGAAAGAAAGCACAGAGCCCCATATTTTATGTTGTGCTGGAGAGCTTGCAGAGTACTGGGGAAAAGCAGGCAGAGAATTCCCTGCTAGCACCTTCTCTGTGCCTGGGAAACAGAAGTGTTCACATTGCTTCGCAGAATCGTTTTTGTGCAGAAAACAGTAACACTTGTTCAGAATGAAAGAAAGCACAGAGCCCCAGATTTTATGTTGTCCTGGAGAGCTTGCAGAGCACTGGGGAAAGGCAGGCAGAGAATTCCCTGCTAGCACCTTCTCTGTGCCTGTTCACGTTGCATCGCAGAATCGCTTTTGTGCAGAAAACAGTAACACATGTTCAGACGAAAGAAAGCACAGAGCCCCAGATTTTATGTTGTCCTGGAGAGCTTGCAGAGCACTGGGGAAAGGCAGGCAGAGAATTCCCTGCTAGCACCTTCTCTGTGCCTGTTCACATTGCTTCGCAGAATCGCTTTTGTGCAGAAAACAGTAACACTTGTTCAGAACGAAAGAAAGCACAGAGCCCCAGATTTTATGTTGTCCTGGAGAGCTTGCAGAGCACTGGGGAAAGGCAGGCAGAGAATTCCCTGCTAGCACGTTCTCGGTGCCTGGGAAGCAGAAGTGTTCACATTTCTTAGCAGTATCGCTTTTGTGCAGAAAACAGTAACACTTGTTCAGACGAAAGAAAGCACAGAGCCCCAGATTTTATGTTGTGCTGGAGAGCTTGCAGAGCACTGGGGAAAGGCAGGCAGAGAATTCCCTGCTAGCACCTTCTCTGTGCCTGGGAAGCAGAAGTCTTCACATTGCTTCGCAGAATCGCTTTTGTGCAGAAAACAGTAACACTTGTTCAGAACGAAAGAAAGCACAGAGCCCCAGATTTTATGTTGTCCTGGAGAGCTTGCAGAGCACTGGGGAAAAGCAGGCAGAGAATTCCCTGCTAGCACCTTCTCTGTGCCTGGGAAACAGAAGTGTTCACATTGCTTCGCAGAATCGCTTTTGTGCAGAAAACAGTAACACTTGTTCAGAACGAAAGAAAGCACAGAGCCCCAGATTTTATGTTGTCCTGGAGAGCTTGCAGAGCACTGGGGAAAGGCAGGCAGAGAATTCCCTGCTAGCACCTTCTCTGTGCCTGGGAAGCAGAAGTGTTCACATTGCTTCGCAGAATCGCTTTTGTGCAGAAAACAATAACACCTGTTCAGAACGAAAGAAAGCACAGAGCCCCAGATTTTATGTTGTCCTGGAGAGCTTGCAGAGTACTGGGGAAAAGCAGGCAGAGAATTCCCTGCTAGCACGTTCTCGGTGCCTGGGAAACAGAAGTGTTCACATTGCTGCGCAGAATCGCTTTTGTGCAGAAAACAGTAACACTTGTTCAGAACGAAAGAAAGCACAGAGCCCCAGATTTTATGTTGTCCTGGAGAGCTTGCAGAGCACTGGGGAAAGGCAGGCAGAGAATTCCCTGCTAGCACCTTGTCTGTGCCTGGGAAACAGAAGTGTTCACATTGCTTCGCAGAATCGCTTTTGTGCAGAAAACAGTAACACTTGTTCAGAAGGAAAGAAAGCACAGAGCCCCATATTTTATGTTGTGCTGGAGAGCTTGCAGAGTACTGGGGAAAAGCAGGCAGAGAATTCCCTGCTAGCACCTTCTCTGTGCCTGGGAAGCAGAAGTGTTCACATTGCTTGGCAGAATCGCTTTTGTGCAGAAAACAGTAACACTTGTTCAGAACAAAAGAAAGCACAGAGCCCCAGATTTTATGTTGTCCTGGAGAGCTTGCAGAGCACTGGGGAAAAGCAGGCAGAGAATTCCCTGCTAGCACCTTCTCTGTGCCTGGGAAACAGAAGTGTTCACATTGCTTCGCAGAATCGCTTTTGTGCAGAAAACAGTAACACTTGTTCAGACGAAAGAAAGCACAGAGCCCCAGATTTTATGTTGTCCTGGAGAGCTTGCAGAGCACTGGGGAAAAGCAGGCAGAGAATTCCCTGCTAGCACCTTCTCTGTGCCTGGGAAACAGAAGTGTTCACATTGCTTCGCAGAATCGCTTTTGTGCAGAAAACAGTAACACTTGTTCAGAACGAAAGAAAGCACAGAGCCCCAGATTTTATGTTGTCCTGGAGAGCTTGCAGAGCACTGGGGAAAAGCAGGCAGAGAATTCCCTGCTAGCACCTTCTCTGTGCCTGGGAAACAGAAGTGTTCACATTGCTTCGCAGAATCGCTTTTGTGCAGAAAACAGTAACACTTGTTCAGAAGGAAAGAAAGCACAGAGCCCCATATTTTATGTTGTGCTGGAGAGCTTGCAGAGTACTGGGGAAAAGCAGGCAGAGAATTCCCTGCTAGCACCTTCTCTGTGCCTGGGAAACAGAAGTGTTCACATTGCTTCGCAGAATCGTTTTTGTGCAGAAAACAGTAACACTTGTTCAGAATGAAAGAAAGCACAGAGCCCCAGATTTTATGTTGTCCTGGAGAGCTTGCAGAGCACTGGGGAAAGGCAGGCAGAGAATTCCCTGCTAGCACCTTCTCTGTGCCTGTTCACGTTGCATCGCAGAATCGCTTTTGTGCAGAAAACAGTAACACATGTTCAGACGAAAGAAAGCACAGAGCCCCAGATTTTATGTTGTCCTGGAGAGCTTGCAGAGCACTGGGGAAAGGCAGGCAGAGAATTCCCTGCTAGCACCTTCTCTGTGCCTGTTCACATTGCTTCGCAGAATCGCTTTTGTGCAGAAAACAGTAACACTTGTTCAGAACGAAAGAAAGCACAGAGCCCCAGATTTTATGTTGTCCTGGAGAGCTTGCAGAGCACTGGGGAAAGGCAGGCAGAGAATTCCCTGCTAGCACGTTCTCGGTGCCTGGGAAGCAGAAGTGTTCACATTTCTTAGCAGTATCGCTTTTGTGCAGAAAACAGTAACACTTGTTCAGACGAAAGAAAGCACAGAGCCCCAGATTTTATGTTGTGCTGGAGAGCTTGCAGAGCACTGGGGAAAGGCAGGCAGAGAATTCCCTGCTAGCACCTTCTCTGTGCCTGGGAAGCAGAAGTCTTCACATTGCTTCGCAGAATCGCTTTTGTGCAGAAAACAGTAACACTTGTTCAGAACGAAAGAAAGCACAGAGCCCCAGATTTTATGTTGTCCTGGAGAGCTTGCAGAGCACTGGGGAAAAGCAGGCAGAGAATTCCCTGCTAGCACCTTCTCTGTGCCTGGGAAACAGAAGTGTTCACATTGCTTCGCAGAATCGCTTTTGTGCAGAAAACAGTAACACTTGTTCAGAACGAAAGAAAGCACAGAGCCCCAGATTTTATGTTGTCCTGGAGAGCTTGCAGAGCACTGGGGAAAGGCAGGCAGAGAATTCCCTGCTAGCACCTTCTCTGTGCCTGGGAAGCAGAAGTGTTCACATTGCTTCGCAGAATCGCTTTTGTGCAGAAAACAATAACACCTGTTCAGAACGAAAGAAAGCACAGAGCCCCAGATTTTATGTTGTCCTGGAGAGCTTGCAGAGTACTGGGGAAAAGCAGGCAGAGAATTCCCTGCTAGCACGTTCTCGGTGCCTGGGAAACAGAAGTGTTCACATTGCTGCGCAGAATCGCTTTTGTGCAGAAAACAGTAACACTTGTTCAGAACGAAAGAAAGCACAGAGCCCCAGAATTTATGTTGTCCTGGAGAGCTTGCAGAGCACTGGGGAAAGGCAGGCAGAGAATTCCCTGCTAGCACCTTGTCTGTGCCTGGGAAACAGAAGTGTTCACATTGCTTCGCAGAATCGCTTTTGTGCAGAAAACAGTAACACTTGTTCAGAACGAAAGAAAGCACAGAGCCCCAGATTTTATGTTGTCCTGGAGAGCTTGCAGAGCACTGGGGAAAAGCAGGCAGAGAATTCCCTGCTAGCACCTTCTCTGTGCCTGGGAAGCAGAAGTGTTCACATTGCTTCGCAGAATCGCTTTTGTGCAGAAAACAGTAACACTTGTTCAGAACGAAAGAAAGCACAGAGCCCCAGATTTTATGTTGTCCTGGAGAGCTTGCAGAGCACTGGGGAAAGGCAGGCAGAGAATTCCCTGCTAGCACCTTCTCTGTGCCTGTTCACATTGCTTCGCAGAATCGCTTTTGTGCAGAAAACAGTAACACTTGTTCAGACGAAAGAAAGCACAGAGCCCCAGATTTTATGTTGTCCTGGAGAGCTTGCAGAGCACTGGGGAAAGGCAGGCAGAGAATTCCCTGCTAGCACCTTCTCTGTGCCTGGGAAACAGAAGTGTTCACATTTCTTAGCAGTATCGCTTTTGTGCAGAAAACAGTAACACTTGTTCAGAAGGAAAGAAAGCACAGAGCCCCATATTTTATGTTGTGCTGGAGAGCTTGCAGAGTACTGGGGAAAAGCAGGCAGAGAATTCCCTGCTAGCACCTTCTCTGTGCCTGGGAAACAGAAGTGTTCACATTGCTTCGCAGAATCGCTTTTGTGCAGATAACAGTAACACTTGTTCAGAACAAAAGAAAGCACAGAGCCCCAGATTTTATGTTGTCCTGGAGAGCTTGCAGAGCACTGGGGAAAGGCAGGCAGAGAATTCCCTGCTAGCACCTTCTCTGTGCCTGGGAAACAGAAGTGTTCACATTGCTTTGCAGAATCGCTTTTGTCCAGAAAACAGTAACACTTGTTCAGACGAAAGAAAGCACAGAGCCCCAGATTTTATGTTGTCCTGGAGAGCTTGCAGAGCACTGGGGAAAGGCAGGCAGAGAATTCCCTGCTAGCACCTTCTCTGTGCCTGGGAAGCAGAAGTCTTCACATTGCTTCGCAGAATCGCTTTTGTGCAGAAAACAATAACACTTGTTCAGAACGAAAGAAAGCACAGAGCCCCAGATTTTATGTTGTCCTGGAGAGCTTGCAGAGCACTGGGGAAAAGCAGGCAGAGAATTCCCTGCTAGCACCTTCTCTGTGCCTGGGAAACAGAAGTGTTCACATTGCTTCGCAGAATCGCTTTTGTGCAGAAAACAGTAACACTTGTTCAGAACGAAAGAAAGCACAGAGCCCCAGATTTTATGTTGTCCTGGAGAGCTTGCAGAGCACTGGGGAAAGGCAGGCAGAGAATTCCCTGCTAGCACCTTCTCTGTGCCTGGGAAGCAGAAGTGTTCACATTGCTTCGCAGAATCGTTTTGTGCAGAAAACAATAACACCTGTTCAGAACGAAAGAAAGCACAGAGCCCCAGATTTTATGTTGTGCTGGAGAGCTTGCAGAGCACTGGGGAAAAGCAGGCAGAGAATTCCCTGCTAGCACCTTCTCTGTGCCTGGGAAACAGAAGTGTTCACATTTCTTCGCAGAATCGCTTTTGTGCAGAAAACAGTAACACTTGTTCAGAACGAAAGAAAGCACAGAGCCCCAGATTTTATGTTGTCCTGGAGAGCTTGCAGAGCACTGGGGAAAGGCAGGCAGAGAATTCCCTGCTAGCACCTTCTCTGTGCCTGTTCACATTCCTTCGCAGAATCGCTTTTGTGCAGAAAACTGTAACACTTGTTCAGAACGAAAGAAAGCACAGAGCCCCAGATTTTATGTTGTCCTGGAGAGCTTGCAGAGCACTGGGGAAAGGCAGGCAGAGAATTCCCTGCTAGCACCTTCTCTGTGCCTGGGAAGCAGAAGTGTTCACATTGCTTCGCAGAATCGTTTTGTGCAGAAAACAATAACACCTGTTCAGAACGAAAGAAAGCACAGAGCCCCAGATTTTATGTTGTCCTGGAGAGCTTGCAGAGCACTGGGGAAAAGCAGGCAGAGAATTCCCTGCTAGCACCTTCTCTGTGCCTGGGAAACAGAAGTGTTCACATTTCTTCGCAGAATCGCTTTTGTGCAGAAAACAGTAACACTTGTTCAGAACGAAAGAAAGCACAGAGCCCCAGATTTTATGTTGTCCTGGAGAGCTTGCAGAGCACTGGGGAAAGGCAGGCAGAGAATTCCCTGCTAGCACCTTCTCTGTGCCTGTTCACATTCCTTCGCAGAATCGCTTTTGTGCAGAAAACTGTAACACTTGTTCAGAACGAAAGAAAGCACAGAGCCCCAGATTTTATGTTGTCCTGGAGATCTTGCAGAGCACTGGGGAAAGGCAGGCAGAGAATTCCCTGCTAGCACGTTCTCGGTGCCTGGGAAGCAGAAGTGTTCACATTTCTTAGCAGTATCGCTTTTGTGCAGAAAACAGTAACACTTGTTCAGAAGGAAAGAAAGCACAGAGCCCCAGATTTTATGTTGTGCTGGAGAGCTTGCAGAGTACTGGGGAAAAGCAGGCAGAGAATTCCCTGCTAGCACCTTCTCTGTGCCTGGGAAACAGAAGTGTTCACATTGCTTCGCAGAATCGCTTTTGTGCAGATAACAGTAACACTTGTTCAGAACAAAAGAAAGCACAGAGCCCCAGATTTTATGTTGTCCTGGAGAGCTTGCAGAGCACTGGGGAAAAGCAGGCAGAGAATTCCCTGCTAGCACCTTCTCTGTGCCTGGGAAACAGAAGTGTTCACATTGCTTCGCAGAATCGCTTTTGTGCAGAAAACAGTAACACTTGTTCAGACGAAAGAAAGCACAGAGCCCCAGATTTTATGTTGTGCTGGAGAGCTTGCAGAGCACTGGGGAAAGGCAGGCAGAGAATTCCCTGCTAGCACCTTCTCTGTGCCTGGGAAGCACAAGTCTTCACATTGCTTCGCAGAATCGCTTTTGTGCAGAAAACAGTAACACTTGTTCAGAACGAAAGAAAGCACAGAGCCCCAGATTTTATGTTGTCCTGGAGAGCTTGCAGAGCACTGGGGAAAAGCAGGCAGAGAATTCCCTGCTAGCACCTTCTCTGTGCCTGGGAAGCAGAAGTGTTCACATTGCTTCGCAGAATCGCTTTTGTGCAGAAAACAATAACACCTGTTCAGAACGAAAGAAAGCACAGAGCCCCAGATTTTATGTTGTCCTGGAGAGCTTGCAGAGCACTGGGGAAAAGCAGGCAGAGAATTCCCTGCTAGCACCTTCTCTGTGCCTGGGAAACAGAAGTGTTCACATTTCTTCGCAGAATCGCTTTTGTGCAGAAAACAGTAACACTTGTTCAGAACGAAAGAAAGCACAGAGCCCCAGATTTTATGTTGTCCTGGAGAGCTTGCAGAGCACTGGGGAAAGGCAGGCAGAGAATTCCCTGCTAGCACCTTCTCTGTGCCTGTTCACATTCCTTCGCAGAATCGCTTTTGTGCAGAAAACTGTAACACTTGTTCAGAACGAAAGAAAGCACAGAGCCCCAGATTTTATGTTGTCCTGGAGAGCTTGCAGAGCACTGGGGAAAGGCAGGCAGAGAATTCCCTGCTAGCACCTTCTCTGTGCCTGGGAAGCAGAAGTGTTCACATTGCTTCGCAGAATCGTTTTGTGCAGAAAACAATAACACCTGTTCAGAACGAAAGAAAGCACAGAGCCCCAGATTTTATGTTGTGCTGGAGAGCTTGCAGAGCACTGGGGAAAAGCAGGCAGAGAATTCCCTGCTAGCACCTTCTCTGTGCCTGGGAAACAGAAGTGTTCACATTTCTTCGCAGAATCGCTTTTGTGCAGAAAACAGTAACACTTGTTCAGAACGAAAGAAAGCACAGAGCCCCAGATTTTATGTTGTCCTGGAGAGCTTGCAGAGCACTGGGGAAAGGCAGGCAGAGAATTCCCTGCTAGAACCTTCTCTGTGCCTGTTCACATTCCTTCGCAGAATCGCTTTTGTGCAGAAAACTGTAACACTTGTTCAGAACGAAAGAAAGCACAGAGCCCCAGATTTTATGTTGTCCTGGAGAGCTTGCAGAGCACTGGGGAAAGGCAGGCAGAGAATTCCCTGCTAGCACCTTCTCTGTGCCTGGGAAGCAGAAGTGTTCACATTGCTTCGCAGAATCGTTTTGTGCAGAAAACAATAACACCTGTTCAGAACGAAAGAAAGCACAGAGCCCCAGATTTTATGTTGTCCTGGAGAGCTTGCAGAGCACTGGGGAAAAGCAGGCAGAGAATTCCCTGCTAGCACCTTCTCTGTGCCTGGGAAACAGAAGTGTTCACATTTCTTCGCAGAATCGCTTTTGTGCAGAAAACAGTAACACTTGTTCAGAACGAAAGAAAGCACAGAGCCCCAGATTTTATGTTGTGCTGGAGAGCTTGCAGAGCACTGGGGAAAGGCAGGCAGAGAATTCCCTGCTAGCACCTTCTCTGTGCCTGTTCACATTCCTTCGCAGAATCGCTTTTGTGCAGAAAACTGTAACACTTGTTCAGAACGAAAGAAAGCACAGAGCCCCAGATTTTATGTTGTCCTGGAGAGCTTGCAGAGCACTGGGGAAAAGCAGGCAGAGAATTCCCTGCTAGCACGTTCTCGGTGCCTGGGAAGCAGAAGTGTTCACATTTCTTAGCAGTATCGCTTTTGTGCAGAAAACAGTAACACTTGTTCAGAAGGAAAGAAAGCACAGAGCCCCATATTTTATGTTGTGCTGGAGAGCTTGCAGAGTACTGGGGAAAAGCAGGCAGAGAATTCCCTGCTAGCACCTTCTCTGTGCCTGGGAAACAGAAGTGTTCACATTGCTTCGCAGAATCGCTTTTGTGCAGATAACAGTAACACTTGTTCAGAACAAAAGAAAGCACAGAGCCCCAGATTTTATGTTGTCCTGGAGAGCTTGCAGAGCACTGGGGAAAAGCAGGCAGAGAATTCCCTGCTAGCACCTTCTCTGTGCCTGGGAAACAGAAGTGTTCACATTGCTTCGCAGAATCGCTTTTGTGCAGAAAACAGTAACACTTGTTCAGACGAAAGAAAGCACAGAGCCCCAGATTTTATGTTGTGCTGGAGAGCTTGCAGAGCACTGGGGAAAGGCAGGCAGAGAATTCCCTGCTAGCACCTTCTCTGTGCCTGGGAAGCACAAGTCTTCACATTGCTTCGCAGAATCGCTTTTGTGCAGAAAACAGTAACACTTGTTCAGAACGAAAGAAAGCACAGAGCCCCAGATTTTATGTTGTCCTGGAGAGCTTGCAGAGCACTGGGGAAAAGCAGGCAGAGAATTCCCTGCTAGCACCTTCTCTGTGCCTGGGAAGCAGAAGTGTTCACATTGCTTCGCAGAATCGCTTTTGTGCAGAAAACAATAACACCTGTTCAGAACGAAAGAAAGCACAGAGCCCCAGATTTTATGTTGTCCTGGAGAGCTTGCAGAGCACTGGGGAAAAGCAGGCAGAGAATTCCCTGCTAGCACCTTCTCTGTGCCTGGGAAACAGAAGTGTTCACATTTCTTCTCAGAATCGCTTTTGTGCAGAAAACAGTAACACTTGTTCAGAACGAAAGAAAGCACAGAGCCCCAGATTTAAGTTGTCCTGGAGAGCTTGCAGAGCACTGGGGAAAGGCAGGCAGAGAATTCCCTGCTAGCACCTTCTCTGTGCCTGTTCACATTCCTTCGCAGAATCGCTTTTGTGCAGAAAACTGTAATACTTGTTCAGAACGAAAGAAAGCACAGAGCCCCAGATTTTATGTTGTCCTGGAGAGCTTGCAGAGTACTGGGGAAAGGCAGGCAGAGAATTCCCTGCTAGCACCTTCTCTGTGCCTGGGAAGCAGAAGTGTTCACATTGCTTCGCAGAATCGTTTTGTGCAGAAAACAATAACACCTGTTCAGAACGAAAGAAAGCACAGAGCCCCAGATTTTATGTTGTCCTGGAGAGCTTGCAGAGCACTGGGGAAAAGCAGGCAGAGAATTCCCTGCTAGCACCTTCTCTGTGCCTGGGAAACAGAAGTGTTCACATTCCTTCGCAGAATCGCTTTTGTGCAGAAAACAGTAACACTTGTTCAGAACGAAAGAAAGCACAGAGCCCCAGATTTTATGTTGTCCTGGAGAGCTTGCAGAGCACTGGGGAAAGGCAGGCAGAGAATTCCCTGCTAGCACCTTCTCTGTGCCTGTTCACATTGCTTCGCAGAATCGCTTTTGTGCAGAAAACTGTAACACTTGTTCAGAACGAAAGAAAGCACAGAGCCCCAGATTTTATGTTGTCCTGGAGAGCTTGCAGAGCACTGGGGAAAGGCAGGCAGAGAATTCCCTGCTAGCACGTTCTCGGTGCCTGGGAAGCAGAAGTGTTCACATTTCTTAGCAGTATCGCTTTTGTGCAGAAAACAGTAACACTTGTTCAGAAGGAAAGAAAGCACAGAGCCCCATATTTTATGTTGTGCTGGAGAGCTTGCAGAGTACTGGGGAAAAGCAGGCAGAGAATTCCCTGCTAGCACCTTCTCTGTGCCTGGGAAACAGAAGTGTTCACATTGCTTCGCAGAATCGCTTTTGTGCAGATAACAGTAACACTTGTTCAGAACAAAAGAAAGCACAGAGCCCCAGATTTTATGTTGTCCTGGAGAGCTTGCAGAGCACTGGGGAAAAGCAGGCAGAGAATTCCCTGCTAGCACCTTCTCTGTGCCTGGGAAACAGAAGTGTTCACATTGCTTCGCAGAATCGCTTTTGTGCAGAAAACAGTAACACTTGTTCAGACGAAAGAAAGCACAGAGCCCCAGATTTTATGTTGTGCTGGAGAGCTTGCAGAGCACTGGGGAAAGGCAGGCAGAGAATTCCCTGCTAGCACCTTCTCTGTGCCTGGGAAGCAGAAGTGTTCACATTGCTTCGCAGAATCGTTTTGTGCAGAAAACAATAACACCTGTTCAGAACGAAAGAAAGCACAGAGCCCCAGATTTTATGTTGTCCTGGAGAGCTTGCAGAGCACTGGGGAAAAGCAGGCAGAGAATTCCCTGCTAGCACCTTCTCTGTGCCTGGGAAACAGAAGTGTTCACATTGCTTCGCAGAATCGCTTTTGTGCAGAAAACAGTAACACTTGTTCAGAAGGAAAGAAAGCACAGAGCCCCATATTTTATGTTGTGCTGGAGAGCTTGCAGAGTACTGGGGAAAAGCAGGCAGAGAATTCCCTGCTAGCACCTTCTCTGTGCCTGGGAAACAGAAGTGTTCACATTGCTTCGCAGAATCGTTTTTGTGCAGAAAACAGTAACACTTGTTCAGAATGAAAGAAAGCACAGAGCCCCAGATTTTATGTTGTCCTGGAGAGCTTGCAGAGCACTGGGGAAAGGCAGGCAGAGAATTCCCTGCTAGCACCTTCTCTGTGCCTGTTCACATTGCATCGCAGAATCGCTTTTGTGCAGAAAACAGTAACACATGTTCAGACGAAAGAAAGCACAGAGCCCCAGATTTTATGTTGTCCTGGAGAGCTTGCAGAGCACTGGGGAAAGGCAGGCAGAGAATTCCCTGCTAGCACCTTCTCTGTGCCTGTTCACATTGCTTCGCAGAATCGCTTTTGTGCAGAAAACAGTAACACTTGTTCAGAACGAAAGAAAGCACAGAGCCCCAGATTTTATGTTGTCCTGGAGAGCTTGCAGAGCACTGGGGAAAGGCAGGCAGAGAATTCCCTGCTAGCACGTTCTCGGTGCCTGGGAAGCAGAAGTGTTCACATTTCTTAGCAGTATCGCTTTTGTGCAGAAAACAGTAACACTTGTTCAGAAGGAAAGAAAGCACAGAGCCCCATATTTTATGTTGTGCTGGAGAGCTTGCAGAGTACTGGGGAAAAGCAGGCAGAGAATTCCCTGCTAGCACCTTCTCTGTGCCTGGGAAACAGAAGTGTTCACATTGCTTCGCAGAATCGCTTTTGTGCAGATAACAGTAACACTTGTTCAGAACAAAAGAAAGCACAGAGCCCCAGATTTTATGTTGTCCTGGAGAGCTTGCAGAGCACTGGGGAAAAGCAGGCAGAGAATTCCCTGCTAGCACCTTCTCTGTGCCTGGGAAACAGAAGTGTTCACATTGCTTCGCAGAATCGCTTTTGTGCAGAAAACAGTAACACTTGTTCAGAACGAAAGAAAGCACAGAGCCCCAGATTTTATGTTGTCCTGGAGAGCTTGCAGAGCACTGGGGAAAAGCAGGCAGAGAATTCCCTGCTAGCACCTTCTCTGTGCCTGGGAAACAGAAGTGTTCACATTGCTTCGCAGAATCGCTTTTGTGCAGAAAACAGTAACACTTGTTCAGAAGGAAAGAAAGCACAGAGCCCCATATTTTATGTTGTGCTGGAGAGCTTGCAGAGTACTGGGGAAAAGCAGGCAGAGAATTCCCTGCTAGCACCTTCTCTGTGCCTGGGAAACAGAAGTGTTCACATTGCTTCGCAGAATCGTTTTTGTGCAGAAAACAGTAACACTTGTTCAGAATGAAAGAAAGCACAGAGCCCCAGATTTTATGTTGTCCTGGAGAGCTTGCAGAGCACTGGGGAAAGGCAGGCAGAGAATTCCCTGCTAGCACCTTCTCTGTGCCTGTTCACGTTGCATCGCAGAATCGCTTTTGTGCAGAAAACAGTAACACATGTTCAGACGAAAGAAAGCACAGAGCCCCAGATTTTATGTTGTCCTGGAGAGCTTGCAGAGCACTGGGGAAAGGCAGGCAGAGAATTCCCTGCTAGCACCTTCTCTGTGCCTGTTCACATTGCTTCGCAGAATCGCTTTTGTGCAGAAAACAGTAACACTTGTTCAGAACGAAAGAAAGCACAGAGCCCCAGATTTTATGTTGTCCTGGAGAGCTTGCAGAGCACTGGGGAAAGGCAGGCAGAGAATTCCCTGCTAGCACGTTCTCGGTGCCTGGGAAGCAGAAGTGTTCACATTTCTTAGCAGTATCGCTTTTGTGCAGAAAACAGTAACACTTGTTCAGACGAAAGAAAGCACAGAGCCCCAGATTTTATGTTGTGCTGGAGAGCTTGCAGAGCACTGGGGAAAGGCAGGCAGAGAATTCCCTGCTAGCACCTTCTCTGTGCCTGGGAAGCAGAAGTCTTCACATTGCTTCGCAGAATCGCTTTTGTGCAGAAAACAGTAACAGTTGTTCAGAACGAAAGAAAGCACAGAGCCCCAGATTTTATGTTGTCCTGGAGAGCTTGCAGAGCACTGGGGAAAAGCAGGCAGAGAATTCCCTGCTAGCACCTTCTCTGTGCCTGGGAAACAGAAGTGTTCACATTGCTTCGCAGAATCGCTTTTGTGCAGAAAACAGTAACACTTGTTCAGAACGAAAGAAAGCACAGAGCCCCAGATTTTATGTTGTCCTGGAGAGCTTGCAGAGCACTGGGGAAAGTCAGGCAGAGAATTCCCTGCTAGCACCTTCTCTGTGCCTGGGAAGCAGAAGTGTTCACATTGCTTCGCAGAATCGCTTTTGTGCAGAAAACAATAACACCTGTTCAGAACGAAAGAAAGCACAGAGCCCCAGATTTTATGTTGTCCTGGAGAGCTTGCAGAGTACTGGGGAAAAGCAGGCAGAGAATTCCCTGCTAGCACGTTCTCGGTGCCTGGGAAACAGAAGTGTTCACATTGCTGCGCAGAATCGCTTTTGTGCAGAAAACAGTAACACTTGTTCAGAACGAAAGAAAGCACAGAGCCCCAGATTTTATGTTGTCCTGGAGAGCTTGCAGAGCACTGGGGAAAGGCAGGCAGAGAATTCCCTGCTAGCACCTTGTCTGTGCCTGGGAAACAGAAGTGTTCACATTGCTTCGCAGAATCGCTTTTGTGCAGAAAACAGTAACACTTGTTCAGAAGGAAAGAAAGCACAGAGCCCCATATTTTATGTTGTGCTGGAGAGCTTGCAGAGTACTGGGGAAAAGCAGGCAGAGAATTCCCTGCTAGCACCTTCTCTGTGCCTGGGAAGCAGAAGTGTTCACATTGCTTGGCAGAATCGCTTTTGTGCAGAAAACAGTAACACTTGTTCAGAACAAAAGAAAGCACAGAGCCCCAGATTTTATGTTGTCCTGGAGAGCTTGCAGAGCACTGGGGAAAAGCAGGCAGAGAATTCCCTGCTAGCACCTTCTCTGTGCCTGGGAAACAGAAGTGTTCACATTGCTTCGCAGAATCGCTTTTGTGCAGAAAACAGTAACACTTGTTCAGACGAAAGAAAGCACAGAGCCCCAGATTTTATGTTGTCCTGGAGAGCTTGCAGAGCACTGGGGAAAAGCAGGCAGAGAATTCCCTGCTAGCACCTTCTCTGTGCCTGGGAAACAGAAGTGTTCACATTGCTTCGCAGAATCGCTTTTGTGCAGAAAACAGTAACACTTGTTCAGAACGAAAGAAAGCACAGAGCCCCAGATTTTATGTTGTCCTGGAGAGCTTGCAGAGCACTGGGGAAAAGCAGGCAGAGAATTCCCTGCTAGCACCTTCTCTGTGCCTGGGAAACAGAAGTGTTCACATTGCTTCGCAGAATCGCTTTTGTGCAGAAAACAGTAACACTTGTTCAGAAGGAAAGAAAGCACAGAGCCCCATATTTTATGTTGTGCTGGAGAGCTTGCAGAGTACTGGGGAAAAGCAGGCAGAGAATTCCCTGCTAGCACCTTCTCTGTGCCTGGGAAACAGAAGTGTTCACATTGCTTCGCAGAATCGTTTTTGTGCAGAAAACAGTAACACTTGTTCAGAATGAAAGAAAGCACAGAGCCCCAGATTTTATGTTGTCCTGGAGAGCTTGCAGAGCACTGGGGAAAGGCAGGCAGAGAATTCCCTGCTAGCACCTTCTCTGTGCCTGTTCACGTTGCATCGCAGAATCGCTTTTGTGCAGAAAACAGTAACACATGTTCAGACGAAAGAAAGCACAGAGCCCCAGATTTTATGTTGTCCTGGAGAGCTTGCAGAGCACTGGGGAAAGGCAGGCAGAGAATTCCCTGCTAGCACCTTCTCTGTGCCTGTTCACATTGCTTCGCAGAATCGCTTTTGTGCAGAAAACAGTAACACTTGTTCAGAACGAAAGAAAGCACAGAGCCCCAGATTTTATGTTGTCCTGGAGAGCTTGCAGAGCACTGGGGAAAGGCAGGCAGAGAATTCCCTGCTAGCACGTTCTCGGTGCCTGGGAAGCAGAAGTGTTCACATTTCTTAGCAGTATCGCTTTTGTGCAGAAAACAGTAACACTTGTTCAGACGAAAGAAAGCACAGAGCCCCAGATTTTATGTTGTGCTGGAGAGCTTGCAGAGCACTGGGGAAAGGCAGGCAGAGAATTCCCTGCTAGCACCTTCTCTGTGCCTGGGAAGCAGAAGTCTTCACATTGCTTCGCAGAATCGCTTTTGTGCAGAAAACAGTAACACTTGTTCAGAACGAAAGAAAGCACAGAGCCCCAGATTTTATGTTGTCCTGGAGAGCTTGCAGAGCACTGGGGAAAAGCAGGCAGAGAATTCCCTGCTAGCACCTTCTCTGTGCCTGGGAAACAGAAGTGTTCACATTGCTTCGCAGAATCGCTTTTGTGCAGAAAACAGTAACACTTGTTCAGAACGAAAGAAAGCACAGAGCCCCAGATTTTATGTTGTCCTGGAGAGCTTGCAGAGCACTGGGGAAAGGCAGGCAGAGAATTCCCTGCTAGCACCTTCTCTGTGCCTGGGAAGCAGAAGTGTTCACATTGCTTCGCAGAATCGCTTTTGTGCAGAAAACAATAACACCTGTTCAGAACGAAAGAAAGCACAGAGCCCCAGATTTTATGTTGTCCTGGAGAGCTTGCAGAGTACTGGGGAAAAGCAGGCAGAGAATTCCCTGCTAGCACGTTCTCGGTGCCTGGGAAACAGAAGTGTTCACATTGCTGCGCAGAATCGCTTTTGTGCAGAAAACAGTAACACTTGTTCAGAACGAAAGAAAGCACAGAGCCCCAGATTTTATGTTGTCCTGGAGAGCTTGCAGAGCACTGGGGAAAGGCAGGCAGAGAATTCCCTGCTAGCACCTTGTCTGTGCCTGGGAAACAGAAGTGTTCACATTGCTTCGCAGAATCGCTTTTGTGCAGAAAACAGTAACACTTGTTCAGAAGGAAAGAAAGCACAGAGCCCCATATTTTATGTTGTGCTGGAGAGCTTGCAGAGTACTGGGGAAAAGCAGGCAGAGAATTCCCTGCTAGCACCTTCTCTGTGCCTGGGAAGCAGAAGTGTTCACATTGCTTGGCAGAATCGCTTTTGTGCAGAAAACAGTAACACTTGTTCAGAACAAAAGAAAGCACAGAGCCCCAGATTTTATGTTGTCCTGGAGAGCTTGCAGAGCACTGGGGAAAAGCAGGCAGAGAATTCCCTGCTAGCACCTTCTCTGTGCCTGGGAAACAGAAGTGTTCACATTGCTTCGCAGAATCGCTTTTGTGCAGAAAACAGTAACACTTGTTCAGACGAAAGAAAGCACAGAGCCCCAGATTTTATGTTGTCCTGGAGAGCTTGCAGAGCACTGGGGAAAAGCAGGCAGAGAATTCCCTGCTAGCACCTTCTCTGTGCCTGGGAAGCAGAAGTCTTCACATTGCTTCGCAGAATCGCTTTTGTGCAGAAAACAATAACACTTGTTCAGAACGAAAGAAAGCACAGAGCCCCAGATTTTATGTTGTCCTGGAGAGCTTGCAGAGCACTGGGGAAAAGCAGGCAGAGAATTCCCTGCTAGCACCTTCTCTGTGCCTGGGAAACAGAAGTGTTCACATTGCTTCGCAGAATCGCTTTTGTGCAGAAAACAGTAACACTTGTTCAGAACGAAAGAAAGCACAGAGCCCCAGATTTTATGTTGTCCTGGAGAGCTTGCAGAGTACTGGGGAAAGGCAGGCAGAGAATTCCCTGCTAGCACCTTCTCTGTGCCTGGGAAGCAGAAGTGTTCACATTGCTTCGCAGAATCGTTTTGTGCAGAAAACAATAACACCTGTTCAGAACGAAAGAAAGCACAGAGCCCCAGATTTTATGTTGTCCTGGAGAGCTTGCAGAGCACTGGGGAAAAGCAGGCAGAGAATTCCCTGCTAGCACCTTCTCTGTGCCTGGGAAACAGAAGTGTTCACATTTCTTCTCAGAATCGCTTTTGTGCAGAAAACAGTAACACTTGTTCAGAACGAAAGAAAGCACAGAGCCCCAGATTTTATGTTGTCCTGGAGAGCTTGCAGAGCACTGGGGAAAGGCAGGCAGAGAATTCCCTGCTAGCACCTTCTCTGTGCCTGTTCACATTCCTTCGCAGAATCGCTTTTGTGCAGAAAACTGTAACACTTGTTCAGAACGAAAGAAAGCACAGAGCCCCAGATTTTATGTTGTCCTGGAGAGCTTGCAGAGTACTGGGGAAAGGCAGGCAGAGAATTCCCTGCTAGCACCTTCTCTGTGCCTGGGAAGCAGAAGTGTTCACATTGCTTCGCAGAATCGTTTTGTGCAGAAAACAATAACACCTGTTCAGAACGAAAGAAAGCACAGAGCCCCAGATTTTATGTTGTCCTGGAGAGCTTGCAGAGCACTGGGGAAAAGCAGGCAGAGAATTCCCTGCTAGCACCTTCTCTGTGCCTGGGAAACAGAAGTGTTCACATTCCTTCGCAGAATCGCTTTTGTGCAGAAAACAGTAACACTTGTTCAGAACGAAAGAAAGCACAGAGCCCCAGATTTTATGTTGTCCTGGAGAGCTTGCAGAGCACTGGGGAAAAGCAGGCAGAGAATTCCCTGCTAGCACCTTCTCTGTGCCTGTTCACATTGCTTCGCAGAATCGCTTTTGTGCAGAAAACTGTAACACTTGTTCAGAACGAAAGAAAGCACAGAGCCCCAGATTTTATGTTGTCCTGGAGAGCTTGCAGAGCACTGGGGAAAAGCAGGCAGAGAATTCCCTGCTAGCACCTTCTCTGTGCCTGGGAAGCAGAAGTCTTCACATTTCTTCGCAGAAACGCTTTTGTGCAGAAAACAGTAACACTTGTTCAGAACGAAAGAAAGCACAGAGCCCCAGATTTTATGTTGTCCTGGAGAGCTTGCAGAGCACTGGGGAAAGGCAGGCAGAGAATTCCCTGCTAGCACCTTCTCTGTGCCTGGGAAGCAGAAGTCTTCACATTTCTTCGCAGAATCGCTTTTGTGCAGAAAACAGTAACACTTGTTCAGAACGAAAGAAAGCACAGAGCCCCAGATTTTATGTTGTCCTGGAGAGCTTGCAGAGCACTGGGGAAAAGCAGGCAGAGAATTCCCTGCTAGCACCTTCTCTGTGCCTGGGAAGCAGAAGTCTTCACATTTCTTCGCAGAATCGCTTTTGTGCAGAAAACAGTAACACTTGTTCAGAACGAAAGAAAGCACAGAGCCCCAGATTTTATGTTGTCCTGGAGAGCTTGCAGAGCACTGGGGAAAGGCAGGCAGAGAATTCCCTGCTAGCACCTTCTCTGTGCCTGTTCACATTGCTTCGCAGAATCGCTTTTGTGCAGAAAACAGTAACACCTGTTCAGACGAAAGAAAGCACAGAGCCCCAGATTTTATGTTGTCCTGGAGAGCTTGCAGAGCACTGGGGAAAGGCAGGCAGAGAATTCCCTGCTAGCACGTTCTCTGTGCCTGGGAAGCAGAAGTGTTCACATTTCTTAGCAGTATCGCTTTTGTGCAGAAAACAGTAACACTTGTTCAGAAGGAAAGAAAGCACAGAGCCCCATATTTTATGTTGTGCTGGAGAGCTTGCAGAGTACTGGGGAAAAGCAGGCAGAGAATTCCCTGCTAGCACCTTCTCTGTGCCTGGGAAACAGAAGTGTTCACATTGCTTCGCAGAATCGCTTTTGTGCAGATAACAGTAACACTTGTTCAGAACAAAAGAAAGCACAGAGCCCCAGATTTTATGTTGTCCTGGAGAGCTTGCAGAGCACTGGGGAAAAGCAGGCAGAGAATTCCCTGCTAGCACCTTCTCTGTGCCTGGGAAACAGAAGTGTTCACATTGCTTCGCAGAATCGCTTTTGTGCAGAAAACAGTAACACTTGTTCAGACGAAAGAAAGCACAGAGCCCCAGATTTTATGTTGTGCTGGAGAGCTTGCAGAGCACTGGGGAAAGGCAGGCAGAGAATTCCCTGCTAGCACCTTCTCTGTGCCTGGGAAGCAGAAGTGTTCACATTGCTTCGCAGAATCGCTTTTGTGCAGAAAACAGTAACACTTGTTCAGAAGGAAAGAAAGCACAGAGCCCCAGATTTTATGTTGTCCTGGAGAGCTTGCAGAGCACTGGGGAAAAGCAGGCAGAGAATTCCCTGCTAGCACCTTCTCTGTGCCTGGGAAGCAGAAGTGTTCACATTGCTTCGCAGAATCGCTTTTGTGCAGAAAACAATAACACCTGTTCAGAACGAAAGAAAGCACAGAGCCCCAGATTTTATGTTGTCCTGGAGAGCTTGCAGAGTACTGGGGAAAAGCAGGCAGAGAATTCCCTGCTAGCACCTTCTCTGTGCCTGGGAAACAGAAGTGTTCACATTTCTTCGCAGAATCGCTTTTGTGCAGAAAACAGTAACACTTGTTCAGAACGAAAGAAAGCACAGAGCCCCAGATTTTATGTTGTCCTGGAGAGCTTGCAGAGCACTGGGGAAAGGCAGGCAGAGAATTCCCTGCTAGCACCTTCTCTGTGCCTGTTCACATTCCTTCGCAGAATCGCTTTTGTGCAGAAAACTGTAACACTTGTTCAGAACGAAAGAAAGCACAGAGCCCCAGATTTTATGTTGTCCTGGAGAGCTTGCAGAGTACTGGGGAAAGGCAGGCAGAGAATTCCCTGCTAGCACCTTCTCTGTGCCTGGGAAGCAGAAGTGTTCACATTGCTTCGCAGAATCGTTTTGTGCAGAAAACAATAACACCTGTTCAGAACGAAAGAAAGCACAGAGCCCCAGATTTTATGTTGTCCTGGAGAGCTTGCAGAGCACTGGGGAAAAGCAGGCAGAGAATTCCCTGCTAGCACCTTCTCTGTGCCTGGGAAACAGAAGTGTTCACATTCCTTCGCAGAATCGCTTTTGTGCAGAAAACAGTAACACTTGTTCAGAACGAAAGAAAGCACAGAGCCCCAGATTTTATGTTGTCCTGGAGAGCTTGCAGAGCACTGGGGAAAGGCAGGCAGAGAATTCCCTGCTAGCACCTTCTCTGTGCCTGTTCACATTCCTTCGCAGAATCGCTTTTGTGCAGAAAACTGTAACACTTGTTCAGAACGAAAGAAAGCACAGAGCCCCAGATTTTATGTTGTCCTGGAGAGCTTGCAGAGCACTGGGGAAAGGCAGGCAGAGAATTCCCTGCTAGCACGTTCTCGGTGCCTGGGAAGCAGAAGTGTTCACATTTCTTAGCAGTATCGCTTTTGTGCAGAAAACAGTAACACTTGTTCAGAAGGAAAGAAAGCACAGAGCCCCAGATTTTATGTTGTGCTGGAGAGCTTGCAGAGTACTGGGGAAAAGCAGGCAGAGAATTCCCTGCTAGCACCTTCTCTGTGCCTGGGAAACAGAAGTGTTCACATTGCTTCGCAGAATCGCTTTTGTGCAGATAACAGTAACACTTGTTCAGAACAAAAGAAAGCACAGAGCCCCAGATTTTATGTTATCCTGGAGAGCTTGCAGAGCACTGGGGAAAAGCAGGCAGAGAATTCCCTGCTAGCACCTTCTCTGTGCCTGGGAAACAGAAGTGTTCACATTGCTTCGCAGAATCGCTTTTGTGCAGAAAACAGTAACACTTGTTCAGACGAAAGAAAGCACAGAGCCCCAGATTTTATGTTGTGCTGGAGAGCTTGCAGAGCACTGGGGAAAGGCAGGCAGAGAATTCCCTGCTAGCACCTTCTCTGTGCCTGGGAAGCAGAAGTCTTCACATTGCTTCGCAGAATCGCTTTTGTGCAGAAAACAGTAACACTTGTTCAGAACGAAAGAAAGCACAGAGCCCCATATTTTATGTTGTGCTGGAGAGCTTGCAGAGTACTGGGGAAAAGCAGGCAGAGAATTCCCTGCTAGCACCTTCTCTGTGCCTGGGAAGCAGAAGTGTTCAGATTGCTTGGCAGAATCGCTTTTGTGCAGAAAACAGTAACACTTGTTCAGAACAAAAGAAAGCACAGAGCCCCAGATTTTATGTTGTCCTGGAGAGCTTGCAGAGCACTGGGGAAAAGCAGGCAGAGAATTCCCTGCTAGCACCTTCTCTGTGCCTGTTCACATTCCTTCGCAGAATCGCTTTTGTGCAGAAAACTGTAACACTTGTTCAGAACGAAAGAAAGCACAGAGCCCCAGATTTTATGTTGTCCTGGAGAGCTTGCAGAGCACTGGGGAAAGGCAGGCAGAGAATTCCCTGCTAGCACGTTCTCGGTGCCTGGGAAGCAGAAGTGTTCACATTTCTTAGCAGTATCGCTTTTGTGCAGAAAACAGTAACACTTGTTCAGAAGGAAAGAAAGCACAGAGCCCCAGATTTTATGTTGTGCTGGAGAGCTTGCAGAGTACTGGGGAAAAGCAGGCAGAGAATTCCCTGCTAGCACCTTCTCTGTGCCTGGGAAACAGAAGTGTTCACATTGCTTCGCAGAATCGCTTTTGTGCAGATAACAGTAACACTTGTTCAGAACAAAAGAAAGCACAGAGCCCCAGATATTATGTTATCCTGGAGAGCTTGCAGAGCACTGGGGAAAAGCAGGCAGAGAATTCCCTGCTAGCACCTTCTCTGTGCCTGGGAAACAGAAGTGTTCACATTGCTTCGCAGAATCGCTTTTGTGCAGAAAACAGTAACACTTGTTCAGACGAAAGAAAGCACAGAGCCCCAGATTTTATGTTGTGCTGGAGAGCTTGCAGAGCACTGGGGAAAGGCAGGCAGAGAATTCCCTGCTAGCACCTTCTCTGTGCCTGGGAAGCAGAAGTCTTCACATTGCTTCGCAGAATCGCTTTTGTGCAGAAAACAGTAACACTTGTTCAGACGAAAGAAAGCACAGAGCCCCAGATTTTATGTTGTGCTGGAGAGCTTGCAGAGCACTGGGGAAAGGCAGGCAGAGAATTCCCTGCTAGCACCTTCTCTGTGCCTGGGAAGCAGAAGTGTTCACATTGCTTCGCAGAATCGCTTTTGTGCAGAAAACAGTAACACTTGTTCAGAAGGAAAGAAAGCACAGAGCCCCAGATTTTATGTTGTCCTGGAGAGCTTGCAGAGCACTGGGGAAAAGCAGGCAGAGAATTCCCTGCTAGCACCTTCTCTGTGCCTGGGAAGCAGAAGTGTTCACATTGCTTCGCAGAATCGCTTTTGTGCAGAAAACAATAACACCTGTTCAGAACGAAAGAAAGCACAGAGCCCCAGATTTTATGTTGTCCTGGAGAGCTTGCAGAGTACTGGGGAAAAGCAGGCAGAGAATTCCCTGCTAGCACCTTCTCTGTGCCTGGGAAACAGAAGTGTTCACATTTCTTCGCAGAATCGCTTTTGTGCAGAAAACAGTAACACTTGTTCAGAACGAAAGAAAGCACAGAGCCCCAGATTTTATGTTGTCCTGGAGAGCTTGCAGAGCACTGGGGAAAGGCAGGCAGAGAATTCCCTGCTAGCACCTTCTCTGTGCCTGTTCACATTCCTTCGCAGAATCGCTTTTGTGCAGAAAACTGTAACACTTGTTCAGAACGAAAGAAAGCACAGAGCCCCAGATTTTATGTTGTCCTGGAGAGCTTGCAGAGTACTGGGGAAAGGCAGGCAGAGAATTCCCTGCTAGCACCTTCTCTGTGCCTGGGAAGCAGAAGTGTTCACATTGCTTCGCAGAATCGTTTTGTGCAGAAAACAATAACACCTGTTCAGAACGAAAGAAAGCACAGAGCCCCAGATTTTATGTTGTCCTGGAGAGCTTGCAGAGCACTGGGGAAAAGCAGGCAGAGAATTCCCTGCTAGCACCTTCTCTGTGCCTGGGAAACAGAAGTGTTCACATTCCTTCGCAGAATCGCTTTTGTGCAGAAAACAGTAACACTTGTTCAGAACGAAAGAAAGCACAGAGCCCCAGATTTTATGTTGTCCTGGAGAGCTTGCAGAGCACTGGGGAAAGGCAGGCAGAGAATTCCCTGCTAGCACCTTCTCTGTGCCTGTTCACATTCCTTCGCAGAATCGCTTTTGTGCAGAAAACTGTAACACTTGTTCAGAACGAAAGAAAGCACAGAGCCCCAGATTTTATGTTGTCCTGGAGAGCTTGCAGAGCACTGGGGAAAGGCAGGCAGAGAATTCCCTGCTAGCACGTTCTCGGTGCCTGGGAAGCAGAAGTGTTCACATTTCTTAGCAGTATCGCTTTTGTGCAGAAAACAGTAACACTTGTTCAGAAGGAAAGAAAGCACAGAGCCCCAGATTTTATGTTGTGCTGGAGAGCTTGCAGAGTACTGGGGAAAAGCAGGCAGAGAATTCCCTGCTAGCACCTTCTCTGTGCCTGGGAAACAGAAGTGTTCACATTGCTTCGCAGAATCGCTTTTGTGCAGATAACAGTAACACTTGTTCAGAACAAAAGAAAGCACAGAGCCCCAGATTTTATGTTATCCTGGAGAGCTTGCAGAGCACTGGGGAAAAGCAGGCAGAGAATTCCCTGCTAGCACCTTCTCTGTGCCTGGGAAACAGAAGTGTTCACATTGCTTCGCAGAATCGCTTTTGTGCAGAAAACAGTAACACTTGTTCAGACGAAAGAAAGCACAGAGCCCCAGATTTTATGTTGTGCTGGAGAGCTTGCAGAGCACTGGGGAAAGGCAGGCAGAGAATTCCCTGCTAGCACCTTCTCTGTGCCTGGGAAGCAGAAGTCTTCACATTGCTTCGCAGAATCGCTTTTGTGCAGAAAACAGTAACACTTGTTCAGAACGAAAGAAAGCACAGAGCCCCATATTTTATGTTGTGCTGGAGAGCTTGCAGAGTACTGGGGAAAAGCAGGCAGAGAATTCCCTGCTAGCACCTTCTCTGTGCCTGGGAAGCAGAAGTGTTCAGATTGCTTGGCAGAATCGCTTTTGTGCAGAAAACAGTAACACTTGTTCAGAACAAAAGAAAGCACAGAGCCCCAGATTTTATGTTGTCCTGGAGAGCTTGCAGAGCACTGGGGAAAAGCAGGCAGAGAATTCCCTGCTAGCACCTTCTCTGTGCCTGTTCACATTCCTTCGCAGAATCGCTTTTGTGCAGAAAACTGTAACACTTGTTCAGAACGAAAGAAAGCACAGAGCCCCAGATTTTATGTTGTCCTGGAGAGCTTGCAGAGCACTGGGGAAAGGCAGGCAGAGAATTCCCTGCTAGCACGTTCTCGGTGCCTGGGAAGCAGAAGTGTTCACATTTCTTAGCAGTATCGCTTTTGTGCAGAAAACAGTAACACTTGTTCAGAAGGAAAGAAAGCACAGAGCCCCAGATTTTATGTTGTGCTGGAGAGCTTGCAGAGTACTGGGGAAAAGCAGGCAGAGAATTCCCTGCTAGCACCTTCTCTGTGCCTGGGAAACAGAAGTGTTCACATTGCTTCGCAGAATCGCTTTTGTGCAGATAACAGTAACACTTGTTCAGAACAAAAGAAAGCACAGAGCCCCAGATATTATGTTATCCTGGAGAGCTTGCAGAGCACTGGGGAAAAGCAGGCAGAGAATTCCCTGCTAGCACCTTCTCTGTGCCTGGGAAACAGAAGTGTTCACATTGCTTCGCAGAATCGCTTTTGTGCAGAAAACAGTAACACTTGTTCAGACGAAAGAAAGCACAGAGCCCCAGATTTTATGTTGTGCTGGAGAGCTTGCAGAGCACTGGGGAAAGGCAGGCAGAGAATTCCCTGCTAGCACCTTCTCTGTGCCTGGGAAGCAGAAGTCTTCACATTGCTTCGCAGAATCGCTTTTGTGCAGAAAACAGTAACACTTGTTCAGAACGAAAGAAAGCACAGAGCCCCATATTTTATGTTGTGCTGGAGAGCTTGCAGAGTACTGGGGAAAAGCAGGCAGAGAATTCCCTGCTAGCACCTTCTCTGTGCCTGGGAAGCAGAAGTGTTCAGATTGCTTGGCAGAATCGCTTTTGTGCAGAAAACAGTAACACTTGTTCAGAACAAAAGAAAGCACAGAGCCCCAGATTTTATGTTGTCCTGGAGAGCTTGCAGAGCACTGGGGAAAAGCAGGCAGAGAATTCCCTGCTAGCACCTTCTCTGTGCCTGGGAAGCAGAAGTCTTCACATTGCTTCGCAGAATCGCTTTTGTGCAGACAACAGTAACACTTTTTCAGAACAAAAGAAAGCACAGAGCCTCAGATTTTATGTTGTCCTGGAGAGCTTGCAGAGCACTGGGGAAAAGCAGGCAGAGAATTCCCTGCTAGCACCTTCTCTGTGCCTGGGAAACAGAAGTGTTCACATTGCTTCGCAGAATCGCTTTTGTGCAGAAAACAGTAACACTTGTTCAGAACGAAAGAAAGCACAGAGCCCCAGATTTTATGTTGTCCTGGAGAGCTTGCAGAGCACTGGGGAAAGGCAGGCAGAGAATTCCCTGCTAGCACCTTCTCTGTGCCTGGGAAACAGAAGGGTTAACATTTCTTAGCAGTATCGCTTTTGTGCAGAAAACAGTAACACTTGTTCAGAAGGAAAGAAAGCACAGAGCCCCATATTTTATGTTGTGCTGGAGAGCTTGCAGAGTACTGGGGAAAAGCAGGCAGAGAATTCCCTGCTAGCACCTTCTCTGTGCCTGGGAAACAGAAGTGTTCACATTGCTTCGCAGAATCGCTTTTGTGCAGAAAACAGTAACACTTGTTCAGAACGAAAGAAAGCACAGAGCCCCAGATTTGCTGTTGTCCTGGAGAGCTTGCAGAGCACTGGGGAAAGGCAGGCAGAGAATTCCCTGCTAGCACCTTCTCTGTGCCTGGGAAGCAGAAGTGTTCACATTGCTTCGCAGAATCGCTTTTGTGCAGAAAACAGTAACACTTGTTCAGAACGAAAGAAAGCACAGAGCCCCAGATTTTATGTTGTCCTGGAGAGCTTACAGAGCACTGGGGAAAAGCAGGCAGAGAATTCCCTGCTAGCACCTTCTCTGTGCCTGGGAAACAGAAGTGTTCACATTGCTTCGCAGAATCGCTTTTGTGCAGAAAACAGTAACACTTGTTCAGAAGGAAAGAAATCACAGAGCCCCAGATTTTATGTTGTCCTGGAGAGCTTGCAGAGCACTGGGGAAAGGCAGGCAGAGAATGCCCTGCTAGCACCTTCCCTGTGCCTGGGAAAGAGAAGTGTTCCCATTGCTTCGCAGAATCGCTTTTGTGCAGAAAACAGTAACACTTGTTCAGAAGGAAAGAAAGCACAGAGCCCCAGATTTTATGTTATCCTGGAGAGCTTGCAGAGCACTGGGGAAAAGCAGGCAGAGAATTCCCTGCTAGCACCTTCTCTGTGCCTGGGAAACAGAAGTGTTCACATTGCTTCGCAGAATCGCTTTTGTGCAGAAAACAGTAACACTTGTTCAGACGAAAGAAAGCACAGAGCCCCAGATTTTATGTTGTGCTGGAGAGCTTGCAGAGCACTGGGGAAAGGCAGGCAGAGAATTCCCTGCTAGCACCTTCTCTGTGCCTGGGAAGCAGAAGTCTTCACATTGCTTCGCAGAATCGCTTTTGTGCAGAAAACAGTAACACTTGTTCAGAACGAAAGAAAGCACAGAGCCCCATATTTTATGTTGTGCTGGAGAGCTTGCAGAGTACTGGGGAAAAGCAGGCAGAGAATTCCCTGCTAGCACCTTCTCTGTGCCTGGGAAGCAGAAGTGTTCAGATTGCTTGGCAGAATCGCTTTTGTGCAGAAAACAGTAACACTTGTTCAGAACAAAAGAAAGCACAGAGCCCCAGATTTTATGTTGTCCTGGAGAGCTTGCAGAGCACTGGGGAAAAGCAGGCAGAGAATTCCCTGCTAGCACCTTCTCTGTGCCTGGGAAGCAGAAGTCTTCACATTGCTTCGCAGAATCGCTTTTGTGCAGACAACAGTAACACTTTTTCAGAACAAAAGAAAGCACACAGCCTCAGATTTTATGTTGTCCTGGAGAGCTTGCAGAGCACTGGGGAAAAGCAGGCAGAGAATTCCCTGCTAGCACCTTCTCTGTGCCTGGGAAACAGAAGTGTTCACATTGCTTCGCAGAATCGCTTTTGTGCAGAAAACAGTAACACTTGTTCAGAACGAAAGAAAGCACAGAGCCCCAGATTTTATGTTGTCCTGGAGAGCTTGCAGAGCACTGGGGAAAGGCAGGCAGAGAATTCCCTGCTAGCACCTTCCCTGTGCCTGGGAAAGAGAAGTGTTCACATTGCTTCGCAGAATCGGTTTTGTGCACATAACAGTAACACTTTTTCAGAACAAAAGAAAGCACAGAGCCCCAGATTTTATGTTGTCCTGGAGAGCTTGCAGAGCACTGGGGAAAGGCAGGCAGAGAATTCCCTGCTAGCACCTTCTCTGTGCCTGGGAAACAGAAGGGTTAACATTTCTTAGCAGTATCGCTTTTGTGCAGAAAACAGTAACACTTGTTCAGAAGGAAAGAAAGCACAGAGCCCCATATTTTATGTTGTGCTGGAGAGCTTGCAGAGTACTGGGGAAAAGCAGGCAGAGAATTCCCTGCTAGCACCTTCTCTGTGCCTGGGAAACAGAAGTGTTCACATTGCTTCGCAGAATCGCTTTTGTGCAGAAAACAGTAACACTTGTTCAGAACGAAAGAAAGCACAGAGCCCCAGATTTGCTGTTGTCCTGGAGAGCTTGCAGAGCACTGGGGAAAGGCAGGCAGAGAATTCCCTGCTAGCACCTTCTCTGTGCCTGGGAAGCAGAAGTGTTCACATTGCTTCGCAGAATCGCTTTTGTGCAGAAAACAGTAACACTTGTTCAGAACGAAAGAAAGCACAGAGCCCCAGATTTTATGTTGTCCTGGAGAGCTTGCAGAGCACTGGGGAAAAGCAGGCAGAGAATTCCCTGCTAGCACCTTCTGTGTGCCTGGGAAACAGAAGTGTTCACATTGCTTCGCAGAATCGCTTTTGTGCAGAAAACAGTAACACTTGTTCAGAAGGAAAGAAAGCACAGAGCCCCAGATTTTATGTTGTCCTGGAGAGCTTGCAGAGCACTGGGGAAAGGCAGGCAGAGAATGCCCTGCTAGCACCTTCCCTGTGCCTGGGAAAGAGAAGTGTTCCCATTGCTTCGCAGAATCGCTTTTGTGCAGAAAACAGTAACACTTGTTCAGAAGGAAAGAAAGCACAGAGCCCCAGATTTTATGTTGTCCTGGAGAGCTTGCAGAGCACTGGGGAAAAGCAGGCAGAGAATTCCCTGCTAGCACCTTCTCTGTGCCTGGGAAACAGAAGTGTTCACATTGCTTCGCAGAATCGCTTTTGTGCAGATAACAGTAACACTTGTTCAGAACAAAAGAAAGCACAGAGCCCCAGATTTTATGTTGTCCTGGAGAGCTTGCAGAGCACTGGGGCAAGGCAGGCAGAGAATTCCCTGCTAGCACCTTCTCTGTGCCTGGGAAACAGAAGTGTTCACATTGCTTCGCAGAATCGCTTTTGTCCAGAAAACAGTAACACTTGTTCAGACGAAAGAAAGCACAGAGCCCCAGATTTTATGTTGTCCTGGAGAGCTTGCAGAGCACTGGGGAAAGGCAGGCAGAGAATTCCCTGCTAGCACCTTCTCTGTGCCTGGGAAACAGAAGTGTTCACATTGCTTCGCAGAATCGCTTTTGTGCAGAAAACAATAACACTTGTTCAGAACGAAAGAAAGCACAGAGCCCCAGATTTTATGTTGTCCTGGAGAGCTTGCAGAGCACTGGGGAAAAGCAGGCAGAGAATTCCCTGCTAGCACCTTCTCTGTGCCTGGGAAACAGAAGTGTTCACATTGCTTCGCAGAATCGCTTTTGTGCAGAAAACAGTAACACTTGTTCAGAACGAAAGAAAGCACAGAGCCCCAGATTTTATGTTGTCCTGGAGAGCTTGCAGAGCACTGGGGAAAGGCAGGCAGAGAATTCCCTGCTAGCACCTTCTCTGTGCCTGGGAAGCAGAAGTGTTCACATTGCTTCGCAGAATCGTTTTGTGCAGAAAACAATAACACCTGTTCAGAACGAAAGAAAGCACAGAGCCCCAGATTTTATGTTGTGCTGGAGAGCTTGCAGAGCACTGGGGAAAAGCAGGCAGAGAATTCCCTGCTAGCACCTTCTCTGTGCCTGGGAAACAGAAGTGTTCACATTTCTTCGCAGAATCGCTTTTGTGCAGAAAACTGTAACACTTGTTCAGAACGAAAGAAAGCACAGAGCCCCAGATTTTATGTTGTCCTGGAGATCTTGCAGAGCACTGGGGAAAGGCAGGCAGAGAATTCCCTGCTAGCACGTTCTCGGTGCCTGGGAAGCAGAAGTGTTCACATTTCTTAGCAGTATCGCTTTTGTGCAGAAAACAGTAACACTTGTTCAGAAGGAAAGAAAGCACAGAGCCCCATATTTTATGTTGTGCTGGAGAGCTTGCAGAGTACTGGGGAAAAGCAGGCAGAGAATTCCCTGCTAGCACCTTCTCTGTGCCTGGGAAACAGAAGTGTTCACATTGCTTCGCAGAATCGCTTTTGTGCAGATAACAGTAACACTTGTTCAGAACAAAAGAAAGCACAGAGCCCCAGATTTTATATTGTCCTGGAGAGCTTGCAGAGCACTGGGGAAAAGCAGGCAGAGAATTCCCTGCTAGCACCTTCTCTGTGCCTGGGAAACAGAAGTGTTCACATTGCTTCGCAGAATCGCTTTTGTGCAGAAAACAGTAACACTTCTTCAGACGAAAGAAAGCACAGAGCCCCAGATTTTATGTTGTCCTGGAGAGCTTGCAGAGTACTGGGGAAAGGCAGGCAGAGAATTCCCTGCTAGCACCTTCTCTGTGCCTGGGAAGCAGAAGTCTTCACATTGCTTCGCAGAATCGCTTTTGTGCAGAAAACAGTAACACTTGTTCAGAACGAAAGAAAGCACAGAGCCCCAGATTTTATGTTGTCCTGGAGAGCTTGCAGAGCACTGGGGAAACGTAGGCAGAGAATTCCCTGCTAGCACCTTCTGTGTGCCTGGGAAACAGAAGTGTTCACATTGCTTCGCAGAATCGCTTTTGTGCAGAAAACAGTAACACTTGTTCAGAAGGAAAGAAAGCACAGAGCCCCATATTTTATGTTGTGCTGGAGAGCTTGCAGAGTACTGGGGAAAAGCAGGCAGAGAATTCCCTGCTAGCACCTTCTCTGTGCCTGGGAAACAGAAGTGTTCACATTTCTTCGCAGAATCGCTTTTGTGCAGAAAACAGTAACACTTGTTCAGACGAAAGAAAGCACAGAGCCCCAGATTTTATGTTGTCCTGGAGTGCTTGCAGAGCACTGGGGAAAGGCAGGCAGAGAATTCCCTGCTAGCACCTTCTCTGTGCCTGGGAAGCAGAAGTCTTCACATTGCTTCGCAGAATCGCTTTTGTGCAGAAAACAGTAACACTTGTTCAGAACGAAAGAAAGCACAGAGCCCCAGATTTTATGTTGTCCTGGAGAGCTTGCAGAGCACTGGGGAAAAGCAGGCAGAGAATTCCCTGCTAGCACCTTCTCTGTGCCTGGGAAACAGAAGTGTTCACATTTCTTCGCAGAATCGCTTTTGTGCAGAAAACAGTAACACTTGTTCAGAACGAAAGAAAGCACAGAGCCCCAGATTTTATGTTGTCCTGGAGAGCTTGCAGAGCACTGGGGAAAAGCAGGCAGAGAATTCCCTGCTAGCACCTTCTCTGTGCCTGGGAAACAGAAGTGTTCACATTGCTTCGCAGAATCGCTTTTGTGCAGATAACAGTAACACTTGTTCAGACGAAAGAAAGCACAGAGCCCCAGATTTTATGTTGTCCTGGAGAGCTTGCAGAGTACTGGGGAAAGGCAGGCAGAGAATTGCCTGCTAGCACCTTCTCTGTGCCTGGGAAGCAGAAGTCTTCACATTGCTTCGCAGAATCGCTTTTGTGCAGAAAACAGTAACACTTGTTCAGAACGAAAGAAAGCACAGAGCCCCAGATTTTATGTTGTCCTGGAGAGCTTGCAGAGCACTGGGGAAAAGCAGGCAGAGAATTCCCTGCTAGCACCTTCTCTGTGCCTGGGAAACAGAAGTGTTCACATTGCTTCGCAGAATCGCTTTTGTGCAGAAAACAGTAACACTTGTTCAGAAGGAAAGAAAGCACAGAGCCCCATATTTTATGTTGTGCTGGAGAGCTTGCAGAGTACTGGGGAAAAGCAGGCAGAGAATTCCCTGCTAGCACCTTCTCTGTGCCTGGGAAACAGAAGTGTTCACATTGCTTCGCAGAATCGCTTTTGTGCAGAAAACAGTAACACTTGTTCAGACGAAAGAAAGCACAGAGCCCCAGATTTTATGTTGTCCTGGAGTGCTTGCAGAGCACTGGGGAAAGGCAGGCAGAGAATTCCCTGCTAGCACCTTCTCTGTGCCTGGGAAACAGAAGTGTTCACATTGCTTCGCAGAATCGCTTTTGTGCAGAAAACAGTAACACTTGTTCAGAACGAAAGAAAGCACAGAGCCCCAGATTTTATGTTGTCCTGGAGAGCTTGCAGAGCACTGGGGAAAAGCAGGCAGAGAATTCCCTGCTAGCACCTTCTCTGTGCCTGGGAAACAGAAGTGTTCACATTGCTTCGCAGAATCGCTTTTGTGCAGAAAACAGTAACACTTGTTCAGACGAAAGAAAGCACAGAGCCCCAGATTTTATGTTGTCCTGGAGTGCTTGCAGAGCACTGGGGAAAGGCAGGCAGAGAATTCCCTGCTAGCACCTTCCCTGTGCCTGGGAAAGAGAAGTGTTCCCATTGCTTCGCAGAATCGCTTTTGTGCACATAACAGTAACACTTTTTCAGAACAAAAGAAAGCACAGAGCCCCAGATTTTATGTTGTCCTGGAGAGCTTGCAGAGCACTGGGGAAAAGCAGGCAGAGAATTCCCTGCTAGCACCTTCTCTGTGCCTGGGAAACAGAAGGGTTAACATTTCTTAGCAGTATCGCTTTTGTGCAGAAAACAGTAACACTTGTTCAGAAGGAAAGAAAGCACAGAGCCCCATATTTTATGTTATGCTGGAGAGCTTGCAGAGTACTGGGGAAAAGCAGGCAGAGAATTCCCTGCTAGCACCTTCTCTGTGCCTGGGAAACAGAAGTGTTCACATTGCTTCGCAGAATCGCTTTTGTGCAGAAAACAGTAACACTTGTTCAGAACGAAAGAAAGCACAGAGCCCCAGATTTGCTGTTGTCCTGGAGAGCTTGCAGAGCACTGGGGAAAGGCAGGCAGAGAATTCCCTGCTAGCACCTTCTCTGTGCCTGGGAAGCAGAAGTGTTCACATTGCTTCGCAGAATCGCTTTTGTGCAGAAAACAGTAACACTTGTTCAGAACGAAAGAAAGCACAGAGCCCCAGATTTTATGTTGTCCTGGAGAGCTTACAGAGCACTGGGGAAAAGCAGGCAGAGAATTCCCTGCTAGCACCTTCTCTGTGCCTGGGAAACAGAAGTGTTCACATTGCTTCGCAGAATCGCTTTTGTGCAGAAAACAGTAACACTTGTTCAGAAGGAAAGAAAGCACAGAGCCCCAGATTTTATGTTGTCCTGGAGAGCTTGCAGAGCACTGGGGAAAGGCAGGCAGAGAATGCCCTGCTAGCACCTTCCCTGTGCCTGGGAAAGAGAAGTGTTCCCATTGCTTCGCAGAATCGCTTTTGTGCAGAAAACAGTAACACTTGTTCAGAAGGAAAGAAAGCACAGAGCCCCAGATTTTATGTTGTCCTGGAGAGCTTGCAGAGCACTGGGGAAAAGCAGGCAGAGAATTCCCTGCTAGCACCTTCTCTGTGCCTGGGAAACAGAAGTGTTCACATTGCTTCGCAGAATCGCTTTTGTGCAGATAACAGTAACACTTGTTCAGAACAAAAGAAAGCACAGAGCCCCAGATTTTATGTTGTCCTGGAGAGCTTGCAGAGCACTGGGGCAAGGCAGGCAGAGAATTCCCTGCTAGCACCTTCTCTGTGCCTGGGAAACAGAAGTGTTCACATTGCTTCGCAGAATCGCTTTTGTCCAGAAAACAGTAACACTTGTTCAGACGAAAGAAAGCACAGAGCCCCAGATTTTATGTTGTCCTGGAGAGCTTGCAGAGCACTGGGGAAAGGCAGGCAGAGAATTCCCTGCTAGCACCTTCTCTGTGCCTGGGAAACAGAAGTGTTCACATTGCTTCGCAGAATCGCTTTTGTGCAGAAAACAATAACACTTGTTCAGAACGAAAGAAAGCACAGAGCCCCAGATTTTATGTTGTCCTGGAGAGCTTGCAGAGCACTGGGGAAAGGCAGGCAGAGAATTCCCTGCTAGCACCTTCTCTGTGCCTGGGAAGCAGAAGTGTTCACATTGCTTCGCAGAATCGTTTTGTGCAGAAAACAATAACACCTGTTCAGAACGAAAGAAAGCACAGAGCCCCAGATTTTATGTTGTGCTGGAGAGCTTGCAGAGCACTGGGGAAAAGCAGGCAGAGAATTCCCTGCTAGCACCTTCTCTGTGCCTGGGAAACAGAAGTGTTCACATTTCTTCGCAGAATCGCTTTTGTGCAGAAAACTGTAACACTTGTTCAGAACGAAAGAAAGCACAGAGCCCCAGATTTTATGTTGTCCTGGAGAGCTTGCAGAGCACTGGGGAAAGGCAGGCAGAGAATTCCCTGCTAGCACGTTCTCGGTGCCTGGGAAGCAGAAGTGTTCACATTTCTTAGCAGTATCGCTTTTGTGCAGAAAACAGTAACACTTGTTCAGAAGGAAAGCAAGCACAGAGCCCCATATTTTATGTTGTGCCGGAGAGCTTGCAGAGTACTGGGGAAAAGCAGGCAGAGAATTCCCTGCTAGCACCTTCTCTGTGCCTGGGAAACAGAAGTGTTCACATTGCTTCGCAGAATCGCTTTTGTGCAGATAACAGTAACACTTGTTCAGAACAAAAGAAAGCACAGAGCCCCAGATTTTATATTGTCCTGGAGAGCTTGCAGAGCACTGGGGAAAAGCAGGCAGAGAATTCCCTGCTAGCACCTTCTCTGTGCCTGGGAAACAGAAGTGTTCACATTGCTTCGCAGAATCGCTTTTGTGCAGAAAACAGTAACACTTGTTCAGACGAAAGAAAGCACAGAGCCCCAGATTTTATGTTGTCCTGGAGAGCTTGCAGAGTACTGGGGAAAGGCAGGCAGAGAATTCCCTGCTAGCACCTTCTCTGTGCCTGGGAAGCAGAAGTCTTCACATTGCTTCGCAGAATCGCTTTTGTGCAGAAAACAGTAACACTTGTTCAGAACGAAAGAAAGCACAGAGCCCCAGATTTTATGTTGTCCTGGAGAGCTTGCAGAGCACTGGGGAAACGTAGGCAGAGAATTCCCTGCTAGCACCTTCTGTGTGCCTGGGAAACAGAAGTGTTCACATTGCTTCGCAGAATCGCTTTTGTGCAGAAAACAGTAACACTTGTTCAGAACGAAAGAAAGCACAGAGCCCCATATTTTATGTTGTGCTGGAGAGCTTGCAGAGTACTGGGGAAAAGCAGGCAGAGAATTCCCTGCTAGCACCTTCTCTGTGCCTGGGAAACAGAAGTGTTCACATTTCTTCGCAGAATCGCTTTTGTGCAGAAAACAGTAACACTTGTTCAGACGAAAGAAAGCACAGAGCCCCAGATTTTATGTTGTCCTGGAGAGCTTGCAGAGCACTGGGGAAAAGCAGGCAGAGAATTCCCTGCTAGCACCTTCTCTGTGCCTGGGAAACAGAAGTGTTCACATTTCTTCGCAGAATCGCTTTTGTGCAGAAAACAGTAACACTTGTTCAGAACGAAAGAAAGCACAGAGCCCCAGATTTTATGTTGTCCTGGAGAGCTTGCAGAGCACTGGGGAAAGGCAGGCAGAGAATTCCCTGCTAGCACGTTCTCGGTGCCTGGGAAGCAGAAGTGTTCACATTTCTTAGCAGTATCGCTTTTGTGCAGAAAACAGTAACACTTGTTCAGACGAAAGAAAGCACAGAGCCCCAGATTTTATGTTGTCCTGGAGAGCTTGCAGAGTACTGGGGAAAGGCAGGCAGAGAATTGCCTGCTAGCACCTTCTCTGTGCCTGGGAAGCAGAAGTCTTCACATTGCTTCGCAGAATCGCTTTTGTGCAGAAAACAGTAACACTTGTTCAGAACGAAAGAAAGCACAGAGCCCCAGATTTTATGTTGTCCTGGAGAGCTTGCAGAGCACTGGGGAAAAGCAGGCAGAGAATTCCCTGCTAGCACCTTCTCTGTGCCTGGGAAACAGAAGTGTTCACATTGCTTCGCAGAATCGCTTTTGTGCAGAAAACAGTAACACTTGTTCAGAAGGAAAGAAAGCACAGAGCCCCATATTTTATGTTGTGCTGGAGAGCTTGCAGAGTACTGGGGAAAAGCAGGCAGAGAATTCCCTGCTAGCACCTTCTCTGTGCCTGGGAAACAGAAGTGTTCACATTGCTTCGCAGAATCGCTTTTGTGCAGAAAACAGTAACACTTGTTCAGACGAAAGAAAGCACAGAGCCCCAGATTTTATGTTGTCCTGGAGTGCTTGCAGAGCACTGGGGAAAGGCAGGCAGAGAATTCCCTGCTAGCACCTTCTCTGTGCCTGGGAAGCAGAAGTCTTCACATTGCTTCGCAGAATCGCTTTTGTGCAGAAAACAGTAACACTTGTTCAGAACGAAAGAAAGCACAGAGCCCCAGATTTTATGTTGTCCTGGAGAGCTTGCAGAGCACTGGGGAAAAGCAGGCAGAGAATTCCCTGCTAGCACCTTCTCTGTGCCTGGGAAACAGAAGTGTTCACATTGCTTCGCAGAATCGCTTTTGTGCAGAAAACAGTAACACTTGTTCAGACGAAAGAAAGCACAGAGCCCCAGATTTTATGTTGTCCTGGAGTGCTTGCAGAGCACTGGGGAAAGGCAGGCAGAGAATTCCCTGCTAGCACCTTCCCTGTGCCTGGGAAAGAGAAGTGTTCCCATTGCTTCGCAGAATCGCTTTTGTGCACATAACAGTAACACTTTTTCAGAACAAAAGAAAGCACAGAGCCCCAGATTTTATGTTGTCCTGGAGAGCTTGCAGAGCACTGGGGAAAAGCAGGCAGAGAATTCCCTGCTAGCACCTTCTCTGTGCCTGGGAAACAGAAGGGTTAACATTTCTTAGCAGTATCGCTTTTGTGCAGAAAACAGTAACACTTGTTCAGAAGGAAAGAAAGCACAGAGCCCCATATTTTATGTTATGCTGGAGAGCTTGCAGAGTACTGGGGAAAAGCAGGCAGAGAATTCCCTGCTAGCACCTTCTCTGTGCCTGGGAAACAGAAGTGTTCACATTGCTTCGCAGAATCGCTTTTGTGCAGAAAACAGTAACACTTGTTCAGAACGAAAGAAAGCACAGAGCCCCAGATTTGCTGTTGTCCTGGAGAGCTTGCAGAGCACTGGGGAAAGGCAGGCAGAGAATTCCCTGCTAGCACCTTCTCTGTGCCTGGGAAGCAGAAGTGTTCACATTGCTTCGCAGAATCGCTTTTGTGCAGAAAACAGTAACACTTGTTCAGAACGAAAGAAAGCACAGAGCCCCAGATTTTATGTTGTCCTGGAGAGCTTACAGAGCACTGGGGAAAAGCAGGCAGAGAATTCCCTGCTAGCACCTTCTCTGTGCCTGGGAAACAGAAGTGTTCACATTGCTTCGCAGAATCGCTTTTGTGCAGAAAACAGTAACACTTGTTCAGAACGAAAGAAAGCACAGAGCCCCAGATTTTATGTTGTCCTGGAGAGCTTGCAGAGCACTGGGGAAAGGCAGGCAGAGAATGCCCTGCTAGCACCTTCCCTGTGCCTGGGAAAGAGAAGTGTTCCCATTGCTTCGCAGAATCGCTTTTGTGCAGAAAACAGTAACACTTGTTCAGAAGGAAAGAAAGCACAGAGCCCCAGATTTTATGTTGTCCTGGAGAGCTTGCAGAGCACTGGGGAAAAGCAGGCAGAGAATTCCCTGCTAGCACCTTCTCTGTGCCTGGGAAACAGAAGTGTTCACATTGCTTCGCAGAATCGCTTTTGTGCAGATAACAGTAACACTTGTTCAGAACAAAAGAAAGCACAGAGCCCCAGATTTTATGTTGTCCTGGAGAGCTTGCAGAGCACTGGGGCAAGGCAGGCAGAGAATTCCCTGCTAGCACCTTCTCTGTGCCTGGGAAACAGAAGTGTTCACATTGCTTCGCAGAATCGCTTTTGTCCAGAAAACAGTAACACTTGTTCAGACGAAAGAAAGCACAGAGCCCCAGATTTTATGTTGTCCTGGAGAGCTTGCAGAGCACTGGGGAAAGGCAGGCAGAGAATTCCCTGCTAGCACCTTCTCTGTGCCTGGGAAACAGAAGTGTTCACATTGCTTCGCAGAATCGCTTTTGTGCAGATAACAGTAACACTTGTTCAGAACAAAAGAAAGCACAGAGCCCCAGATTTTATATTGTCCTGGAGAGCTTGCAGAGCACTGGGGAAAAGCAGGCAGAGAATTCCCTGCTAGCACCTTCTCTGTGCCTGGGAAACAGAAGTGTTCACATTGCTTCGCAGAATCGCTTTTGTGCAGAAAACAGTAATACTTGTTCAGACGAAAGAAAGCACAGAGCCCCAGATTTTATGTAGTCCTGGAGAGCTTGCAGAGTACTGGGGAAAGGCAGGCAGAGAATTCCCTGCTAGCACCTTCTCTGTGCCTGGGAAGCAGAAGTCTTCACATTGCTTCGCAGAATCGCTTTTGTGCAGAAAACAGTAACACTTGTTCAGAACGAAAGAAAGCACAGAGCCCCAGATTTTATGTTGTCCTGGAGAGCTTGCAGAGCACTGGGGAAAAGCAGGCAGAGAATTCCCTGCTAGCACCTTCTGTGTGCCTGGGAAACAGAAGTGTTCACATTGCTTCGCAGAATCGCTTTTGTGCAGAAAACAGTAACACTTGTTCAGAAGGAAAGAAAGCACAGAGCCCCATATTTTATGTTGTGCTGGAGAGCTTGCAGAGTACTGGGGAAAAGCAGGCAGAGAATTCCCTGCTAGCACCTTCTCTGTGCCTGGGAAACAGAAGTGTTCACATTGCTTCGCAGAATCGCTTTTGTGCAGAAAACAGTAACACTTGTTCAGACGAAAGAAAGCACAGAGCCCCAGATTTTATGTTGTCCTGGAGTGCTTGCAGAGCACTGGGGAAAGGCAGGCAGAGAATTCCCTGCTAGCACCTTCTCTGTGCCTGGGAAGCAGAAGTCTTCACATTGCTTCGCAGAATCGCTTTTGTGCAGAAAACAGTAACACTTGTTCAGAACGAAAGAAAGCACAGAGCCCCAGATTTTATGTTGTCCTGGAGAGCTTGCAGAGCACTGGGGAAAAGCAGGCAGAGAATTCCCTGCTAGCACCTTCTCTGTGCCTGGGAAACAGAAGGGTTAACATTTCTTAGCAGTATCGCTTTTGTGCAGAAAACAGTAACACTTGTTCAGAAGGAAAGAAAGCACAGAGCCCCATATTTTATGTTGTGCTGGAGAGCTTGCAGAGTACTGGGGAAAAGCAGGCAGAGAATTCCCTGCTAGCACCTTCTCTGTGCCTGGGAAACAGAAGTGTTCACATTGCTTCGCAGAATCGCTTTTGTGCAGAAAACAGTAACACTTGTTCAGAACGAAAGAAAGCACAGAGCCCCAGATTTGCTGTTGTCCTGGAGAGCTTGCAGAGCACTGGGGAAAGGCAGGCAGAGAATGCCCTGCTAGCACCTTCCCTGTGCCTGGGAAAGAGAAGTGTTCCCATTGCTTCGCAGAATCGCTTTTGTGCAGAAAACAGTAACACTTGTTCAGAAGGAAAGAAAGCACAGAGCCCCAGATTTTATGTTGTCCTGGAGAGCTTGCAGAGCACTGGGGAAAAGCAGGCAGAGAATTCCCTGCTAGCACCTTCTGTGTGCCTGGGAAACAGAAGTGTTCACATTGCTTCGCAGAATCGCTTTTGTGCAGAAAACAGTAACACTTGTTCAGAAGGAAAGAAAGCACAGAGCCCCATATTTTATGTTGTGCTGGAGAGCTTGCAGAGTACTGGGGAAAAGCAGGCAGAGAATTCCCTGCTAGCACCTTCTCTGTGCCTGGGAAACAGAAGTGTTCACATTGCTTCGCAGAATCGCTTTTGTGCAGAAAACAGTAACACTTGTTCAGACGAAAGAAAGCACAGAGCCCCAGATTTTATGTTGTCCTGGAGTGCTTGCAGAGCACTGGGGAAAGGCAGGCAGAGAATTCCCTGCTAGCACCTTCTCTGTGCCTGGGAAGCAGAAGTCTTCACATTGCTTCGCAGAATCGCTTTTGTGCAGAAAACAGTAACACTTGTTCAGAACGAAAGAAAGCACAGAGCCCCAGATTTTATGTTGTCCTGGAGAGCTTGCAGAGCACTGGGGAAAAGCAGGCAGAGAATTCCCTGCTAGCACCTTCTCTGTGCCTGGGAAACAGAAGTGTTCACATTGCTTCGCAGAATCGCTTTTGTGCAGAAAACAGTAACACTTGTTCAGACGAAAGAAAGCACAGAGCCCCAGATTTTATGTTGTCCTGGAGTGCTTGCAGAGCACTGGGGAAAGGCAGGCAGAGAATTCCCTGCTAGCACCTTCCCTGTGCCTGGGAAAGAGAAGTGTTCCCATTGCTTCGCAGAATCGCTTTTGTGCACATAACAGTAACACTTTTTTAGAACAAAAGAAAGCACAGAGCCCCAGATTTTATGTTGTCCTGGAGAGCTTGCAGAGCACTGGGGAAAAGCAGGCAGAGAATTCCCTGCTAGCACCTTCTCTGTGCCTGGGAAACAGAAGTGTTCACATTGCTTCGCAGAATCGCTTTTGTGCAGAAAACAGTAACACTTGTTCAGAACGAAAGAAAGCACAGAGCCCCAGATTTGCTGTTGTCCTGGAGAGCTTGCAGAGCACTGGGGAAAGGCAGGCAGAGAATTCCCTGCTAGCACCTTCTCTGTGCCTGGGAAGCAGAAGTGTTCACATTGCTTCGCAGAATCGCTTTTGTGCAGAAAACAGTAACACTTGTTCAGAACGAAAGAAAGCACAGAGCCCCAGATTTTATGTTGTCCTGGAGAGCTTGCAGAGCACTGGGGAAAAGCAGGCAGAGAATTCCCTGCTAGCACCTTCTCTGTGCCTGGGAAACAGAAGTGTTCACATTGCTTCGCAGAATCGCTTTTGTGCAGAAAACAGTAACACTTGTTCAGAACGAAAGAAAGCACAGAGCCCCAGATTTTATGTTGTCCTGGAGAGCTTGCAGAGCACTGGGGAAAGGCAGGCAGAGAATGCCCTGCTAGCACCTTCCCTGTGCCTGGGAAAGAGAAGTGTTCCCATTGCTTCGCAGAATCGCTTTTGTGCAGAAAACAGTAACACTTGTTCAGAAGGAAAGAAAGCACAGAGCCCCAGATTTTATGTTGTCCTGGAGAGCTTGCAGAGCACTGGGGAAAAGCAGGCAGAGAATTCCCTGCTAGCACCTTCTCTGTGCCTGGGAAACAGAAGTGTTCACATTGCTTCGCAGAATCGCTTTTGTGCAGATAACAGTAACACTTGTTCAGAACAAAAGAAAGCACAGAGCCCCAGATTTTATGTTGTCCTGGAGAGCTTGCAGAGCACTGGGGCAAGGCAGGCAGAGAATTCCCTGCTAGCACCTTCTCTGTGCCTGGGAAACAGAAGTGTTCACATTGCTTCGCAGAATCGCTTTTGTGCAGAAAACAGTAACACTTGTTCAGACGAAAGAAAGCACAGAGCCCCAGATTTTATGTTGTCCTGGAGAGCTTGCAGAGCACTGGGGAAAGGCAGGCAGAGAATTCCCTGCTAGCACCTTCTCTGTGCCTGGGAAGCAGAAGTCTTCACATTGCTTCGCAGAATCGCTTTTGTGCAGAAAACAGTAACACTTGTTCAGAACGAAAGAAAGCACAGAGCCCCAGATTTTATGTTGTCCTGGAGAGCTTGCAGAGCACTGGGGAAAGGCAGGCAGAGAATTCCCTGCTAGCACCTTCTCTGTGCCTGGGAAGCAGAAGTGTTCACATTGCTTCGCAGAATCGTTTTGTGCAGAAAACAATAACACCTGTTCAGAACGAAAGAAAGCACAGAGCCCCAGATTTTATGTTGTGCTGGAGAGCTTGCAGAGCACTGGGGAAAAGCAGGCAGAGAATTCCCTGCTAGCACCTTCTCTGTGCCTGGGAAACAGAAGTGTTCACATTTCTTCGCAGAATCGCTTTTGTGCAGAAAACAGTAACACTTGTTCAGAACGAAAGAAAGCACAGAGCCCCAGATTTTATGTTGTTCTGGAGAGCTTGCAGAGCACTGGGGAAAGGCAGGCAGAGAATTCCCTGCTAGCACCTTCTCTGTGCCTTTTCACATTCCTTCGCAGAATCGCTTTTGTGCAGAAAACTGTAACACTTGTTCAGAACGAAAGAAAGCACAGAGCCCCAGATTTTATGTTGTCCTGGAGAGCTTGCCGAGCACTGGGGAAAGGCAGGCAGAGAATTCCCTGCTAGCACGTTCTCGGTGCCTGGGAAGCAGAAGTGTTCACATTTCTTAGCAGTATCGCTTTTGTGCAGAAAACAGTAACACTTGTTCAGAAGGAAAGAAAGCACAGAGCCCCATATTTTATGTTGTGCTGGAGAGCTTGCAGAGTACTGGGGAAAAGCAGGCAGAGAATTCCCTGCTAGCACCTTCTCTGTGCCTGGGAAACAGAAGTGTTCACATTGCTTCGCAGAATCGCTTTTGTGCAGATAACAGTAACACTTGTTCAGAACAAAAGAAAGCACAGAGCCCCAGATTTTATGTTGTCCTGGAGAGCTTGCAGAGTACTGGGGAAAGGCAGGCAGAGAATTCCCTGCTAGCACCTTCTCTGTGCCTGGGAAGCAGAAGTCTTCACATTGCTTCGCAGAATCGCTTTTGTGCAGAAAACAGTAACACTTGTTCAGAACGAAAGAAAGCACAGAGCCCCAGATTTTATGTTGTCCTGGAGAGCTTGCAGAGCACTGGGGAAAAGCAGGCAGAGAATTCCCTGCTAGCACCTTCTGTGTGCCTGGGAAACAGAAGTGTTCACATTGCTTCGCAGAATCGCTTTTGTGCAGAAAACAGTAACACTTGTTCAGAAGGAAAGAAAGCACAGAGCCCCAGATTTTATGTTGTGCTGGAGAGCTTGCAGAGTACTGGGGAAAAGCAGGCAGAGAATTCCCTGCTAGCACCTTCTCTGTGCCTGGGAAACAGAAGTGTTCACATTGCTTCGCAGAATCGCTTTTGTGCAGAAAACAGTAACACTTGTTCAGACGAAAGAAAGCACAGAGCCCCAGATTTTATGTTGTCCTGGAGTGCTTGCAGAGCACTGGGGAAAGGCAGGCAGAGAATTCCCTGCTAGCACCTTCTCTGTGCCTGGGAAACAGAAGTGTTCACATTGCTTCGCAGAATCGCTTTTGTGCAGAAAACAGTAACACTTGTTCAGAACGAAAGAAAGCACAGAGCCCCAGATTTTATGTTGTCCTGGAGAGCTTGCAGAGCACTGGGGAAAAGCAGGCAGAGAATTCCCTGCTAGCACCTTCTCTGTGCCTGGGAAGCAGAAGTCTTCACATTGCTTCGCAGAATCGCTTTTGTGCAGAAAACAGTAACACTTGTTCAGAACGAAAGAAAGCACAGAGCCCCAGATTTTATGTTGTCCTGGAGAGCTTGCAGAGCACTGGGGAAAAGCAGGCAGAGAATTCCCTGCTAGCACCTTCTCTGTGCCTGGGAAGCAGAAGTCTTCACATTGCTTCGCAGAATCGCTTTTGTGCAGAAAACAGTAACACTTGTTCAGAACGAAAGAAAGCACAGAGCCCCAGATTTTATGTTGTCCTGGAGAGCTTGCAGAGCACTGGGGAAAAGCAGGCAGAGAATTCCCTGCTAGCACCTTCTCTGTGCCTGGGAAACAGAAGTGTTCACATTGCTTCGCAGAATCGCTTTTGTGCAGAAAACAGTAACACTTGTTCAGAACGAAAGAAAGCACAGAGCCCCAGATTTTATGTTGTCCTGGAGAGCTTGCAGAGCACTGGGGAAAGGCAGGCAGAGAATTCCCTGCTAGCACCTTCTCTGTGCCTGGGAAGCAGAAGTGTTCACATTGCTTCGCAGAATCGTTTTGTGCAGAAAACAATAACACCTGTTCAGAACGAAAGAAAGCACAGAGCCCCAGATTTTATGTTGTGCTGGAGAGCTTGCAGAGTACTGGGGAAAAGCAGGCAGAGAATTCCCTGCTAGCACCTTCTCTGTGCCTGGGAAACAGAAGTGTTCACATTTCTTCGCAGAATCGCTTTTGTGCAGAAAACAGTAACACTTGTTCAGAACGAAAGAAAGCACAGAGCCCCAGATTTTATGTTGTCCTGGAGAGCTTGCAGAGCACTGGGGAAAGGCAGGCAGAGAATTCCCTGCTAGCACCTTCTCTGTGCCTTTTCACATTCCTTCGCAGAATCGCTTTTGTGCAGAAAACTGTAACACTTGTTCAGAACGAAAGAAAGCACAGAGCCCCAGATTTTATGTTGTCCTGGAGAGCTTGCAGAGCACTGGGGAAAGGCAGGCAGAGAATTCCCTGCTAGCACGTTCTCGGTGCCTGGGAAGCAGAAGTGTTCACATTTCTTAGCAGTATCGCTTTTGTGCAGAAAACAGTAACACTTGTTCAGAAGGAAAGAAAGCACAGAGCCCCATATTTTATGTTGTGCTGGAGAGCTTGCAGAGTACTGGGGAAAAGCAGGCAGAGAATTCCCTGCTAGCACCTTCTCTGTGCCTGGGAAACAGAAGTGTTCACATTGCTTCGCAGAATCGCTTTTGTGCAGATAACAGTAACACTTGTTCAGAACAAAAGAAAGCACAGAGCCCCAGATTTTATATTGTCCTGGAGAGCTTGCAGAGCACTGGGGAAAAGCAGGCAGAGAATTCCCTGCTAGCACCTTCTCTGTGCCTGGGAAACAGAAGTGTTCACATTGCTTCGCAGAATCGCTTTTGTGCAGAAAACAGTAACACTTGTTCAGACGAAAGAAAGCACAGAGCCCCAGATTTTATGTTGTCCTGGAGAGCTTGCAGAGTACTGGGGAAAGGCAGGCAGAGAATTCCCTGCTAGCACCTTCTCTGTGCCTGGGAAGCAGAAGTCTTCACATTGCTTCGCAGAATCGCTTTTGTGCAGAAAACAGTAACACTTGTTCAGAACGAAAGAAAGCACAGAGCCCCAGATTTTATGTTGTCCTGGAGAGCTTGCAGAGCACTGGGGAAAAGCAGGCAGAGAATTCCCTGCTAGCACCTTCTGTGTGCCTGGGAAACAGAAGTGTTCACATTGCTTCGCAGAATCGCTTTTGTGCAGAAAACAGTAACACTTGTTCAGAAGGAAAGAAAGCACAGAGCCCCATATTTTATGTTGTGCTGGAGAGCTTGCAGAGTACTGGGGAAAAGCAGGCAGAGAATTCCCTGCTAGCACCTTCTCTGTGCCTGGGAAACAGAAGTGTTCACATTGCTTCGCAGAATCGCTTTTGTGCAGAAAACAGTAACACTTGTTCAGACGAAAGAAAGCACAGAGCCCCAGATTTTATGTTGTCCTGGAGTGCTTGCAGAGCACTGGGGAAAGGCAGGCAGAGAATTCCCTGCTAGCACCTTCTCTGTGCCTGGGAAGCAGAAGTCTTCACATTGCTTCGCAGAATCGCTTTTGTGCAGAAAACAGTAACACTTGTTCAGAACGAAAGAAAGCACAGAGCCCCAGATTTTATGTTGTCCTGGAGAGCTTGCAGAGCACTGGGGAAAAGCAGGCAGAGAATTCCCTGCTAGCACCTTCTCTGTGCCTGGGAAACAGAAGTGTTCACATTGCTTCGCAGAATCGCTTTTGTGCAGAAAACAGTAACACTTGTTCAGAACGAAAGAAAGCACAGAGCCCCAGATTTTATGTTGTCCTGGAGAGCTTGCAGAGCACTGGGGAAAGGCAGGCAGAGAATTCCCTACTAGCACCTTCTCTGTGCCTGGGAAGCAGAAGTGTTCACATTGCTTCGCAGAATCGTTTTGTGCAGAAAACAATAACACCTGTTCAGAACGAAAGAAAGCACAGAGCCCCAGATTTTATGTTGTCCTGGAGAGCTTGCAGAGCAGTGGGGAAAAGCAGGCAGAGAATTCCCTGCTAGCACCTTCTCTGTGCCTGGGAAACAGAAGTGTTCACATTTCTTCGCAGAATCGCTTTTGTGCAGAAAACAGTAACACTTGTTCAGAACGAAAGAAAGCACAGAGCCCCAGATTTTATGTTGTCCTGGAGAGCTTGCAGAGCACTGGGGAAAGGCAGGCAGAGAATTCCCTGCTAACACCTTCTCTGTGCCTGTTCACATTCCTTCGCAGAATCGCTTTTGTGCAGAAAACTGTAACACTTGTTCAGAACGAAAGAAAGCACAGAGCCCCAGATTTTATGTTGTCCTGGAGAGCTTGCAGAGCACTGGGGAAAGGCAGGCAGAGAATTCCCTGCTAGCACGTTCTCGGTGCCTGGGAAGCAGAAGTGTTCACATTTCTTAGCAGTATCGCTTTTGTGCAGAAAACAGTAACACTTGTTCAGAAGGAAAGAAAGCACAGAGCCCCAGATTTTATGTTGTCCTGGAGAGCTTGCAGAGCACTGGGGAAAAGCAGGCAGAGAATTCCCTGCTAGCACCTTCTCTGTGCCTGGGAAACAGAAGTGTTCACATTGCTTCGCAGAATCGCTTTTGTGCAGAAAACAGTAACACTTGTTCAGACGAAAGAAAGCACAGAGCCCCAGATTTTATGTTGTGCTGGAGAGCTTGCAGAGCACTGGGGAAAGGCAGGCAGAGAATTCCCTGCTAGCACCTTCTCTGTGCCTGGGAAGCAGAAGTGTTCACATTGCTTCGCAGAATCGCTTTTGTGCAGAAAACAGTAACACTTGTTCAGAACGAAAGAAAGCACAGAGCCCCAGATTTTATGTTGTCCTGGAGAGCTTGCAGAGCACTGGGGAAAGGCAGGCAGAGAATTCCCTGCTAGCACCTTCTCTGTGCCTGTTCACATTCCTTCGCAGAATCGCTTTTGTGCAGAAAACTGTAACACTTGTTCAGAACGAAAGAAAGCACAGAGCCCCAGATTTTATGTTGTCCTGGAGAGCTTGCAGAGCACTGGGGAAAGGCAGGCAGAGAATTCCCTGCTAGCACCTTCTCTGTGCCTGGGAAGCAGAAGTGTTCACATTGCTTCGCAGAATCGTTTTGTGCAGAAAACAATAACACCTGTTCAGAACGAAAGAAAGCACAGAGCCCCAGATTTTATGTTGTCCTGGAGAGCTTGCAGAGCAGTGGGGAAAAGCAGGCAGAGAATTCCCTGCTAGCACCTTCTCTGTGCCTGGGAAACAGAAGTGTTCACATTTCTTCGCAGAATCGCTTTTGTGCAGAAAACAGTAACACTTGTTCAGAACGAAAGAAAGCACAGAGCCCCAGATTTTATGTTGTCCTGGAGAGCTTGCAGAGCACTGGGGAAAGGCAGGCAGAGAATTCCCTGCTAGCACCTTCTCTGTGCCTGTTCACATTCCTTCGCAGAATCGCTTTTGTGCAGAAAACTGTAACACTTGTTCAGAACGAAAGAAAGCACAGAGCCCCAGATTTTATGTTGTCCTGGAGAGCTTGCAGAGCACTGGGGAAAGGCAGGCAGAGAATTCCCTGCTAGCACGTTCTCGGTGCCTGGGAAGCAGAAGTGTTCACATTTCTTAGCAGTATCGCTTTTGTGCAGAAAACAGTAACACTTGTTCAGAAGGAAAGAAAGCACAGAGCCCCATATTTTATGTTGTGCTGGAGAGCTTGCAGAGTACTGGGGAAAAGCAGGCAGAGAATTCCCTGCTAGCACCTTCTCTGTGCCTGGGAAACAGAAGTGTTCACATTGCTTCGCAGAATCGCTTTTGTGCAGATAACAGTAACACTTGTTCAGAACAAAAGAAAGCACAGAGCCCCAGATTTTATGTTGTCCTGGAGAGCTTGCAGAGCACTGGGGAAAAGCAGGCAGAGAATTCCCTGCTAGCACCTTCTCTGTGCCTGGGAAACAGAAGTGTTCACATTGCTTCGCAGAATCGCTTTTGTGCAGAAAACTGTAACACTTGTTCAGAACGAAAGAAAGCACAGAGCCCCAGATTTTATGTTGTCCTGGAGAGCTTGCAGAGCACTGGGGAAAGGCAGGCAGAGAATTCCCTGCTAGCACCTTCTCTGTGCCTGGGAAGCAGAAGTGTTCACATTGCTTCGCTGAATCGTTTTGTGCAGAAAACAATAACACCTGTTCAGAACGAAAGAAAGCACAGAGCCCCAGATTTTATGTTGTCCTGGAGAGCTTGCAGAGCACTGGGGAAAAGCAGGCAGAGAATTCCCTGCTAGCACCTTCTCTGTGCCTGGGAAACAGAAGTGTTCACATTTCTTCGCAGAATCGCTTTTGTGCAGAAAACAGTAACACTTGTTCAGAACGAAAGAAAGCACAGAGCCCCAGATTTTATGTTGTCCTGGAGAGCTTGCAGAGCACTGGGGAAAGGCAGGCAGAGAATTCCCTGCTAGCACCTTCTCTGTGCCTGTTCACATTCCTTCGCAGAATCGCTTTTGTGCAGAAAACTGTAACACTTGTTCAGAACGAAAGAAAGCACAGAGCCCCAGATTTTATGTTGTCCTGGAGAGCTTGCAGAGCACTGGGGAAAGGCAGGCAGAGAATTCCCTGCTAGCACGTTCTCGGTGCCTGGGAAGCAGAAGTGTTCACATTTCTTAGCAGTATCGCTTTTGTGCAGAAAACAGTAACACTTGTTCAGAAGGAAAGAAAGCACAGAGCCCCAGATTTTATGTTGTGCTGGAGAGCTTGCAGAGTACTGGGGAAAAGCAGGCAGAGAATTCCCTGCTAGCACCTTCTCTGTGCCTGGGAAACAGAAGTGTTCACATTGCTTCGCAGAATCGCTTTTGTGCAGATAACAGTAACACTTGTTCAGAACAAAAGAAAGCACAGAGCCCCAGATTTTATGTTGTCCTGGAGAGCTTGCAGAGCACTGGGGAAAAGCAGGCAGAGAATTCCCTGCTAGCACCTTCTCTGTGCCTGGGAAACAGAAGTGTTCACATTGCTTCGCAGAATCGCTTTTGTGCAGAAAACAGTAACACTTGTTCAGACGAAAGAAAGCACAGAGCCCCAGATTTTATGTTGTCCTGGAGAGCTTGCAGAGCACTGGGGAAAGGCAGGCAGAGAATTCCCTGCTAGCACCTTCTCTGTGCCTGTTCACATTCCTTCGCAGAATCGCTTTTGTGCAGAAAACTGTAACACTTGTTCAGAACGAAAGAAAGCACAGAGCCCCAGATTTTATGTTGTCCTGGAGAGCTTGCAGAGCACTGGGGAAAGGCAGGCAGAGAATTCCCTGCTAGCACCTTCTCTGTGCCTGGGAAGCAGAAGTGTTCACATTGCTTCGCAGAATCGTTTTGTGCAGAAAACAATAACACCTGTTCAGAACGAAAGAAAGCACAGAGCCCCAGATTTTATGTTGTCCTGGAGAGCTTGCAGAGCACTGGGGAAAAGCAGGCAGAGAATTCCCTGCTAGCACCTTCTCTGTGCCTGGGAAACAGAAGTGTTCACATTTCTTCGCAGAATCGCTTTTGTGCAGAAAACAGTAACACTTGTTCAGAACGAAAGAAAGCACAGAGCCCCAGATTTTATGTTGTCCTGGAGAGCTTGCAGAGCACTGGGGAAAGGCAGGCAGAGAATTCCCTGCTAGCACGTTCTCGGTGCCTGGGAAGCAGAAGTGTTCACATTTCTTAGCAGTATCGCTTTTGTGCAGAAAACAGTAACACTTGTTCAGAAGGAAAGAAAGCACAGAGCCCCAGATTTTATGTTGTGCTGGAGAGCTTGCAGAGTACTGGGGAAAAGCAGGCAGAGAATTCCCTGCTAGCACCTTCTCTGTGCCTGGGAAACAGAAGTGTTCACATTGCTTCGCAGAATCGCTTTTGTGCAGATAACAGTAACACTTGTTCAGAACAAAAGAAAGCACAGAGCCCCAGATTTTATGTTGTCCTGGAGAGCTTGCAGAGCACTGGGGAAAAGCAGGCAGAGAATTCCCTGCTAGCACCTTCTCTGTGCCTGGGAAACAGAAGTGTTCACATTGCTTCGCAGAATCGCTTTTGTGCAGAAAACAGTAACACTTGTTCAGACGAAAGAAAGCACAGAGCCCCAGATTTTATGTTGTGCTGGAGAGCTTGCAGAGCACTGGGGAAAGGCAGGCAGAGAATTCCCTGCTAGCACCTTCTCTGTGCCTGGGAAGCAGAAGTCTTCACATTGCTTCGCAGAATCGCTTTTGTGCAGAAAACAATAACACCTGTTCAGAACGAAAGAAAGCACAGAGCCCCAGATTTTATGTTGTGCTGGAGAGCTTGCAGAGCACTGGGGAAAAGCAGGCAGAGAATTCCCTCCTAGCACCTTCTCTGTGCCTGGGAAACAGAAGTGTTCACATTTCTTCGCAGAATCGCTTTTGTGCAGAAAACAGTAACACTTGTTCAGAACGAAAGAAAGCACAGAGCCCCAGATTTTATGTTGTCCTGGAGAGCTTGCAGAGCACTGGGGAAAGGCAGGCAGAGAATTCCCTGCTAGCACCTTCTCTGTGCCTGTTCACATTCCTTCGCAGAATCGCTTTTGTGCAGAAAACTGTAACACTTGTTCAGAACGAAATAAAGCACAGAGCCCCAGATTTTATGTTGTCCTGGAGAGCTTGCAGAGCACTGGGGAAAGGCAGGCAGAGAATTCCCTGCTAGCACCTTCTCTGTGCCTGGGAAGCAGAAGTGTTCACATTGCTTCGCAGAATCGTTTTGTGCAGAAAACAATAACACCTGTTCAGAACGAAAGAAAGCACAGAGCCTCAGATTTTATGTTGTCCTGGAGAGCTTGCAGAGCACTGGGGAAAAGCAGGCAGAGAATTCCCTGCTAGCACCTTCTCTGTGCCTGGGAAACAGAAGTCTTCACATTGCTTCGCAGAATCGCTTTTGTGCAGAAAACAGTAACACTTGTTCAGAACGAAAGAAAGCACAGAGCCCCAGATTTTATGTTGTCCTGGAGAGCTTGCAGAGCACTGGGGAAAAGCAGGCAGAGAATTCCCTGCTAGCACCTTCTCTGTGCCTGGGAAGCAGAAGTGTTCACATTTCTCCGCAGAATCGCTTTTGTGCAGAAAACAGTAACACTTGTTCAGAACGAAAGAAAGCACAGAGCCCCAGATTTTATGTTGTCCTGGAGAGCTTGCAGAGCACTGGGGAAAGGCAGGCAGAGAATTCCCTGCTAGCACCTTCTCTGTGCCTGTTCACATTGCTTCGCAGAATCGCTTTTGTGCAGAAAACAGTAACACTTGTTCAGACGAAAGAAAGCACAGAGCCCCAGATTTTATGTTGTCCTGGAGAGCTTGCAGAGCACTGGGGAAAGGCAGGCAGAGAATTCCTTGCTAGCACCTTCTCTGTGCCTGGGAAACAGAAGTGTTCACATTGCTTCGCAGAATCGCTTTTGTGCAGAAAACAGTAACACTTGTTCAGAACGAAAGAAAGCACAGAGCCCCATATTTTATGTTGTGCTGGAGAGCTTGCAGAGTACTGGGGAAAAGCAGGCAGAGAATTCCCTGCTAGCACCTTCTCTGTGCCTGGGAAGCAGAAGTGTTCAGATTGCTTGGCAGAATCGCTTTTGTGCAGAAAACAGTAACACTTGTTCAGAACAAAAGAAAGCACAGAGCCCCAGATTTTATGTTGTCCTGGAGAGCTTGCAGAGCACTGGGGAAAAGCAGGCAGAGAATTCCCTGCTAGCACCTTCTCTGTGCCTGGGAAGCAGAAGTGTTCACATTGCTTCGCAGAATCGCTTTTGTGCAGACAACAGTAACACTTTTTCAGAACAAAAGAAAGCATAGAGCCCCAGATTTTATGTTGTCCTGGAGAGCTTGCAGAGCACTGGGGAAAAGCAAGCAGAGAATTCCCTGCTAGCACCTTCTCTGTGCCTGGGAAACAGAAGTGTTCACATTGCTTCGCAGAATCGCTTTTGTGCAGAAAACAGTAACACTTGTTCAGAACGAAAGAAAGCACAGAGCCCCAGATTTTATGTTGTCCTGGAGAGCTTGCAGAGCACTGGGGAAAGGCAGGCAGAGAATTCCCTGCTAGCACCTTCCCTGTGCCTGGGAAAGAGAAGTGTTCCCATTGCTTCGCAGAATCGCTTTTGTGCAGAAAACAGTAACACTTGTTCAGAAGGAAAGAAAGCACAGAGCCCCAGATTTTATGTTGTTCTGGAGAGCTTGCAGAGCACTGGGGAAAAGCAGGCAGAGAATTCCCTGCTAGCACCTTCTCTGTGCCTGGGAAGCAGAAGTGTTCACATTGCTTGGCAAAATCGCTTTTGTGCACATAACAGTAACACTTTTTCAGAACAAAAGAAAGCACAGAGCCCCAGATTTTATGTTGTCCTGGAGAGCTTGCAGAGCACTGGGGAAAAGCAGGCAGAGAATTCCCTGCTAGCACCTTCTCTGTGCCTGGGAAACAGAAGGGTTAACATTTCTTAGCAGTATCGCTTTTGTGCAGAAAACAGTAACACTTGTTCAGAAGGAAAGAAAGCACAGAGCCCCATATTTTATGTTGTGCTGGAGAGCTTGCAGAGTACTGGGGAAAAGCAGGCAGAGAATTCCCTGCTAGCACCTTCTCTGTGCCTGGGAAACAGAAGTGTTCACATTGCTTCGCAGAATCGCTTTTGTGCAGATAACAGTAACACTTGTTCAGAACAAAAGAAAGCACAGAGCCCCAGATTTTATGTTGTCCTGGAGAGCTTGCAGAGCACTGGGGAAAGGCAGGCAGAGAATTCCCTGCTAGCACCTTCTCTGTGCCTGGGAAACAGAAGTGTTCACATTGCTTCGCAGAATCGCTTTTGTCCAGAAAACAGTAACACTTGTTCAGACGAAAGAAAGCACAGAGCCCCAGATTTTATGTTGTGCTGGAGAGCTTGCAGAGCACTGGGGAAAGGCAGGCAGAGAATTCCCTGCTAGCACCTTCTCTGTGCCTGGGAAGCAGAAGTCTTCACATTGCTTCGCAGAATCGCTTTTGTGCAGAAAACAATAACACTTGTTCAGAACGAAAGAAAGCACAGAGCCCCAGATTTTATGTTGTCCTGGAGAGCTTGCAGAGCACTGGGGAAAAGCAGGCAGAGAATTCCCTGCTAGCACCTTCTCTGTGCCTGGGAAACAGAAGTGTTCACATTGCTTCGCAGAATCGCTTTTGTGCAGAAAACAGTAACACTTGTTCAGAACGAAAGAAAGCACAGAGCCCCAGATTTTATGTTGTCCTGGAGAGCTTGCAGAGCACTGGGGAAAGGCAGGCAGAGAATTCCCTGCTAGCACCTTCTCTGTGCCTGGGAAGCAGAAGTGTTCACATTGCTTCGCAGAATCGTTTTGTGCAGAAAACAATAACACCTGTTCAGAACGAAAGAAAGCACAGAGCCCCAGATTTTATGTTGTGCTGGAGAGCTTGCAGAGCACTGGGGAAAAGCAGGCAGAGAATTCCCTGCTAGCACCTTCTCTGTGCCTGGGAAACAGAAGTGTTCACATTGCTTCGCATAATCGCTTTTGTGCAGAAAACTGTAACACTTGTTCAGAACGAAAGAAAGCACAGAGCCCCAGATTTTATGTTGTCCTGGAGAGCTTGCAGAGCACTGGGGAAAGGCAGGCAGAGAATTCCCTGCTAGCACGTTCTCGGTGCCTGGGAAGCAGAAGTGTTCACATTTCTTAGCAGTATCGCTTTTGTGCAGAAAACAGTAACACTTGTTCAGAAGGAAAGAAAGCACAGAGCCCCATATTTTATGTTGTGCTGGAGAGCTTGCAGAGTACTGGGGAAAAGCAGGCAGAGAATTCCCTGCTAGCACCTTCTCTGTGCCTGGGAAACAGAAGTGTTCACATTGCTTCGCAGAATCGCTTTTGTGCAGAAAACAGTAACACTTGTTCAGACGAAAGAAAGCACAGAGCCCCAGATTTTATGTTGTCCTGGAGAGCTTGCAGAGTACTGGGGAAAGGCAGGCAGAGAATTCCCTGCTAGCACCTTCTCTGTGCCTGGGAAGCAGAAGTGTTCACATTGCTTCGCAGAATCGCTTTTGTGCAGAAAACAGTAACACTTGTTCAGAACGAAAGAAAGCACAGAGCCCCAGATTTTATGTTGTCCTGGAGAGCTTGCAGAGCACTGGGGAAAAGCAGGCAGAGAATTCCCTGCTAGCACCTTCTCTGTGCCTGGGAAACAGAAGTGTTCACATTGCTTGGCAGAATCGCTTTTGTGCAGAAAACAGTAACACTTGTTCAGAAGGAAAGAAAGCACAGAGCCCCATATTTTATGTTGTGCTGGAGAGCTTGCAGAGTACTGGGGAAAAGCAGGCAGAGAATTCCCTGCTAGCACCTTCTCTGTGCCTGGGAAACAGAAGTGTTCACATTGCTTCGCAGAATCGCTTTTGTGCAGAAAACAGTAACACTTGTTCAGACGAAAGAAAGCACAGAGCCCCAGATTTTATGTTGTCCTGGAGTGCTTGCAGAGCACTGGGGAAAGGCAGGCAGAGAATTCCCTGCTAGCACCTTCTCTGTGCCTGGGAAGCAGAAGTCTTCACATTGCTTCGCAGAATCGCTTTTGTGCAGAAAACAATAACCTTGTTCAGAACGAAAGAAAGCACAGAGCCCCAGATTTTATGTTGTCCTGGAGAGCTTGCAGAGCACTGGGGAAAAGCAGGCAGAGAATTCCCTGCTAGCACCTTCTCTGTGCCTGGGAAGCAGAAGTGTTCACATTGCTTCGCAGAATCGCTTTTGTGCAGAAAACAGTAACACTTGTTCAGAACGAAAGAAAGCACAGAGCCCCAGATTTTATGTTGTCCTGGAGAGCTTGCAGAGCACTGGGGAAAGGCAGGCAGAGAATTCCCTGCTAGCACCTTCTCTGTGCCTGGGAAGCAGAAGTGTTCACATTGCTTCGCAGAATCGTTTTGTGCAGAAAACAATAACACCTGTTCAGAACGAAAGAAAGCACAGAGCCCCAGATTTTATGTTGTCCTGGAGAGCTTGCAGAGCACTGGGGAAAAGCAGGCAGAGAATTCCCTGCTAGCACCTTCTCTGTGCCTGGGAAACAGAAGTGTTCACATTTCTTCGCAGAATCGCTTTTGTGCAGAAAACAGTAACACTTGTTCAGAACGAAAGAAAGCACAGAGCCCCAGATTTTATGTTGTCCTGGAGAGCTTGCAGAGCACTGGGGAAAGGCAGGCAGAGAATTCCCTGCTAGCACCTTCTCTGTGCCTGTTCACATTCCTTCGCAGAATCGCTTTTGTGCAGAAAACTGTAACACTTGTTCAGAACGAAAGAAAGCACAGAGCCCCAGATTTTATGTTGTCCTGGAGAGCTTGCAGAGCACTGGGGAAAGGCAGGCAGAGAATTCCCTGCTAGCACGTTCTCGGTGCCTGGGAAGCAGAAGTGTTCACATTTCTTAGCAGTATCGCTTTTGTGCAGAAAACAGTAACACTTGTTCAGAAGGAAAGAAAGCACAGAGCCCCATATTTTATGTTGTGCTGGAGAGCTTGCAGAGTACTGGGGAAAAGCAGGCAGAGAATTCCCTGCTAGCACCTTCTCTGTGCCTGGGAAACAGAAGTGTTCACATTGCTTCGCAGAATCGCTTTTGTGCAGATAACAGTAACACTTGTTCAGAACGAAATAAAGCACAGAGCCCCAGATTTTATGTTGTCCTGGAGAGCTTGCAGAGCACTGGGGAAAAGCAGGCAGAGAATTCCCTGCTAGCACCTTCTCTGTGCCTGGGAAACAGAAGTGTTCACATTGCTTCGCAGAATCGCTTTTGTGCAGACAACAGTAACACTTGTTCAGACGAAAGAAAGCACAGAGCCCCAGATTTTATGTTGTGCTGGAGAGCTTGCAGAGCACTGGGGAAAGGCAGGCAGAGAATTCCCTGCTAGCACCTTCTCTGTGCCTGGGAAGCAGAAGTGTTCACATTGCTTCGCAGAATCGCTTTTGTGCAGAAAACAATAACACCTGTTCAGAACGAAAGAAAGCACAGAGCCCCAGATTTTATGTTGTCCTGGAGAGCTTGCAGAGTACTGGGGAAAAGCAGGCAGAGAATTCCCTGCTAGCACCTTCTCTGTGCCTGGGAAACAGAAGTGTTCACATTTCTTCGCAGAATCGCTTTTGTGCAGAAAACAGTAACACTTGTTCAGAACGAAAGAAAGCACAGAGCCCCAGATTTTATGTTGTCCTGGAGAGCTTGCAGAGCACTGGGGAAAGGCAGGCAGAGAATTCCCTGCTAGCACCTTCTCTGTGCCTGTTCACATTGCTTCGCAGAATCGCTTTTGTGCAGAAAACAGTAACACTTGTTCAGACGAAAGAAAGCACAGAGCCCCAGATTTTATGTTGTCCTGGAGAGCTTGCAGAGCACTGGGGAAAGGCAGGCAGAGAATTCCCTGCTAGCACCTTCTCTGTGCCTGGGAAACAGAAGTGTTCACATTGCTTCGCAGAATCGCTTTTGTGCAGAAAACAGTAACACTTTTTCAGAAGGAAAGAAAGCACAGAGCCCCAGATTTTATGTTGTCCTGGAGAGCTTGCAGAGTACTGGGGAAAAGCAGGCAGAGAATTCCCTGCTAGCACCTTCTCTGTGCCTGGGAAGCAGAAGTGTTCAGATTGCTTGGCAGAATCGCTTTTGTGCAGAAAACAGTAACACTTGTTCAGAACAAAAGAAAGCACAGAGCCCCAGATTTTATGTTGTCCTGGAGAGCTTGCAGAGCACTGGGGAAAAGCAGGCAGAGAATTCCCTGCTAGCACCTTCTCTGTGCCTGGGAAGCAGAAGTCTTCACATTGCTTCGCAGAATCGCTTTTGTGCAGACAACAGTAACACTTTTTCAGAACAAAAGAAAGCACAGAGCCTCAGATTTTATGTTGTCCTGGAGAGCTTGCAGAGCACTGGGGAAAAGCAAGCAGAGAATTCCCTGCTAGCACCTTCTCTGTGCCTGGGAAACAGAAGTGTTCACATTGCTTCGCAGAATCGCTTTTGTGCAGAAAACAGTAACACTTGTTCAGAACGAAAGAAAGCACAGAGCCCCAGATTTTATGTTGTCCTGGAGAGCTTGCAGAGCACTGGGGAAAAGCAAGCAGAGAATTCCCTGCTAGCACCTTCTCTGTGCCTGGGAAGCAGAAGTGTTCAGATTGCTTGGCAGAATCGCTTTTGTGCACATAACAGTAACACTTTTTCTGAACAAAAGAAAGCACAGAGCCCCAGATTTTATGTTGTCCTGGAGAGCTTGCAGAGCACTGGGGAAAAGCAGGCAGAGAATTCCCTGCTAGCACCTTCTCTGTGCCTGGGAAACAGAAGTGTTCACATTTCTTAGCAGTATCGCTTTTGTGCAGAAAACAGTAACACTTGTTCAGAAGGAAAGAAAGCACAGAGCCCCATATTTTATGTTGTGCTGGAGAGCTTGCAGAGTACTGGGGAAAAGCAGGCATAGAATTCCCTGCTAGCACCTTCTCTGTGCCTGGGAAACAGAAGTGTTCACATTGCTTCGCAGAATCGCTTTTGTGCAGATAACAGTAACACTTGTTCAGAACAAAAGAAAGCACAGAGCCCCAGATTTTATGTTGTCCTGGAGAGCTTGCAGAGCACTGGGGAAAAGCAGGCAGAAAATTCCCTGCTAGCACCTTCTCTGTGCCTGGGAAACAGAAGTGTTCACATTGCTTCGCAGAATCGCTTTTGTGCAGACAACAGTAACACTTTTTCAGAACAAAAGAAAGCACAGAGCCTCAGATTTTATGTTGTCCTGGAGAGCTTGCAGAGCACTGGGGAAAAGCAAGCAGAGAATTCCCTGCTAGCACCTTCTCTGTGCCTGGGAAGCAGAAGTCTTCACATTGCTTCGCAGAATCGCTTTTGTGCAGAAAACAATAACACTTGTTCAGAACGAAAAAAAGCACAGAGCCCCATATTTTATGTTGTGCTGGAGAGCTTGCAGAGCACTGGGGAAAAGCAGGCAGAGAATTCCCTGCTAGCACCTTCTCTGTGCCTGGGAAACAGAAGTGTTCACATTGCTTCGCAGAATCGCTTTTGTGCAGATAACAGTAACACTTGTTCAGAACAAAAGAAAGCACAGAGCCCCAGATTTTATGTTGTCCTGGAGAGCTTGCAGAGCACTGGGGAAAGGCAGGCAGAGAATTCCCTGCTAGCACCTTCTCTGTGCCTGGGAAGCAGAAGTGTTCACATTGCTTCGCAGAATCGCTTTTGTGCAGAAAACAATAACACCTGTTCAGAACGAAAGAAAGCACAGAGCCCCAGATTTTATGTTGTCCTGGAGAGCTTGCAGAGCACTGGGGAAAGGCAGGCAGAGAATTCCCTGCTAGCACCTTCTCTGTGCCTGTTCACATTGCTTCGCAGAATCGCTTTTGTGCAGAAAACAGTAACACTTGTTCAGACGAAAGAAAGCACAGAGCCCCAGATTTTATGTTGTCCTGGAGAGCTTGCAGAGCACTGGGGAAAGGCAGGCAGAGAATTCCCTGCTAGCACCTTCTCTGTGCCTGGGAAACAGAAGTGTTCACATTGCTTCGCAGAATCGCTTTTGTGCAGAAAACAGTAACACTTGTTCAGAAGGAAAGAAAGCACAGAGCCCCATATTTTATGTTGTGCTGGAGAGCTTGCAGAGTACTGGGGAAAAGCAGGCAGAGAATTCCCTGCTAGCACCTTCTCTGTGCCTGGGAAGCAGAAGTCTTCACATTCCTTCGCAGAATCGCTTTTGTGCAGAAAACAGTAACACTTGTTCAGAACAAAAGAAAGCACAGAGCCCCAGATTTTATGTTGTCCTGGAGAGCTTGCAGAGCACTGGGGAAAAGCAGGCAGAGAATTCCCTGCTAGCACCTTCTCTGTGCCTGGGAAGCAGAAGTCTTCACATTGCTTCGCAGAATCGCTTTTGTGCAGACAACAGTAACACTTTTTCAGAACAAAAGAAAGCACAGAGCCTCAGATTTTATGTTGTCCTGGAGAGCTTGCAGAGCACTGGGGAAAAGCAAGCAGAGAATTCCCTGCTAGCACCTTCTCTGTGCCTGGGAAACAGAAGTGTTCACATTGCTTGGCAGAATCGCTTTTGTGCAGAAAACAGTAACACTTGTTCAGAACGAAAGAAAGCACAGAGCCCCAGATTTTATGTTGTCCTGGAGAGCTTGCAGAGCACTGGGGAAAGGCAGGCAGAGAATTCCCTGCTAGCACCTTCCCTGTGCCTGGGAAAGAGAAGTGTTCCCATTGCTTCGCAGAATCGCTTTTGTGCAGAAAACAGTAACACTTGTTCAGAAGGAAAGAAAGCACAGAGCCCCAGATTTTATGTTGTCCTGGAGAGCTTGCAGAGCACTGGGGAAAAGCAGGCAGATAATTCCCTGCTAGCACCTTCTCTGTGCCTGGGAAGCAGAAGTGTTCACATTGCTTGGCAGAATCGCTTTTGTGCACATAACAGTAACACTTTTTCAGAACAAAAGAAAGCACAGAGCCCCAGATTTTATGTTGTCCTGGAGAGCTTGCAGAGCACTGCGGAAAAGCAGGCAGAGAATTCCCTGCTAGCACCTTCTCTGTGCCTGGGAAACAGAAGTGTTCACATTTCTTAGCAGTATCGCTTTTGTGCAGAAAACAGTAACACTTGTTCAGAACGAAAGAAAGCACAGAGCCCCAGATTTTATGTTGTGCTGGAGAGCTTGCAGAGTACTGGGGAAAAGCAGGCAGAGAATTCCCTGCTAGCACCTTCTCTGTGCCTGGGAAACAGAAGTGTTCACATTGCTTCGCAGAATCGCTTTTGTGCAGATAACAGTAACACTTGTTCAGAACAAAAGAAAGCACAGAGCCCCAGATTTTATGTTGTCCTGGAGAGCTTGCAGAGCACTGGGGAAAAGCAGGCAGAGAATTCCCTGCTAGCACCTTCTCTGTGCCTGGGAAACAGAAGTGTTCACATTGCTTCGCAGAATCGCTTTTGTGCAGAAAACAGTAACACTTGTTCAGACGAAAGAAAGCACAGAGCCCCAGATTTTATGTTGTCCTGGAGAGCTTGCAGAGCACTGGGGAAAGGCAGGCAGAGAATTCCCTGCTAGCACCTTCTCTGTGCCTGGGAAGCAGAAGTCTTCACATTGCTTCGCAGAATCGCTTTTGTGCAGAAAACAATAACACTTGTTCAGAACGAAAGAAAGCACAGAGCCCCAGATTTTATGTTGTCCTGGAGAGCTTGCAGAGCACTGGGGAAAAGCAGGCAGAGAATTCCCTGCTAGCACCTTCTCTGTGCCTGGGAAACAGAAGTGTTCACATTGCTTCGCAGAATCACTTTTGTGCAGAAAACAGTAACACTTGTTCAGAACGAAAGAAAGCACAGAGCCCCAGATTTTATGTTGTCCTGGAGAGCTTGCAGAGCACTGGGGAAAGGCAGGCAGAGAATTCCCTGCTAGCACCTTCTCTGTGCCTGGGAAGCAGAAGTGTTCACATTGCTTCGCAGAATCGTTTTGTGCAGAAAACAATAACACCTGTTCAGAACGAAAGAAAGCACAGAGCCCCATATTTTATGTTGTCCTGGAGAGCTTGCAGAGCACTGGGGAAAAGCAGTCAGAGAATTCCCTGCTAGCACCTTCTCTGTGCCTGGGAAACAGAAGTGTTCACATTTCTTCGCAGAATCGCTTTTGTGCAGAAAACAGTAACACTTGTTCAGAACGAAAGAAAGCACAGAGCCCCAGATTTTATGTTGTCCTGGAGAGCTTGCAGAGCACTGGGGAAAAGCAGTCAGAGAATTCCCTGCTAGCACCTTCTCTGTGCCTGGGAAACAGAAGTGTTCACATTGCTTCGCAGTATCGCTTTTGTGCAGAAAACAGTAACACTTGTTCAGAAGGAAAGAAAGCACAGAGCCCCATATTTTATGTTGTGCTGGAGAGCTTGCAGAATACTGGGGAAAAGCAGGCAGAGAATTCCCTGCTAGCACCTTCTCTGTGCCTGGGAAACAGAAGTGTTCCCATTGCTTCGCAGAATCGCTTTTGTGCAGAAAACAGTAACACTTGTTCAGAACGAAAGAAAGCACAGAGCCCCAGATTTTATGTTGTCCTGGAGAGCTTGCAGAGCACTGGGGAAAGGCAGGCAGACAATTCACTGCTAGCACCTTCTCTGTGCCTGTTCACATTGCTTCGCAGAATCGCTTTTGTGCAGAAAACAGTAACACTTGTTGAGAACGAAAGAAAGCACAGAGCCCCATATTTTATGTTGTGCTGGAGAGCTTGCAGAGCACTGGGGAAAAGCAAGCAGAGAATTCCCTGCTAGCACCTTCTCTGTGCCTGGGAAGCAGAAGTGTTCAGATTGCTTGGCAGAATCGCTTTTGTGCAGAAAACAGTAACACTTGTTCAGAACAAAAGAAAGCACAGAGCCCCAGATTTTATGTTGTCCTGGAGAGCTTGCAGAGCACTGGGGAAAAGCAGGCAGAGAATTCCCTGCTAGCACCTTCTCTGTGCCTGGGAAGCAGAAGTCTTCACATTGCTTCGCAGAATCGCTTTTGTGCAGACAACAGTAACACTTGTTCAGAACAAAAGAAAGCACAGAGCCTCAGATTTTATGTTGTCCTGGAGAGCTTGCAGAGCACTGGGGAAAAGCAAGCAGAGAATTCACTGCTAGCACCTTCTCTGTGCCTGGGAAACAGAAGTGTTCACATTGCTTCGCAGAATCGCTTTTGTGCAGAAAACAGTAACACTTGTTCAGAACGAAAGAAAGCACAGAGCCCCAGATTTTATGTTGTCCTGGAGAGCTTGCAGAGCACTGGGGAAAAGCAAGCAGAGAATTCCCTGCTAGCACCTTCTCTGTGCCTGGGAAGCAGAAGTGTTCACATTGCTTGGCAGAATCGCTTTTGTGCACATAACAGTAACACTTTTTCTGAACAAAAGAAAGCACAGAGCCCCAGATTTTATGTTGTCCTGGAGAGCTTGCAGAGCACTGGGGAAAAGCAGGCAGAGAATTCCCTGCTAGCACCTTCTCTGTGCCTGGGAAACAGAAGTGTTCACATTTCTTAGCAGTATCGCTTTTGTGCAGAAAACAGTAACACTTGTTCAGAAGGAAAGAAAGCACAGAGCCCCATATTTTATGTTGTGCTGGAGAGCTTGCAGAGTACTGGGGAAAAGCAGGCAGAGAATTCCCTGCTAGCACCTTCTCTGTGCCTGGGAAACAGAAGTGTTCACATTGCTTCGCAGAATCGCTTTTGTGCAGAAAACAGTAACACTTGTTCAGACGAAAGAAAGCACAGAGCCCCAGATTTTATGTTGTCCTGGAGAGCTTGCAGAGCACTGGGGAAAGGCAGGCAGAGAATTCCCTGCTAGCACCTTCTCTGTGCCTGGGAAGCAGAAGTCTTCACATTGCTTCTCAGAATCGCTTTTGTGCAGAAAACAATAACACTTGTTCAGAACGAAAGAAAGCACAGAGCCCCAGATTTTATGTTGTCCTGGAGAGCTTGCAGAGCACTGGGGAAAAGCAGGCAGAGAATTCCCTGCTAGCACCTTCTCTGTGCCTGGGAAACAGAAGTGTTCACATTGCTTCGCAGAATCGCTTTTGTGCAGACAACAGTAACACTTGTTCAGAACGAAAGAAAGCACAGAGCCCCAGATTTTATGTTGTCCTGGAGAGCTTGCAGAGCACTGGGGAAAGGCAGGCAGAGAATTCCCTGCTAGCACCTTCTCTGTGCCTGGGAAGCAGAAGTGTTCACATTGCTTCGCAGAATCGTTTTGTGCAGAAAACAATAACACCTGTTCAGAACGAAAGAAAGCACAGAGCCCCAGATTTTATGTTGTCCTGGAGAGCTTGCAGAGCACTGGGGAAAAGCAGGCAGAGAATTCCCTGCTAGCACCTTCTCTGTGCCTGGGAAGCAGAAGTGTTCACATGGCTTCGCAGAATCGCTTTTGTGCAGAAAACAGTAACACTTGTTCAGAACGAAAGAAAGCACAGAGCCCCAGATTTTATGTTGTCCTGGAGAGCTTGCAGAGCACTGGGGAAAGGCAGGCAGAGAATTCCCTGCTAGCACCTTCTCTGTGCCTGTTCACATTCCTTCGCAGAATCGCTTTTGTGCAGAAAACAGTAACACTTGTTCAGACGAAAGAAAGCACAGAGCCCCAGATTTTATGTTGTCCTGGAGAGCTTGCAGAGCACTGGGGAAAGGCAGGCAGAGAATTCCCTGCTAGCACCTTCTCTGTGCCTGTTCACATTCCTTCGCAGAATCGCTTTTGTGCAGAAAACAGTAACACTTGTTCAGACGAAAGAAAGCACAGAGCCCCAGATTTTATGTTGTCCTGGAGAGCTTGCAGAGCACTGGGGAAAGGCAGGCAGAGAATTCCCTGCTAGCACCTTCTCTGTGCCTGGGAAACAGAAGTGTTCACATTGCTTCGCAGAATCGCTTTTGTGCAGAAAACAGTAACACTTGTTCAGAAGGAAAGAAAGCACAGAGCCCCATATTTTATGTTGTGCTGGAGAGCTTGCAGAGTACTGGGGAAAAGCAGGCAGAGAATTCCCTGCTAGCACCTTCTCTGTGCCTGGGAAGCAGAAGTGTTCAGATTGCTTGGCAGAATCGCTTTTGTGCAGAAAACAGTAACACTTGTTCAGAACAAAAGAAAGCACAGAGCCCCAGATTTTATGTTGTCCTGGAGAGCTTGCAGAGCACTGGGGAAAAGCAGGCAGAGAATTCCCTGCTAGCACCTTCTCTGTGCCTGGGAAACAGAAGTGTTCACATTGCTTCGCAGAATCGCTTTTGTGCAGACAACAGTAACACTTGTTCAGAACGAAAGAAAGCACAGAGCCCCAGATTTTATGTTGTCCTGGAGAGCTTGCAGAGCACTGGGGAAAGGCAGGCAGAGAATTCCCTGCTAGCACCTTCTCTGTGCCTGGGAAGCAGAAGTGTTCACATTGCTTCGCAGAATCGTTTTGTGCAGAAAACAATAACACCTGTTCAGAACGAAAGAAAGCACAGAGCCCCAGATTTTATGTTGTCCTGGAGAGCTTGCAGAGCACTGGGGAAAAGCAGGCAGAGAATTCCCTGCTAGCACCTTCTCTGTGCCTGGGAAGCAGAAGTGTTCACATGGCTTCGCAGAATCGCTTTTGTGCAGAAAACAGTAACACTTGTTCAGAACGAAAGAAAGCACAGAGCCCCAGATTTTATGTTGTCCTGGAGAGCTTGCAGAGCACTGGGGAAAGGCAGGCAGAGAATTCCCTGCTAGCACCTTCTCTGTGCCTGTTCACATTCCTTCGCAGAATCGCTTTTGTGCAGAAAACAGTAACACTTGTTCAGACGAAAGAAAGCACAGAGCCCCAGATTTTATGTTGTCCTGGAGAGCTTGCAGAGCACTGGGGAAAGGCAGGCAGAGAATTCCCTGCTAGCACCTTCTCTGTGCCTGTTCACATTCCTTCGCAGAATCGCTTTTGTGCAGAAAACAGTAACACTTGTTCAGACGAAAGAAAGCACAGAGCCCCAGATTTTATGTTGTCCTGGAGAGCTTGCAGAGCACTGGGGAAAGGCAGGCAGAGAATTCCCTGCTAGCACCTTCTCTGTGCCTGGGAAACAGAAGTGTTCACATTGCTTCGCAGAATCGCTTTTGTGCAGAAAACAGTAACACTTGTTCAGAAGGAAAGAAAGCACAGAGCCCCATATTTTATGTTGTGCTGGAGAGCTTGCAGAGTACTGGGGAAAAGCAGGCAGAGAATTCCCTGCTAGCACCTTCTCTGTGCCTGGGAAGCAGAAGTGTTCAGATTGCTTGGCAGAATCGCTTTTGTGCAGAAAACAGTAACACTTGTTCAGAACAAAAGAAAGCACAGAGCCCCAGATTTTATGTTGTCCTGGAGAGCTTGCAGAGCACTGGGGAAAAGCAGGCAGAGAATTCCCTGCTAGCACCTTCTCTGTGCCTGGGAAACAGAAGTGTTCACATTGCTTCGCAGTATCGCTTTTGTGCAGAAAAGAGTAACACTTGTTCAGAACGAAAGAAAGCACAGAGCCCCAGATTTTATGTTGTGCTGGAGAGCTTGCAGAATACTGGGGAAAAGCAGGCAGAGAATTCCCTGCTAGCACCTTCTCTGTGCCTGGGAAACAGAAGTGTTCACATTGCTTCGCAGAATCGCTTTTGTGCAGACAACAGTAACACTTGTTCAGAACGAAAGAAAGCACAGAGCCCCAGATTTTATGTTGTCCTGGAGAGCTTGCAGAGCACTGGGGAAAGGCAGGCAGAGAATTCCCTGCTAGCACCTTCTCTGTGCCTGGGAAGCAGAAGTGTTCACATTGCTTCGCAGAATCGTTTTGTGCAGAAAACAATAACACCTGTTCAGAACGAAAGAAAGCACAGAGCCCCAGATTTTATGTTGTCCTGGAGAGCTTGCAGAGCACTGGGGAAAAGCAGGCAGAGAATTCCCTGCTAGCACCTTCTCTGTGCCTGGGAAACAGAAGTGTTCACATTTCTTCGCAGAATCGCTTTTGTGCAGAAAACAGTAACACTTGTTCAGAACGAAAGAAAGCACAGAGCCCCAGATTTTATGTTGTCCTGGAGAGCTTGCAGAGCACTGGGGAAAGGCAGGCAGAGAATTCCCTGCTAGCACCTTCTCTGTGCCTGTTCACATTCCTTCGCAGAATCGCTTTTGTGCAGAAAACAGTAACACTTGTTCAGACGAAAGAAAGCACAGAGCCCCAGATTTTATGTTGTCCTGGAGAGCTTGCAGAGCACTGGGGAAAGGCAGGCAGAGAATTCCCTGCTAGCACCTTCTCTGTGCCTGTTCACATTCCTTCGCAGAATCGCTTTTGTGCAGAAAACAGTAACACTTGTTCAGACGAAAGAAAGCACAGAGCCCCAGATTTTATGTTGTCCTGGAGAGCTTGCAGAGCACTGGGGAAAGGCAGGCAGAGAATTCCCTGCTAGCACCTTCTCTGTGCCTGGGAAACAGAAGTGTTCACATTGCTTCGCAGAATCGCTTTTGTGCAGAAAACAGTAACACTTGTTCAGAAGGAAAGAAAGCACAGAGCCCCATATTTTATGTTGTGCTGGAGAGCTTGCAGAGTACTGGGGAAAAGCAGGCAGAGAATTCCCTGCTAGCACCTTCTCTGTGCCTGGGAAGCAGAAGTGTTCAGATTGCTTGGCAGAATCGCTTTTGTGCAGAAAACAGTAACACTTGTTCAGAACAAAAGAAAGCACAGAGCCCCAGATTTTATGTTGTCCTGGAGAGCTTGCAGAGCACTGGGGAAAAGCAGGCAGAGAATTCCCTGCTAGCACCTTCTCTGTGCCTGGGAAACAGAAGTGTTCACATTGCTTCGCAGTATCGCTTTTGTGCAGAAAACAGTAACACTTGTTCAGAACGAAAGAAAGCACAGAGCCCCAGATTTTATGTTGTGCTGGAGAGCTTGCAGAATACTGGGGAAAAGCAGGCAGAGAATTCCCTGCTAGCACCTTCTCTGTGCCTGGGAAACAGAAGTGTTCCCATTGCTTCGCAGAATCGCTTTTGTGCAGAAAACAGTAACACTTGTTCAGAACGAAAGAAAGCACAGAGCCCCAGATTTTATGTTGTCCTGGAGAGCTTGCAGAGCACTGGGGAAAGGCAGGCAGACAATTCACTGCTAGCACCTTCTCTGTGCCTGTTCACATTGCTTCGCAGAATCGCTTTTGTGCAGAAAACAGTAACACCTGTTCAGACGAAAGAAAGCACAGAGCCCCAGATTTTATGTTGTCCTGGAGAGCTTGCAGAGCACTGGGGAAAAGCAAGCAGAGAATTCCCTGCTAGCACCTTCTCTGTGCCTGGGAAACAGAAGTGTTCACATTGCTTCGCAGAATCGCTTTTGTGCAGAAAACAGTAACACTTGTTCAGAACGAAAGAAAGCACAGAGCCCCAGATTTTATGTTGTCCTGGAGAGCTTGCAGAGCACTGGGGAAAAGCAGGCAGAGAATTCCCTGCTAGCACCTTCTCTGTGCCTGGGAAGCAGAAGTGTTCACATGGCTTCGCAGAATCGCTTTTGTGCAGAAAACAGTAACACTTGTTCAGAACGAAAGAAAGCACAGAGCCCCAGATTTTATGTTGTCCTGGAGAGCTTGCAGAGCACTGGGGAAAGGCAGGCAGAGAATTCCCTGCTAGCACCTTCTCTGTGCCTGTTCACATTCCTTCGCAGAATCGCTTTTGTGCAGAAAACAGTAACACTTGTTCAGACGAAAGAAAGCACAGAGCCCCAGATTTTATGTTGTCCTGGAGAGCTTGCAGAGCACTGGGGAAAGGCAGGCAGAGAATTCCCTGCTAGCACCTTCTCTGTGCCTGTTCACATTCCTTCGCAGAATCGCTTTTGTGCAGAAAACAGTAACACTTGTTCAGACGAAAGAAAGCACAGAGCCCCAGATTTTATGTTGTCCTGGAGAGCTTGCAGAGCACTGGGGAAAGGCAGGCAGAGAATTCCCTGCTAGCACCTTCTCTGTGCCTGGGAAACAGAAGTGTTCACATTGCTTCGCAGAATCGCTTTTGTGCAGAAAACAGTAACACTTGTTCAGAAGGAAAGAAAGCACAGAGCCCCATATTTTATGTTGTGCTGGAGAGCTTGCAGAGTACTGGGGAAAAGCAGGCAGAGAATTCCCTGCTAGCACCTTCTCTGTGCCTGGGAAGCAGAAGTGTTCAGATTGCTTGGCAGAATCGCTTTTGTGCAGAAAACAGTAACACTTGTTCAGAACAAAAGAAAGCACAGAGCCCCAGATTTTATGTTGTCCTGGAGAGCTTGCAGAGCACTGGGGAAAAGCAGGCAGAGAATTCCCTGCTAGCACCTTCTCTGTGCCTGGGAAACAGAAGTGTTCACATTGCTTCGCAGTATCGCTTTTGTGCAGAAAAGAGTAACACTTGTTCAGAACGAAAGAAAGCACAGAGCCCCAGATTTTATGTTGTGCTGGAGAGCTTGCAGAATACTGGGGAAAAGCAGGCAGAGAATTCCCTGCTAGCACCTTCTCTGTGCCTGGGAAACAGAAGTGTTCACATTGCTTCGCAGAATCGCTTTTGTGCAGACAACAGTAACACTTGTTCAGAACGAAAGAAAGCACAGAGCCCCAGATTTTATGTTGTCCTGGAGAGCTTGCAGAGCACTGGGGAAAGGCAGGCAGAGAATTCCCTGCTAGCACCTTCTCTGTGCCTGGGAAGCAGAAGTGTTCACATTGCTTCGCAGAATCGTTTTGTGCAGAAAACAATAACACCTGTTCAGAACGAAAGAAAGCACAGAGCCCCAGATTTTATGTTGTCCTGGAGAGCTTGCAGAGCACTGGGGAAAAGCAGGCAGAGAATTCCCTGCTAGCACCTTCTCTGTGCCTGGGAAACAGAAGTGTTCACATTTCTTCGCAGAATCGCTTTTGTGCAGAAAACAGTAACACTTGTTCAGAACGAAAGAAAGCACAGAGCCCCAGATTTTATGTTGTCCTGGAGAGCTTGCAGAGCACTGGGGAAAGGCAGGCAGAGAATTCCCTGCTAGCACCTTCTCTGTGCCTGTTCACATTCCTTCGCAGAATCGCTTTTGTGCAGAAAACAGTAACACTTGTTCAGACGAAAGAAAGCACAGAGCCCCAGATTTTATGTTGTCCTGGAGAGCTTGCAGAGCACTGGGGAAAGGCAGGCAGAGAATTCCCTGCTAGCACCTTCTCTGTGCCTGTTCACATTCCTTCGCAGAATCGCTTTTGTGCAGAAAACAGTAACACTTGTTCAGACGAAAGAAAGCACAGAGCCCCAGATTTTATGTTGTCCTGGAGAGCTTGCAGAGCACTGGGGAAAGGCAGGCAGAGAATTCCCTGCTAGCACCTTCTCTGTGCCTGGGAAACAGAAGTGTTCACATTGCTTCGCAGAATCGCTTTTGTGCAGAAAACAGTAACACTTGTTCAGAAGGAAAGAAAGCACAGAGCCCCATATTTTATGTTGTGCTGGAGAGCTTGCAGAGTACTGGGGAAAAGCAGGCAGAGAATTCCCTGCTAGCACCTTCTCTGTGCCTGGGAAGCAGAAGTGTTCAGATTGCTTGGCAGAATCGCTTTTGTGCAGAAAACAGTAACACTTGTTCAGAACAAAAGAAAGCACAGAGCCCCAGATTTTATGTTGTCCTGGAGAGCTTGCAGAGCACTGGGGAAAAGCAGGCAGAGAATTCCCTGCTAGCACCTTCTCTGTGCCTGGGAAACAGAAGTGTTCCCATTGCTTCGCAGAATCGCTTTTGTGCAGAAAACAGTAACACTTGTTCAGAACGAAAGAAAGCACAGAGCCCCAGATTTTATGTTGTCCTGGAGAGCTTGCAGAGCACTGGGGAAAGGCAGGCAGACAATTCACTGCTAGCACCTTCTCTGTGCCTGTTCACATTGCTTCGCAGAATCGCTTTTGTGCAGAAAACAGTAACACCTGTTCAGACGAAAGAAAGCACAGAGCCCCAGATTTTATGTTGTCCTGGAGAGCTTGCAGAGCACTGGGGAAAAGCAAGCAGAGAATTCCCTGCTAGCACCTTCTCTGTGCCTGGGAAACAGAAGTGTTCACATTGCTTCGCAGAATCGCTTTTGTGCAGAAAACAGTAACACTTGTTCAGAACGAAAGAAAGCACAGAGCCCCAGATTTTATGTTGTCCTGGAGAGCTTGCAGAGCACTGGGGAAAAGCAGGCAGAGAATTCCCTGCTAGCACCTTCTCTGTGCCTGGGAAGCAGAAGTGTTCAGATTGCTTGGCAGAATCGCTTTTGTGCAGAAAACAGTAACACTTGTTCAGAACAAAAGAAAGCACAGAGCCCCAGATTTTATGTTGTCCTGGAGAGCTTGCAGAGCACTGGGGAAAAGCAGGCAGAGAATTCCCTGCTAGCACCTTCTCTGTGCCTGGGAAGCAGAAGTCTTCACATTGCTTCGCAGAATCGCTTTTGTGCAGACAACAGTAACACTTTTTCAGAACAAAAGAAAGCACAGAGCCTCAGATTTTATGTTGTCCTGGAGAGCTTGCAGAGCACTGGGGAAAAGCAAGCAGAGAATTCCCTGCTAGCACCTTCTCTGTGCCTGGGAAACAGAAGTGTTCACATTGCTTCGCAGAATCGCTTTTGTGCAGAAAACAGTAACACTTGTTCAGAACGAAACAAAGCACAGAGCCCCAGATTTTATGTTGTGCTGGAGAGCTTGCAGAGTACTGGGGAAAAGCAGGCAGAGAATTCCCTGCTAGCACCTTCTCTGTGCCTGGGAAACAGAAGTGTTCACATTGCTTCGCAGAATCGCTTTTGTGCAGATAACAGTAACACTTGTTCAGAACAAAAGAAAGCACAGAGCCCCAGATTTTATGTTGTCCTGGAGAGCTTGCAGAGCACTGGGGAAAAGCAGGCAGAGAATTCCCTGCTAGCACCTTCTCTGTGCCTGGGAAACAGAAGTGTTCACATTGCTTCGCAGAATCGCTTTTGTGCAGAAAACAGTAACACTTGTTCAGACGAAAGAAAGCACAGAGCCCCAGATTTTATGTTGTCCTGGAGAGCTTGCAGAGCACTGGGGAAAGGCAGGCAGAGAATTCCCTGCTAGCACCTTCTCTGTGCCTGGGAAGCAGAAGTCTTCACATTGCTTCGCAGAATCGCTTTTGTGCAGAAAACAGTAACACTTGTTCAGAACGAAAGAAAGCACAGAGCCCCAGATTTTATGTTGTCCTGGAGAGCTTGCAGAGCACTGGGGAAAGGCAGGCAGAGAATTCCCTGCTAGCACCTTCTCTGTGCCTGGGAAGCAGAAGTGTTCACATTGCTTCGCAGAATCGTTTTGTGCAGAAAACAATAACACCTGTTCAGAACGAAAGAAAGCACAGAGCCCCAGATTTTATGTTGTCCTGGAGAGCTTGCAGAGCACTGGGGAAAAGCAGGCAGAGAATTCCCTGCTAGCACCTTCTCTGTGCCTGGGAAACAGAAGTGTTCACATTGCTTCGCAGAATCGCTTTTGTGCAGAAAACAGTAACACTTGTTCAGAACGAAAGAAAGCACAGAGCCCCAGATTTTATGTTGTCCTGGAGAGCTTGCAGAGCACTGGGGAAAGGCAGGCAGAGAATTCCCTGCTAGCACCTTCTCTGTGCCTGTTCACATTCCTTCGCAGAATCGCTTTTGTGCAGAAAACTGTAACACTTGTTCAGAACGAAAGAAAGCACAGAGCCCCAGATTTTATGTTGTCCTGGAGAGCTTGCAGAGCACTGGGGAAAGGCAGGCAGAGAATTCCCTGCTAGCACCTTCTCTGTGCCTGTTCACATTGCTTCGCAGAATCGCTTTTGTGCAGAAAACTGTAACACTTGTTCAGAACGAAAGAAAGCACAGAGCCCCAGATTTTATGTTGTCCTGGAGAGCTTGCAGAGCACTGGGGAAAGGCAGGCAGAGAATTCCCTGCTAGCACGTTCTCGGTGCCTGGGAAGCAGAAGTGTTCACATTTCTTAGCAGTATCGCTTTTGTGCAGAAAACAGTAACACTTGTTCAGAAGGAAAGAAAGCACAGAGCCCCATATTTTATGTTGTGCTGGAGAGCTTGCAGAGTACTGGGGAAAAGCAGGCAGAGAATTCCCTGCTAGCACCTTCTCTGTGCCTGGGAAACAGAAGTGTTCACATTGCTTCGCAGAATCGCTTTTGTGCAGATAACAGTAACACTTGTTCAGAACAAAAGAAAGCACAGAGCCCCAGATTTTATGTTGTCCTGGAGAGCTTGCAGAGCACTGGGGAAAAGCAGGCAGAGAATTCCCTGCTAGCACCTTCTCTGTGCCTGGGAAACAGAAGTGTTCACATTGCTTCGCAGAATCGCTTTTGTGCAGAAAACAGTAACACTTGTTCAGACGAAAGAAAGCACAGAGCCCCAGATTTTATGTTGTGCTGGAGAGCTTGCAGAGCACTGGGGAAAGGCAGGCAGAGAATTCCCTGCTAGCACCTTCTCTGTGCCTGGGAAGCAGAAGTCTTCACATTGCTTCGCAGAATCGCTTTTGTGCAGAAAACAGTAACACTTGTTCAGAACGAAAGAAAGCACAGAGCCCCAGATTTTATGTTGTCCTGGAGAGCTTGCAGAGCACTGGGGAAAAGCAGGCAGAGAATTCCCTGCTAGCACCTTCTCTGTGCCTGGGAAGCAGAAGTCTTCACATTGCTTCGCAGAATCGCTTTTGTGCAGAAAACAGTAACACTTGTTCAGAACGAAAGAAAGCACAGAGCCCCAGATTTTATGTTGTCCTGGAGAGCTTGCAGAGTACTGGGGAAAAGCAGGCAGAGAATTCCCTGCTAGCACCTTCTCTGTGCCTGGGAAACAGAAGTGTTCACATTTCTTCGCAGAATCGCTTTTGTGCAGAAAACAGTAACACTTGTTCAGAACGAAAGAAAGCACAGAGCCCCAGATTTGCTGTTGTCCTGGAGAGCTTGCAGAGCACTGGGGAAAGGCAGGCAGAGAATTCCCTGCTAGCACCTTCTCTGTGCCTGGGAAACAGAAGTGTTCACATTGCTTCGCAGAATCGCTTTTGTGCAGAAAACAGTAACACTTGTTCAGAAGGAAAGAAAGCACAGAGCCCCATATTTTATGTTGTGCTGGAGAGCTTGCAGAGTTCTGGGGAAAAGCAGGCAGAGAATTCCCTGCTAGCACCTTCTCTGTGCCTGGGAAGCAGAAGTGTTCAGATTGCTTGGCAGAATCGCTTTTGTGCAGAAAACAGTAACACTTGTTCAGAACAAAAGAAAGCACAGAGCCCCAGATTTTATGTTGTCCTGGAGAGCTTGCAGAGCACTGGGGAAAAGCAGGCAGAGAATTCCCTGCTAGCACCTTCTCTGTGCCTGGGAAGCAGAAGTCTTCACATTGCTTCGCAGAATCGCTTTTGTGCAGACAACAGTAACACTTTTTCAGAACAAAAGAAAGCACAGAGCCTCAGATTTTATGTTGTCCTGGAGAGCTTGCAGAGCACTGGGGAAAAGCAAGCAGAGAATTCCCTGCTAGCACCTTCTCTGTGCCTGGGAAACAGAAGTGTTCACATTGCTTGGCAGAATCGCTTTTGTGCAGAAAACAGTAACACTTGTTCAGAACGAAAGAAAGCACAGAGCCCCAGATTTTATGTTGTCCTGGAGAGCTTGCAGAGCACTGGGGAAAGGCAGGCAGAGAATTCCCTGCTAGCACCTTCCCTGTGCCTGGGAAAGAGAAGTGTTCCCATTGCTTCGCAGAATCGCTTTTGTGCAGAAAACAGTAACACTTGTTCAGAAGGAAAGAAAGCACAGAGCCCCAGATTTTATGTTGTCCTGGAGAGCTTGCAGAGCACTGGGGAAAGGCAGGCAGAGAATTCCCTGCTAGCACCTTCTCTGTGCCTGTTCACATTGCTTCGCAGAATCGCTTTTGTGCAGAAAACTGTAACACTTGTTCAGAACGAAAGAAAGCACAGAGCCCCAGATTTTATGTTGTCCTGGAGAGCTTGCAGAGCACTGGGGAAAGGCAGGCAGAGAATTCCCTGCTAGCACGTTCTCGGTGCCTGGGAAGCAGAAGTGTTCACATTTCTTAGCAGTATCGCTTTTGTGCAGAAAACAGTAACACTTGTTCAGAAGGAAAGAAAGCACAGAGCCCCATATTTTATGTTGTGCTGGAGAGCTTGCAGAGTACTGGGGAAAAGCAGGCAGAGAATTCCCTGCTAGCACCTTCTCTGTGCCTGGGAAACAGAAGTGTTCACATTGCTTCGCAGAATCGCTTTTGTGCAGATAACAGTAACACTTGTTCAGAACAAAAGAAAGCACAGAGCCCCAGATTTTATGTTGTCCTGGAGAGCTTGCAGAGCACTGGGGAAAAGCAGGCAGAGAATTCCCTGCTAGCACCTTCTCTGTGCCTGGGAAACAGAAGTGTTCACATTGCTTCGCAGAATCGCTTTTGTGCAGAAAACAGTAACACTTGTTCAGACGAAAGAAAGCACAGAGCCCCAGATTTTATGTTGTGCTGGAGAGCTTGCAGAGCACTGGGGAAAGGCAGGCAGAGAATTCCCTGCTAGCACCTTCTCTGTGCCTGGGAAGCAGAAGTCTTCACATTGCTTCGCAGAATCGCTTTTGTGCAGAAAACAGTAACACTTGTTCAGAACGAAAGAAAGCACAGAGCCCCAGATTTTATGTTGTCCTGGAGAGCTTGCAGAGCACTGGGGAAAAGCAGGCAGAGAATTCCCTGCTAGCACCTTCTCTGTGCCTGGGAAGCAGAAGTGTTCACATTGCTTCGCAGAATCGCTTTTGTGCAGAAAACAATAACACTTGTTCAGAACGAAAGAAAGCACAGAGCCCCAGATTTTATGTTGTCCTGGAGAGCTTGCAGAGTACTGGGGAAAAGCAGGCAGAGAATTCCCTGCTAGCACCTTCTCTGTGCCTGGGAAACAGAAGTGTTCACATTTCTTCGCAGAATCGCTTTTGTGCAGAAAACAGTAACACTTGTTCAGAACGAAAGAAAGCACAGAGCCCCAGATTTGCTGTTGTCCTGGAGAGCTTGCAGAGCACTGGGGAAAGGCAGGCAGAGAATTCCCTGCTAGCACCTTCTCTGTGCCTGGGAAACAGAAGTGTTCACATTGCTTCGCAGAATCGCTTTTGTGCAGAAAACAGTAACACTTGTTCAGAAGGAAAGAAAGCACAGAGCCCCATATTTTATGTTGTGCTGGAGAGCTTGCAGAGTTCTGGGGAAAAGCAGGCAGAGAATTCCCTGCTAGCACCTTCTCTGTGCCTGGGAAGCAGAAGTGTTCAGATTGCTTGGCAGAATCGCTTTTGTGCAGAAAACAGTAACACTTGTTCAGAACAAAAGAAAGCACAGAGCCCCAGATTTTATGTTGTCCTGGAGAGCTTGCAGAGCACTGGGGAAAAGCAGGCAGAGAATTCCCTGCTAGCACCTTCTCTGTGCCTGGGAAGCAGAAGTCTTCACATTGCTTCGCAGAATCGCTTTTGTGCAGACAACAGTAACACTTTTTCAGAACAAAAGAAAGCACAGAGCCTCAGATTTTATGTTGTCCTGGAGAGCTTGCAGAGCACTGGGGAAAAGCAAGCAGAGAATTCCCTGCTAGCACCTTCTCTGTGCCTGGGAAACAGAAGTGTTCACATTGCTTGGCAGAATCGCTTTTGTGCAGAAAACAGTAACACTTGTTCAGAACGAAAGAAAGCACAGAGCCCCAGATTTTATGTTGTCCTGGAGAGCTTGCAGAGCACTGGGGAAAGGCAGGCAGAGAATTCCCTGCTAGCACCTTCCCTGTGCCTGGGAAAGAGAAGTGTTCCCATTGCTTCGCAGAATCGCTTTTGTGCAGAAAACAGTAACACTTGTTCAGAAGGAAAGAAAGCACAGAGCCCCAGATTTTATGTTGTCCTGGAGAGCTTGCAGAGCACTGGGGAAAGGCAGGCAGAGAATTCCCTGCTAGCACCTTCTCTGTGCCTGGGAAACAGAAGTGTTCACATTGCTTCGCAGAATCGCTTTTGTGCAGATAACAGTAACACTTGTTCAGAACAAAAGAAAGCACAGAGCCCCAGATTTTATGTTGTCCTGGAGAGCTTGCAGAGCACTGGGGAAAAGCAGGCAGAGAATTCCCTGCTAGCACCTTCTCTGTGCCTGGGAAACAGAAGTGTTCACATTGCTTCGCAGAATCGCTTTTGTGCAGAAAACAGTAACACTTGTTCAGACGAAAGAAAGCACAGAGCCCCAGATTTTATGTTGTCCTGGAGAGCTTGCAGAGTACTGGGGAAAGGCAGGCAGAGAATTCCCTGCTAGCACCTTCTCTGTGCCTGGGAAGCAGAAGTCTTCACATTGCTTCGCAGAATCGCTTTTGTGCAGAAAACAATAACACTTGTTCAGAACGAAAGAAAGCACAGAGCCCCAGATTTTATGTTGTCCTGGAGAGCTTGCAGAGCACTGGGGAAAAGCAGGCAGAGAATTCCCTGCTAGCACCTTCTCTGTGCCTGGGAAACAGAAGTGTTCACATTGCTTCGCAGAATCGCTTTTGTGCAGACAACAGTAACACTTGTTCAGAACGAAAGAAAGCACAGAGCCCCAGATTTTATGTTGTCCTGGAGAGCTTGCAGAGCACTGGGGAAAGGCAGGCAGAGAATTCCCTGCTAGCACCTTCTCTGTGCCTGGGAAGCAGAAGTGTTCACATTGCTTCGCAGAATCGTTTTGTGCAGAAAACAATAACACCTGTTCAGAACGAAAGAAAGCACAGAGCGCCAGATTTTATGTTGTCCTGGAGAGCTTGCAGAGCACTGGGGAAAAGCAGGCAGAGAATTCCCTGCTAGCACCTTCTCTGTGCCTGGGAAACAGAAGTGTTCACATTGCTTCGCAGAATCGCTTTTGTCCAGAAAACAGTAACACTTGTTCAGACGAAAGAAAGCACAGAGCCCCAGATTTTATGTTGTGCTGGAGAGCTTGCAGAGCACTGGGGAAAGGCAGGCAGAGAATTCCCTGCTAGCACCTTCTCTGTGCCTGGGAAGCAGAAGTCTTCACATTGCTTCGCAGAATCGCTTTTGTGCAGAAAACAGTAACACTTGTTCAGAACGAAAGAAAGCACAGAGCCCCAGATTTTATGTTGTCCTGGAGAGCTTGCAGAGCACTGGGGAAAAGCAGGCAGAGAATTCCCTGCTAGCACCTTCTCTGTGCCTGGGAAGCAGAAGTGTTCACATTGCTTCGCAGAATCGCTTTTGTGCAGAAAACAATAACACTTGTTCAGAACGAAAGAAAGCACAGAGCCCCAGATTTTATGTTGTCCTGGAGAGCTTGCAGAGTACTGGGGAAAAGCAGGCAGAGAATTCCCTGCTAGCACCTTCTCTGTGCCTGGGAAACAGAAGTGTTCACATTTCTTCGCAGAATCGCTTTTGTGCAGAAAACAGTAACACTTGTTCAGAACGAAAGAAAGCACAGAGCCCCAGATTTTATGTTGTCCTGGAGAGCTTGCAGAGCACTGGGGAAAGGCAGGCAGAGAATTCCCTGCTAGCACCTTCTCTGTGCCTGGGAAACAGAAGTGTTCACATTGCTTCGCAGAATCGCTTTTGTGCAGAAAACAGTAACACTTGTTCAGAAGGAAAGAAAGCACAGAGCCCCAGATTTTATGTTGTCCTGGAGAGCTTGCAGAGCACTGGGGAAAAGCAGGCAGAGAATTCCCTGCTAGCACCTTCTCTGTGCCTGGGAAGCAGAAGTCTTCACATTGCTTCGCAGAATCGCTTTTGTGCAGACAACAGTAACACTTGTTCAGAACGAAAGAAAGCACAGAGCCTCAGATTTTATGTTGTCCTGGAGAGCTTGCAGAGCACTGGGGAAAAGCAAGCAGAGAATTCCCTGCTAGCACCTTCTCTGTGCCTGGGAAACAGAAGTGTTCACATTGCTTGGCAGAATCGCTTTTGTGCAGAAAACAGTAACACTTGTTCAGAACGAAAGAAAGCACAGAGCCCCAGATTTTATGTTGTCCTGGAGAGCTTGCAGAGCACTGGGGAAAGGCAGGCAGAGAATTCCCTGCTAGCACCTTCCCTGTGCCTGGGAAAGAGAAGTGTTCCCATTGCTTCGCAGAATCGCTTTTGTGCAGAAAACAGTAACACTTGTTCAGAAGGAAAGAAAGCACAGAGCCCCAGATTTTATGTTGTCCTGGAGAGCTTGCAGAGCACTGGGGAAAAGCAGGCAGAGAATTCCCTGCTAGCACCTTCTCTGTGCCTGGGAAGCAGAAGTGTTCACATTGCTTGGCAGAATCGCTTTTGTGCACATAACAGTAACACTTTTTCAGAACAAAAGAAAGCACAGAGCCCCAGATTTTATGTTGTCCTGGAGAGCTTGCAGAGCACTGGGGAAAAGCAGGCAGAGAATTCCCTGCTAGCACCTTCTCTGTGCCTGGGAAACAGAAGTGTTCACATTTCTTAGCAGTATCGCTTTTGTGCAGAAAACAGTAACACTTGTTCAGAACGAAAGAAAGCACAGAGCCCCAGATTTTATGTTTTGCTGGAGAGCTTGCAGAGTACTGGGGAAAAGCAGGCAGAGAATTCCCTGCTAGCACCTTCTCTGTGCCTGGGAAACAGAAGTGTTCACATTGCTTCGCAGAATCGCTTTTGTGCAGATAACAGTAACACTTGTTCAGAACAAAAGAAAGCACAGAGCCCCAGATTTTATGTTGTCCTGGAGAGCTTGCAGAGCACTGGGGAAAAGCAGGCAGAGAATTCCCTGCTAGCACCTTCTCTGTGCCTGGGAAACAGAAGTGTTCACATTGCTTCGCAGAATCGCTTTTGTGCAGAAAACAGTAACACTTGTTCAGACGAAAGAAAGCACAGAGCCCCAGATTTTATGTTGTCCTGGAGAGCTTGCAGAGTACTGGGGAAAGGCAGGCAGAGAATTCCCTGCTAGCACCTTCTCTGTGCCTGGGAAGCAGAAGTCTTCACATTGCTTCGCAGAATCGCTTTTGTGCAGAAAACAATAACACTTGTTCAGAACGAAAGAAAGCACAGAGCCCCAGATTTTATGTTGTCCTGGAGAGCTTGCAGAGCACTGGGGAAAAGCAGGCAGAGAATTCCCTGCTAGCACCTTCTCTGTGCCTGGGAAACAGAAGTGTTCACATCGCTTCGCAGAATCGCTTTTGTGCAGACAACAGTAACACTTGTTCAGAACGAAAGAAAGCACAGAGCCCCAGATTTTATGTTGTCCTGGAGAGCTTGCAGAGCACTGGGGAAAGGCAGGCAGAGAATTCCCTGCTAGCACCTTCTCTGTGCCTGGGAAGCAGAAGTGTTCACATTGCTTCGCAGAATCGTTTTGTGCAGAAAACAATAACACCTGTTCAGAACGAAAGAAAGCACAGAGCCCCAGATTTTATGTTGTCCTGGAGAGCTTGCAGAGCACTGGGGAAAAGCAGGCAGAGAATTCCCTGCTAGCACCTTCTCTGTGCCTGGGAAACAGAAGTGTTCACATTTCTTCGCAGAATCGCTTTTGTGCAGAAAACAGTAACACTTGTTCAGAACGAAAGAAAGCACAGAGCCCCAGATTTTATGTTGTCCTGGAGAGCTTGCAGAGCACTGGGGAAAGGCAGGCAGAGAATTCCCTGCTAGCACCTTCTCTGTGCCTGTTCACATTCCTTCGCAGAATCGCTTTTGTGCAGAAAACTGTAACACTTGTTCAGAAGGAAAGAAAGCACAGAGCCCCATATTTTATGTTGTGCTGGAGAGCTTGCAGAGTACTGGGGAAAAGCAGGCAGAGAATTCCCTGCTAGCACCTTCTCTGTGCCTGGGAAGCAGAAGTGTTCAGATTGCTTGGCAGAATCGCTTTTGTGCAGAAAACAGTAACACTTGTTCAGAACAAAAGAAAGCACAGAGCCCCAGATTTTATGTTGTCCTGGAGAGCTTGCAGAGCACTGGGGAAAAGCAGGCAGAGAATTCCCTGCTAGCACCTTCTCTGTGCCTGGGAAGCAGAAGTCTTCACATTGCTTCGCAGAATCGCTTTTGTGCAGACAACAGTAACACTTTTTCAGAACAAAAGAAAGCACAGAGCCTCAGATTTTATGTTGTCCTGGAGAGCTTGCAGAGCACTGGGGAAAAGCAAGCAGAGAATTCCCTGCTAGCACCTTCTCTGTGCCTGGGAAACAGAAGTGTTCACATTGCTTCGCAGTATCGCTTTTGTGCAGAAAACAGTAACACTTGTTCAGAAGGAAAGAAAGCACAGAGCCCCATATTTTATGTTGTGCTGGAGAGCTTGCAGAATACTGGGGAAAAGCAGGCAGAGAATTCCCTGCTAGCACCTTCTCTGTGCCTGGGAAACAGAAGTGTTCACATTGCTTCGCAGAATCGCTTTTGTGCAGAAAACAGTAACACTTGTTCAGAACGAAAGAAAGCACAGAGCCCCAGATTTTATGTTGTCCTGGAGAGCTTGCAGAGCACTGGGGAAAGGCAGGCAGACAATTCACTGCTAGCACCTTCTCTGTGCCTGTTCACATTGCTTCGCAGAATCGCTTTTGTGCAGAAAACAGTAACACCTGTTCAGACGAAAGAAAGCACAGAGCCCCATATTTTATGTTGTGCTGGAGAGCTTGCAGAGCACTGGGGAAAAGCAAGCAGAGAATTCCCTGCTAGCACCTTCTCTGTGCCTGGGAAACAGAAGTGTTCACATTGCTTCGCAGAATCGCTTTTGTGCAGAAAACAGTAACACTTGTTCAGAACGAAAGAAAGCACAGAGCCCCAGATTTTATGTTGTCCTGGAGAGCTTGCAGAGCACTGGGGAAAGGCAGGCAGAGAATTCCCTGCTAGCACCTTCTCTGTGCCTGGGAAGCAGAAGTGTTCACATTGCTTCGCAGAATCGCTTTTGTGCAGAAAACAGTAACACTTGTTCAGAACGAAAGAAAGCACAGAGCCCCAGATTGTATGTTGTCCTGGAGAGCTTACAGAGCACTGGGGAAAAGCAGGCAGAGAATTCCCTGCTAGCACCTTCTCTGTGCCTGGGAAACAGAAGTGTTCACATTGCTTCGCAGAATCGCTTTTGTGCAGAAAACAGTAACACTTGTTCAGAACGAAAGAAAGCACAGAGCCCCAGATTTTATGTTGTCCTGGAGAGCTTGCAGAGCACTGGGGAAAGGCAGGCAGAGAATTCCCTGCTAGCACCTTCCCTGTGCCTGGGAAAGAGAAGTGTTCCCATTGCTTCGCAGAATCGCTTTTGTGCAGAAAACAGTAACACTTGTTCAGAAGGAAAGAAAGCACAGAGCCCCAGATTTTATGTTGTCCTGGAGAGCTTGCAGAGCACTGGGGAAAAGCAGGCAGAGAATTCCCTGCTAGCACCTTCTCTGTGCCTGGGAAGCAGAAGTGTTCACATTGCTTGGCAGAATCGCTTTTGTGCAGATAACATTAACACTTTTTCAGAACAAAAGAAAGCACAGAGCCCCAGATTTTATGTTGTCCTGGAGAGCTTGCAGAGCACTGGGGAAAAGCAGGCAGAGAATTCCCTGCTAGCACCTTCTCTGTGCCTGGGAAACAGAAGGGTTAACATTTCTTAGCAGTATCGCTTTTGTGCAGAAAACAGTAACACTTGTTCAGAAGGAAAGAAAGCACAGAGCCCCATATTTTATGTTGTGCTGGAGAGCTTGCAGAGTACTGGGGAAAAGCAGGCAGAGAATTCCCTGCTAGCACCTTCTCTGTGCCTGGGAAACAGAAGTGTTCACATTGCTTCGCAGAATCGCTTTTGTGCAGATAACAGTAACACTTGTTCAGAACAAAAGAAAGCACAGAGCCCCAGATTTTATGTTGTCCTGGAGAGCTTGCAGAGCACTGGGGAAAAGCAGGCAGAGAATTCCCTGCTAGCACCTTCTCTGTGCCTGGGAAACAGAAGTGTTCACATTGCTTCGCAGAATCGCTTTTGTGCAGAAAACAGTAACACATGTTCAGACGAAAGAAAGCACAGAGCCCCAGATTTTATGTTGTCCTGGAGAGCTTGCAGAGCACTGGGGAAAGGCAGGCAGAGAATTCCCTGCTAGCACCTTCTCTGTGCCTGGGAAGCAGAAGTCTTCACATTGCTTCGCAGAATCGCTTTTGTGCAGAAAACCATAACACTTGTTCAGAACGAAAGAAAGCACAGAGCCCCAGATTTTATGTTGTCCTGGAGAGATTGCAGAGCACTGGGGAAAAGCAGGCAGAGAATTCCCTGCTAGCACCTTCTCTGTGCCTGGGAAACAGAAGTGTTCACATTGCTTCGCAGAATCGCTTTTGTGCAGAAAACAGTAACACTTGTTCAGAACGAAAGAAAGCACAGAGCCCCAGATTTTATGTTGTCCTGGAGAGCTTGCAGAGCACTGGGGAAAGGCAGGCAGAGAATTCCCTGCTAGCACCTTCTCTGTGCCTGGGAAGCAGAAGTGTTCACATTGCTTCGCAGAATCGTTTTGTGCAGAAAACAATAACACCTGTTCAGAACGAAAGAAAGCACAGAGCCCCAGATTTTATGTTGTCCTGGAGAGCTTGCAGAGCACTGGGGAAAAGCAGGCAGAGAATTCCCTGCTAGCACCTTCTCTGTGCCTGGGAAACAGAAGTGTTCACATTTCTTCGCAGAATCGCTTTTGTGCAGAAAACAGTAACACTTGTTCAGAACGAAAGAAAGCACAGAGCCCCAGATTTTATGTTGTCCTGGAGAGCTTGCAGAGCACTGGGGAAAGGCAGGCAGAGAATTCCCTGCTAGCACCTTCTCTGTGCCTGGGAAGCAGAAGTGTTCACATTGCTTCGCAGAATCGCTTTTGTGCAGAAAACAGTAACACTTGTTCAGAACGAAAGAAAGCACAGAGCCCCAGATTTTATGTTGTCCTGGAGAGCTTACAGAGCACTGGGGAAAAGCAGGCAGAGAATTCCCTGCTAGCACCTTCTCTGTGCCTGGGAAACAGAAGTGTTCACATTGCTTCGCAGAATCGCTTTTGTGCAGAAAACAGTAACACTTGTTCAGAAGGAAAGAAAGCACAGAGCCCCAGATTTTATGTTGTCCTGGAGAGCTTGCAGAGCACTGGGGAAAAGCAGGCAGAGAATTCCCTGCTAGCACCTTCTCTGTGCCTGGGAAGCAGAAGTGTTCACATTGCTTGGCAGAATCGCTTTTGTGCAGATAACAGTAACACTTTTTCAGAACAAAAGAAAGCACAGAGCCCCAGATTTTATGTTGTCCTGGAGAGCTTGCAGAGCACTGGGGAAAAGCAGGCAGAGAATTCCCTGCTAGCACCTTCTCTGTGCCTGGGAAACAGAAGGGTTAACATTTCTTAGCAGTATCGCTTTTGTGCAGAAAACAGTAACACTTGTTCAGAAGGAAAGAAAGCACAGAGCCCCATATTTTATGTTGTGCTGGAGAGCTTGCAGAGTACTGGGGAAAAGCAGGCAGAGAATTCCCTGCTAGCACCTTCTCTGTGCCTGGGAAACAGAAGTGTTCACATTGCTTCGCAGAATCGCTTTTGTGCAGATAACAGTAACACTTGTTCAGAACAAAAGAAAGCACAGAGCCCCAGATTTTATGTTGTCCTGGAGAGCTTGCAGAGCACTGGGGAAAAGCAGGCAGAGAATTCCCTGCTAGCACCTTCTCTGTGCCTGGGAAACAGAAGTGTTCACATTGCTTCGCAGAATCGCTTTTGTGCAGAAAACAGTAACACTTGTTCAGACGAAAGAAAGCACAGAGCCCCAGATTTTATGTTGTCCTGGAGAGCTTGCAGAGCACTGGGGAAAGGCAGGCAGAGAATTCCCTGCTAGCACCTTCTCTGTGCCTGGGAAGCAGAAGTCTTCACATTGCTTCGCAGAATCGCTTTTGTGCAGAAAACAGTAACACTTGTTCAGAACGAAAGAAAGCACAGAGCCCCAGATTTTATGTTGTCCTGGAGAGCTTGCAGAGCACTGGGGAAAGGCAGGCAGAGAATTCCCTGCTAGCACCTTCTCTGTGCCTGGGAAGCAGAAGTGTTCACATTGCTTCGCAGAATCGTTTTGTGCAGAAAACAATAACACCTGTTCAGAACGAAAGAAAGCACAGAGCCCCAGATTTTATGTTGTCCTGGAGAGCTTGCAGAGCACTGGGGAAAAGCAGGCAGAGAATTCCCTGCTAGCACCTTCTCTGTGCCTGGGAAACAGAAGTGTTCACATTTCTTCGCAGAATCGCTTTTGTGCAGAAAACAGTAACACTTGTTCATAACGAAAGAAAGCACAGAGCCCCAGATTTTATGTTGTCCTGGAGAGCTTGCAGAGCACTGGGGAAAGGCAGGCAGAGAATTCCCTGCTAGCACCTTCTCTGTGCCTGGGAAGCAGAAGTGTTCACATTGCTTCGCAGAATCGTTTTGTGCAGAAAACAATAACACCTGTTCAGAACGAAAGAAAGCACAGAGCCCCAGATTTTATGTTGTCCTGGAGAGCTTGCAGAGCACTGGGGAAAAGCAGGCAGAGAATTCCCTGCTAGCACCTTCTCTGTGCCTGGGAAACAGAAGTGTTCACATTTCTTCGCAGAATCGCTTTTGTGCAGAAAACAGTAACACTTGTTCAGAACGAAAGAAAGCACAGAGCCCCAGATTTTATGTTGTCCTGGAGAGCTTGCAGAGCACTGGGGAAAGGCAGGCAGAGAATTCCCTGCTAGCACCTTCTCTGTGCCTGTTCACATTCCTTCGCAGAATCGCTTTTGTGCAGAAAACTGTAACACTTGTTCAGACGAAAGAAAGCACAGAGCCCCAGATTTTATGTTGTCCTGGAGAGCTTGCAGAGCACTGGGGAAAGGCAGGCAGAGAATTCCCTGCTAGCACCTTCTCTGTGCCTGGGAAACAGAAGTGTTCACATTGCTTCGCAGAATCGCTTTTGTGCAGAAAACAGTAACACTTGTTCAGAAGGAAAGAAAGCACAGAGCCCCATATTTTATGTTGTGCTGGAGAGCTTGCAGAGTACTGGGGAAAAGCAGGCAGAGAATTCCCTGCTAGCACCTTCTCTGTGCCTGGGAAGCAGAAGTGTTCAGATTGCTTGGCAGAATCGCTTTTGTGCAGAAAACAGTAACACTTGTTCAGAACAAAAGAAAGCACAGAGCCCCAGATTTTATGTTGTCCTGGAGAGCTTGCAGAGCACTGGGGAAAAGCAGGCAGAGAATTCCCTGCTAGCACCTTCTCTGTGCCTGGGAAGCAGAAGTGTTCACATTGCTTGGCAGAATCGCTTTTGTGCAGACAACAGTAACACTTTTTCAGAACAAAAGAAAGCACAGAGCCTCAGATTTTATGTTGTCCTGGAGAGCTTGCAGAGCACTGGGGAAAAGCAAGCAGAGAATTCCCTGCTAGCACCTTCTCTGTGCCTGGGAAACAGAAGTGTTCACATTGCTTCGCAGTATCGCTTTTGTGCAGAAAACAGTAACACTTGTTCAGAAGGAAAGAAAGCACAGAGCCCCATATTTTATGTTGTGCTGGAGAGCTTGCAGAATACTGGGGAAAAGCAGGCAGAGAATTCCCTGCTAGCACCTTCTCTGTGCCTGGGAAACAGAAGTGTTCACATTGCTTCGCAGAATCGCTTTTGTGCAGAAAACAGTAACACTTGTTCAGAACGAAAGAAAGCACAGAGCCCCAGATTTTATGTTGTCCTGGAGAGCTTGCAGAGCACTGGGGAAAGGCAGGCAGACAATTCACTGCTAGCACCTTCTCTGTGCCTGTTCACATTGCTTCGCAGAATCGCTTTTGTGCAGAAAACAGTAACACCTGTTCAGACGAAAGAAAGCACAGAGCCCCATATTTTATGTTGTGCTGGAGAGCTTGCAGAGCACTGGGGAAAAGCAAGCAGAGAATTCCCTGCTAGCACCTTCTCTGTGCCTGGGAAACAGAAGTGTTCACATTGCTTCGCAGAATCGCTTTTGTGCAGAAAACAGTAACACTTGTTCAGAACGAAAGAAAGCACAGAGCCCCAGATTTTATGTTGTCCTGGAGAGCTTGCAGAGCACTGGGGAAAGGCAGGCAGAGAATTCCCTGCTAGCACCTTCTCTGTGCCTGGGAAGCAGAAGTGTTCACATTGCTTCGCAGAATCGCTTTTGTGCAGAAAACAGTAACACTTGTTCAGAACGAAAGAAAGCACAGAGCCCCAGATTGTATGTTGTCCTGGAGAGCTTACAGAGCACTGGGGAAAAGCAGGCAGAGAATTCCCTGCTAGCACCTTCTCTGTGCCTGGGAAACAGAAGTGTTCACATTGCTTCGCAGAATCGCTTTTGTGCAGAAAACAGTAACACTTGTTCAGAACGAAAGAAAGCACAGAGCCCCAGATTTTATGTTGTCCTGGAGAGCTTGCAGAGCACTGGGGAAAGGCAGGCAGAGAATTCCCTGCTAGCACCTTCCCTGTGCCTGGGAAAGAGAAGTGTTCCCATTGCTTCGCAGAATCGCTTTTGTGCAGAAAACAGTAACACTTGTTCAGAAGGAAAGAAAGCACAGAGCCCCAGATTTTATGTTGTCCTGGAGAGCTTGCAGAGCACTGGGGAAAAGCAGGCAGAGAATTCCCTGCTAGCACCTTCTCTGTGCCTGGGAAGCAGAAGTCTTCACATTGCTTGGCAGAATCGCTTTTGTGCAGATAACATTAACACTTTTTCAGAACAAAAGAAAGCACAGAGCCCCAGATTTTATGTTGTCCTGGAGAGCTTGCAGAGCACTGGGGAAAAGCAGGCAGAGAATTCCCTGCTAGCACCTTCTCTGTGCCTGGGAAACAGAAGGGTTAACATTTCTTAGCAGTATCGCTTTTGTGCAGAAAACAGTAACACTTGTTCAGAAGGAAAGAAAGCACAGAGCCCCAGATTTTATGTTGTGCTGGAGAGCTTGCAGAGTACTGGGGAAAAGCAGGCAGAGAATTCCCTGCTAGCACCTTCTCTGTGCCTGGGAAACAGAAGTGTTCACATTGCTTCGCAGAATCGCTTTTGTGCAGATAACAGTAACACTTGTTCAGAACGAAAGAAAGCACAGAGCCCCAGATTTTATGTTGTCCTGGAGAGCTTGCAGAGCACTGGGGAAAAGCAGGCAGAGAATTCCCTGCTAGCACCTTCTCTGTGCCTGGGAAACAGAAGTGTTCACATTGCTTCGCAGAATCGCTTTTGTGCAGAAAACAGTAACACATGTTCAGACGAAAGAAAGCACAGAGCCCCAGATTTTATGTTGTCCTGGAGAGCTTGCAGAGCACTGGGGAAAGGCAGGCAGAGAATTCCCTGCTAGCACCTTCTCTGTGCCTGGGAAGCAGAAGTCTTCACATTGCTTCGCAGAATCGCTTTTGTGCAGAAAACCATAACACTTGTTCAGAACGAAAGAAAGCACAGAGCCCCAGATTTTATGTTGTCCTGGAGAGATTGCAGAGCACTGGGGAAAAGCAGGCAGAGAATTCCCTGCTAGCACCTTCTCTGTGCCTGGGAAACAGAAGTGTTCACATTGCTTCGCAGAATCGCTTTTGTGCAGAAAACAGTAACACTTGTTCAGAACGAAAGAAAGCACAGAGCCCCAGATTTTATGTTGTCCTGGAGAGCTTGCAGAGCACTGGGGAAAGGCAGGCAGAGAATTCCCTGCTAGCACCTTCTCTGTGCCTGGGAAGCAGAAGTGTTCACATTGCTTCGCAGAATCGTTTTGTGCAGAAAACAATAACACCTGTTCAGAACGAAAGAAAGCACAGAGCCCCAGATTTTATGTTGTCCTGGAGAGCTTGCAGAGCACTGGGGAAAAGCAGGCAGAGAATTCCCTGCTAGCACCTTCTCTGTGCCTGGGAAACAGAAGTGTTCACATTTCTTCGCAGAATCGCTTTTGTGCAGAAAACAGTAACACTTGTTCAGAACGAAAGAAAGCACAGAGCCCCAGATTTTATGTTGTCCTGGAGAGCTTGCAGAGCACTGGGGAAAGGCAGGCAGAGAATTCCCTGCTAGCACCTTCTCTGTGCCTGGGAAGCAGAAGTGTTCACATTGCTTCGCAGAATCGCTTTTGTGCAGAAAACAGTAACACTTGTTCAGAACGAAAGAAAGCACAGAGCCCCAGATTTTATGTTGTCCTGGAGAGCTTACAGAGCACTGGGGAAAAGCAGGCAGAGAATTCCCTGCTAGCACCTTCTCTGTGCCTGGGAAACAGAAGTGTTCACATTGCTTCGCAGAATCGCTTTTGTGCAGAAAACAGTAACACTTGTTCAGAAGGAAAGAAAGCACAGAGCCCCAGATTTTATGTTGTCCTGGAGAGCTTGCAGAGCACTGGGGAAAAGCAGGCAGAGAATTCCCTGCTAGCACCTTCTCTGTGCCTGGGAAGCAGAAGTGTTCACATTGCTTGGCAGAATCGCTTTTGTGCAGATAACAGTAACACTTTTTCAGAACAAAAGAAAGCACAGAGCCCCAGATTTTATGTTGTCCTGGAGAGCTTGCAGAGCACTGGGGAAAAGCAGGCAGAGAATTCCCTGCTAGCACCTTCTCTGTGCCTGGGAAACAGAAGGGTTAACATTTCTTAGCAGTATCGCTTTTGTGCAGAAAACAGTAACACTTGTTCAGAAGGAAAGAAAGCACAGAGCCCCATATTTTATGTTGTGCTGGAGAGCTTGCAGAGTACTGGGGAAAAGCAGGCAGAGAATTCCCTGCTAGCACCTTCTCTGTGCCTGGGAAACAGAAGTGTTCACATTGCTTCGCAGAATCGCTTTTGTGCAGATAACAGTAACACTTGTTCAGAACAAAAGAAAGCACAGAGCCCCAGATTTTATGTTGTCCTGGAGAGCTTGCAGAGCACTGGGGAAAAGCAGGCAGAGAATTCCCTGCTAGCACCTTCTCTGTGCCTGGGAAACAGAAGTGTTCACATTGCTTCGCAGAATCGCTTTTGTGCAGAAAACAGTAACACTTGTTCAGACGAAAGAAAGCACAGAGCCCCAGATTTTATGTTGTCCTGGAGAGCTTGCAGAGCACTGGGGAAAGGCAGGCAGAGAATTCCCTGCTAGCACCTTCTCTGTGCCTGGGAAGCAGAAGTCTTCACATTGCTTCGCAGAATCGCTTTTGTGCAGAAAACAGTAACACTTGTTCAGAACGAAAGAAAGCACAGAGCCCCAGATTTTATGTTGTCCTGGAGAGCTTGCAGAGCACTGGGGAAAGGCAGGCAGAGAATTCCCTGCTAGCACCTTCTCTGTGCCTGGGAAGCAGAAGTGTTCACATTGCTTCGCAGAATCGTTTTGTGCAGAAAACAATAACACCTGTTCAGAACGAAAGAAAGCACAGAGCCCCAGATTTTATGTTGTCCTGGAGAGCTTGCAGAGCACTGGGGAAAGGCAGGCAGAGAATTCCCTGCTAGCACCTTCTCTGTGCCTGGGAAACAGAAGTGTTCACATTTCTTCGCAGAATCGCTTTTGTGCAGAAAACAGTAACACTTGTTCATAACGAAAGAAAGCACAGAGCCCCAGATTTTATGTTGTCCTGGAGAGCTTGCAGAGCACTGGGGAAAGGCAGGCAGAGAATTCCCTGCTAGCACCTTCTCTGTGCCTGTTCACATTCCTTCGCAGAATCGCTTTTGTGCAGAAAACTGTAACACTTGTTCAGAACGAAAGAAAGCACAGAGCCCCAGATTTTATGTTGTCCTGGAGAGCTTGCAGAGCACTGGGGAAAGGCAGGCAGAGAATTCCCTGCTAGCACCTTCTCTGTGCCTGGGAAACAGAAGTGTTCCCATTGCTTCGCAGAATCGCTTTTGTGCAGAAAACAGTAACACTTGTTCAGAAGGAAAGAAAGCACAGAGCCCCATATTTTATGTTGTGCTGGAGAGCTTGCAGAGCACTGGGGAAAAGCAGGCAGAGAATTCCCTGCTAGCACCTTCTCTGTGCCTGGGAAACAGAAGTGTTCACATTGCTTCGCAGAATCGCTTTTGTGCAGAAAACAGTAACACTTGTTCAGAACGAAAGAAAGCACAGAGCCCCAGATTTTATGTTGTCCTGGAGAGCTTGCAGAGCACTGGGGAAAGGCAGGCAGAGAATTCCCTGCTAGCACCTTCTCTGTGCCTGGGAAGCAGAAGTGTTCACATTGCTTCGCAGAATCGCTTTTGTGCAGAAAACAGTAACACCTGTTCAGAACGAAAGAAAGCACAGAGCCCCAGATTTTATGTTGTCCTGGAGAGCTTGCAGAGTACTGGGGAAAAGCAGGCAGAGAATTCCCTGCTAGCACCTTCTCTGTGCCTGGGAAACAGAAGTGTTCACATTGCTTCGCAGAATCGCTTTTGTGCAGAAAACAGTAACACTTGTTCAGAACGAAAGAAAGCACAGAGCCCCAGATTTTATGTTGTCCTGGAGAGCTTGCAGAGCACTGGGGAAAGGCAGGCAGAGAATTCCCTGCTAGCACCTTCTCTGTGCCTGGGAAGCAGAAGTGTTCACATTGCTTCGCAGAATCGCTTTTGTGCAGAAAACAATAACACCTGTTCAGAACGAAAGAAAGCACAGAGCCCCAGATTTTATGTTGTCCTGGAGAGCTTGCAGAGCACTGGGGAAAGGCAGGCAGAGAATTCCCTGCTAGCACCTTCTCTGTGCCTGGGAAACAGAAGTGTTCACATTTCTTCGCAGAATCGCTTTTGTGCAGAAAACAGTAACACTTGTTCAGAACGAAAGAAAGCACAGAGCCCCAGATTTTATGTTGTCCTGGAGAGCTTGCAGAGCACTGGGGAAAGGCAGGCAGAGAATTCCCTGCTAGCACCTTCTCTGTGCCTGTTCACATTGCTTCGCAGAATCGCTTTTGTGCAGAAAACAGTAACACTTGTTCAGACGAAAGAAAGCACAGAGCCCCAGATTTTATGTTGTCCTGGAGAGCTTGCAGAGCACTGGGGAAAGGCAGGCAGAGAATTCCCTGCTAGCACCTTCTCTGTGCCTGGGAAACAGAAGTGTTCACATTGCTTCGCAGAATCGCTTTTGTGCAGAAAACAGTAACACTTGTTCAGAAGGAAAGAAAGCACAGAGCCCCATATTTTATGTTGTGCTGGAGAGCTTGCAGAGTACTGGGGAAAAGCAGGCAGAGAATTCCCTGCTAGCACCTTCTCTGTGCCTGGGAAGCAGAAGTGTTCAGATTGCTTGACAGAATCGCTTTTGTGCAGAAAACAGTAACACTTGTTCAGAACAAAAGAAAGCACAGAGCCCCAGATTTTATGTTGTCCTGGAGAGCTTGCAGAGCACTGGGGAAAAGCAAGCAGAGAATTCCCTGCTAGCACCTTCTCTGTGCCTGGGAAACAGAAGTGTTCACATTGCTTCGCAGAATCGCTTTTGTGCAGATAACAGTAACACTTGTTCAGAACGAAAGAAAGCACAGAGCCCCAGATTTTATGTTGTCCTGGAGAGCTTGCAGAGCACTGGGGAAAGGCAGGCAGAGAATTCCCTGCTAGCACCTTCCCTGTGCCTGGGAAAGAGAAGTGTTCCCATTGCTTCGCAGAATCGCTTTTGTGCAGAAAACAGTAACACTTGTTCAGAAGGAAAGAAAGCACAGAGCCCCAGATTTTATGTTGTCCTGGAGAGCTTGCAGAGCACTGGGGAAAAGCAGGCAGAGAATTCCCTGCTAGCACCTTCTCTGTGCCTGGGAAGCAGAAGTGTTCACATTGCTTGGCAGAATCGCTTTTGTGCACATAACAGTAACTCTTTTTCAGAACAAAAGAAAGCACAGAGCCCCAGATTTTATGTTGTCCTGGAGAGCTTGCAGAGCACTGGGGAAAAGCAGGCAGAGAATTCCCTGCTAGCACCTTCTCTGTGCCTGGGAAACAGAAGTGTTCACATTGCTTCGCAGAATCGCTTTTGTGCAGAAAACAGTAACACTTGTTCAGAAGGAAAGAAAGCACAGAGCCCCATATTTTATGTTGTGCTGGAGAGCTTGCAGAGCACTGGGGAAAGGCAGGCAGAGAATTCCCTGCTAGCACCTTCTCTGTGCCTGGGAAGCAGAAGTCTTCACATTGCTTCGCAGAATCGCTTTTGTGCAGAAAACAATAACACTTGTTCAGAACGAAAGAAAGCACAGAGCCCCAGATTTTATGTTGTCCTGGAGAGCTTGCAGAGCACTGGGGAAAAGCAGGCAGAGAATTCCCTGCTAGCACCTTCTCTGTGCCTGGGAAACAGAAGTGTTCACATTGCTTCGCAGAATCGCTTTTGTGCAGACAACAGTAACACTTGTTCAGAACGAAAGAAAGCACAGAGCCCCAGATTTTATGTTGTCCTGGAGAGCTTGCAGAGCACTGGGGAAAGGCAGGCAGAGAATTCCCTGCTAGCACCTTCTCTGTGTCTGTTCACATTCCTTCGCAGAATCGCTTTTGTGCAGAAAACTGTAACACATATTCAGACGAAAGAAAGCACAGAGCCCCAGATTTTATGTTGTCCTGGAGAGCTTGCAGAGCACTGGGGAAAGGCAGGCAGAGAATTCCCTGCTAGCACCTTCTCTGTGCCTGGGAAACAGAAGTGTTCACATTGCTTCGCAGAATCGCTTTTGTGCAGAAAACAGTAACACTTGTTCAGAAGGAAAGAAAGCACAGAGCCCCATATTTTATGTTGTGCTGGAGAGCTTGCAGAGTACTGGGGAAAAGCAGGCAGAGAATTCCCTGCTAGCACCTTCTCTGTGCCTGGGAAGCAGAAGTGTTCAGATTGCTTGGCAGAATCGCTTTTGTGCAGAAAACAGTAACACTTGTTCAGAACAAAAAAAGCACAGAGCCCCAGATTTTATGTTGTCCTGGAGAGCTTGCAGAGCACTGGGGAAAAGCAGGCAGAGAATTCCCTGCTAGCACCTTCTCTGTGCCTGGGAAGCAGAAGTCTTCACATTGCTTCGCAGAATCGCTTTTGTGCAGACAACAGTAACACTTTTTCAGAACAAAAGAAAGCACAGAGCCTCAGATTTTATGTTGTCCTGGAGAGCTTGCAGAGCACTGGGGAAAAGCAAGCAGAGAATTCCCTGCTAGCACCTTCTCTGTGCCTGGGAAACAGAAGTGTTCACATTGCTTCGCAGTATCGCTTTTGTGCAGAAAACAGTAACACTTGTTCAGAAGGAAAGAAAGCACAGAGCCCCATATTTTATGTTGTGCTGGAGAGCTTGCAGAATACTGGGGAAAAGCAGGCAGAGAATTCCCTGCTAGCACCTTCTCTGTGCCTGGGAAACAGAAGTGTTCCCATTGCTTCGCAGAATCGCTTTTGTGCAGAAAACAGTAACACTTGTTCAGAACGAAAGAAAGCACAGAGCCCCAGATTTTATGTTGTCCTGGAGAGCTTGCAGAGCACTGGGGAAAGGCAGGCAGACAATTCACTGCTAGCACCTCCTCTGTGCCTGTTCACATTGCTTCGTAGAATCGCTTTTGTGCAGAAAACAGTAACACCTGTTCAGACGAAAGAAAGCACAGAGCCCCATATTTTATGTTGTGCTGGAGAGCTTGCAGAGCACTGGGGAAAAGCAAGCAGAGAATTCCCTGCTAGCACCTTCTCTGTGCCTGGGAAGCAGAAGTGTTCAGATTGCTTGGCAGAATCGCTTTTGTGCAGAAAACAGTAACACTTGTTCAGAACGAAAGAAAGCACAGAGCCCCAGATTTTATGTTGTCCTGGAGAGCTTGCAGAGCACTGGGGAAAGGCAGGCAGAGAATTCCCTGCTAGCACCTTCTCTGTGCCTGGGAAACAGAAGTGTTCACATTGCTTCGCAGAATCGCTTTTGTGCAGAAAACAGTAACACTTGTTCAGACGAAAGAAAGCACAGAGCCCCAGATTTTATGTTGTCCTGGAGAGCTTGCAGAGCACTGGGGAAAGGCAGGCAGAGAATTCCCTGCTAGCACCTTCTCTGTGCCTGGGAAGCAGAAGTCTTCACATTGCTTCGCAGAATCGCTTTTGTGCAGAAAACCATAACACTTGTTCAGAACGAAAGAAAGCACAGAGCCCCAGATTTTATGTTGTCCTGGAGAGCTTGCAGAGCACTGGGGAAAAGCAGGCAGAGAATTCCCTGCTAGCACCTTCTCTGTGCCTGGGAAACAGAAGTGTTCACATTGCTTCGCAGAATCGCTTTTGTGCAGAAAACAGTAACACTTGTTCAGAACGAAAGAAAGCACAGAGCCCCAGATTTTATGTTGTCCTGGAGAGCTTGCAGAGCACTGGGGAAAGGCAGGCAGAGAATTCCCTGCTAGCACCTTCTCTGTGCCTGGGAAGCAGAAGTCTTCACATTGCTTCGCAGAATCGCTTTTGTGCAGAAAACAGTAACACTTGTTCAGAACGAAAGAAAGCACAGAGCCCCAGATTTTATGTTGTCCTGGAGAGCTTGCAGAGCACTGGGGAAAGGCAGGCAGAGAATTCCCTGCTAGCACCTTCTCTGTGCCTGTTCACATTCCTTCGCAGAATCGCTTTTGTGCAGAAAACTGTAACACTTGTTCAGAATGAAAGAAAGCACAGAGCCCCAGATTTTATGTTGTCCTGGAGAGCTTGCAGAGCACTGGGGAAAGGCAGGCAGAGAATTCCCTGCTAGCACGTTCTCGGTGCCTGGGAAGCAGAAGTGTTCACATTTCTTAGCAGTATCGCTTTTGTGCAGAAAACAGTAACACTTGTTCAGAACGAAAGAAAGCACAGAGCCCCAGATTTTATGTTGTCCTGGAGAGCTTGCAGAGCACTGGGGAAAAGCAGGCAGAGAATTCCCTGCTAGCACCTTCTCTGTGCCTGGGAAACAGAAGTGTTCACATTGCTTCGCAGAATCGCTTTTGTGCAGACAACAGTAACACTTGTTCAGAACGAAAGAAAGCACAGAGCCCCAGATTTTATGTTGTCCTGGAGAGCTTGCAGAGCACTGGGGAAAGGCAGGCAGAGAATTCCCTGCTAGCACCTTCTCTGTGTCTGTTCACATTCCTTCGCAGAATCGCTTTTGTGCAGAAAACTGTAACACATATTCAGACGAAAGAAAGCACAGAGCCCCAGATTTTATGTTGTCCTGGAGAGCTTGCAGAGCACTGGGGAAAGGCAGGCAGAGAATTCCCTGCTAGCACCTTCTCTGTGCCTGGGAAACAGAAGTGTTCACATTGCTTCGCAGAATCGCTTTTGTGCAGAAAACAGTAACACTTGTTCAGAAGGAAAGAAAGCACAGAGCCCCATATTTTATGTTGTGCTGGAGAGCTTGCAGAGTACTGGGGAAAAGCAGGCAGAGAATTCCCTGCTAGCACCTTCTCTGTGCCTGGGAAGCAGAAGTGTTCAGATTGCTTGGCAGAATCGCTTTTGTGCAGAAAACAGTAACACTTGTTCAGAACAAAAAAAGCACAGAGCCCCAGATTTTATGTTGTCCTGGAGAGCTTGCAGAGCACTGGGGAAAAGCAGGCAGAGAATTCCCTGCTAGCACCTTCTCTGTGCCTGGGAAGCAGAAGTCTTCACATTGCTTCGCAGAATCGCTTTTGTGCAGACAACAGTAACACTTTTTCAGAACAAAAGAAAGCACAGAGCCTCAGATTTTATGTTGTCCTGGAGAGCTTGCAGAGCACTGGGGAAAAGCAAGCAGAGAATTCCCTGCTAGCACCTTCTCTGTGCCTGGGAAACAGAAGTGTTCACATTGCTTCGCAGTATCGCTTTTGTGCAGAAAACAGTAACACTTGTTCAGAAGGAAAGAAAGCACAGAGCCCCATATTTTATGTTGTGCTGGAGAGCTTGCAGAATACTGGGGAAAAGCAGGCAGAGAATTCCCTGCTAGCACCTTCTCTGTGCCTGGGAAACAGAAGTGTTCCCATTGCTTCGCAGAATCGCTTTTGTGCAGAAAACAGTAACACTTGTTCAGAACGAAAGAAAGCACAGAGCCCCAGATTTTATGTTGTCCTGGAGAGCTTGCAGAGCACTGGGGAAAGGCAGGCAGACAATTCACTGCTAGCACCTCCTCTGTGCCTGTTCACATTGCTTCGCAGAATCGCTTTTGTGCAGAAAACAGTAACACCTGTTCAGACGAAAGAAAGCACAGAGCCCCATATTTTATGTTGTGCTGGAGAGCTTGCAGAGCACTGGGGAAAAGCAAGCAGAGAATTCCCTGCTAGCACCTTCTCTGTGCCTGGGAAGCAGAAGTGTTCAGATTGCTTGGCAGAATCGCTTTTGTGCAGAAAACAGTAACACTTGTTCAGAACGAAAGAAAGCACAGAGCCCCAGATTTTATGTTGTCCTGGAGAGCTTGCAGAGCACTGGGGAAAGGCAGGCAGAGAATTCCCTGCTAGCACCTTCTCTGTGCCTGGGAAACAGAAGTGTTCACATTGCTTCGCAGAATCGCTTTTGTGCAGAAAACAGTAACACTTGTTCAGACGAAAGAAAGCACAGAGCCCCAGATTTTATGTTGTCCTGGAGAGCTTGCAGAGCACTGGGGAAAGGCAGGCAGAGAATTCCCTGCTAGCACCTTCTCTGTGCCTGGGAAGCAGAAGTCTTCACATTGCTTCGCAGAATCGCTTTTGTGCAGAAAACAGTAACACTTGTTCAGAACAAAAGAAAGCACAGAGCCCCAGATTTTATGTTGTCCTGGAGAGCTTGCAGAGCACTGGGGAAAAGCAGGCAGAGAATTCCCTGCTAGCACCTTCTCTGTGCCTGGGAAGCAGAAGTCTTCACATTGCTTCGCAGAATCGCTTTTGTGCAGAAAACAGTAACACTTGTTCAGAACAAAAGAAAGCACAGAGCCTCAGATTTTATGTTGTCCTGGAGAGCTTGCAGAGCACTGGGGAAAAGCAAGCAGAGAATTCCCTGCTAGCACCTTCTCTGTGCCTGGGAAACAGAAGTGTTCACATTGCTTCGCAGTACCGCTTTTGTGCAGAAAACAGTAACACTTGTTCAGAAGGAAAGAAAGCACAGAGCCCCATATTTTATGTTGTGCTGGAGAGCTTGCAGAATACTGGGGAAAAGCAGGCAGAGAATTCCCTGCTAGCACCTTCTCTGTGCCTGGGAAACAGAAGTGTTCACATTGCTTCGCAGAATCGCTTTTGTGCAGAAAACAGTAACACTTGTTCAGAACGAAAGAAAGCACAGAGCCCCAGATTCTATGTTGTCCTGGAGAGCTTGCAGAGCACTGGGGAAAGGCAGGCAGAGAATTCCCTGCTAGCACCTTCTCTGTGCCTGTTCACATTGCATCGCAGAATCGCTTCTGTGCAGAAAACAGTAACACTTGTTCAGACGAAAGAAAGCACAGAGCCCCAGATTTTATGTTGTCCTGGAGAGCTTGCAGAGCACTGGGGAAAAGCAGGCAGAGAATTCCCTGCTAGCACCTTCTCTGTGCCTGGGAAACAGAAGTGTTCACATTGCTTCGCAGAATCGCTTTTGTGCAGAAAACATTAACACTTGTTCAGAACAAAAGAAAGCACAGAGCCCCAGATTTTATGTTGTCCTGGAGAGCTTGCAGAGCACTGGGGAAAAGCAGGCAGAGAATTCCCTGCTAGCACCTTCTCTGTGCCTGGGAAACAGAAGTGTTCACATTGCTTCGCAGAATCGCTTTTGTGCAGAAAACAGTAACACTTGTTCAGAACGAAAGAAAGCACAGAGCCCCAGATTTTATGTTGTCCTGGAGAGCTTACAGAGCACTGGGGAAAGGCAGGCAGAGAATTCCCTGCTAGCACCTTCTCTGTGCCTGGGAAGCAGAAGTCTTCACATTGCTTCGCAGAATCGCTTTTGTGCAGAAAACAGTAACACTTGTTCAGAACGAAAGAAAGCACAGAGCCCCAGATTTTATGTTGTCCTGGAGAGCTTGCAGAGCACTGGGGAAAAGCAGGCAGAGAATTCCCTGCTAGCACCTTCTCTGTGCCTGGGAAACAGAAGTGTTCACATTGCTTCGCAGAATCGCTTTTGTGCAGAAAACAGTAACACTTGTTCAGAAAGAAAGAAAGCACAGAGCCCCAGATTTTATGTTGTCCTGGAGAGCTTGCAGAGCACTGGGGAAAAGCAAGCAGAGAATTCCCTGCTAGCACCTTCTCTGTGCCTGGGAAACAGAAGTGTTCACATTGCTTGGCAGAATCGCTTTTGTGCAGAAAACAGCAAAAATTGTTCAGAACAAAAGAAAGCACAGAGCCCCAGATTTTATGTTGTCCTGGAGAGCTTGCAGAGCACTGGGGAAAGGCAGGCAGAGAATTCCCTGCTAGCACCTTCTCTGTGCCTGGGAAGCAGAAGTCTTCACATTGCTTCGCAGAATCGCTTTTGTGCAGAAAACAGTAACACTTGTTCAGAACGAAAGAAAGCACAGAGCCCCAGATTTTATGTTGTGCTGGAGAGCTTACAGAGCACTGGGGAAAAGCAGGCAGAGAATTCCCTGCTAGCACCTTCTCTGTGCCTGGGAAACAGAAGTGTTCACATTGCTTCGCAGAATCGCTTTTGTGCAGAAAACAGTAACACTTGTTCAGAACGAAAGAAAGCACAGAGCCCCAGATTTTATGTTGTCCTGGAGAGCTTGCAGAGCACTGGGGAAAAGGCAGGCAGAGAATTCCCTGCTAGCACCTTCTCTGTGCCTGGGAAACAGAAGTGTTCACATTGCTTCGCAGAATCGCTTTTGTGCAGAAAACAGTAACACTTGTTCAGAAAGAAAGAAAGCACAGAGCCCCAGATTTTATGTTGTCCTGGAGAGCTTGCAGAGCACTGGGGAAAAGCAAGCAGAGAATTCCCTGCTAGCACCTTCTCTGTGCCTGGGAAACAGAAGTGTTCACATTGCTTCGCAGAATCGCTTTTGTGCAGAAAACAGTAACACTTGTTCAGAACGAAAGAAAGCACAGAGCCCCAGATTTTATGTTGTCCTGGAGAGCTTGCAGTGCACTGGGGAAAGGCAGGCAGAGAATTCCCTGCTAGCACCTTCTCTGTGCCTGGGAAGCAGAAGTCTTCACATTGCTTCGCAGAATCGCTTTTGTGCAGAAAACAGTAACACTTGTTCAGAACGAAAGAAAGCACAGAGCCCCAGATTTGCTGTTGTCCTGGAGAGCTTGCAGAGCACTGGGGAAAGGCAGGCAGAGAATTCCCTGCTAGCACCTTCTCTGTGCCTGGGAAGCAGAAGTGTTCACATTGCTTCGCAGAATCGCTTTTGTGCAGAAAACAGTAACACTTGTTCAGAACGAAAGAAAGCACAGAGCCCCAGATTTTATGTTGTCCTGGAGAGCTTACAGAGCACTGGGGAAAAGCAGGCAGAGAATTCCCTGCTAGCACCTTCTCTGTGCCTGGGAAACAGAAGTGTTCACATTGCTTCGCAGAATCGCTTTTGTGCAGAAAACAGTAACACTTGTTCAGAACGAAAGAAAGCACAGAGCCCCAGATTTTATGTTGTCCTGGAGAGCTTGCAGAGCACTGGGGAAAGGCAGGCAGAGAATTCCCTGCTAGCACCTTCTCTGTGCCTGGGAAACAGAAGTGTTCACATTGCTTCGCAGAATCGCTTTTGTGCAGAAAACAGTAACACTTGTTCAGAAGGAAAGAAAGCACAGAGCCCCATATTTTATGTTGTGCTGGAGAGCTTGCAGAGTACTGGGGAAAAGCAGGCAGAGAATTCCCTGCTAGCACCTTCTCTGTGCCTGGGAAGCAGAAGTGTTCAGATTGCTTGGCAGAATCGCTTTTGTGCAGAAAACAGTAACACTTGTTCAGAACAAAAGAAAGCACAGAGCCCCAGATTTTATGTTGTCCTGGAGAGCTTGCAGAGCACTGGGGAAAAGCAGGCAGAGAATTCCCTGCTAGCACCTTCTCTGTGCCTGGGAAGCAGAAGTCTTCACATTGCTTCGCAGAATCGCTTTTGTGCAGACAACAGTAACACTTTTTCAGAACAAAAGAAAGCACAGAGCCTCAGATTTTATGTTGTCCTGGAGAGCTTGCAGAGCACTGGGGAAAAGCAAGCAGAGAATTCCCTGCTAGCACCTTCTCTGTGCCTGGGAAACAGAAGTGTTCACATTGCTTCGCAGAATCGCTTTTGTGCAGAAAACAGTAACACTTGTTCAGAACGAAAGAAAGCACAGAGCCCCAGATTTTATGTTGTCCTGGAGAGCTTGCAGAGCACTGGGGAAAGGCAGGCAGAGAATTCCCTGCTAGCACCTTCTCTGTGCCTGTTCACATTCCTTCGCAGAATCGCTTTTGTGCAGAAAACTGTAACACTTGTTCAGACGAAAGAAAGCACAGAGCCCCAGATTTTATGTTGTCCTGGAGAGCTTGCAGAGCACTGGGGAAAGGCAGGCAGAGAATTCCCTGCTAGCACCTTCTCTGTGCCTGGGAAACAGAAGTGTTCACATTGCTTCGCAGAATCGCTTTTGTGCAGAAAACAGTAACACTTGTTCAGAAGGAAAGAAAGCACAGAGCCCCATATTTTATGTTGTGCTGGAGAGCTTGCAGAGTACTGGGGAAAAGCAGGCAGAGAATTCCCTGCTAGCACCTTCTCTGTGCCTGGGAAGCAGAAGTGTTCAGATTGCTTGGCAGAATCGCTTTTGTGCAGAAAACAGTAACACTTGTTCAGAACGAAAGAAAGCACAGAGCCCCAGATTTTATGTTGTCCTGGAGAGCTTGCAGAGCACTGGGGAAAAGCAGGCAGAGAATTCCCTGCTAGCACCTTCTCTGTGCCTGGGAAACAGAAGTGTTCACATTGCTTCGCAGTATCGCTTTTGTGCAGAAAACAGTAACACTTGTTCAGAAGGAAAGAAAGCACAGAGCCCCATATTTTATGTTGTGCTGGAGAGCTTGCAGAATACTGGGGAAAAGCAGGCAGAGAATTCCCTGCTAGCACCTTCTCTGTGCCTGGGAAACAGAAGTGTTCACATTGCTTCGCAGAATCGCTTTTGTGCAGAAAACAGTAACACTTGTTGAGAACGAAAGAAAGCACAGAGCCCCAGATTTTATGTTGTCCTGGAGAGCTTGCAGAGCACTGGGGAAAGGCAGGCAGACAATTCACTGCTAGCACCTTCTCTGTGCCTGTTCACATTGCTTCGCAGAATCGCTTTTGTGCAGAAAACAGTAACACCTGTTCAGACGAAAGAAAGCACAGAGCCCCATATTTTATGTTGTGCTGGAGAGCTTGCAGAGCACTGGGGAAAAGCAAGCAGAGAATTCCCTGCTAGCACCTTCTCTGTGCCTGGGAAACAGAAGTGTTCACATTGCTTCGCAGTATCGCTTTTGTGCAGAAAACAGTAACACTTGTTCAGAAGGAAAGAAAGCACAGAGCCCCAGATTTTATGTTGTCCTGGAGAGCTTGCAGAGCACTGGGGAAAGGCAGGCAGACAATTCACTGCTAGCACCTTCTCTGTGCCTGTTCACATTGCTTCGCAGAATCGCTTTTGTGCAGAAAACAGTAACACCTGTTCAGACGAAAGAAAGCACAGAGCCCCATATTTTATGTTGTGCTGGAGAGCTTGCAGAGCACTGGGGAAAAGCAAGCAGAGAATTCCCTGCTAGCACCTTCTCTGTGCCTGGGAAACAGAAGTGTTCACATTGCTTCGCAGAATCGCTTTTGTGCAGAAAACAGTAACACTTGTTCAGAACGAAAGAAAGCACAGAGCCCCAGATTTTATGTTGTCCTGGAGAGCTTGCAGAGCACTGGGGAAAGGCAGGCAGAGAATTCCCTGCTAGCACCTTCTCTGTGCCTGGGAAGCAGAAGTGTTCACATTGCTTCGCAGAATCGCTTTTGTGCAGAAAACAGTAACACTTGTTCAGAAGGAAAGAAAGCACAGAGCCCCAGATTTTATGTTGTCCTGGAGAGCTTGCAGAGCACTAGGGAAAAGCAGGCAGAGAATTCCCTGCTAGCACCTTCTCTGTGCCTGGGAAGCAGAAGTGTTCACATTGCTTGGCAGAATCGCTTTTGTGCAGATAACAGTAACACTTTTTCAGAACAAAAGAAAGCACAGAGCCCCAGATTTTATGTTGTCCTGGAGAGCTTGCAGAGCACTGGGGAAAAGCAGGCAGAGAATTCCCTGCTAGCACCTTCTCTGTGCCTGGGAAACAGAAGGGTTAACATTTCTTAGCAGAATCGCTTTTGTGCAGAAAACAGTAACACTTGTTCAGAACGAAAGAAAGCACAGAGCCCCATATTTTATGTTGTGCTGGAGAGCTTGCAGAGTACTGGGGAAAAGCAGGCAGAGAATTCCCTGCTAGCACCTTCTCTGTGCCTGGGAAACAGAAGTGTTCACATTGCTTCGCAGAATCGCTTTTGTGCAGATAACAGTAACACTTGTTCAGAACAAAAGAAAGCACAGAGCCCCAGATTTTATGTTGTCCTGGAGAGCTTGCAGAGCACTGGGGAAAAGCAGGCAGAGAATTCCCTGCTAGCACCTTCTCTGTGCCTGGGAAACAGAAGTGTTCACATTGCTTCGCAGAATCGCTTTTGTGCAGAAAACCATAACACCTGTTCAGAACGAAAGAAAGCACAGAGCCCCAGATTTTATGTTGTCCTGGAGAGCTTGCAGAGCACTGGGGAAAGGCAGGCAGAGAATTCCCTGCTAGCACCTTCTCTGTGCCTGGGAAACAGAAGTGTTCACATTGCTTCGCAGAATCGCTTTTGTGCAGAAAACAGTAACACTTGTTCAGAACGAAAGAAAGCACAGAGCCCCAGATTTTATGTTGTGCTGGAGAGCTTGCAGAGCACTGGGGAAAGGCAGGCAGAGAATTCCCTGCTAGCACCTTCTCTGTGCCTGGGAAACAGAAGTGTTCACATTTCTTCGCAGAATCGCTTTTGTGCAGAAAACAGTAACACTTGTTCAGAACAAAAGAAAGCACAGAGCCCCAGATTTTATGTTGTCCTGGAGAGCTTGCAGAGCACTGGGGAAAGGCAGGCAGAGAATTCCCTGCTAGCACCTTCTCTGTGCCTGTTCACATTCCTTCGCAGAATCGCTTTTGTGCAGAAAACTGTAACACTTGTTCAGAACGAAAGAAAGCACAGAGCCCCAGATTTTATGTTGTCCTGGAGAGCTTGCAGAGCACTGGGGAAAGGCAGGCAGAGAATTCCCTGCTAGCACGTTCTCGGTGCCTGGGAAGCAGAAGTGTTCACATTTCTTAGCAGTATCGCTTTTGTGCAGAAAACAGTAACACTTGTTCAGAAGGAAAGAAAGCACAGAGCCCCATATTTTATGTTGTGCTGGAGAGCTTGCAGAGTACTGGGGAAAAGCAGGCAGAGAATTCCCTGCTAGCACCTTCTCTGTGCCTGGGAAACAGAAGTGTTCACATTGCTTCGCAGAATCGCTTTTGTGCAGATAACAGTAACACTTGTTCAGAACGAAAGAAAGCACAGAGCCCCAGATTTTACGTTGTCCTGGAGAGCTTGCAGAGCACTGGGGAAAAGCAGGCAGAGAATTCCCTGCTAGCACCTTCTCTGTGCCTGGGAAACAGAAGTGTTCACATTGCTTCGCAGAATCGCTTTTGTGCAGAAAACAGTAACACTTGTTCAGAACGAAAGAAAGCACAGAGCCCCAGATTTTATGTTGTCCTGGAGAGCTTGCAGAGCACTGGGGAAAGGCAGGCAGAGAATTCCCTGCTAGCACCTTCTCTGTGCCTGGGAAGAAGAAGTGTTCACATTGCTTCGCAGAATCGCTTTTGTGCAGAAAACAATAACACCTGTTCAGAAAGAAAGAAAGCACAGAGCCCCAGATTTTATGTTGTCCTGGAGAGCTTGCAGAGTACTGGGGAAAAGCAGGCAGAGAATTCCCTGCTAGCACCTTCTCTGTGCCTGGGAAACAGAAGTGTTCACATTGCTTCGCAGAATCGCTTTTGTGCAGAAAACAGTAACACTTGTTCAGAACGAAAGAAAGCACAGAGCCCCAGATTTTATGTTGTCCTGGAGAGCTTGCAGAGCACTGGGGAAAGGCAGGCAGAGAATTCCCTGCTAGCACCTTCTCTGTGCCTGTTCACATTGCTTCGCAGAATCGCTTTTGTGCAGAAAACAGTAACACTTGTTCAGACGAAAGAAAGCACAGAGCCCCAGATTTTATGTTGTCCTGGAGAGCTTGCAGAGCACTGGGGAAAGGCAGGCAGAGAATTCCCTGCTAGCACCTTCTCTGTGCCTGGGAAGCAGAAGTGTTCAGATTGCTTGGCAGAATCGCTTTTGTGCAGAAAACAGTAACACTTGTTCAGAACGAAAGAAAGCACAGAGCCCCAGATTTTATGTTGTGCTGGAGAGCTTGCAGAGTACTGGGGAAAAGCAGGCAGAGAATTCCCTGCTAGCACCTTCTCTGTGCCTGGGAAGCAGAAGTCTTCACATTGCTTCGCAGAATCGCTTTTGTGCAGAAAACAGTAACACTTGTTCAGAACGAAAGAAAGCACAGAGCCCCAGATTTTATGTTGTCCTGGAGAGCTTGCAGAGCACTGGGGAAAAGCAAGCAGAGAATTCCCTGCTAGCACCTTCTCTGTGCCTGGGAAACAGAAGTGTTCACATTGCTTCGCAGTACCGCTTTTGTGCAGAAAACAATAACACTTGTTCAGAAGGAAAGAAAGCACAGAGCCCCAGATTTTATGTTGTCCTGGAGAGCTTGCAGAGCACTGGGGAAAAGCAAGCAGAGAATTCCCTGCTAGCACCTTCTCTGTGCCTGGGAAACAGAAGTGTTCACATTGCTTCGCAGAATCGCTTTTGTGCAGAAAACAGTAACACTTGTTCAGACGAAAGAAAGCACAGAGCCCCAGATTTTATGTTGTCCTGGAGAGCTTGCAGAGCACTGGGGAAAGGCAGGCAGAGAATTTCCTGCTAGCACCTTCTCTGTGCCTGGGAAGCAGAAGTGTTCACATTGCTTGGCAGAATCGCTTTTGTGCAGAAAACAGTAACACTTGTTCAGAACGAAAGAAAGCACAGAGCCCCAGATTCTATGTTGTCCTGGAGAGCTTGCAGAGCACTGGGGAAAGGCAGGCAGAGAATTCCCTGCTAGCACCTTCTCTGTGCCTGTTCACATTGCATCGCAGAATCGCTTCTGTGCAGAAAACAGTAACACTTGTTCAGACGAAAGAAAGCACAGAGCCCCAGATTTTATGTTGTCCTGGAGAGCTTGCAGAGCACTGGGGAAAAGCAGGCAGAGAATTCCCTGCTAGCACCTTCCCTGTGCCTGGGAAAGAGAAGTGTTCCCATTGCTTCGCAGAATCGCTTTTGTGCAGAAAACAGTAACACTTGTTCAGAAGGAAAGAAAGCACAGAGCCCCAGATTTTATGTTGTCCTGGAGAGCTTGCAGAGCACTAGGGAAAAGCAGGCAGAGAATTCCCTGCTAGCACCTTCTCTGTGCCTGGGAAGCAGAAGTGTTCACATTGCTTGGCAGAATCGCTTTTGTGCAGATAACAGTAACACTTTTTCAGAACAAAAGAAAGCACAGAGCCCCAGATTTTATGTTGTCCTGGAGAGCTTGCAGAGCACTGGGGAAAAGCAGGCAGAGAATTCCCTGCTAGCACCTTCTCTGTGCCTGGGAAACAGAAGGGTTAACATTTCTTAGCAGTATCGCTTTTGTGCAGAAAACAGTAACACTTGTTCAGAAGGAAAGAAAGCACAGAGCCCCATATTTTATGTTGTGCTGGAGAGCTTGCAGAGTACTGGGGAAAAGCAGGCAGAGAATTCCCTGCTAGCACCTTCTCTGTGCCTGGGAAACAGAAGTGTTCACATTGCTTCGCAGAATCGCTTTTGTGCAGATAACAGTAACACTTGTTCAGAACAAAAGAAAGCACAGAGCCCCAGATTTTATGTTGTCCTGGAGAGCTTGCAGAGCACTGGGGAAAAGCAGGCAGAGAATTCCCTGCTAGCACCTTCTCTGTGCCTGGGAAACAGAAGTGTTCACATTGCTTCGCAGAATCGCTTTTGTGCAGAAAACCATAACACCTGTTCAGAACGAAAGAAAGCACAGAGCCCCAGATTTTATGTTGTCCTGGAGAGCTTGCAGAGCACTGGGGAAAGGCAGGCAGAGAATTCCCTGCTAGCACCTTCTCTGTGCCTGGGAAACAGAAGTGTTCACATTGCTTCGCAGAATCGCTTTTGTGCAGAAAACAGTAACACTTGTTCAGAACGAAAGAAAGCACAGAGCCCCAGATTTTATGTTGTGCTGGAGAGCTTGCAGAGCACTGGGGAAAGGCAGGCAGAGAATTCCCTGCTAGCACCTTCTCTGTGCCTGGGAAGCAGAAGTGTTCACATTGCTTCGCAGAATCGTTTTGTGCAGAAAACAATAACACCTGTTCAGAACGAAAGAAAGCACAGAGCCCCAGATTTTATGTTGTCCTGGAGAGCTTGCAGAGCACTGGGGAAAAGCAGGCAGAGAATTCCCTGCTAGCACCTTCTCTGTGCCTGTTCACATTCCTTCGCAGAATCGCTTTTGTGCAGAAAACTGTAACACTTGTTCAGAACGAAAGAAAGCACAGAGCCCCAGATTTTATGTTGTCCTGGAGAGCTTGCAGAGCACTGGGGAAAGGCAGGCAGAGAATTCCCTGCTAGCACGTTCTCGGTGCCTGGGAAGCAGAAGTGTTCACATTTCTTAGCAGTATCGCTTTTGTGCAGAAAACAGTAACACTTGTTCAGAAGGAAAGAAAGCACAGAGCCCCATATTTTATGTTGTGCTGGAGAGCTTGCAGAGTACTGGGGAAAAGCAGGCAGAGAATTCCCTGCTAGCACCTTCTCTGTGCCTGGGAAACAGAAGTGTTCACATTGCTTCGCAGAATCGCTTTTGTGCAGATAACAGTAACACTTGTTCAGAACGAAAGAAAGCACAGAGCCCCAGATTTTACGTTGTCCTGGAGAGCTTGCAGAGCACTGGGGAAAAGCAGGCAGAGAATTCCCTGCTAGCACCTTCTCTGTGCCTGGGAAACAGAAGTGTTCACATTGCTTCGCAGAATCGCTTTTGTGCAGAAAACAGTAACACTTGTTCAGAACGAAAGAAAGCACAGAGCCCCAGATTTTATGTTGTCCTGGAGAGCTTGCAGAGCACTGGGGAAAGGCAGGCAGAGAATTCCCTGCTAGCACCTTCTCTGTGCCTGGGAAGAAGAAGTGTTCACATTGCTTCGCAGAATCGCTTTTGTGCAGAAAACAATAACACCTGTTCAGAACGAAAGAAAGCACAGAGCCCCAGATTTTATGTTGTCCTGGAGAGCTTGCAGAGTACTGGGGAAAAGCAGGCAGAGAATTCCCTGCTAGCACCTTCTCTGTGCCTGGGAAACAGAAGTGTTCACATTGCTTCGCAGAATCGCTTTTGTGCAGAAAACAGTAACACTTGTTCAGAACGAAAGAAAGCACAGAGCCCCAGATTTTATGTTGTCCTGGAGAGCTTGCAGAGCACTGGGGAAAGGCAGGCAGAGAATTCCCTGCTAGCACCTTCTCTGTGCCTGTTCACATTGCTTCGCAGAATCGCTTTTGTGCAGAAAACAGTAACACTTGTTCAGACGAAAGAAAGCACAGAGCCCCAGATTTTATGTTGTCCTGGAGAGCTTGCAGAGCACTGGGGAAAGGCAGGCAGAGAATTCCCTGCTAGCACCTTCTCTGTGCCTGGGAAGCAGAAGTGTTCAGATTGCTTGGCAGAATCGCTTTTGTGCAGAAAACAGTAACACTTGTTCAGAACGAAAGAAAGCACAGAGCCCCAGATTTTATGTTGTGCTGGAGAGCTTGCAGAGTACTGGGGAAAAGCAGGCAGAGAATTCCCTGCTAGCACCTTCTCTGTGCCTGGGAAGCAGAAGTCTTCACATTGCTTCGCAGAATCGCTTTTGTGCAGAAAACAGTAACACTTGTTCAGAACGAAAGAAAGCACAGAGCCCCAGATTTTATGTTGTCCTGGAGAGCTTGCAGAGCACTGGGGAAAAGCAAGCAGAGAATTCCCTGCTAGCACCTTCTCTGTGCCTGGGAAACAGAAGTGTTCACATTGCTTCGCAGTACCGCTTTTGTGCAGAAAACAATAACACTTGTTCAGAAGGAAAGAAAGCACAGAGCCCCAGATTTTATGTTGTCCTGGAGAGCTTGCAGAGCACTGGGGAAAAGCAGGCAGAGAATTCCCTGCTAGCACCTTCTCTGTGCCTGTTCACATTGCTTCGCAGAATCGCTTTTGTGCAGAAAACAGTAACACTTGTTCAGACGAAAGAAAGCACAGAGCCCCAGATTTTATGTTGTCCTGGAGAGCTTGCAGAGCACTGGGGAAAGGCAGGCAGAGAATTTCCTGCTAGCACCTTCTCTGTGCCTGGGAAGCAGAAGTGTTCACATTGCTTGGCAGAATCGCTTTTGTGCAGAAAACAGTAACACTTGTTCAGAACGAAAGAAAGCACAGAGCCCCAGATTCTATGTTGTCCTGGAGAGCTTGCAGAGCACTGGGGAAAGGCAGGCAGAGAATTCCCTGCTAGCACCTTCTCTGTGCCTGTTCACATTGCATCGCAGAATCGCTTCTGTGCAGAAAACAGTAACACTTGTTCAGACGAAAGAAAGCACAGAGCCCCAGATTTTATGTTGTCCTGGAGAGCTTGCAGAGCACTGGGGAAAAGCAGGCAGAGAATTCCCTGCTAGCACCTTCTCTGTGCCTGGGAAACAGAAGTGTTCACATTGCTTCGCAGAATCGCTTTTGTGCAGAAAACAGTAACACTTGTTCAGAACGAAAGAAAGCACAGAGCCCCAGATTTTATGTTGTCCTGGAGAGCTTGCAGAGCACTGGGGAAAGGCAGGCAGACAATTCCCTGCTAGCACCTTCTCTGTGCCTGGGAAGCAGAAGTCTTCACATTGCTTCGCAGAATCGCTTTTGTGCAGAAAACAATAACACATGTTCAGAACGAAAGAAAGCACAGAGCCCCAGATTTTATGTTGTCCTGGAGAGCTTGCAGAGCACTGGGGAAAAGCAGGCAGAGAATTCCCTGCTAGCACCTTCTCTGTGCCTGGGAAGCAGAAGTGTTCACATTGCTTCGCAGAATCGCTTTTGTGCAGAAAACAGCAACAATTGTCAGAACGAAAGAAAGCACAGAGCCCCAGATTCTATGTTGTCCTGGAGAGCTTGCAGAGCACTGGGGAAAGGCAGGCAGAGAATTCCCTGCTAGCACCTTCTCTGTGCCTGTTCACATTGCTTCGCAGAATCGCTTTTGTGCAGAAAACAGTAACACTTGTTCAGAACAAAAGAAAGCACAGAGCCCCAGATTTTATGTTGTCCTGGAGAGCTTGCAGAGCACTGGGGAAAAGCAGGCAGAGAATTCCCTGCTAGCACCTTCTCTGTGCCTGGGAAACAGAAGTGTTCACATTGCTTCGCAGAATCGCTTTTGTGCAGAAAACAGTAACACTTGTTCAGAAAGAAAGAAAGCACAGAGCCCCAGATTTTATGTTGTCCTGGAGAGCTTGCAGAGCACTGGGGAAAAGCAAGCAGAGAATTCCCTGCTAGCACCTTCTCTGTGCCTGGGAAACAGAAGTGTTCACATTGCTTCGCAGAATCGCTTTTGTGCAGAAAACAGCAACAATTGTTCAGAACAAAAGAAAGCACAGAGCCCCAGATTTTATGTTGTCCTGGAGAGCTTGCAGAGCACTGGGGAAAGGCAGGCAGAGAATTCCCTGCTAGCACCTTCTCTGTGCCTGGGAAGCAGAAGTCTTCACATTGCTTCGCAGAATCGCTTTTGTGCAGAAAACAGTAACACTTGTTCAGAACGAAAGAAAGCACAGAGCCCCAGATTTGCTGTTGTCCTGGAGAGCTTGCAGAGCACTGGGGAAAGGCAGGCAGAGAATTCCCTGCTAGCACCTTCTCTGTGCCTGGGAAGCAGAAGTGTTCACATTGCTTCGCAGAATCGCTTTTGTGCAGAAAACAGTAACACTTGTTCAGAAGGAAAGAAAGCACAGAGCCCCAGATTTTATGTTGTCCTGGAGAGCTTGCAGAGCACTGGGGAAAAGCAGGCAGAGAATTCCCTGCTAGCACCTTCTCTGTGCCTGGGAAACAGAAGTGTTCACATTGCTTCGCAGAATCGCTTTTGTGCAGAAAACAGTAACACTTGTTCAGAACGAAAGAAAGCACAGAGCCCCAGATTTTATGTTGTCCTGGAGAGCTTGCAGAGCACTGGGGAAAGGCAGGCAGAGAATTCCCTGCTAGCACCTTCCCTGTGCCTGGGAAAGAGAAGTGTTCCCATTGCTTCGCAGAATCGCTTTTGTGCAGAAAACAGTAACACTTGTTCAGAAGGAAAGAAAGCACAGAGCCCCAGATTTTATGTTGTCCTGGAGAGCTTGCAGAGCACTGGGGAAAGGCAGGCAGAGAATTCCCTGCTAGCACCTTCTCTGTGCCTGGGAAGCAGAAGTGTTCACATTGCTTGGCAGAATCGCTTTTGTGCAGATAACAGTAACACTTTTTCAGAACAAAAGAAAGCACAGAGCCCCAGATTTTATGTTGTCCTGGAGAGCTTGCAGAGCACTGGGGAAAAGCAGGCAGAGAATTCCCTGCTAGCACCTTCTCTGTGCCTGGGAAACAGAAGTGTTCACATTGCTTCGCAGAATCGCTTTTGTGCAGAAAACAGTAACACTTGTTCAGAACGAAAGAAAGCACAGAGCCCCAGATTTTATGTTGTCCTGGAGAGCTTGCAGAGCACTGGGGAAAGGCAGGCAGAGAATTCCCTGCTAGCACCTTCTCTGTGCCTGGGAAGAAGAAGTGTTCACATTGCTTCGCAGAATCGCTTTTGTGCAGAAAACAATAACACCTGTTCAGAACGAAAGAAAGCACAGAGCCCCAGATTTTATGTTGTCCTGGAGAGCTTGCAGAGCACTGGGGAAAAGCAGGCAGAGAATTCCCTGCTAGCACCTTCTCTGTGCCTGGGAAACAGAAGTGTTCACATTGCTTCGCAGAATCGCTTTTGTGCAGAAAACAGTAACACTTGTTCAGAAGGAAAGAAAGCACAGAGCCCCAGATTTTATGTTGTCCTGGAGAGCTTGCAGAGCACTGGGGAAAGGCAGGCAGAGAATTCCCTGCTAGCACCTTCTCTGTGCCTGTTCACATTGCTTCGCAGAATCGCTTTTGTGCAGAAAACAGTAACACTTGTTCAGACGAAAGAAAGCACAGAGCCCCAGATTTTATGTTGTCCTGGAGAGCTTGCAGAGCACTGGGGAAAGGCAGGCAGAGAATTCCCTGCTAGCACCTTCTCTGTGCCTGGGAAACAGAAGTGTTCACATTGCTTCGCAGAATCGCTTTTGTGCAGAAAACAGTAACACTTGTTCAGAACGAAAGAAAGCACAGAGCCCCAGATTTTATGTTGTCCTGGAGAGCTTGCAGAGCACTGGGGAAAGGCAGGCAGAGAATTCCCTGCTAGCACCTTCTCTGTGCCTGGGAAGAAGAAGTGTTCACATTGCTTCGCAGAATCGCTTTTGTGCAGAAAACAATAACACCTGTTCAGAACGAAAGAAAGCACAGAGCCCCAGATTTTATGTTGTCCTGGAGAGCTTGCAGAGTACTGGGGAAAAGCAGGCAGAGAATTCCCTGCTAGCACCTTCTCTGTGCCTGGGAAACAGAAGTGTTCACATTGCTTCGCAGAATCGCTTTTGTGCAGAAAACAGTAACACTTGTTCAGAACGAAAGAAAGCACAGAGCCCCAGATTTTATGTTGTCCTGGAGAGCTTGCAGAGCACTGGGGAAAGGCAGGCAGAGAATTCCCTGCTAGCACCTTCTCTGTGCCTGTTCACATTGCTTCGCAGAATCGCTTTTGTGCAGAAAACAGTAACACTTGTTCAGACGAAAGAAAGCACAGAGCCCCAGATTTTATGTTGTCCTGGAGAGCTTGCAGAGCACTGGGGAAAGGCAGGCAGAGAATTCCCTGCTAGCACCTTCTCTGTGCCTGGGAAACAGAAGTGTTCACATTGCTTCGCAGAATCGCTTTTGTGCAGAAAACAGTAACACTTGTTCAGAAGGAAAGAAAGCACAGAGCCCCATAGTTTATGTTGTCCTGGAGAGCTTGCAGAATACTGGGGAAAAGCAGGCAGAGAATTCCCTGCTGGCACCTTCTCTGTGCCTGGGAAGCAGAAGTGTTCAGATTGCTTGGCAGAATCGCTTTTGTGCAGAAAACAGTAACACTTGTTCAGAACGAAAGAAAGCACAGAGCCCCAGATTTTATGTTGTCCTGGAGAGCTTGCAGAGCACTGGGGAAAGGCAGGCAGAGAATTCCCTGCTAGCACCTTCTCTGTGCCTGTTCACATTGCTTCGCAGAATCGCTTTTGTGCAGAAAACAGTAACACTTGTTCAGACGAAAGAAAGCACAGAGCCCCAGATTTTATGTTGTCCTGGAGAGCTTGCAGAGCACTGGGGAAAGGCAGGCAGAGAATTTCCTGCTAGCACCTTCTCTGTGCCTGGGAAGCAGAAGTGTTCACATTGCTTGGCAGAATCGCTTTTGTGCAGAAAACAGTAACACTTGTTCAGAACGAAAGAAAGCACAGAGCCCCAGATTCTATGTTGTCCTGGAGAGCTTGCAGAGCACTGGGGAAAGGCAGGCAGAGAATTCCCTGCTAGCACCTTCTCTGTGCCTGTTCACATTGCATCGCAGAATCGCTTCTGTGCAGAAAACAGTAACACTTGTTCAGACGAAAGAAAGCACAGAGCCCCAGATTTTATGTTGTCCTGGAGAGCTTGCAGAGCACTGGGGAAAAGCAGGCAGAGAATTCCCTGCTAGCACCTTCTCTGTGCCTGGGAAACAGAAGTGTTCACATTGCTTCGCAGAATCGCTTTTGTGCAGAAAACAGTAACACTTGTTCAGAAGGAAAGAAAGCACAGAGCCCCAGATTTTATGTTGTCCTGGAGAGCTTGCAGAGCACTGGGGAAAAGCAGGCAGAGAATTCCCTGCTAGCACCTTCTCTGTGCCTGTTCACATTGCATCGCAGAATCGCTTCTGTGCAGAAAACAGTAACACTTGTTCAGACGAAAGAAAGCACAGAGCCCCAGATTTTATGTTGTCCTGGAGAGCTTGCAGAGCACTGGGGAAAAGCAGGCAGAGAATTCCCTGCTAGCACCTTCTCTGTGCCTGGGAAACAGAAGTGTTCACATTGCTTCGCAGAATCGCTTTTGTGCAGAAAACAGTAACACTTGTTCAGAACGAAAGAAAGCACAGAGCCCCAGATTCTATGTTGTCCTGGAGAGCTTGCAGAGCACTGGGGAAAGGCAGGCAGAGAATTCCCTGCTAGCACCTTCTCTGTGCCTGGGAAACAGAAGTGTTCACATTGCTTCGCAGAATCGCTTTTGTGCAGAAAACAGTAACACTTGTTCAGAACGAAAGAAAGCACAGAGCCCCAGATTTTATGTTGTCCTGGAGAGCTTGCAGAGCACTGGGGAAAGGCAGGCAGAGAATTCCCTGCTAGCACCTTCTCTGTGCCTGTTCACATTGCTTCGCAGAATCGCTTTTGTGCAGAAAACAGTAACACTTGTTCAGACGAAAGAAAGCACAGAGCCCCAGATTTTATGTTGTCCTGGAGAGCTTGCAGAGCACTGGGGAAAGGCAGGCAGAGAATTCCCTGCTAGCACCTTCTCTGTGCCTGGGAAACAGAAGTGTTCACATTGCTTCGCAGAATCGCTTTTGTGCAGAAAACAGTAACACTTGTTCAGAAGGAAAGAAAGCACAGAGCCCCATAGTTTATGTTGTCCTGGAGAGCTTGCAGAATACTGGGGAAAAGCAGGCAGAGAATTCCCTGCTGGCACCTTCTCTGTGCCTGGGAAACAGAAGTGTTCACATTGCTTCGCAGAATCGCTTTTGTGCAGAAAACAGTAACACTTGTTCAGAACGAAAGAAAGCACAGAGCCCCAGATTTTATGTTGTCCTGGAGAGCTTGCAGAGCACTGGGGAAAGGCAGGCAGAGAATTCCCTGCTAGCACCTTCTCTGTGCCTGTTCACATTGCTTCGCAGAATCGCTTTTGTGCAGAAAACAGTAACACTTGTTCAGACGAAAGAAAGCACAGAGCCCCAGATTTTATGTTGTCCTGGAGAGCTTGCAGAGCACTGGGGAAAGGCAGGCAGAGAATTTCCTGCTAGCACCTTCTCTGTGCCTGGGAAGCAGAAGTGTTCACATTGCTTGGCAGAATCGCTTTTGTGCAGAAAACAGTAACACTTGTTCAGAACGAAAGAAAGCACAGAGCCCCAGATTCTATGTTGTCCTGGAGAGCTTGCAGAGCACTGGGGAAAGGCAGGCAGAGAATTCCCTGCTAGCACCTTCTCTGTGCCTGTTCACATTGCATCGCAGAATCGCTTCTGTGCAGAAAACAGTAACACTTGTTCAGACGAAAGAAAGCACAGAGCCCCAGATTTTATGTTGTCCTGGAGAGCTTGCAGAGCACTGGGGAAAAGCAGGCAGAGAATTCCCTGCTAGCACCTTCTCTGTGCCTGGGAAACAGAAGTGTTCACATTGCTTCGCAGAATCGCTTTTGTGCAGAAAACAGTAACACTTGTTCAGAACGAAAGAAAGCACAGAGCCCCAGATTCTATGTTGTCCTGGAGAGCTTGCAGAGCACTGGGGAAAGGCAGGCAGAGAATTCCCTGCTAGCACCTTCTCTGTGCCTGTTCACATTGCATCGCAGAATCGCTTCTGTGCAGAAAACAGTAACACTTGTTCAGACGAAAGAAAGCACAGAGCCCCAGATTTTATGTTGTCCTGGAGAGCTTGCAGAGCACTGGGGAAAAGCAGGCAGAGAATTCCCTGCTAGCACCTTCTCTGTGCCTGGGAAACAGAAGTGTTCACATTGCTTCGCAGAATCGCTTTTGTGCAGAAAACAGTAACACTTGTTCAGAACGAAAGAAAGCACAGAGCCCCAGATTCTATGTTGTCCTGGAGAGCTTGCAGAGCACTGGGGAAAGGCAGGCAGAGAATTCCCTGCTAGCACCTTCTCTGTGCCTGTTCACATTGCTTCGCAGAATCGCTTTTGTGCAGAAAACAGTAACACTTGTTCAGAACAAAAGAAAGCACAGAGCCCCAGATTTTATGTTGTCCTGGAGAGCTTGCAGAGCACTGGGGAAAAGCAGGCAGAGAATTCCCTGCTAGCACCTTCTCTGTGCCTGGGAAACAGAAGTGTTCACATTGCTTCGCAGAATCGCTTTTGTGCAGAAAACAGTAACACTTGTTCAGAACGAAAGAAAGCACAGAGCCCCAGATTTTATGTTGTCCTGGAGAGCTTGCAGAGCACTGGGGAAAGGCAGGCAGAGAATTCCCTGCTAGCACCTTCTCTGTGCCTGGGAAGAAGAAGTGTTCACATTGCTTCGCAGAATCGCTTTTGTGCAGAAAACAATAACACCTGTTCAGAACGAAAGAAAGCACAGAGCCCCAGATTTTATGTTGTCCTGGAGAGCTTGCAGAGTACTGGGGAAAAGCAGGCAGAGAATTCCCTGCTAGCACCTTCTCTGTGCCTGGGAAACAGAAGTGTTCACATTGCTTCGCAGAATCGCTTTTGTGCAGAAAACAGTAACACTTGTTCAGAACGAAAGAAAGCACAGAGCCCCAGATTTTATGTTGTCCTGGAGAGCTTGCAGAGCACTGGGGAAAGGCAGGCAGAGAATTCCCTGCTAGCACCTTCTCTGTGCCTGTTCACATTGCTTCGCAGAATCGCTTTTGTGCAGAAAACAGTAACACTTGTTCAGACGAAAGAAAGCACAGAGCCCCAGATTTTATGTTGTCCTGGAGAGCTTGCAGAGCACTGGGGAAAGGCAGGCAGAGAATTCCCTGCTAGCACCTTCTCTGTGCCTGGGAAACAGAAGTGTTCACATTGCTTCGCAGAATCGCTTTTGTGCAGAAAACAGTAACACTTGTTCAGAACGAAAGAAAGCACAGAGCCCCAGATTTTATGTTGTCCTGGAGAGCTTGCAGAGCACTGGGGAAAGGCAGGCAGAGAATTCCCTGCTAGCACCTTCTCTGTGCCTGGGAAGAAGAAGTGTTCACATTGCTTCGCAGAATCGCTTTTGTGCAGAAAACAATAACACCTGTTCAGAACGAAAGAAAGCACAGAGCCCCAGATTTTATGTTGTCCTGGAGAGCTTGCAGAGTACTGGGGAAAAGCAGGCAGAGAATTCCCTGCTAGCACCTTCTCTGTGCCTGGGAAACAGAAGTGTTCACATTGCTTCGCAGAATCGCTTTTGTGCAGAAAACAGTAACACTTGTTCAGAACGAAAGAAAGCACAGAGCCCCAGATTTTATGTTGTCCTGGAGAGCTTGCAGAGCACTGGGGAAAGGCAGGCAGAGAATTCCCTGCTAGCACCTTCTCTGTGCCTGTTCACATTGCTTCGCAGAATCGCTTTTGTGCAGAAAACAGTAACACTTGTTCAGACGAAAGAAAGCACAGAGCCCCAGATTTTATGTTGTCCTGGAGAGCTTGCAGAGCACTGGGGAAAGGCAGGCAGAGAATTCCCTGCTAGCACCTTCTCTGTGCCTGGGAAACAGAAGTGTTCACATTGCTTCGCAGAATCGCTTTTGTGCAGAAAACAGTAACACTTGTTCAGAAGGAAAGAAAGCACAGAGCCCCATAGTTTATGTTGTCCTGGAGAGCTTGCAGAATACTGGGGAAAAGCAGGCAGAGAATTCCCTGCTGGCACCTTCTCTGTGCCTGGGAAACAGAAGTGTTCACATTGCTTCGCAGAATCGCTTTTGTGCAGAAAACAGTAACACTTGTTCAGAACGAAAGAAAGCACAGAGCCCCAGATTTTATGTTGTCCTGGAGAGCTTGCAGAGCACTGGGGAAAGGCAGGCAGAGAATTCCCTGCTAGCACCTTCTCTGTGCCTGTTCACATTGCTTCGCAGAATCGCTTTTGTGCAGAAAACAGTAACACTTGTTCAGACGAAAGAAAGCACAGAGCCCCAGATTTTATGTTGTCCTGGAGAGCTTGCAGAGCACTGGGGAAAGGCAGGCAGAGAATTTCCTGCTAGCACCTTCTCTGTGCCTGGGAAGCAGAAGTGTTCACATTGCTTGGCAGAATCGCTTTTGTGCAGAAAACAGTAACACTTGTTCAGAACGAAAGAAAGCACAGAGCCCCAGATTCTATGTTGTCCTGGAGAGCTTGCAGAGCACTGGGGAAAGGCAGGCAGAGAATTCCCTGCTAGCACCTTCTCTGTGCCTGTTCACATTGCATCGCAGAATCGCTTCTGTGCAGAAAACAGTAACACTTGTTCAGACGAAAGAAAGCACAGAGCCCCAGATTTTATGTTGTCCTGGAGAGCTTGCAGAGCACTGGGGAAAAGCAGGCAGAGAATTCCCTGCTAGCACCTTCTCTGTGCCTGGGAAACAGAAGTGTTCACATTGCTTCGCAGAATCGCTTTTGTGCAGAAAACAGTAACACTTGTTCAGAACGAAAGAAAGCACAGAGCCCCAGATTCTATGTTGTCCTGGAGAGCTTGCAGAGCACTGGGGAAAGGCAGGCAGAGAATTCCCTGCTAGCACCTTCTCTGTGCCTGTTCACATTGCATCGCAGAATCGCTTCTGTGCAGAAAACAGTAACACTTGTTCAGACGAAAGAAAGCACAGAGCCCCAGATTTTATGTTGTCCTGGAGAGCTTGCAGAGCACTGGGGAAAAGCAGGCAGAGAATTCCCTGCTAGCACCTTCTCTGTGCCTGGGAAACAGAAGTGTTCACATTGCTTCGCAGAATCGCTTTTGTGCAGAAAACAGTAACACTTGTTCAGAACGAAAGAAAGCACAGAGCCCCAGATTCTATGTTGTCCTGGAGAGCTTGCAGAGCACTGGGGAAAGGCAGGCAGAGAATTCCCTGCTAGCACCTTCTCTGTGCCTGTTCACATTGCTTCGCAGAATCGCTTTTGTGCAGAAAACAGTAACACTTGTTCAGAACAAAAGAAAGCACAGAGCCCCAGATTTTATGTTGTCCTGGAGAGCTTGCAGAGCACTGGGGAAAGGCAGGCAGAGAATTCCCTGCTAGCACCTTCTCTGTGCCTGTTCACATTGCTTCGCAGAATCGCTTTTGTGCAGAAAACAGTAACACTTGTTCAGACGAAAGAAAGCACAGAGCCCCAGATTTTATGTTGTCCTGGAGAGCTTGCAGAGCACTGGGGAAAGGCAGGCAGAGAATTCCCTGCTAGCACCTTCTCTGTGCCTGGGAAACAGAAGTGTTCACATTGCTTCGCAGAATCGCTTTTGTGCAGAAAACAGTAACACTTGTTCAGAAGGAAAGAAAGCACAGAGCCCCATAGTTTATGTTGTCCTGGAGAGCTTGCAGAATACTGGGGAAAAGCAGGCAGAGAATTCCCTGCTGGCACCTTCTCTGTGCCTGGGAAACAGAAGTGTTCACATTGCTTCGCAGAATCGCTTTTGTGCAGAAAACAGTAACACTTGTTCAGAACGAAAGAAAGCACAGAGCCCCAGATTTTATGTTGTCCTGGAGAGCTTGCAGAGCACTGGGGAAAGGCAGGCAGAGAATTCCCTGCTAGCACCTTCTCTGTGCCTGTTCACATTGCTTCGCAGAATCGCTTTTGTGCAGAAAACAGTAACACTTGTTCAGACGAAAGAAAGCACAGAGCCCCAGATTTTATGTTGTCCTGGAGAGCTTGCAGAGCACTGGGGAAAGGCAGGCAGAGAATTTCCTGCTAGCACCTTCTCTGTGCCTGGGAAGCAGAAGTGTTCACATTGCTTGGCAGAATCGCTTTTGTGCAGAAAACAGTAACACTTGTTCAGAACGAAAGAAAGCACAGAGCCCCAGATTCTATGTTGTCCTGGAGAGCTTGCAGAGCACTGGGGAAAGGCAGGCAGAGAATTCCCTGCTAGCACCTTCTCTGTGCCTGTTCACATTGCATCGCAGAATCGCTTCTGTGCAGAAAACAGTAACACTTGTTCAGACGAAAGAAAGCACAGAGCCCCAGATTTTATGTTGTCCTGGAGAGCTTGCAGAGCACTGGGGAAAAGCAGGCAGAGAATTCCCTGCTAGCACCTTCTCTGTGCCTGGGAAACAGAAGTGTTCACATTGCTTCGCAGAATCGCTTTTGTGCAGAAAACAGTAACACTTGTTCAGAACGAAAGAAAGCACAGAGCCCCAGATTCTATGTTGTCCTGGAGAGCTTGCAGAGCACTGGGGAAAGGCAGGCAGAGAATTCCCTGCTAGCACCTTCTCTGTGCCTGTTCACATTGCATCGCAGAATCGCTTCTGTGCAGAAAACAGTAACACTTGTTCAGACGAAAGAAAGCACAGAGCCCCAGATTTTATGTTGTCCTGGAGAGCTTGCAGAGCACTGGGGAAAAGCAGGCAGAGAATTCCCTGCTAGCACCTTCTCTGTGCCTGGGAAACAGAAGTGTTCACATTGCTTCGCAGAATCGCTTTTGTGCAGAAAACAGTAACACTTGTTCAGAACGAAAGAAAGCACAGAGCCCCAGATTCTATGTTGTCCTGGAGAGCTTGCAGAGCACTGGGGAAAGGCAGGCAGAGAATTCCCTGCTAGCACCTTCTCTGTGCCTGTTCACATTGCTTCGCAGAATCGCTTTTGTGCAGAAAACAGTAACACTTGTTCAGAACAAAAGAAAGCACAGAGCCCCAGATTTTATGTTGTCCTGGAGAGCTTGCAGAGCACTGGGGAAAAGCAGGCAGAGAATTCCCTGCTAGCACCTTCTCTGTGCCTGGGAAACAGAAGTGTTCACATTGCTTCGCAGAATCGCTTTTGTGCAGAAAACAGTAACACTTGTTCAGAACGAAAGAAAGCACAGAGCCCCAGATTTTATGTTGTCCTGGAGAGCTTGCAGAGCACTGGGGAAAGGCAGGCAGAGAATTCCCTGCTAGCACCTTCTCTGTGCCTGGGAAGAAGAAGTGTTCACATTGCTTCGCAGAATCGCTTTTGTGCAGAAAACAATAACACCTGTTCAGAACGAAAGAAAGCACAGAGCCCCAGATTTTATGTTGTCCTGGAGAGCTTGCAGAGTACTGGGGAAAAGCAGGCAGAGAATTCCCTGCTAGCACCTTCTCTGTGCCTGGGAAACAGAAGTGTTCACATTGCTTCGCAGAATCGCTTTTGTGCAGAAAACAGTAACACTTGTTCAGAACGAAAGAAAGCACAGAGCCCCAGATTTTATGTTGTCCTGGAGAGCTTGCAGAGCACTGGGGAAAGGCAGGCAGAGAATTCCCTGCTAGCACCTTCTCTGTGCCTGTTCACATTGCTTCGCAGAATCGCTTTTGTGCAGAAAACAGTAACACTTGTTCAGACGAAAGAAAGCACAGAGCCCCAGATTTTATGTTGTCCTGGAGAGCTTGCAGAGCACTGGGGAAAGGCAGGCAGAGAATTCCCTGCTAGCACCTTCTCTGTGCCTGGGAAACAGAAGTGTTCACATTGCTTCGCAGAATCGCTTTTGTGCAGAAAACAGTAACACTTGTTCAGAACGAAAGAAAGCACAGAGCCCCAGATTTTATGTTGTCCTGGAGAGCTTGCAGAGCACTGGGGAAAGGCAGGCAGAGAATTCCCTGCTAGCACCTTCTCTGTGCCTGGGAAGAAGAAGTGTTCACATTGCTTCGCAGAATCGCTTTTGTGCAGAAAACAATAACACCTGTTCAGAACGAAAGAAAGCACAGAGCCCCAGATTTTATGTTGTCCTGGAGAGCTTGCAGAGTACTGGGGAAAAGCAGGCAGAGAATTCCCTGCTAGCACCTTCTCTGTGCCTGGGAAACAGAAGTGTTCACATTGCTTCGCAGAATCGCTTTTGTGCAGAAAACAGTAACACTTGTTCAGAACGAAAGAAAGCACAGAGCCCCAGATTTTATGTTGTCCTGGAGAGCTTGCAGAGCACTGGGGAAAGGCAGGCAGAGAATTCCCTGCTAGCACCTTCTCTGTGCCTGTTCACATTGCTTCGCAGAATCGCTTTTGTGCAGAAAACAGTAACACTTGTTCAGAACGAAAGAAAGCACAGAGCCCCAGATTTTATGTTGTCCTGGAGAGCTTGCAGAGCACTGGGGAAAGGCAGGCAGAGAATTCCCTGCTAGCACCTTCTCTGTGCCTGTTCACATTGCTTCGCAGAATCGCTTTTGTGCAGAAAACAGTAACACTTGTTCAGACGAAAGAAAGCACAGAGCCCCAGATTTTATGTTGTCCTGGAGAGCTTGCAGAGCACTGGGGAAAGGCAGGCAGAGAATTTCCTGCTAGCACCTTCTCTGTGCCTGGGAAGCAGAAGTGTTCACATTGCTTGGCAGAATCGCTTTTGTGCAGAAAACAGTAACACTTGTTCAGAACGAAAGAAAGCACAGAGCCCCAGATTCTATGTTGTCCTGGAGAGCTTGCAGAGCACTGGGGAAAGGCAGGCAGAGAATTCCCTGCTAGCACCTTCTCTGTGCCTGTTCACATTGCATCGCAGAATCGCTTCTGTGCAGAAAACAGTAACACTTGTTCAGACGAAAGAAAGCACAGAGCCCCAGATTTTATGTTGTCCTGGAGAGCTTGCAGAGCACTGGGGAAAAGCAGGCAGAGAATTCCCTGCTAGCACCTTCTCTGTGCCTGGGAAACAGAAGTGTTCACATTGCTTCGCAGAATCGCTTTTGTGCAGAAAACAGTAACACTTGTTCAGAACGAAAGAAAGCACAGAGCCCCAGATTCTATGTTGTCCTGGAGAGCTTGCAGAGCACTGGGGAAAGGCAGGCAGAGAATTCCCTGCTAGCACCTTCTCTGTGCCTGTTCACATTGCATCGCAGAATCGCTTCTGTGCAGAAAACAGTAACACTTGTTCAGACGAAAGAAAGCACAGAGCCCCAGATTTTATGTTGTCCTGGAGAGCTTGCAGAGCACTGGGGAAAAGCAGGCAGAGAATTCCCTGCTAGCACCTTCTCTGTGCCTGGGAAACAGAAGTGTTCACATTGCTTCGCAGAATCGCTTTTGTGCAGAAAACAGTAACACTTGTTCAGAACGAAAGAAAGCACAGAGCCCCAGATTCTATGTTGTCCTGGAGAGCTTGCAGAGCACTGGGGAAAGGCAGGCAGAGAATTCCCTGCTAGCACCTTCTCTGTGCCTGTTCACATTGCTTCGCAGAATCGCTTTTGTGCAGAAAACAGTAACACTTGTTCAGAACAAAAGAAAGCACAGAGCCCCAGATTTTATGTTGTCCTGGAGAGCTTGCAGAGCACTGGGGAAAAGCAGGCAGAGAATTCCCTGCTAGCACCTTCTCTGTGCCTGGGAAACAGAAGTGTTCACATTGCTTCGCAGAATCGCTTTTGTGCAGAAAACAGTAACACTTGTTCAGAACGAAAGAAAGCACAGAGCCCCAGATTTTATGTTGTCCTGGAGAGCTTGCAGAGCACTGGGGAAAGGCAGGCAGAGAATTCCCTGCTAGCACCTTCTCTGTGCCTGGGAAGAAGAAGTGTTCACATTGCTTCGCAGAATCGCTTTTGTGCAGAAAACAATAACACCTGTTCAGAACGAAAGAAAGCACAGAGCCCCAGATTTTATGTTGTCCTGGAGAGCTTGCAGAGTACTGGGGAAAAGCAGGCAGAGAATTCCCTGCTAGCACCTTCTCTGTGCCTGGGAAACAGAAGTGTTCACATTGCTTCGCAGAATCGCTTTTGTGCAGAAAACAGTAACACTTGTTCAGAACGAAAGAAAGCACAGAGCCCCAGATTTTATGTTGTCCTGGAGATCTTGCAGAGCACTGGGGAAAGGCAGGCAGAGAATTCCCTGCTAGCACCTTCTCTGTGCCTGTTCACATTGCTTCGCAGAATCGCTTTTGTGCAGAAAACAGTAACACTTGTTCAGACGAAAGAAAGCACAGAGCCCCAGATTTTATGTTGTCCTGGAGAGCTTGCAGAGCACTGGGGAAAGGCAGGCAGAGAATTCCCTGCTAGCACCTTCTCTGTGCCTGGGAAACAGAAGTGTTCACATTGCTTCGCAGAATCGCTTTTGTGCAGAAAACAGTAACACTTGTTCAGAACGAAAGAAAGCACAGAGCCCCAGATTTTATGTTGTCCTGGAGAGCTTGCAGAGCACTGGGGAAAGGCAGGCAGAGAATTCCCTGCTAGCACCTTCTCTGTGCCTGGGAAGAAGAAGTGTTCACATTGCTTCGCAGAATCGCTTTTGTGCAGAAAACAATAACACCTGTTCAGAACGAAAGAAAGCACAGAGCCCCAGATTTTATGTTGTCCTGGAGAGCTTGCAGAGTACTGGGGAAAAGCAGGCAGAGAATTCCCTGCTAGCACCTTCTCTGTGCCTGGGAAACAGAAGTGTTCACATTGCTTCGCAGAATCGCTTTTGTGCAGAAAACAGTAACACTTGTTCAGAACGAAAGAAAGCACAGAGCCCCAGATTTTATGTTGTCCTGGAGAGCTTGCAGAGCACTGGGGAAAGGCAGGCAGAGAATTCCCTGCTAGCACCTTCTCTGTGCCTGTTCACATTGCTTCGCAGAATCGCTTTTGTGCAGAAAACAGTAACACTTGTTCAGACGAAAGAAAGCACAGAGCCCCAGATTTTATGTTGTCCTGGAGAGCTTGCAGAGCACTGGGGAAAGGCAGGCAGAGAATTCCCTGCTAGCACCTTCTCTGTGCCTGGGAAACAGAAGTGTTCACATTGCTTCGCAGAATCGCTTTTGTGCAGAAAACAGTAACACTTGTTCAGAAGGAAAGAAAGCACAGAGCCCCATAGTTTATGTTGTCCTGGAGAGCTTGCAGAATACTGGGGAAAAGCAGGCAGAGAATTCCCTGCTGGCACCTTCTCTGTGCCTGGGAAACAGAAGTGTTCACATTGCTTCGCAGAATCGCTTTTGTGCAGAAAACAGTAACACTTGTTCAGAACGAAAGAAAGCACAGAGCCCCAGATTTTATGTTGTCCTGGAGAGCTTGCAGAGCACTGGGGAAAGGCAGGCAGAGAATTCCCTGCTAGCACCTTCTCTGTGCCTGTTCACATTGCTTCGCAGAATCGCTTTTGTGCAGAAAACAGTAACACTTGTTCAGACGAAAGAAAGCACAGAGCCCCAGATTTTATGTTGTCCTGGAGAGCTTGCAGAGCACTGGGGAAAGGCAGGCAGAGAATTTCCTGCTAGCACCTTCTCTGTGCCTGGGAAGCAGAAGTGTTCACATTGCTTGGCAGAATCGCTTTTGTGCAGAAAACAGTAACACTTGTTCAGAACGAAAGAAAGCACAGAGCCCCAGATTCTATGTTGTCCTGGAGAGCTTGCAGAGCACTGGGGAAAGGCAGGCAGAGAATTCCCTGCTAGCACCTTCTCTGTGCCTGTTCACATTGCATCGCAGAATCGCTTCTGTGCAGAAAACAGTAACACTTGTTCAGACGAAAGAAAGCACAGAGCCCCAGATTTTATGTTGTCCTGGAGAGCTTGCAGAGCACTGGGGAAAAGCAGGCAGAGAATTCCCTGCTAGCACCTTCTCTGTGCCTGGGAAACAGAAGTGTTCACATTGCTTCGCAGAATCGCTTTTGTGCAGAAAACAGTAACACTTGTTCAGAACGAAAGAAAGCACAGAGCCCCAGATTCTATGTTGTCCTGGAGAGCTTGCAGAGCACTGGGGAAAGGCAGGCAGAGAATTCCCTGCTAGCACCTTCTCTGTGCCTGTTCACATTGCTTCGCAGAATCGCTTTTGTGCAGAAAACAGTAACACTTGTTCAGAAGGAAAGAAAGCACAGAGCCCCAGATTTTATGTTGTCCTGGAGAGCTTGCAGAGCACTGGGGAAAAGCAGGCAGAGAATTCCCTGCTAGCACCTTCTCTGTGCCTGTTCACATTGCATCGCAGAATCGCTTCTGTGCAGAAAACAGTAACACTTGTTCAGACGAAAGAAAGCACAGAGCCCCAGATTTTATGTTGTCCTGGAGAGCTTGCAGAGCACTGGGGAAAAGCAGGCAGAGAATTCCCTGCTAGCACCTTCTCTGTGCCTGGGAAACAGAAGTGTTCACATTGCTTCGCAGAATCGCTTTTGTGCAGAAAACAGTAACACTTGTTCAGAACGAAAGAAAGCACAGAGCCCCAGATTCTATGTTGTCCTGGAGAGCTTGCAGAGCACTGGGGAAAGGCAGGCAGAGAATTCCTTGCTAGCACCTTCTCTGTGCCTGTTCACATTGCTTCGCAGAATCGCTTTTGTGCAGAAAACAGTAACACTTGTTCAGAACAAAAGAAAGCACAGAGCCCCAGATTTTATGTTGTCCTGGAGAGCTTGCAGAGCACTGGGGAAAAGCAGGCAGAGAATTCCCTGCTAGCACCTTCTCTGTGCCTGGGAAACAGAAGTGTTCACATTGCTTCGCAGAATCGCTTTTGTGCAGAAAACAGTAACACTTGTTCAGAAAGAAAGAAAGCACAGAGCCCCAGATTTTATGTTGTCCTGGAGAGCTTGCAGAGCACTGGGGAAAAGCAAGCAGAGAATTCCCTGCTAGCACCTTCTCTGTGCCTGGGAAACAGAAGTGTTCACATTGCTTCGCAGAATCATTTTTGTGCAGAAAACAGCAACAATTGTTCAGAACAAAAGAAAGCACAGAGCCCCAGATTTTATGTTGTCCTGGAGAGCTTGCAGAGCACTGGGGAAAGGCAGGCAGAGAATTCCCTGCTAGCACCTTCTCTGTGCCTGGGAAGCAGAAGTGTTCACATTGCTTCGCAGAATCGCTTTTGTGCAGAAAACAGTAACACTTGTTCAGAACGAAAGAAAGCACAGAGCCCCAGATTTTATGTTGTCCTGGAGAGCTTGCAGAGCACTGGGGAAAGGCAGGCAGAGAATTCCCTGCTAGCACCTTCCCTGTGCCTGGGAAAGAGAAGTGTTCCCATTGCTTCGCAGAATCGCTTTTGTGCAGAAAACAGTAACACTTGTTCAGAAGGAAAGAAAGCACAGAGCCCCAGATTTTATGTTGTCCTGGAGAGCTTGCAGAGCACTGGGGAAAAGCAGGCAGAGAATTCCCTGCTAGCACCTTCTCTGTGCCTGGGAAACAGAAGTGTTCACATTGCTTCGCAGAATCGCTTTTGTGCAGAAAACAGTAACACTTGTTCAGAACGAAAGAAAGCACAGAGCCCCAGATTCTATGTTGTCCTGGAGAGCTTGCAGAGCACTGGGGAAAGGCAGGCAGAGAATTCCCTGCTAGCACCTTCTCTGTGCCTGTTCACATTGCTTCGCAGAATCGCTTTTGTGCAGAAAACAGTAACACTTGTTCAGAACAAAAGAAAGCACAGAGCCCCAGATTTTATGTTGTCCTGGAGAGCTTGCAGAGCACTGGGGAAAGGCAGGCAGAGAATTCCCTGCTAGCACCTTCTCTGTGCCTGGGAAACAGAAGTGTTCACATTGCTTCGCAGAATCGCTTTTGTGCAGAAAACAGTAACACTTGTTCAGAAAGAAAGAAAGCACAGAGCCCCAGATTTTATGTTGTCCTGGAGAGCTTGCAGAGCACTGGGGAAAAGCAAGCAGAGAATTCCCTGCTAGCACCTTCTCTGTGCCTGGGAAACAGAAGTGTTCACATTGCTTCGCAGAATCGCTTTTGTGCAGAAAACAGCAACAATTGTTCAGAACAAAAGAAAGCACAGAGCCCCAGATTTTATGTTGTCCTGGAGAGCTTGCAGAGCACTGGGGAAAGGCAGGCAGAGAATTCCCTGCTAGCACCTTCTCTGTGCCTGGGAAGCAGAAGTCTTCACATTGCTTCGCAGAATCGCTTTTGTGCAGAAAACAGTAACACTTGTTCAGAACGAAAGAAAGCACAGAGCCCCAGATTTGCTGTTGTCCTGGAGAGCTTGCAGAGCACTGGGGAAAGGCAGGCAGAGAATTCCCTGCTAGCACCTTCTCTGTGCCTGGGAAGCAGAAGTGTTCACATTGCTTCGCAGAATCGCTTTTGTGCAGAAAACAGTAACACTTGTTCAGAACGAAAGAAAGCACAGAGCCCCAGATTTTATGTTGTCCTGGAGAGCTTACAGAGCACTGGGGAAAAGCAGGCAGAGAATTCCCTGCTAGCACCTTCTCTGTGCCTGGGAAACAGAAGTGTTCACATTGCTTCGCAGAATCGCTTTTGTGCAGAAAACAGTAACACTTGTTCAGAACGAAAGAAAGCACAGAGCCCCAGATTTTATGTTGTCCTGGAGAGCTTGCAGAGCACTGGGGAAAGGCAGGCAGAGAATTCCCTGCTAGCACCTTCCCTGTGCCTGGGAAAGAGAAGTGTTCCCATTGCTTCGCAGAATCGCTTTTGTGCAGAAAACAGTAACACTTGTTCAGAACAAAAGAAAGCACAGAGCCCCAGATTTTATGTTGTCCTGGAGAGCTTGCAGAGCACTGGGGAAAGGCAGGCAGAGAATTCCCTGCTAGCACCTTCTCTGTGCCTGGGAAGCAGAAGTGTTCACATTGCTTGGCAGAATCGCTTTTGTGCAGATAACAGTAACACTTTTTCAGAACAAAAGAAAGCACAGAGCCCCAGATTTTATGTTGTCCTGGAGAGCTTGCAGAGCACTGGGGAAAAGCAGGCAGAGAATTCCCTGCTAGCACCTTCTCTGTGCCTGGGAAACAGAAGGGTTAACATTTCTTAGCAGTATCGCTTTTGTGCAGAAAACAGTAACACTTGTTCAGAAGGAAAGAAAGCACAGAGCCCCAGATTTTATGTTGTCCTGGAGAGCTTGCAGAGCACTGGGGAAAGGCAGGCAGAGAATTCCCTGCTAGCACCTTCTCTGTGCCTGTTCACATTGCTTCGCAGAATCGCTTTTGTGCAGAAAACAGTAACACTTGTTCAGAAGGAAAGAAAGCACAGAGCCCCAGATTTTATGTTGTCCTGGAGAGCTTGCAGAGCACTGGGGAAAAGCAGGCAGAGAATTCCCTGCTAGCATCTTCTCTGTGCCTGGGAAACAGAAGTGTTCACATTGCTTCGCAGAATCGCTTTTGTGCAGAAAACAGTAACACTTGTTCAGAACGAAAGAAAGCACAGAGCCCCAGATTTGCTGTTGTCCTGGAGAGCTTGCAGAGCACTGGGGAAAGGCAGGCAGAGAATTCCCTGCTAGCACCTTCTCTGTGCCTGGGAAGCAGAAGTGTTCACATTGCTTCGCAGAATCGCTTTTGTGCAGAAAACAGTAACACTTGTTCAGAACGAAAGAAAGCACAGAGCCCCAGATTTTATGTTGTCCTGGAGAGCTTACAGAGCACTGGGGAAAAGCAGGCAGAGAATTCCCTGCTAGCACCTTCTCTGTGCCTGGGAAACAGAAGTGTTCACATTGCTTCGCAGAATCGCTTTTGTGCAGAAAACAGTAACACTTGTTCAGAACGAAAGAAAGCACAGAGCCCCAGATTTTATGTTGTCCTGGAGAGCTTGCAGAGCACTGGGGAAAGGCAGGCAGAGAATTCCCTGCTAGCACCTTCCCTGTGCCTGGGAAAGAGAAGTGTTCCCATTGCTTCGCAGAATCGCTTTTGTGCAGAAAACAGTAACACTTGTTCAGAAGGAAAGAAAGCACAGAGCCCCAGATTTTATGTTGTCCTGGAGAGCTTGCAGAGCACTGGGGAAAAGCAGGCAGAGAATTCCCTGCTAGCACCTTCTCTGTGCCTGGGAAGCAGAAGTGTTCACATTGCTTCGCAGAATCGCTTTTGTGGAGATAACAGTAACACTTTTTCAGAACAAAAGAAAGCACAGAGCCCCAGATTTTATGTTGTGCTGGAGAGCTTGCAGAGCACTGGGGAAAAGCAGGCAGAGAATTCCCTGCTAGCACCTTCTCTGTGCCTGGGAAACAGAAGGGTTAACATTTCTTAGCAGTATCGCTTTTGTGCAGAAAACAGTAACACTTGTTCAGAAGGAAAGAAAGCACAGAGCCCCATATTTTATGTTGTGCTGGAGAGCTTGCAGAGTACTGGGGAAAAGCAGGCAGAGAATTCCCTGCTAGCACCTTCTCTGTGCCTGGGAAACAGAAGTGTTCACATTGCTTCGCAGAATCGCTTTTGTGCAGATAACAGTAACACTTGTTCAGACGAAAGAAAGCACAGAGCCCCAGATTTTATGTTGTCCTGGAGAGCTTGCAGAGCACTGGGGAAAGGCAGGCAGAGAATTCCCTGCTAGCACCTTCTCTGTGCCTGTTCACATTGCTTCGCAGAATCGCTTTTGTGCAGAAAACAGTAACACTTGTTCAGAACAAAAGAAAGCACAGAGCCCCAGATTTTATGTTGTCCTGGAGAGCTTGCAGAGCACTGGGGAAAAGCAGGCAGAGAATTCCCTGCTAGCACCTTCTCTGTGCCTGTTCACATTGCATCGCAGAATCGCTTCTGTGCAGAAAACAGTAACACTTGTTCAGACGAAAGAAAGCACAGAGCCCCAGACTTTATGTTGTCCTGGAGAGCTTGCAGAGCACTGGGGAAAAGCAGGCAGAGAATTCCCTGCTAGCACCTTCTCTGTGCCTGGGAAACAGAAGTGTTCACATTGCTTCGCAGAATCGCTTTTGTGCAGAAAACAGTAACACTTGTTCAGAACGAAAGAAAGCACAGAGCCCCAGATTCTATGTTGTCCTGGAGAGCTTGCAGAGCACTGGGGAAAGGCAGGCAGAGAATTCCCTGCTAGCACCTTCTCTGTGCCTGTTCACATTGCTTCGCAGAATCGCTTTTGTGCAGAAAACAGTAACACTTGTTCAGAACAAAAGAAAGCACAGAGCCCCAGATTTTATGTTGTCCTGGAGAGCTTGCAGAGCACTGGGGAAAAGCAGGCAGAGAATTCCCTGCTAGCACCTTCTCTGTGCCTGGGAAACAGAAGTGTTCACATTGCTTCGCAGAATCGCTTTTGTGCAGAAAACAGTAACACTTGTTCAGAACGAAAGAAAGCACAGAGCCCCAGATTTTATGTTGTCCTGGAGAGCTTACAGAGCACTGGGGAAAAGCAGGTAGAGAATTCCCTGCTAGCACCTTCTCTGTGCCTGGGAAACAGAAGTGTTCACATTGCTTCGCAGAATCGCTTTTGTGCAGAAAACAGTAACACTTGTTCAGAACGAAAGAAAGCACAGAGCCCCAGATTTTATGTTGTCCTGGAGAGCTTGCAGAGCACTGGGGAAAGGCAGGCAGAGAATTCCCTGCTAGCACCTTCCCTGTGCCTGGGAAAGAGAAGTGTTCCCATTGCTTCGCAGAATCGCTTTTGTGCAGAAAACAGTAACACTTGTTCAGAAGGAAAGAAAGCACAGAGCCCCAGATTTTATGTTGTCCTGGAGAGCTTGCAGAGCACTGGGGAAAAGCAGGCAGAGAATTCCCTGCTAGCACCTTCTCTGTGCCTGGGAAGCAGAAGTGTTCACATTGCTTGGCAGAATCGCTTTTGTGGAGATAACAGTAACACTTTTTCAGAACAAAAGAAAGCACAGAGCCCCAGATTTTATGTTGTCCTGGAGAGCTTGCAGAGCACTGGGGAAAAGCAGGCAGAGAATTCCCTGCTAGCACCTTCTCTGTGCCTGGGAAACAGAAGGGTTAACATTTCTTAGCAGTATCGCTTTTGTGCAGAAAACAGTAACACTTGTTCAGAAGGAAAGAAAGCACAGAGCCCCATATTTTATGTTGTGCTGGAGAGCTTGCAGAGTACTGGGGAAAAGCAGGCAGAGAATTCCCTGCTAGCACCTTCTCTGTGCCTGGGAAACAGAAGTGTTCACATTGCTTCGCAGAATCGCTTTTGTGCAGATAACAGTAACACTTGTTCAGACGAAAGAAAGCACAGAGCCCCAGATTTTATGTTGTCCTGGAGAGCTTGCAGAGCACTGGGGAAAGGCAGGCAGAGAATTCCCTGCTAGCACCTTCTCTGTGCCTGTTCACATTGCTTCGCAGAATCGCTTTTGTGCAGAAAACAGTAACACTTGTTCAGAACAAAAGAAAGCACAGAGCCCCAGATTTTATGTTGTCCTGGAGAGCTTGCAGAGCACTGGGGAAAAGCAGGCAGAGAATTCCCTGCTAGCACCTTCTCTGTGCCTGTTCACATTGCATCGCAGAATCGCTTCTGTGCAGAAAACAGTAACACTTGTTCAGACGAAAGAAAGCACAGAGCCCCAGATTTTATGTTGTCCTGGAGAGCTTGCAGAGCACTGGGGAAAAGCAGGCAGAGAATTCCCTGCTAGCACCTTCTCTGTGCCTGGGAAACAGAAGTGTTCACATTGCTTCGCAGAATCGCTTTTGTGCAGAAAACAGTAACACTTGTTCAGAACGAAAGAAAGCACAGAGCCCCAGATTCTATGTTGTCCTGGAGAGCTTGCAGAGCACTGGGGAAAGGCAGGCAGAGAATTCCCTGCTAGCACCTTCTCTGTGCCTGTTCACATTGCTTCGCAGAATCGCTTTTGTGCAGAAAACAGTAACACTTGTTCAGAACAAAAGAAAGCACAGAGCCCCAGATTTTATGTTGTCCTGGAGAGCTTGCAGAGCACTGGGGAAAGGCAGGCAGAGAATTCCCTGCTAGCACCTTCTCTGTGCCTGGGAAACAGAAGTGTTCACATTGCTTCGCAGAATCGCTTTTGTGCAGAAAACAGTAACACTTGTTCAGAAAGAAAGAAAGCACAGAGCCCCAGATTTTATGTTGTCCTGGAGAGCTTGCAGAGCACTGGGGAAAAGCAAGCAGAGAATTCCCTGCTAGCACCTTCTCTGTGCCTGGGAAACAGAAGTGTTCACATTGCTTCGCAGAATCGCTTTTGTGCAGAAAACAGCAACAATTGTTCAGAACAAAAGAAAGCACAGAGCCCCAGATTTTATGTTGTCCTGGAGAGCTTGCAGAGCACTGGGGAAAGGCAGGCAGAGAATTCCCTGCTAGCACCTTCTCTGTGCCTGGGAAGCAGAAGTCTTCACATTGCTTCGCAGAATCGCTTTTGTGCAGAAAACAGTAACACTTGTTCAGAACGAAAGAAAGCACAGAGCCCCAGATTTGCTGTTGTCCTGGAGAGCTTGCAGAGCACTGGGGAAAGGCAGGCAGAGAATTCCCTGCTAGCACCTTCTCTGTGCCTGGGAAGCAGAAGTGTTCACATTGCTTGGCAGAATCGCTTTTGTGCAGATAACAGTAACACTTGTTCAGAACGAAAGAAAGCACAGAGCCCCAGATTTTATGTTGTCCTGGAGAGCTTACAGAGCACTGGGGAAAAGCAGGCAGAGAATTCCCTGCTAGCACCTTCTCTGTGCCTGGGAAACAGAAGTGTTCACATTGCTTCGCAGAATCGCTTTTGTGCAGAAAACAGTAACACTTGTTCAGAACGAAAGAAAGCACAGAGCCCCAGATTTTATGTTGTCCTGGAGAGCTTGCAGAGCACTGGGGAAAGGCAGGCAGAGAATTCCCTGCTAGCACCTTCCCTGTGCCTGGGAAAGAGAAGTGTTCCCATTGCTTCGCAGAATCGCTTTTGTGCAGAAAACAGTAACACTTGTTCAGAACGAAAGAAAGCACAGAGCCCCAGATTTTATGTTGTCCTGGAGAGCTTGCAGAGCACTGGGGAAAAGCAGGCAGAGAATTCCCTGCTAGCACCTTCTCTGTGCCTGGGAAGCAGAAGTGTTCACATTGCTTGGCAGAATCGCTTTTGTGCAGATAACAGTAACACTTTTTCAGAACAAAAGAAAGCACAGAGCCCCAGATTTTATGTTGTCCTGGAGAGCTTGCAGAGCACTGGGGAAAAGCAGGCAGAGAATTCCCTGCTAGCACCTTCTCTGTGCCTGGGAAACAGAAGGGTTAACATTTCTTAGCAGTATCGCTTTTGTGCAGAAAACAGTAACACTTGTTCAGAACGAAAGAAAGCACAGAGCCCCAGATTTTATGTTGTCCTGGAGAGCTTGCAGAGCACTGGGGAAAGGCAGGCAGAGAATTCCCTGCTAGCACCTTCTCTGTGCCTGTTCACATTGCTTCGCAGAATCGCTTTTGTGCAGAAAACAGTAACACTTGTTCAGAAGGAAAGAAAGCACAGAGCCCCAGATTTTATGTTGTCCTGGAGAGCTTGCAGAGCACTGGGGAAAAGCAGGCAGAGAATTCCCTGCTAGCACCTTCTCTGTGCCTGGGAAACAGAAGTGTTCACATTGCTTCGCAGAATCGCTTTTGTGCAGAAAACAGTAACACTTGTTCAGAACGAAAGAAAGCACAGAGCCCCAGATTTGCTGTTGTCCTGGAGAGCTTGCAGAGCACTGGGGAAAGGCAGGCAGAGAATTCCCTGCTAGCACCTTCTCTGTGCCTGGGAAGCAGAAGTGTTCACATTGCTTCGCAGAATCGCTTTTGTGCAGAAAACAGTAACACTTGTTCAGAACGAAAGAAAGCACAGAGCCCCAGATTTTATGTTGTCCTGGAGAGCTTGCAGAGCACTGGGGAAAGGCAGGCAGAGAATTCCCTGCTAGCACCTTCCCTGTGCCTGGGAAAGAGAAGTGTTCCCATTGCTTCGCAGAATCGCTTTTGTGCAGAAAACAGTAACACTTGTTCAGAAGGAAAGAAAGCACAGAGCCCCAGATTTTATGTTGTCCTGGAGAGCTTGCAGAGCACTGGGGAAAAGCAGGCAGAGAATTCCCTGCTAGCACCTTCTCTGTGCCTGGGAAACAGAAGTGTTCACATTGCTTCGCAGAATCGCTTTTGTGCAGAAAACAGTAACACTTGTTCAGAACGAAAGAAAGCACAGAGCCCCAGATTCTATGTTGTCCTGGAGAGCTTGCAGAGCACTGGGGAAAGGCAGGCAGAGAATTCCCTGCTAGCACCTTCTCTGTGCCTGTTCACATTGCTTCGCAGAATCGCTTTTGTGCAGAAAACAGTAACACTTGTTCAGAACAAATTAAAGCACAGAGCCCCAGATTTTATGTTGTCCTGGAGAGCTTGCAGAGCACTGGGGAAAAGCAGGCAGAGAATTCCCTGCTAGCACCTTCTCTGTGCCTGGGAAACAGAAGTGTTCACATTGCTTCGCAGAATCGCTTTTGTGCAGAAAACAGTAACACTTGTTCAGAAAGAAAGAAAGCACAGAGCCCCAGATTTTATGTTGTCCTGGAGAGCTTGCAGAGCACTGGGGAAAAGCAAGCAGAGAATTCCCTGCTAGCACCTTCTCTGTGCCTGGGAAACAGAAGTGTTCACATTGCTTCGCAGAATCGCTTTTGTGCAGAAAACAGCAACAATTGTTCAGAACAAAAGAAAGCACAGAGCCCCAGATTTTATGTTGTCCTGGAGAGCTTGCAGAGCACTGGGGAAAGGCAGGCAGAGAATTCCCTGCTAGCACCTTCTCTGTGCCTGGGAAGCAGAAGTCTTCACATTGCTTCGCAGAATCGCTTTTGTGCAGAAAACAGTAACACTTGTTCAGAACGAAAGAAAGCACAGAGCCCCAGATTTGCTGTTGTCCTGGAGAGCTTGCAGAGCACTGGGGAAAGGCAGGCAGAGAATTCCCTGCTAGCACCTTCTCTGTGCCTGGGAAGCAGAAGTGTTCACATTGCTTCGCAGAATCGCTTTTGTGCAGAAAACAGTAACACTTGTTCAGAACGAAAGAAAGCACAGAGCCCCAGATTTTATGTTGTCCTGGAGAGCTTACAGAGCACTGGGGAAAAGCAGGCAGAGAATTCCCTGCTAGCACCTTCTCTGTGCCTGGGAAACAGAAGTGTTCACATTGCTTCGCAGAATCGCTTTTGTGCAGAAAACAGTAACACTTGTTCAGAACGAAAGAAAGCACAGAGCCCCAGATTTTATGTTGTCCTGGAGAGCTTGCAGAGCACTGGGGAAAGGCAGGCAGAGAATTCCCTGCTAGCACCTTCCCTGTGCCTGGGAAAGAGAAGTGTTCCCATTGCTTCGCAGAATCGCTTTTGTGCAGAAAACAGTAACACTTGTTCAGAAGGAAAGAAAGCACAGAGCCCCAGATTTTATGTTGTCCTGGAGAGCTTGCAGAGCACTGGGGAAAAGCAGGCAGAGAATTCCCTGCTAGCACCTTCTCTGTGCCTGGGAAGCAGAAGTGTTCACATTGCTTGGCAGAATCGCTTTTGTGCAGATAACAGTAACACTTTTTCAGAACAAAAGAAAGCACAGAGCCCCAGATTTGCTGTTGTCCTGGAGAGCTTGCAGAGCACTGGGGAAAGGCAGGCAGAGAATTCCCTGCTAGCACCTTCTCTGTGCCTGGGAAGCAGAAGTGTTCACATTGCTTCGCAGAATCGCTTTTGTGCAGAAAACAGTAACACTTGTTCAGAACGAAAGAAAGCACAGAGCCCCAGATTTTATGTTGTCCTGGAGAGCTTACAGAGCACTGGGGAAAAGCAGGCAGAGAATTCCCTGCTAGCACCTTCTCTGTGCCTGGGAAACAGAAGTGTTCACATTGCTTCGCAGAATCGCTTTTGTGCAGAAAACAGTAACACTTGTTCAGAACGAAAGAAAGCACAGAGCCCCAGATTTTATGTTGTCCTGGAGAGCTTGCAGAGCACTGGGGAAAGGCAGGCAGAGAATTCCCTGCTAGCACCTTCCCTGTGCCTGGGAAAGAGAAGTGTTCCCATTGCTTCGCAGAATCGCTTTTGTGCAGAAAACAGTAACACTTGTTCAGAAGGAAAGAAAGCACAGAGCCCCAGATTTTATGTTGTCCTGGAGAGCTTGCAGAGCACTGGGGAAAAGCAGGCAGAGAATTCCCTGCTAGCACCTTCTCTGTGCCTGGGAAGCAGAAGTGTTCACATTGCTTGGCAGAATCGCTTTTGTGCAGATAACAGTAACACTTTTTCAGAACAAAAGAAAGCACAGAGCCCCAGATTTTATGTTGTCCTGGAGAGCTTGCAGAGCACTGGGGAAAAGCAGGCAGAGAATTCCCTGCTAGCACCTTCTCTGTGCCTGGGAAACAGAAGTGTTCACATTGCTTCGCAGAATCGCTTTTGTGCAGAAAACAGTAACACTTGTTCAGAACGAAAGAAAGCACAGAGCCCCAGATTTTATGTTGTCCTGGAGAGCTTGCAGAGCACTGGGGAAAGGCAGGCAGAGAATTCCCTGCTAGCACCTTCTCTGTGCCTGGGAAGCAGAAGTGTTCACATTGCTTCGCAGAATCGCTTTTGTGCAGAAAACAGTAACACTTGTTCAGAACGAAAGAAAGCACAGAGCCCCAGATTTTATGTTGTCCTGGAGAGCTTACAGAGCACTGGGGAAAAGCAGGCAGAGAATTCCCTGCTAGCACCTTCTCTGTGCCTGGGAAACAGAAGTGTTCACATTGCTTCGCAGAATCGCTTTTGTGCAGAAAACAGTAACACTTGTTCAGAACGAAAGAAAGCACAGAGCCCCAGATTTTATGTTGTCCTGGAGAGCTTGCAGAGCACTGGGGAAAGGCAGGCAGAGAATTCCCTGCTAGCACCTTCCCTGTGCCTGGGAAAGAGAAGTGTTCCCATTGCTTCGCAGAATCGCTTTTGTGCAGAAAACAGTAACACTTGTTCAGAAGGAAAGAAAGCACAGAGCCCCAGATTTTATGTTGTCCTGGAGAGCTTGCAGAGCACTGGGGAAAAGCAGGCAGAGAATTCCCTGCTAGCACCTTCTCTGTGCCTGGGAAGCAGAAGTGTTCACAATGCTTGGCAGAATCGCTTTTGTGGAGATAACAGTAACACTTTTTCAGAACAAAAGAAAGCACAGAGCCCCAGATTTTATGTTGTCCTGGAGAGCTTGCAGAGCACTGGGGAAAAGCAGGCAGAGAATTCCCTGCTAGCACCTTCTCTGTGCCTGGGAAACAGAAGGGTTCACATTGCTTCGCAGAATCGCTTTTGTGCAGATAACAGTAACACTTGTTCAGACGAAAGAAAGCACAGAGCCCCAGATTTTATGTTGTCCTGGAGAGCTTGCAGAGCACTGGGGAAAGGCAGGCAGAGAATTCCCTGCTAGCACCTTCTCTGTGCCTGGGAAGCAGAAGTCTTCACATTGCTTCGCAGAATCGCCTTTGTGCAGAAAACAATAACACTTCTTCAGAACGAAAGAAAGCACAGAGCCCCAGATTTGCTCTTGTCCTGGAGAGCTTGCAGAGCACTGGGGAAAGGCAGGCAGAGAATTCCCTGCTAGCACCTTCTCTGTGCCTGGGAAGCAGAAGTGTTCACATTGCTTCGCAGAATCGCTTTTGTGCAGAAAACAGTAACACTTGTTCAGAACGAAAGAAAGCACAGAGCCCCAGATTTTATGTTGTCCTGGAGAGCTTACAGAGCACTGGGGAAAAGCAGGCAGAGAATTCCCTGCTAGCACCTTCTCTGTGCCTGGGAAACAGAAGTGTTCACATTGCTTCGCAGAATCGCTTTTGTGCAGAAAACAGTAACACTTGTTCAGAACGAAAGAAAGCACAGAGCCCCAGATTTTATGTTGTCCTGGAGAGCTTGCAGAGCACTGGGGAAAGGCAGGCAGAGAATTCCCTGCTAGCACCTTCCCTGTGCCTGGGAAAGAGAAGTGTTCCCATTGCTTCGCAGAATCGCTTTTGTGCAGAAAACAGTAACACTTGTTCAGAAGGAAAGAAAGCACAGAGCCCCAGATTTTATGTTGTCCTGGAGAGCTTGCAGAGCACTGGGGAAAGGCAGGCAGAGAATTCCCTGCTAGCACCTTCTCTGTGCCTGGGAAGCAGAAGTGTTCACATTGCTTGGCAGAATCGCTTTTGTGCAGATAACAGTAACACTTTTTCAGAACAAAAGAAAGCACAGAGCCCCAGATTTTATGTTGTCCTGGAGAGCTTGCAGAGCACTGGGGAAAAGCAGGCAGAGAATTCCCTGCTAGCACCTTCTCTGTGCCTGGGAAACAGAAGTGTTCACATTGCTTCGCAGAATCGCTTTTGTGCAGAAAACAGTAACACTTGTTCAGAACGAAAGAAAGCACAGAGCCCCAGATTTTATGTTGTCCTGGAGAGCTTGCAGAGCACTGGGGAAAGGCAGGCAGAGAATTCCCTGCTAGCACCTTCTCTGTGCCTGGGAAGAAGAAGTGTTCACATTGCTTCGCAGAATCGCTTTTGTGCAGAAAACAATAACACCTGTTCAGAACGAAAGAAAGCACAGAGCCCCAGATTTTATGTTGTCCTGGAGAGCTTGCAGAGTACTGGGGAAAAGCAGGCAGAGAATTCCCTGCTAGCACCTTCTCTGTGCCTGGGAAACAGAAGTGTTCACATTGCTTCGCAGAATCGCTTTTGTGCAGAAAACAGTAACACTTGTTCAGAACGAAAGAAAGCACAGAGCCCCAGATTTTATGTTGTCCTGGAGAGCTTGCAGAGCACTGGGGAAAGGCAGGCAGAGAATTCCCTGCTAGCACCTTCTCTGTGCCTGTTAACATTGCTTCGCAGAATCGCTTTTGTGCAGAAAACAGTAACACTTGTTCAGACGAAAGAAAGCACAGAGCCCCAGATTTTATGTTGTCCTGGAGAGCTTGCAGAGCACTGGGGAAAGGCAGGCAGAGAATTCCCTGCTAGCACCTTCTCTGTGCCTGGGAAACAGAAGTGTTCACATTGCTTCGAAGAATCGCTTTTGTGCAGAAAACAGTAACACTTGTTCAGAACGAAAGAAAGCACAGAGCCCCAGATTTTATGTTGTCCTGGAGAGCTTGCAGAGCACTGGGGAAAGGCAGGCAGAGAATTCCCTGCTAGCACCTTCTCTGTGCCTGGGAAGAAGAAGTGTTCACATTGCTTCGCAGAATCGCTTTTGTGCAGAAAACAATAACACCTGTTCAGAACGAAAGAAAGCACAGAGCCCCAGATTTTATGTTGTCCTGGAGAGCTTGCAGAGTACTGGGGAAAAGCAGGCAGAGAATTCCCTGCTAGCACCTTCTCTGTGCCTGGGAAACAGAAGTGTTCACATTGCTTCGCAGAATCGCTTTTGTGCAGAAAACAGTAACACTTGTTCAGAACGAAAGAAAGCACAGAGCCCCAGATTTTATGTTGTCCTGGAGAGCTTGCAGAGCACTGGGGAAAGGCAGGCAGAGAATTCCCTGCTAGCACCTTCTCTGTGCCTGTTCACATTGCTTCGCAGAATCGCTTTTGTGCAGAAAACAGTAACACTTGTTCAGATGAAAGAAAGCACAGAGCCCCAGATTTTATGTTGTCCTGGAGAGCTTGCAGAGCACTGGGGAAAGGCAGGCAGAGAATTCCCTGCTAGCACCTTCTCTGTGCCTGGGAAACAGAAGTGTTCACATTGCTTCGCAGAATCGCTTTTGTGCAGAAAACAGTAACACTTGTTCAGAACGAAAGAAAGCACAGAGCCCCAGATTCTATGTTGTCCTGGAGAGCTTGCAGAGCACTGGGGAAAGGCAGGCAGAGAATTCCCTGCTAGCACCTTCTCTGTGCCTGTTCACATTGCATCGCAGAATCGCTTCTGTGCAGAAAACAGTAACACTTGTTCAGACGAAAGAAAGCACAGAGCCCCAGATTTTATGTTGTCCTGGAGAGCTTGCAGAGCACTGGGGAAAAGCAGGCAGAGAATTCCCTGCTAGCACCTTCTCTGTGCCTGGGAAACAGAAGTGTTCACATTGCTTCGCAGAATCGCTTTTGTGCAGAAAACAGTAACACTTGTTCAGAACGAAAGAAAGCACAGAGCCCCAGATTCTATGTTGTCCTGGAGAGCTTGCAGAGCACTGGGGAAAGGCAGGCAGAGAATTCCCTGCTAGCACCTTCTCTGTGCCTGTTCACATTGCTTCGCAGAATCGCTTTTGTGCAGAAAACATTAACACTTGTTCAGAACAAAAGAAAGCACAGAGCCCCAGATTTTATGTTGTCCTGGAGAGCTTGCAGAGCACTGGGGAAAGGCAGGCAGAGAATTCCCTGCTAGCACCTTCTCTGTGCCTGGGAAGCAGAAGTCTTCACATTGCTTCGCAGAATCGCTTTTGTGCAGAAAACAGTAACACTTGTTCAGAACGAAAGAAAGCACAGAGCCCCAGATTTGCTGTTGTCCTGGAGAGCTTGCAGAGCACTGGGGAAAGGCAGGCAGAGAATTCCCTGCTAGCACCTTCTCTGTGCCTGGGAAGCAGAAGTGTTCACATTGCTTCGCAGAATCGCTTTTGTGCAGAAAACAGTAACACTTGTTCAGAACGAAAGAAAGCACAGAGCCCCAGATTTTATGTTGTCCTGGAGAGCTTACAGAGCACTGGGGAAAAGCAGGCAGAGAATTCCCTGCTAGCACCTTCTCTGTGCCTGGGAAACAGAAGTGTTCACATTGCTTCGCAGAATCGCTTTTGTGCAGAAAACAGTAACACTTGTTCAGAACGAAAGGAAGCACAGAGCCCCAGATTTTATGTTGTCCTGGAGAGCTTGCAGAGCACTGGGGAAAGGCAGGCAGAGAATTCCCTGCTAGCACCTTCCCTGTGCCTGGGAAAGAGAAGTGTTCCCATTGCTTCGCAGAATCGCTTTTGTGCAGAAAACAGTAACACTTGTTCAGAAGGAAAGAAAGCACAGAGCCCCAGATTTTATGTTGTCCTGGAGAGCTTGCAGAGCACTGGGGAAAAGCAGGCAGAGAATTCCCTGCTAGCACCTTCTCTGTGCCTGGGAAACAGAAGGGTTAACATTTCTTAGCAGTATCGCTTTTGTGCAGAAAACAGTAACACTTGTTCAGAACGAAAGAAAGCACAGAGCCCCAGATTTTATGTTGTCCTGGAGAGCTTGCAGAGCACTGGGGAAAGGCAGGCAGAGAATTCCCTGCTAGCACCTTCTCTGTGCCTGTTCACATTGCTTCGCAGAATCGCTTTTGTGCAGAAAACAGTAACACTTGTTCAGAAGGAAAGAAAGCACAGAGCCCCAGATTTTATGTTGTCCTGGAGAGCTTACAGAGCACTGGGGAAAAGCAGGCAGAGAATTCCCTGCTAGCACCTTCTCTGTGCCTGGGAAACAGAAGTGTTCACATTGCTTCGCAGAATCGCTTTTGTGCAGAAAACAGTAACACTTGTTCAGAACGAAAGAAAGCACAGAGCCCCAGATTTTATGTTGTCCTGGAGAGCTTGCAGAGCACTGGGGAAAGGCAGGCAGAGAATTCCCTGCTAGCACCTTCCCTGTGCCTGGGAAAGAGAAGTGTTCCCATTGCTTCGCAGAATCGCTTTTGTGCAGAAAACAGTAACACTTGTTCAGAAGGAAAGAAAGCACAGAGCCCCAGATTTTATGTTGTCCTGGAGAGCTTGCAGAGCACTGGGGAAAAGCAGGCAGAGAATTCCCTGCTAGCACCTTCTCTGTGCCTGGGAAGCAGAAGTGTTCACATTGCTTGGCAGAATCGCTTTTGTGGAGATAACAGTAACACTTTTTCAGAACAAAAGAAAGCACAGAGCCCCAGATTTTATGTTGTCCTGGAGAGCTTGCAGAGCACTGGGGAAAAGCAGGCAGAGAATTCCCTGCTAGCACCTTCTCTGTGCCTGGGAAACAGAAGGGTTAACATTTCTTAGCAGTATCGCTTTTGTGCAGAAAACAGTAACACTTGTTCAGAAGGAAAGAAAGCACAGAGCCCCATATTTTATGTTGTGCTGGAGAGCTTGCAGAGTACTGGGGAAAAGCAGGCAGAGAATTCCCTGCTAGCACCTTCTCTGTGCCTGGGAAACAGAAGTGTTCACATTGCTTCGCAGAATCGCTTTTGTGCAGATAACAGTAACACTTGTTCAGACGAAAGAAAGCACAGAGCCCCAGATTTTATGTTGTCCTGGAGAGCTTGCAGAGCACTGGGGAAAGGCAGGCAGAGAATTCCCTGCTAGCACCTTCTCTGTGCCTGGGAAGCAGAAGTCTTCACATTGCTTCGCAGAATCGCCTTTGTGCAGAAAACAATAACACTTCTTCAGAACGAAAGAAAGCACAGAGCCCCAGATTTTATGTTGTCCTGGAGAGCTTGCAGAGCACTGGGGAAAAGCAGGCAGAGAATTCCCTGCTAGCACCTTCTCTGTGCCTGGGAAACAGAAGTGTTCACATTGCTTCGCAGAATCGCTTTTGTGCAGAAAACAGTAACACTTGTTCAGAACGAAAGAAAGCACAGAGCCCCAGATTTTATGTTGTCCTGGAGAGCTTGCAGAGCACTGGGGAAAGGCAGGCAGAGAATTCCCTGCTAGCACCTTCTCTGTGCCTGGGAAGCAGAAGTCTTCACATTGCTTCGCAGAATCGCCTTTGTGCAGAAAACAATAACACTTGTTCAGAACGAAAGAAAGCACAGAGCCCCAGATTTTATGTTGTCCTGGAGAGCTTGCAGAGCACTGGGGAAAAGCAGGCAGAGAATTCCCTGCTAGCACCTTCTCTGTGCCTGGGAAACAGAAGTGTTCACATTGCTTCGCAGAATCGCTTTTGTGCAGAAAACAGTAACACTTGTTCAGAACGAAAGAAAGCACAGAGCCCCAGATTTTATGTTGTCCTGGAGAGCTTGCAGAGCACTGGGGAAAGGCAGGCAGAGAATTCCCTGCTAGCACCTTCTCTGTGCCTGGGAAGCAGAGCTGTTCACATTGCTTCGCAGAATCGTTTTGTGCAGAAAACAATAACACCTGTTCAGAACGAAAGAAAGCACAGAGCCCCAGATTTTATGTTGTGCTGGAGAGCTCGCAGAGCACTGGGGAAAAGCAGGCAGAGAATTCCCTGCTAGCACCTTCTCTGTGCCTGGGAAACAGAAGTGTTCAGATTGCTTGGCAGAATCGCTTTTGTGCAGAAAACAGTAACACTTGTTCAGAACGAAAGAAAGCACAGAGCCCCAGATTTTATGTTGTCCTGGAGAGCTTGCAGAGCACTGGGGAAAGGCAGGCAGAGAATTCCCTGCTAGCACCTTCTCTGTGCCTGTTCACATTCCTTCGCAGAATCGCTTTTGTGCAGAAAACTGTAACACTTGTTCAGAACGAAAGAAAGCACAGAGCCCCAGATTTTATGTTGTCCTGGAGAGCTTGCAGAGCACTGGGGAAAGGCAGGCAGAGAATTCCCTGCTAGCACGTTCTCGGTGCCTGGGAAGCAGAAGTGTTCACATTTCTTAGCAGTATCGCTTTTGTGCAGAAAACAGTAACACTTGTTCAGAAGGAAAGAAAGCACAGAGCCCCATATTTTATGTTGTGCTGGAGAGCTTGCAGAGCACTGGGGAAAAGCAGGCAGAGAATTCCCTGCTAGCACCTTCTCTGTGCCTGGGAAACAGAAGTGTTCACATTGCTTCGCAGAATCGCTTTTGTGCAGATAACAGTAACACTTGTTCAGAACAAAAGAAAGCACAGAGCCCCAGATTTTATGTTGTCCTGGAGAGCTTGCAGAGCACTGGGGAAAAGCAGGCAGAGAATTCCCTGCTAGCACCTTCTCTGTGCCTGGGAAACAGAAGTGTTCACATTGCTTCGCAGAATCGCTTTTGTGCAGAAAACAGTAACACTTGTTCAGACGAAAGAAAGCACAGAGCCCCAGATTTTATGTTGTCCTGGAGAGCTTGCAGAGCACTGGGGAAAGGCAGGCAGAGAATTCCCTGCTAGCACCTTCTCTGTGCCTGGGAAGCAGAAGTGTTCACATTGCTTCGCAGAATCGTTTTGTGCACAAAACAATAACACCTGTTCAGAACGAAAGAAAGCACAGAGCCCCAGATTTTATGTTGTCCTGGAGAGCTTGCAGAGCACTGGGGAAAAGCAGGCAGAGAATTCCCTGCTAGCACCTTCTCTGTGCCTGGGAAACAGAAGTGTTCACATTTCTTCGCAGAATCGCTTTTGTGCAGAAAACAGTAACACTTGTTCAGAACGAAAGAAAGCACAGAGCCCCAGATTTTATGTTGTCCTGGAGAGCTTGCAGAGCACTGGGGAAAGGCAGGCAGAGAATTCCCTGCTAGCACCTTCTCTGTGCCTGTTCACATTCCTTCGCAGAATCGCTTTTGTGCAGAAAACGGTAACACTTGTTCAGAACGAAAGAAAGCACAGAGCCCCAGATTTTATGTTGTCCTGGAGAGCTTGCAGAGCACTGGGGAAAGGCAGGCAGAGAATTCCCTGCTAGCACGTTCTCGGTGCCTGGGAAGCAGAAGTGTTCACATTTCTTAGCAGTATCGCTTTTGTGCAGAAAACAGTAACACTTGTTCAGAAGGAAAGAAAGCACAGAGCCCCATATTTTATGTTGTGCTGGAGAGCTTGCAGAGCACTGGGGAAAAGCAGGCAGAGAATTCCCTGCTAGCACCTTCTCTGTGCCTGGGAAACAGAAGTGTTCACATTGCTTCGCAGAATCGCTTTTGTGCAGAAAACAGTAACACTTGTTCAGAACAAAAGAAAGCACAGAGCCCCAGATTTTATGTTGTCCTGGAGAGCTTGCAGAGCACTGGGGAAAAGCAGGCAGAGAATTCCCTGCTAGCACCTTCTCTGTGCCTGGGAAGCAGAAGTCTTCACATTGCTTCGCAGAATCGCTTTTGTGCAGAAAACAGTAACACTTGTTGAGAACGAAAGAAAGCACAGAGCCCCAGATTTTATGTTGTCCTGGAGAGCTTGCAGAGCACTGGGGAAAAGCAGGCAGAGAATTCCCTGCTAGCACCTTCTCTGTGCCTGGGAAGCAGAAGTGTTCACATTGCTTCGCAGAATCGCTTTTGTGCAGAAAACAATAACACCTGTTCAGAACAAAAGAAAGCACAGAGCCCCAGATTTTATGTTGTCCTGGAGAGCTTACAGAGTACTGGGGAAAAGCAGGCAGAGAATTCCCTGCTAGCACCTTCTCTGTGCCTGGGAAACAGAAGTGTTCACATTTCTTCGCAGAATCGCTTTTGTGCAGAAAACAGTAACACTTGTTCAGAACGAAAGAAAGCACAGAGCCCCAGATTTTATGTTGTCCTGGAGAGCTTGCAGAGCACTGGGGAAAGGCAGGCAGAGAATTCCCTGCTAGCACCTTCTCTGTGCCTGTTCACATTGCTTCGCAGAATCGCTTTTGTGCAGAAAACAGTAACACTTGTTCAGACGAAAGAAAGCACAGAGCCCCAGATTTTATGTTGTCCTGGAGAGCTTGCAGAGCACTGGGGAAAGGCAGGCAGAGAATTCCCTGCTAGCACCTTCTCTGTGCCTGGGAAAGAGAAGTGTTCCCATTGCTTCGCAGAATCGCTTTTGTGCAGAAAACAGTAACACTTGTTCAGAAGGAAAGAAAGCACAGAGCCCCAGATTTTATGTTGTCCTGGAGAGCTTGCAGAGCACTGGGGAAAAGCAGGCAGAGAATTCCCTGCTAGCACCTTCTCTGTGCCTGGGAAACAGAAGTGTTCACATTGCTTCGCAGAATCGCTTTTGTGCAGAAAACAGTAACACTTGTTCAGAACGAAAGAAAGCACAGAGCCCCAGATTTTATGTTGTCCTGGAGAGCTTGCAGAGCACTGGGGAAAGGCAGGCAGAGAATTCCCTGCTAGCACCTTCCCTGTGCCTGGGAAAGAGAAGTGTTCCCATTGCTTCGCAGAATCGCTTTTGTGCAGAAAACAGTAACACTTGTTCAGAAGGAAAGAAAGCACAGAGCCCCAGATTTTATGTTGTCCTGGAGAGCTTGCAGAGCACTGGGGAAAAGCAGGCAGAGAATTCCCTGCTAGCACCTTCTCTGTGCCTGGGAAGCAGAAGTGTTCACATTGCTTGGCAGAATCGCTTTTGTGCACATAACAGTAACACTTTTTCAGAACAAAAGAAAGCACAGAGCCCCAGATTTTATGTTGTCCTGGAGAGCTTGCAGAGCACTGGGGAAAAGCAGGCAGAGAATTCCCTGCTAGCACCTTCTCTGTGCCTGGGAAACAGAAGGGTTAACATCTCTTAGCAGTATCGCTTTTGTGCAGAAAACAGTAACACTTGTTCAGAAGGAAAGAAAGCACAGAGCCCCAGATTTTATGTTGTCCTGGAGAGCTTGCAGAGCACTGGGGAAAGGCAGGCAGAGAATTCCCTGCTAGCACCTTCTCTGTGCCTGGGAAGCAGAAGTCTTCACATTGCTTCGCAGAATCGCTTTTGTGCAGAAAACAGTAACACTTGTTCAGAACGAAAGAAAGCACAGAGCCCCAGATTTTATGTTGTCCTGGAGAGCTTGCAGAGCACTGGGGAAAGGCAGGCAGAGAATTCCCTGCTAGCACCTTCTCTGTGCCTGGGAAACAGAAGTGTTCACATTGCTTCGCAGAATCGCTTTTGTGCAGAAAACAGTAACACTTGTTCAGAAGGAAAGAAAGCACAGAGCCCCATATTTTATGTTGTGCTGGAGAGCTTGCAGAGTACTGGGGAAAAGCAGGCAGAGAATTCCCTGCTAGCACCTTCTCTGTGCCTGGGAAGCAGAAGTGTTCAGATTGCTTGGCAGAATCGCTTTTGTGCAGAAAACAGTAACACTTGTTCAGAACGAAAGAAAGCACAGAGCCCCAGATTTTATGTTGTCCTGGAGAGCTTGCAGAGCACTGGGGAAAGGCAGGCAGAGAATTCCCTGCTAGCACCTTCCCCGTGCCTGGGAAAGAGAAGTGTTCCCATTGCTTCGCAGAATCGCTTTTGTGCAGAAAACAGTAACACTTGTTCAGAAGGAAAGAAAGCACAGAGCCCCAGATTTTATGTTGTCCTGGAGAGCTTGCAGAGCACTGGGGAAAAGCAGGCAGAGAATTCCCTGCTAGCACCTTCTCTGTGCCTGGGAAACAGAAGTGTTCACATTGCTTGGCAGAATCGCTTTTGTGCACATAACAGTAACACTTTTTCAGAACAAAAGAAAGCACAGAGCCCCAGATTTTATGTTGTCCTGGAGAGCTTGCAGAGCACTGGGGAAAAGCAGGCAGAGAATTCCCTGCTAGCACCTTCTCTGTGCCTGGGAAACAGAAGGGTTAACATTTCTTAGCAGTATCGCTTTTGTGCAGAAAACAGTAACACTTGTTCAGAAGGAAAGAAAGCACAGAGCCCCATATTTTATGTTGTGCTGGAGAGCTTGCAGAGTACTGGGGAAAAGCAGGCAGAGAATTCCCTGCTAGCACCTTCTCTGTGCCTGGGAAACAGAAGTGTTCACATTGCTTCGCAGAATCGCTTTTGTGCAGAAAACAGTAACACTTGTTCAGAACGAAAGAAAGCACAGAGCCCCAGATTTTATGTTGTGCTGGAGAGCTTACAGAGCACTGGGGAAAAGCAGGCAGAGAATTCCCTGCTAGCACCTTCTCTGTGCCTGGGAAAGAGAAGTGTTCCCATTGCTTCGCAGAATCGCTTTTGTGCAGAAAACAGTAACACTTGTTCAGAACGAAAGAAAGCACAGAGCCCCAGATTTTATGTTGTCCTGGAGAGCTTGCAGAGCACTGGGGAAAGGCAGGCAGAGAATTCCCTGCTAGCACCTTCCCTGTGCCTGGGAAAGAGAAGTGTTCCCATTGCTTCGCAGAATCGCTTTTGTGCAGAAAACAGTAACACTTGTTCAGAAGGAAAGAAAGCACAGAGCCCCAGATTTTATGTTGTCCTGGAGAGCTTGCAGAGCACTGGGGAAAAGCAGGCAGAGAATTCCCTGCTAGCACCTTCTCTGTGCCTGGGAAGCAGAAGTGTTCACATTGCTTGGCAGAATCGCTTTTGTGCAGATAACAGTAACACTTTTTCAGAACAAAAGAAAGCACAGAGCCCCAGATTTTATGTTGTCCTGGAGAGCTTGCAGAGCACTGGGGAAAAGCAGGCAGAGAATTCCCTGCTAGCACCTTCTCTGTGCCTGGGAAACAGAAGGGTTAACATTTCTTAGCAGTATCGCTTTTGTGCAGAAAACAGTAACACTTGTTCAGAAGGAAAGAACGCACAGAGCCCCATATTTTATGTTGTGCTGGAGAGCTTGCAGAGTACTGGGGAAAAGCAGGCAGAGAATTCCCTGCTAGCACCTTCTCTGTGCCTGGGAAACAGAAGTGTTCACATTGCTTCGCAGAATCGCTTTTGTGCAGATAACAGTAACACTTGTTCAGAACAAAAGAAAGCACAGAGCCCCAGATTTTATGTTGTCCTGGAGAGCTTGCAGAGCACTGGGGAAAAGCAGGCAGAGAATTCCCTGCTAGCACCTTCTCTGTGCCTGGGAAACAGAAGTGTTCACATTGCTTCGCAGAATCGCTTTTGTCCAGAAAACAGTAACACTTGTTCAGACGAAAGAAAGCACAGAGCCCCAGATTTTATGTTGTCCTGGAGAGCTTGCAGAGCACTGGGGAAAGGCAGGCAGAGAATTCCCTGCTAGCACCTTCTCTGTGCCTGGGAAGCAG